>NC_065448.1:253613746-254318278 GCF_917563875.1 Diabrotica virgifera virgifera | reverse complement strand
TAACAGAGATAAATGATAATTTAAAAAAGATTCATGCTTGGGTAACTGAGCATAATTTACAAATTTCTATTAATAAATCATCAGCTGTATTGTTCAGAAAAAGGAAAAGTTACAAATATATTCCTTATATTATGTATAATAATAATATAATTCACTGGTCGGAATCAGTTAAATACTTAGGGGCTAATTTAACTGGATCTTTAAACGGGTCAGAGTTCATTCAGAATACTTGCAATAAATCGGAGAAGGGGCTTAATATAATGAGAGCATTATGTGGAACCTGGTGGGGATCGGATCCTAAGACCCTAATAACCATTTATAAAGGTTTAGTGAGATCACATCTAGACTATGCTGGTAGTATCTTAACACCTGGAAACAAAACGGTTTTAAAAAAATTGGATTCCATACAATTTCAAGTTTTAAGAATTGTTACTGGTTGTATGCGTTCAACTCCTACAAATGCATTATTATCTGAATGTGGTGAAATGTCTCTAGAATATAGAAGAAAAATTCTTTCTATGAAAATGTTACTTAAAATTAAAGAACTAAAGGGTAATCCATTGGAGGAAATAATTAATAATATTACAAATTATTGTAAATCAAATATTGGCTATTGGAAATATAGACAATATCCATATTTAATAGAAGCAAACATTAATTCCCAAAATGAAATTATAAATATTAAACAATCAGAAATAAATCCTATTTATGAAATATAATTAAAATATCTTGTAGAATCAGTCAATATTATATCATCTAAAGTTACCAAAACAGAAATTTATAGTCAGCAAAAGTTTTATAATGAATTTTGTGAAAAATATCATACATATACATGGATTTACACTGATGGTTCAGTGGATCCCATATTAAATACTTCAGGTATGGGTGTACATATCCCATCCTTAGAGTATAATTTTTCTGCCAAGTTATTTAGCCATATTCAAATTTGTAATGCTGAAATAATCGCAATAAATAAAGCAGTATCAATTTGCATAGAAAAAAATATTAACAAAGCTATCATTTTTACAGATTCTCAAAGTGCTATCCAGAAAATTAATAACAAAACTTTAAAGGTAGTAAATGGTTGTTCAGGAATGACAAAAAGACTTATATTAGAAGCAAAAAATATTAATTTAGATATTATCATTGCATGGATCCCAGGGCATTCCGGAGTATTAGGAAATATTAAAGCTGATTCACTTGCTAATGTAGGTCGTTGTCTCAATTGTCCAGTAAACATAAAGGTGGAGAAAGATGACTATTTTCCCTTTTTTAAAAAAATGTACTGGGATGAATTTAAAAAAGAGTGGAAGGAATCTTTTAAATATAAAGGTATTTGGTATCAACAGCTACAACCAGTTTTCAAAAATAGTCCTTGGTATCTTAATGTTCCTTACATAGATAGAAGACATATAACAACTATTATCAGAATGCGTACAGGTCACTGTTTGGTTCCAAATCACCTATTTAAAATGGGGATAGTAGAACATCCTTATTGTGAATGTGGTCAATTAGCAGATTTACAACATGTGATTCTTGAATGCCCTATTAATACTGTGCAAAATTTTGATTTATATAATGAATTAGCTAAAAATGGGTGCCCAACACCTATATCCCTTACAACCCTTCTTTATAAACCGCAGTTGGTTCTTATTAAACTTTTAATACATTTTTTGAATATACACAAAATTAAGTTATGAGGAAAGTAAAATATTGAAAATAAATTAATAACATAAATGAATATATTATAAATAATTTGAAAAATATGTCAAAAGTACACGTGAAAATATAATTCGTATATCCGAATAATATAATCTTTTGTTTCTATATAAACATTCTGTAATCACCTGGGTCTTTCACTATACCTATCTGAGGCAACAACATGGGATTGTGTAATGGTCAGGTGTTGCCCTGTATAAGAGAAGTTTGTGCCTTTGTTTTATTTGTTCCATGCCAACTCAAAATTGCCTGTAAATAAGATATAGAAGAATAAGATTGTGTAATGATCGGCAGTTACCCCTGAGAGAAAAAAGTTTGTGTCTTGTTATATTTGTCCCATGCCAACTCAAAATTGCCAGTAAACTCAAAAAAAAAGCAGAAGAATAAGATTGTGTAATGGTCGGCAGTTGCTCCTGAGAGCAAAGTTTGTGTCTTTGTTGAATTTGTCCCATGCCAACTCAAAATTGCCAGTAAACTAAAAAAGAAGTAGAAGAATAAGATTGTGTAATGGTCGGCAGTTGCTCCTGAGAGCAAAGTTTGTGTCTTTGTTGAATTTGTCCCATGCCAACTCAAAATTGCCAGTAAACTAAAAAAGAAGTAGAAGAATAAGATTGTGTAGTAGTCGGCAGTTGCCCTTGAGAGAGTAAAGTTTAATGTTGTTGGAAAAAAAAAAGTTAAGTTTTTGTATTTGTCCCATGCCAACTCAAAATTTCTCCTAAATCAAAGAAGAAAAAGAACATTGTGTATTGATAGACAGTTGCTCCCTTAGACAAGGAAAGAGAGGTTGCAGCGTGAAATTTTTTTATCTTGTCATGTTTGTCCCACACCAACCAAAATTTTTAGTTAACTAAAGAAGAAGAAGAAAAAGATGAAGAAGAAGAAACAAATTGTACAATGTACTAACTCCAAATTGTAAGTGAATAAGGGATTTTTCCCTTGTTCCGAGACGATGAGCTGGCCAAATACCCAAGTAGGTGGAGGCCAATAAACTGAAGAAGAAGAATTATTACAGAATACACTAAATTTTCACCTAAATTCACCGTAAAAAATACACTAGAACTAGTTAATAAAATACAACATTTTCAATTGCCCAACAACTCCAGACTAATTTCATTTGACGTAAAAAATCTTTTTCCTAGTGTTCCTCCTACAGAAACTTTTGTTTTAGTTAAGAATCTTTTAGACCATAATAGTACAAATCCGATCATTGCATCTGAAATTTTACACCTTCTTGAAATTTGCATAAATCAAGACTATTTTGAATTCAATAATCAAATATACACAAACAACAGTGCAGGACTTATTATGGGTAATCCTCTAAGCCCATTGCTATCAGATATATTTATGAACCAACTTGAAACAACAATTTCTAAACATCCCGTGTTTAAACAGTTCTTATATTGGTGGAGATACGTGGATGATATACTAGTTTGCTTTACAGGAACTAACAGACAACTTGACCAATTTCTATCATATATTAATTCACTTCATAATAATATTGAGTTTACAATAGAAACAGAACAGAATAACTCCATAAACTTTCTAGATGTAACGATTTCCAGACTACACAACAAACATGAGTTCTCCGTATATAATAAACCTACCCATACTGACACAACTATACACAATTCATCATCCCATCCTACACAACACAAATTAGCAGCCTACCATAGCATGATACATAGACTGACAGAAATTCCCATGACAAAAAATAACTTCGAGATAGAACTAAACATCATTAAACAAATAGTAGTTAACAACGGCTATAACGAACAAACAGTTAACAAAATTTTAAACCAAAAACTCCATAAGAAAGCCCTGAAATTAGTGTATCCACCACCACAGAAAGAACCCAGTACCTTCTGCTCTCTCACATATACTGGCAAGATAACAACAAAAATAGCCAGATACAAAAAAAAAGAAAGGAATAACACCAGCTTTCAGAACTAACAACAACTTAAGCAAATATATTAAGAACAATAAAAGCCGAAAGAGAAAGCAACTACAGAGTGGTGTGTACAAACTAACTTGTGGTGACTGTCCTAAAACATACATCGGTCAAACTGGCAGAACTTTTGACAAACGGATAGCAGAACACAAAAGGGCATTCAACAATAGAAAAACAGACACTTCTACATACGCACTTCACCTTCTAGATCATAATCATTCTTTCAATGAAGAGTTTCAAATTCTACATATTCAAAATAAAGGCCTTAAGCTATCTTTTTTAGATTCTATGGAAATTAATAAATTGAAAAATACAGATATAATTCTGAATGACCAACTCGAGAAAAACAGATCCCCACTCCTCAACCTATTCAGTTGAAGACTTAAAAAGGCAAACACATTGTAAACTATGTCACTTGAGAAAGGCACTCCGCCGAAACAGCTGTAGTCACTTAGTTATAATAAATTATGTGGAAGTATATAAAACAAAAGTTTTCAGTGTTTTATTGTTAGATATACTATAAGTATCGAGCAAAAGTACGTGTAAACGAACATCTGTCAGAGAAAATTGAAATCAGACGTGGGGTGAGACAGGAATGCGTGTTGTCTCCAATTCTTTTTAATGCCTATTGAGAAGAGATCCCAAAAATCCTATTCATCTCAGCTATGGTTGGACTTGTTCATATAGTGACAGTATAGCTCAGACCAACCATAGTCGAACCATAGCTCAGATGTTACCTAGGGCGTATTAACGAAATATTTCTATCATCCATGCTTAAGTTAGCATTTTTAACCGATGTTTCCTTGACGGATCACTTGTAAAGGGCTATGACCCACATATTTTTGTAAAAAATATATCTTGGTGGTTAGCATGTAAATTTCACGTAAGCACTGATGATAATTGGGCAACCAATCGAATACTAGTTCTGTGATGAAGCCCTTTTTAGGGATTTTAAATATATACCGTTTATAAAGGATTTTACGATAAAAAAAGAAAATAGGAATAACCCGTACATATTACACATGGAGAGAGATACAAGTTATTATGCAGGGAATTCAATGAAATAGAAACATAGAGAATTTAATTAATATTAAATCCATAATATAAATATAATATAATATGTAACCCAAAATAACTATATGCTAGAAAATAACTAACTCTAATTTATATGATAATAATACTTTGTTAAAGATTGTATAGTCAAGATAGCCATGATGATTGCCGACATCCGAAATGGATAGGCACTTTAAGAAGAAGAAGAAGAAAGGTTTTATTCTCAAACAAAGAACATTAAATATAATATATAATATATTTCTAACAAGCTTGTTCGTTAAACACTCCTTTTACACCAATTTGCCTAATGTGTTCACCATGTAAACCGAAAATCCTCTAGATGTTTTAGCACTGATAATTTCTCTTATGTAAAATCGTCCACGCCGGTTTTCATCCCTTCTTAATTGTCACCCTTGAATGCATTAGCAGACGCATTGGTTGACTAATTAGGGGCCCACGCCAACAATCACGAAATGTAGTAAGGAGGAGAGTCAGTTTTTTTGAGTTTTCGGCCGTTGTAAAGCTGTAAACTTACTGAAAATAAATATTAAGTTTAATAGCTAAGTAACAACAAAATATAAGTAAGAGTCAGTACTTTCTATTTTATATCTCCAACACTTTAAACCAGTTACGGAAACCAAACTGTGTGTCACTTAGGTATTCCTCACATTTATTATACATTACATAGAGAAACATTATTAGTAAATGGATTAACAAATTGCTGGTTCTATAATTCTTAAAGATTTTTGGATTTTTTCTTAGAACTCTAAACAATTAATTGAACCAACCACTAGGTAGGTGTAGGGAAACACATGCGATAAGTGACCAGGAAGACTGCGAATAGTGCGGCTGCGTTGGGGAGGGTGATGCCCAATATTGGGGGACCGAAATCCCAAAGAAGGAATGGGGAGAGAAAACTCCATACCCTGCACTAGGTTCTGTAGTCGATAGTCAGTCCTCTACGCAACGTCAATCTAGAGTGAGGAGGTAGATATTGGACAGGTCACAGGCAGCTTATGACACGATTGAACAGAACAAGTCTGCTGTGAGTGTCACACGCCTACAGGACTGGGTCTACGGCAGTAGGAAAAATGGCAGTGGAAAGAGAAGAGCTAGTCAAGAGAAGAGATCTAGAGCTTACATTGGCCTAAAGAAGACAGGAATGGGAAAGGTTAATTGAAAGATATCAAGAAGAATTTAATAACATGGAGGAAGTGGCACAGTGGACAAAGATGCTGCTCTAAACCTAAGAGATTGGATGGACTGTGGTCATAGGTGACTGGATTATTTCAGAACGCAAGTGCTCACAGAACACGAGTGTTTTAGGGTCTACTTCTCTAGGTTCGGACAGCTTGACACGAACGAATGCCTATACTGCTAAAACCTGAAAACTGTGACATATACGATGTTAGACTACAACAGATGGATAAAAGAAAGGAACCGAATGGAAAGAGACCACGTATGAATTTTGTGAGAGTGAGAAATTAGGAAGAGAATGATTGAAAATAAAGTAGATTGGACAAACTATATCCCATACAGTGATCAAGAAGAAAGAAGAGGAAGAAAGACAGCTGTACTAATGACAGAAGTAAAAGTAAAGATGTTGTAAGTTCAAGGTAGACAGAATATGTTTTGATAAGAGGCGAATTAGTGAGTAAGATGTGAGAAAGACTGTGGGGAAGGAGTAAATACCCAGCTGGAAGTAATGCTTGTTCTGGGAACGATAAATGGATTTTGAAAAGTAATCTTTGGAACGGAGTTCCTCCCAAAATAAGACCCAAATTCTGAGACCAAAAAAAGGAGAAATGGGGAAAAAAGGCCTTCTTGCTGACCGTATGTGGATAAATAAAGGTAGTACTTCGGAAGTGTTGGTCGGTCTTACCCTGGTGACCATTACACTTTTGGAGCGCTGAATGTGAAAATAGGGTCGGTTTTAGCAGTTAGGTGTCCGGCGTAGCCTCAGTAATGAGAGGGTGTTTTTAAGCTATCTCCAGGACTACAAAGAATGATGCACTAAAGTCAGACAGGCGTTGTCCTGCACTGAGATGTCTTTTGATGATTTCAGACCCCCTCTATAAAGAAAAAAGTTGGTGCACCGGTGTAAATGGTATTGAAAACATATTTATAACTTTTCAATTAATGAGGTTACATTTGTTTTGCATAATCCAATTGAAGCAAACCCATTTGAATAGATTAAATTGGGTCAGTAATAAGCTTCCGCACTAACCGTCTAGCAGTAGCCTAACACTAGTAGGTAGTAGATTTGCTGGCTTCGTAACCGACGGACGTCTCTGGTAATTAGGTGGTCTTCACAACGTTGTTATAATTGACATTTACCGGAGCCGGCGGCGTTGATATTGGAGAACGGCCATTTGGATGTACGGTGTGTGCAGATTGCGCGCTGTTGCCAATAATGAATTGGGTGTCGTGTTGTAACGGTTGCATACTCGTTTTGCGTCATTGTATACCGACCTCCGAGAGCTGGTGTGAAATTTGTGCGCCCCGGCATTAGGTTTAGGAGGTAATAATTTTTGGCGTAATTTGACTATACGTTGCGAGTCTCTGGCAAAGTTAGTTTTATACTCCAGAGGCCGTTCCGTAAGTTCGGAGGGATTATAACTCAACAACTATTTTGCTTATTCGCTTAAAGGAGTAAATGGTTTTCATTGTAGTTCCTTGCATGCTTGTGACAGTAATCTTAGAAATTATTTTCACTTTGTTTTCTACTTGTAAATCAACAGTCTCCGTTTTCGTGGTAAACAGAGATAATGAGTTTAATTTTTAAAGTACCAATTTCATAATTAAAAATTAATTTTAACTTTTATGGTGTATTTTTTTTGGTATTATGAAATATTCATTAAATTTAAAAATACATAGGCATGGATCTCGCGTTCCAAAAAAGTTGATTAATAGCAAGCTGAAAATTTATTATTAGCTTAACGGTGTCTAGTCGGACAAACTTTGATGTACGGGAACACTGAAACAGGGGAAGTTTTAATTTGGGCAACTGGTTACAGGTTTTGAACGTCAAACTACGAAAACGTCACAAGTATTTTGTCGGACAGAACTTCCAATTGATTTGCTACGCGTTCATTAAACACTCATGCAAAAGTTGACTCCTATTTACCACCAATATAATTTCTGTCATTTGACATGTCTACGTGCCGGACTCATTAAAATGCCCAACACATTTGTCGGACAAATATTTTTGAAGTTATACTTCTTTAGGCGCGATTGAAAGTAAAATTCCATAATTCTGCGAGCACGCGCACACAGACATTATGGTATAAACGTTATACGGGATCTGATTGGGTGTTAATATCATCTGTCAATAATTGTTCAATATGGAGATTTTGGATAAACAAATTAATGTTGTGTATATTAGTTTTTATAGTTGTGATGGCAGAGAAAAATTCAAGTTTATAATATTGTAATGACTTTTTAAATAGTTTTTAAAAACGATAGGTACGTAATAATTGTAAGTGTTTCAGTATCCTAATAAAAAATTTTATAGATAGGACCTACATATTTAAAAAATTTAAAAAGAACCTAGTAAAATAGTATGTAATGCTTTGATTTACATAATTTGATTACCATCAAAATTTCTATTAATATTCACCTAATATATTGTTTTCTTTTTCTTATGTTTTGTTGTATTTTAATATTTCTTTCAATTCTAAATAATTTCAATTCAAAATTAAAATAATTTGGTTAAATTCAGAACCGTCAAATTTTAATCCGTTTAGTTAGTGGATATTCGCATATGACGACACATGGTCTCCGTGGGTAAAAGTTTAAGGTGAATGAATTTCAATACTAACTGCGCTGATAAGCGGGTTCGAACCCCAATGGAAACTTTTATTTTTTTTTATACATTTTATGATTGTAAGTTTATTATATATTTTTTTTTTCAGAAAATACGTATTTAGTTAAAATTTTTCCTACATTGTTCAGAAATTATTTGTGGCATTTTTCAATGTGTTTGTTTGTGTGTGTTTTATTCTTTTATTATTTTAATTTTTGGCACTGTTTTAATAAAAAAATTTGAGAAGTAGTAAGTATTAAAATTAGTTTAATATTTAAATAAAATATAAATAAACTGTTTAACGTATATTAATTTCGTTGAAATCATATAATAGAAGTATAACTTCTTACGTGCATACAAAGTACACACACATTCATTTTTCATATATTATATAAAGTTTGCTATTAAATGAATTTAAAAACAACCTGCTAGTTTTCACAATCACAATGTTGTCAGGATGACACGTTCCACAATTAAAATTTCCCCTGTTTCAGTGTTCCTATTCATCAAAGTTTGTCCGACTAAACACCGTTAAGCTATTAACAAATTTTCAGCTTGCTATTAATCAACTTTTTTTGGGTACGCGGGATCCAGGCCTAACAGTATTCCTGCATTAGTAACTGTTTATTAGTCTTATACATATTAAAGTGCAAGTACAATAGTACAAGTACTAAACGTTTGTACTGACTCATATAATGCGGAAAATCATAAAAAAAACATCTTTAATCATAATTTAAAACAATATTTATTTAGAACAATATTTCAATCTATCCTATTTTCACTTAGAGTAAGCTAAATTAGGGATGGCGGTTTTTGAAAAAACACTGGTTTCCGGTTATACCGGTTTTTCTTGCTTACGGTTTAACCTGGCGGTTATAACCGGCCAAAAAACCGGTTTTTGGAAAAACCGGTTTTCGGTTTTTTTAATCCAATAGGTTACAAGAAATGGGATTAAAAAAAAAATAATATCAACATAAATATTTTACTTAAAAATAAATTGGATAATGCAATTTATCTTTAATTTTTATTACCATCAAAAAAAATTTATCATGTATTACTTTTAACACGTTTGTATATTTGTAGAATAGGTACATTGTAACTCATTTAATACTTCCTGTATGGGTGTATCGTTTTGAAAACGTAGCGAAATTCTTGGAGATTCGTATTCGTAATCAGTAATTCGATATTCATAGTCAGAGCATTATTTTTGGTAATCAGAAAAAGTCATTCACCCACTTTCAATGTCAAGAGTTAAGTGTCAAAAATAGATGATGTTTGCGTCTAATTCAACCAGATCACTTATTATGTAAATATTGTGATTACAAATACCTTTTCAAGGAAATATTATAATAAAACTTAATAAATGTTTCTGGCTGATGTGAGATTGCACTTTCAGTTTGCTTCTGTATTTATAAAATAAAATAAAATTTGAATTATGGTTTTGTTTGGAATAATTACTTGAGAATAATAATTATGGGTGGATCCAAAATAATACCTAACCTAATCCTAATCACCGTAAAAACCTAATAACCGGTTTTTACTTTAAAAAGAAAAACCGGTTATAACCGGGACAAAAAACAACCGGTAAAACCGGTTCTTGCTAAGTAAAAAAACCGGTTTTAGATTTAAACCGGTAGGTTTTTCCCATCCCTAAGCTAAATTCCTACAAAACGTCGCATCCACCAAATCAGAGCAAAAATCATCGAATTTGGTGCAGGCGCCTGGTAAGCAGCGCGTATATTTTATGTTTCACCCGAAATTCGGTCTGGACTTAATCAAAAGTCAGTAAAATTGGATCGTTCTAACTGATTCTTTTATAAGCGAACTTCTAAATGTATTGCGCCTAAACTTTAACTCTTAAAATTCATCTGTTCCAAAAAAGCTTTGACCTCATAATCCCTAACTTATTATTGACTATCCTTCTGTCTATTCTGTGCAGTACATCGACTGGTTTCTGACGATAAGATAAGCTTTTCAGTTCCTTCTCAAAAACAAGTGAAAAAACCATTTAAGGGGACTGTGAGAGTCATGTTCTGGAAGTTCTCCAATGCTATATTGATCTTTTGAATAAATGTTCTCGGTGGTAGATTTTATAGATATACGAAGGAGATGCAAGGTGGAGAATATTAATAGCTGGGTAAGAAACAGAAGAGTAGAATGAAATGACTACATAAGCCGAATGACAACAAATAGAGTTCCCCAATAAGAAGACAATCAGTGGGAAGACTACGAAAACGATAGACTGGAAAAACAGTTTGTCATATCTGTACAAAAAGAAGGAGAATTATAGATATAATTTATAATAAACGCAGTAATTTTTATTTCTTGAAAATTGGGAAAAATGTGACTGTTGTAAAATCTTTATCGACAAAATAAAAACTAAAAATAGGTTAAAATCTACCTGTCAAACCATAAACAACCTTTACTTATATTTATAAAGATTTAAAATTCTGATATGTTAACAGTAAAGTAGCTGATCAAAAGAACAAATTTAGTTTATCCAATGGATATTTACTATTAGCAACCAGATTATACGAACCGTTGTCTAGAATAATTCAAATTCTTTAAGAATATCACTCCTTAAAGCCTATACTGTTTTAACCCCATGAGACCCCACTCATTTGATGAGTGTCTTTCTGCACTCCACTGATAATTGCGGTTATGATGCAATTTTCATTTAGACGCCGCATATCTCTCTCGCCGCTTTGCCAAGGATCCCAAGAAAATTAAACCGACGCTAATTTGGATCCTCCGAGTACAACGAAATTGAAACAACAAACAAAAAGATAAATAAAGTGAAAGAGAGTCAGCTTTACTAAACAATGTCTTTACTTCAGAAAGAATAAGAAAACTATTAGTTTGAAACAATCGAATATTGAAGAAAATATTTTTTGTGTATATGTGTTTATTAAAAGAATACAAAAGCTGAAGCTGTTTTTACTTAAAAATCCTTTTTGTGTGACATCATCCCATTCTGGGTTTGCTTATAGTTTTTGTTGTGACCTCGCTGTTTCCATTACTTTTCTCCATTCTTTCCTTTCTTTAAATGCCCTGCCTATATTTATAATTTACATACTATTTAAGTATTCTTCCATTCGTTTTCTCCATCTCAGTTTATGTCTTCAGTTGCCATTCTTCTCTTGCTGTTAATGCAAATGTCTCTGAAGCATATATTATTATTCGTCTTTTTGAAGATTTTCATTTTTATGTTTGGGCTTGTCTTCTTATCTCCAAATATTTATTATTTCTATAGAACGTTTTATTTCCCGCTTGAGTTCTTCTTCTGATACCTAGACATTCATTTCTTCTGTTGAATAATACTCCCAAATATTTGACCGTTTGAACTTCTTCGAGCTGTATGCGGCCATTGTCAGTTGTGTCATTTGTGTCTTTCTTTTCTTGTTTACGCTTATGTTTTTGTTTTATTTTGATTTATTTCCATTTCTCTGAGTTTGGTTTCGTTTTCTATTTCTTGAAAGGTTTTCCTTAAGGTGATACAGTAGCGATCAACAGGTAGCCAAAACGCGTTCCAAGATTGCGGCTGTAATTTTGAATATTTTTTCGAGATATTTGGCACACGTATTCGTAATATAATAAAGAATGGTGGTACAGAGCCCAATTTAAAAAAATATATTAATATGTGGAAATTACTCTGTAATTAAATACAATATTAAAAAAACGAGCCTGTACCGCCATTAAGAAAAACGAAAAAATACACTTTCTTCAAATAAACCTTTTTATCCGATGCCTAGATTTTGTGTCATTTTGGAACTACTATATGAAATAAAAAAATTAGTAGTTCCAAAATGACACAAAATCTAGGCATCGGATAAAAAAATTTATTTAAAGAGAGTGTATTTTTTTGTTCATCTTAATGGCGGTATAGGCTCGTTTTTTTAATATTGTATTTAATTACAGAGTAATTTCCACAGATTAATATATTTTTCAAAATGGGCTCTGCACCGCCATTCTTTATTATATTACGAATACGTGTGCCAAATATCTCGAAAAAATATTCAAAATTACAGCCGCAATCTTGGAACGCGTTTTCGCTACCTGTTGATCGCTACTGTTTCCTCTTAATGCTCTTTTATATGTTGTTACTATGGTTATGTCATCACCACATTGTATTATTTGTACATACTGCATTTTTATTTACAGTTCCTGTGTTTGACAGATTTTTTATTATCTTATCTATTGATAAAATAAATGGTACCATTGAGAGCGTATCTCCTTGTGTTACTAAATTTTATAATTTTAATATTTTTATTTTTAAAGACGAAGAAAAATTAAGAATATTTGAAAGGAAAATTATATACTCTACTACAAAAATGGAAAACGGAGAAATTAGAAGAAGAATGGACCATGAACTAAGAGATGTAATAAAGGGAGAATATATAGTTAGCTTTATGAAAACGTAGATACTGAGATGGCTGGGACACATAGAAAGGTTAAAAATAGACCTAATGATTAAGAACGTCACCAGATAAAAGCCAGAAACTAAAAAAAGGGGTAGACCCAGAGAGAAATGAGAGAATCACGTCATGAGAGATATTTAAATCCTAAAAGTGAGAAACTGGAGGGAACCATGCACATATCGAACTAAGTGGAAGAAAATTATATACAGGGTGAGTCATGAGGAACTGTACATACTCCTACCTCGTATGCAGGCCTCTATGGGGAATAACAAATGGCCATTAAAAAGTGTCTGCTCCCATTGTTTAATAATATACAGCGCGAATTGTTAATTTTTACAGAAATTTGTATTCGTCATAATTTTTGAACGGTAAGATCGACGTGTCTCTTATTTTTGTCAACTGTTACACTATTACCACCCAATCAACTGATTTATTCAAATTCTTGAAAAAAATCATGCCCGGCTTTAAAAAGTTTGTTGGTTTTGGCCTTAGAAAAAATTTCACCCTGTATACGGTGTTTGAAGACTCTAATAATAATTTTACAAATTAGACAAATAGGCAATTAAAATGGCGTATTTATTTTTTCCCCACACGATTACTTAATTTTTTATAAAAAAATCAATTTTGACTATGAATTAAAAGTTTGTTGAAAATAACCATAGATCTAAAAAAATTAATTTTATTTACAAAAATTAATTTTTTTTTGAACAAATAGTTAATTTCGTGGGCGTACTGGGAAAATCCACTAACTCCAATTTTTTCAATTTTGACATTTTAATACCATTGAATCCAGAAACATTCATTTGTTAACAGGAAAAACCCTACATCTCCAAATTCGTCATGCACCATGCTTAAATCGGTACATTCAATGACAAAGAAAATCAACTAACTCCACCTTTTTCTAAGTTTTTATGAATAAAATAATGTTTTTCCAAATATTTTTTTGTACAAGTATGTACACAACACCTGTGGATAACATCCCTTAAAATCATATCCAGGTACCAAAACTGGAACAGCCAGTATACCCGATTTTTAAAAGGTAAGCCATAAGGTATAATAATGTTTAAATGCGTTTTTCTCGAAACTTTACTTTTGTGAGTTAGTGGATTTTCCCAGTACGCCCACGATTTATAAGTTATTATAGTTAACTGTTTTATTCAAACTAAAAAAAATCAAGTCTGGCTTTAAAAAATTAGTTTGTTTTTTTTTGAAAACTCTAATAAGAATTTTACAAATTAGACAAATAGGTAATTAAAATGGCATATTTATTTTTTCCCCAAAAGATTACTTTATTTTTTATAAAAAAATCAATTTTGACTATGAATTAAAAGTTTGGTGAAGTGAACCATAGATTTAAAAAAATTAACTTTTATTACGAAAATAATTTTTTTTTAATAAATATTTAATTTATATGCAATAATACAACTACTGCTCGTGCTATACGTTTTAAATAATACAACCTTGTTACAAACAAGTTTGGCTAATTGGCTCTGCCAAAACCATTTTTCAGAAAAAAAAAACCTTTTTGGCCAATTTCCAGAATTTTAAAGGGAACAGGTTGTTTTGAATAATACTAGAACATCATCCTGTATAATATTTGTTTGTCAAAAAGGAGATAAACAAATAAACCTAAATTAAACAAAAACGAAAATAAATATTTTTCCCGTCATTTTTTGCATCACTACCATCTCACCATGTATTAGTACTATGTATGTATGTGTATTAAAATGATTATTTCATTCATAGGAGATTGTGACCAATAGAATGCTACAGAAATAAAAACTAAACTGATAATTTTTGATAATTTCCCGTCGTTAAGTATATTACGTGAGATGCCCTTCGTTGCTATGAAAAAATACATTCAGTGACATTAATGACAAATAATTTAAATGTTTTAAAAACTATAAAAGTGATGACTTTCAACCGTCAAATATTTATAACAACTGTGTGTTTAGTTGTACTAATTTGTACTTACATAAATAAATTACAATAAAATTTTGGTTTTGAACAGTTTTATTCATGAAATAATCGCAACAAATTGCACTCGATCACTAAGATTAATATAGAATTTTAGAGCTCTTGTGCAATTGCTACTGATAATTTGACATTTAATCATAGTCAAAATTGATTTTTTTTATAAAAAATGAAGTAATCGTGTGGGGAAAAACATAAATATGCCATTTCAACTATTTGTCTAATTTGTAAAATTCTTATTAGAGTTTTCAAAAACCGTATATAGGGTAAAATATTTTTCTAAGACCAAAACGAACTAATTTTTTAAAGCGGGACCTAATTTTTTTCCAGTTTGAATAAAACAGTTGATTATGATAACTTATAAATTAACCTATTTGTCAAAAAAAAATAAATTTTTGTAAAAATAGTTAATTTTTTTAAATCTATGGTTCTTTTCACCAAACTTTTAATTCATAGTCAAATTTAATTTTTTTATAAAAAATTAAGTAATCGTGTGGGGAAAAAAATATATACGCCCTTTTATTTGCCTATTTGTCCAAATTGTAAAATTATTATTAGACTTTTCAAGCATCGTATACAGGGTGAAATTTTTTCCAAAACCAAACAAACTAATTGTTTAAAGCCGGACCCAATTTTTTTCTAGTTTGAATAAATCAGTTAATTGGGTGGTAATAGTGTAAAAATTGACCAAAATAAGAGACACATCGATCTGACCGTTCAAAAATTATGACGAATACAAATTTCTGTAAAAATTAACAATTCGCCCTGTATGCCAGGGCGATTAACAATTCGCCATTTTTTAATGGTCATTTGTTATTCCCAATAGGGGCCTCCATACGAGGTAGGAGTATGTACAGTTCCTCATGACTCACCCTGTATATGTTGCTGGTCATATAATTCAAAGAGTACCCAGTTTTAAATATCTTGGTTGCCATCTTACTGAACAACTAGATCCAGATAAAGAGAAAAAATGTAGAATGGAGATAGCCCGCACGATATTTTTAAAAATGAGGTCATCCTTATGTAATGATAACTTGCAACTTTAACTTCGAAAGCGCATGACTAATGTTACATTTGGTCAGTCCTCTTGTATGGTGTCGAAGCATTGACATTAAAAATATCCACCATTAATCGTTTGGAGGCCTTTGAAATGTGGCTGCACAGACGTACACTGAAACTACCATGGACGGCTATGCTGACAAATGTGGCAGTCCTTAAGAGAGCAAATGCTGCCCGCGAGTTGCTGGATAACATCAAATATAGAAAGATGGCCTATTTTGGACACGTAGTAAGGGGAGACCGGTATAATATTCTTCAACTTATTATGATGGGTAAAATCGAAGGACGCAGAGGAATTGGTAGAAAGCAGGTCTCTTGGTTGAAGAATATCAGGGAGTGGACAGGAATAAACAAAGCAGAAAAACTATTTCGAGTAGCTCGAGACAGAGACAGTTTCGCCATGTTTATCGCCGACGTCAAGGGGACTTGATAGAGCACGTTAAGAAGAAGGAATAAAATTGTAAGGAAAACCTGTCATACAACAAACCGCAATAAGCGAATCATAGAGCTCTTATCAAGAGCGGCAAACGTTCCATTCGGAATGAAAAACCTTGATGATGATTAATAAGTACAAATAATATAAAACAACAACTAAACTTTTGCTGCAAGCGTTACCTTAAAAATATCGAACTGAATGACGTAGCTTTATATATGAAGCAAACCGTTGATGCGTAAAGTGAAAACAATGCTTCGGCCTGCGGTCATTAGTGCCGTTGCCGTTACCTCTGAAACTCCGAAACTTCATAATTCATTCTGACTTCGAACCGTGGCCACTCGTCATTTCTAATGGCCACTCATAATTCTATTCGGCCACACATTACCGCCCCAGGCATAATTAATCAACGCTCAAAAATACTTCCCAGTGAGCAATTAAGCGAAATGTTTTACCTTCGTTTAACAAACTTGCAAGGTAAATGTGAGGTATTTGGTAAGCAAACAAGTTAATTTATAATAGACTGTAAGGTATTGGCCAAATACCAGGCGGAGTTTCATAAAGGCGATTGTTTTTCAAACAGAGTTGCCTGAAAGCATAATTTTTTTCGAAAAAATATTTATTTTGGATTAAATTTTAATAGAATTTAATATGTTTTTGCCTTATGTATGTAAAGACCCTTAACGACTATTGATTATCTGTTGGATTCTATGTTGGCGTTCACAGTTTTGTTTACTATTACTCAAAACAATAACGGCTTAGTATTCTTTCAACATTGTTAATTGGTAAGTTTTTTGGTCAGGAGTATTCTAAATATCTATCCCAGATTTCTAATTATTGCTTTTTTGAGTTCATTTATTATTCTGTTTTCTACAATATCTTATAATATTCATTTTTGTTAATCATCTTTAAAATATTCTGAAATCATAGATCTTGCTCTTATACTCTCACCTTCAATTTTTCTAGATTTTTCGATATTTTTTTTTATTGTTGTGGCAAGAGTTTTGCCTGAAAATTTTATAATAAGATCAGCATATGCGAATGGTGATCTTCCTTGACTTTTTTCCTGTGAATCAAGCCTTTTTTTGTATATCTATCCAAAAATTTCTTCTGATAACATGACCAAAGAACTTAGAAATAGTTTCAGCTTCTGGTACATAGCTTTTTCTTTAGTTGGATCCGATGTAACATTGGTAAATCAGTTATTTTCTCAGTGCGAAGAAGTGAGTTATTGACGCCAGCAATATTTCTCAAAGGCATGAATTTTTCTGTCTGTTTGTTTTATCTATTGTCCAAAATTCAGATTCGATTATCATAGCGTAGTGGTAAATTTTCTTCTTCTTAACTGGCTGTACAACACGGGGTCTTCTCCACTCACCTGTCAACTCATCTCTTTGAGAGCTAACTCTCATTCTGAGAACCTTCCTTTCAAATTCAAGCAGCTCATTTATTACCCGATTATGTATAGTCCATGTTTCACTGCCATATGGTAACAACTCCACGAATAATTGACATGTACAGCATTAATTTAGCTTTTCTTTTTAGTAGCTTAGATCGTAGTAATGATGATACAGTGCTCTATTCTCTACAGCTATCCTTGCTGAGAATCTGTTTTTTTTTTCTATGTAATGGTTATAAATATGTGATGTCATCTCCGCTTAAGTCATACATCATAATGTGATGTCAAGTTTTGGTGCCTCAAAAATACTTCCCAGTGAGCAATTAAGCGAAATATTTTACCTTCGTTTAACAAACTTGCAAGGTAAATGTGAGGTATTTGGTAAGCAAACAAGTTAATTTATAATAGACTGTAAGCTATTGGCCAAATACCAGGCGGACTTTAATAAAGGCAATTGTTTTTCAAACAGAGTTGCTCGAAAGAATGAATGTTTTCGAAAAAATATTTATTTTGAATTAAATTTTAATAAAACTTAATATAAACTGCTCGTCAAAATTAAGGGATATCGAAAATTCTGGTGAATTTTTATAGTAGATTTTTTCGTGAAAAGATTAACGGATTCCGCTAATTTTTTTTATAATTTTAGTTTTTTCTTTAGTATTTACACAGTTATGCAAAGGTTTACTCAAACTTTTTTTTTGTACTTATACCCGGTGGAAGAGAAGAAATGTTTTTCTTATGTTAAGTTTGAGACGCCCTGTGGTGAGGACGAGGTACAAATGGAAGTACCTATATATCGAAATCGTATTGTAGTCTTATGTTTTATGCACATTTTGTTTTTTGAATGTCCCTGATATCTTTAGAAATAAAAAAAATAGACGGTTTTTTAATTTAACATGTGTTTTAACTGAAACAAAAGTTTGAGACACCTTGTAGGGAGAAAAAGGCATAAAGGTGAGTATACCTCGATATTTTGTTGTAGTCTCATATTTTGTGAATATTCTGTTTTTTTAATTTCTCTGTTATCTTTAATAACAAAGAAACTAGACGATATTATTCTTTAGTATGTGTTTTAACTGACGACATGCGTCACATCACACATGTGAAACATAAAAAAACATATTAAAGAGTAATACCGTATAGGTTCTTTGTTATTAAAGATTTCAGAAAAATTAAAAAAATAAAATATTCAAAAAATATGAGACTGCAGCATAATATCGGGGTATACTCACCTATACTATATAGGCACCTTTGTGCCTTTTTCTCCCTACAAGGAGTCTCAAACTTTTGTTTCAGTTAAAACACATGTTAAATTACAAAACCGTCTATTTTTTTTGTTCCTAAAGATATCAGAGACATTCAAACAACAGCATGTTTACAAAACCTAAGACTGCAATATTATTGTGATGTATACTCACATTTGTACCTTATTCTCACTACAGGGTGTCTCAAACTTATCACAAGAAAAACATATTTTTTCTTCCACGCGGTATAAGTACAAAAAATAAGTTTGAGTAAACCTTTGCACAACTGTGTAAATACTAAAGAAAAGGCTAAAATAAAAAAAAATAGCGGAATCCGTCTGTTCGCGAAAAAATCAACTATGAAAATCAGCAGCATTTTCTATATCCCTAACTTTTGACGAGCAGTTTATTTCTGCCTTGTGTATGTAAAGACCCTTAACGACTATTAATTGTCTAATCAAGTATTGTGTTAAATATTTTATAAAGTTTCTAAATTTTCAAAATACCACTGAAGAAAACGCAGGAAACAATAAATAGTAGATTATACCACGAGTCAATAATGATGGCTATTATTCCCGAGGAATATTTACGAACCGAGCCGCGTTAGCGGCGTGGGAGTAACGTTCCGAGGGAATGAGAGCCATTATTGCGAGTAGTATACTCTACTTTATCTACGACAAATTAATTAATTTAAGATTTTTAATGAACAACTTTATTTGTTAAAAACATTAAAATTAGTAATAGTACAATTAATAAACTGAATTGGTTGAAAATCATCATTAACTTTAGTAGAGTTTTTAATACAAATATTTGGGATCTCGATTGCTGTAGAAAAAGAAGATGGTACATTACTGTTTATCTCTTTAGCGATAGTATCTGCTGTAGTTGCCTTGTTTCTCATAGACTGATCAATGTATCCTTCAGCTACCTGTGTTGACTTCCAGCCCCCATGACGCTTTAATCCAGTTAAATCGCCTCCTCCATCAATATACAGAGTGGCAGATGATCTGCGATAACAATGGCCGGTATAACTTTGAGGATTTGGCAAGTTTAAATTTTTGGCAATATGCCTACCAATATCTGCAAATTTGTTCTTTCCTATACGTTGTATTGTACATTTAGATTTTTGATAATTTAGAAAGAATGAATTTATTTTCACATGTGACGGACGGAGATCGATGTATTTCTTCACAATATTGTAAAACGTACTGTTTATGGTAAATTTTCGTACAATTTTGGTTTTAGACTTGGGGATTGTTATTAATAAATATGTTTGGAGATCCTTCACGTCTTGTATATTCATTTGATAAAGTTCGTTTGAGCGGCATGCACCCATAATTCCAATGATCAATATTACCTGAAGCAAATAAGCATATGAGTTTTTGAATAAATCAAATTAAATATGTATATTTACCTTATGTAAAAGATAAATTTCATCAGGAGCTTTGTCAATAAATTTCCTAATTTGCTCTGGGGTTAGAGTGGAAGACTTTTTTGCTTGAAATCCTTCCGATTTTCTCTTTAGAAACGCTCTTAGTTTGCCGTATTTTTCCAGATCAACGTCATGGTTTATTCTCAACATAGATTTAATCATTGAATAGAATGACCATAATGAAGACGGTTTATATTTTGCACTTAATTCAGCGAAATAGGCCAGCAGAACATTTTCGGAAAATGATTTCGCGTTGTTTCGAACACGCCATTCGTTGAAGGTTGCATACGTTTTATTATAAATGGATTTCGATGTTTCAGGTATTAAGGTAGATGCTGTTGCTGTAGCTAGTTCTACAATTTCTGGTGGTGTACAATTAAAAGATTCTTCATTTTCGTCCATCACAACACAAACTGTCAAATATACTATTCGTCTGACAGTGACACTTTTTGAGGTTGATTATTTTGTTTCCGTGGTGAATTTTGTGATTGTTGTGCCAGAGGGATTAATAGCTATTAATCCCGCATTATTAATCCCTAAGGGATTATTATATGGTATTATATTGCAAACACCACAAGTATAATACATAATATATTATGTATCAGTCGTAGATAAAAAGGTGAAAACAACGGAAAAAATGATAATGACATGATAAAAATACTTAAAAACGATAAATCCCCTGGTCTGCACAATATTGATGCCGAGTTAATTAAAAAAGTTGGATATGAATTCCTAAGCAGAATTCGTCACATATTAATTAATATTTATTATACATATATACATAAATGAAACAACAGTTTGCTAGTACATGATGAATAATCTTAAAGTACTGTATAATTAATATTTTTTACACATATACACACTTCGGAGTCCACTAAAAGAACATTACATTTGATTACCAATTTTGATTTCCCCAAAAGATCGATAAAGGCTATTAATGAAAAGTGAATGGCATGGGTATAGAAACATACTGGTAATTACACGTTGACATAGAATCTGCCATTAACTATCATAATCAAAACGTACTAATGTCCAAACAGAAATATAAGTATACCTTGAAACATCAAATGAAAAATATATTTCTTGAAATGTGTGTTCATAAAGCATACACTTCTCCAAAGAAACATTCCATTTACCACATCTGGAGCGTCATCGGGGGGCACAAAGAACGGCGGTGAGTGATTAAAGACGGACAAGGGACGGCTGCGTGGAGGCAGGCGAAGGGGGTTTGATTGGTTTTATTACAGGGAGCGTCTATCAATCAAAGTACTTTTACTTCCCCCCTCCCACACTTCCATCCATAGAGAGCTCCCCTCTATACATTACAACCGACACAACACAAACAGAAGCTAACGCGGAGGTCGATGTCGATACTCGATGGCAAACCTCGTCTATTATAAATTAATTCTGTTTACCCAACGTGTAAGGTACACACATACATCCATTACATGTGTTGTTGTTAAATATTAAAGCTGCGAGTTCATAAATTGTCCGCGTTTGACATTTCTACCTTGGTTGTAACGATATTTAATAATGTGACTATTCTGCTACAAAATAAGATGTTTTTGTTTTTGTTAAAAGTCTTTTCTTTTGTATGTATTTTATAGTAACTGACATTAATGATATAATGAATAAGTAATCTCATATTTTTAAGAGGAAACAGTAGCGATCACCAGGTAGCGAAAACGCGTTCCAAGATTGCGGCTGTAATCTTGAATATTTTTTCGAGCTATTTGGCACACGTAATCCTAATATAATAAAGAATGGCGGTACAGAGCCCAATTTGAAAAATATATTAATTTGTGGAAATTACTGTGTAATTAAATACAATATTAAAAAAACGAGCATGTACCGCCATTAAGAAGAATAAAAAATATACTTAATTCAAATAAACTTTTTTATCCGATGCCTAAATTTTGTGTCATCTTGGAACTACAAATGAAATAAAAAATTTTAGTAGTTCCAAAATGATACAAAATCTAGGCATCGGATAATAACTTTTATTTGAAGGAAGTGTATTTTTTTGTTCTTCTTAATGGCGGTACAGGCTCGTTTTTTTAATATTTTATTTAATTAGAGAGTAATTTCCACATATTAATATATTTTTCAAATTGGGCTCTGTACCGTCATTCTTTATTATATTACGAATACGTGTGCCAAATATCTCGAAAAAATATTTAAAATTACAGCCGCAATCTTAGAACGAGTTTTTGCTACCTGTTGATCGCTACTGTTTCCTCTAAAGGAATAATACACTGAGCGTCAGAGAAAACGGGCCACCCACAAAATGGGTCATTTTTGATGTTTCAAATTTCCTAAATCTGTTGTCCGATTTAAGCGATTTTTTAACATATTTTATAGCCTTACTCTTTAACAATATCGCTGTAATAATATTGTTGCTAGACAGGTAAATTGTCATTGTATACCAGGTGTACCAATCAAACTGTGATTTTTTATCAAATTTCACGTGGCCCTGTGGAATATTCTAGCATTTAAAAATACTTAAATTAAACACCAACTATAGCCTCAGGTTTTTTCCTCATTCTGTTTTTTTTTTATTCATTCGCTTATGTTGGATAATAAAAAAGTTAAGTACTTTAACAACTAGCCATGCTCTTCCACAATGCTGGGTAGTGCGACAAACTTTAAGGGGTAATTTTGCATGAAAAAATAATGACCGTTTGCTTTATAAATATAAGTCCGTAAATGCTTCGTTTCTGAGATAAGGGATGTTGAATTTTTTCTTACAAAATGACGATTTATTTATTGCTCTAAAGCCGGTTGAGATTATGCAAATTAAATTTGGTAGGTTTTAAGAGATAGTTATCGCATATTTTTTGACATACGATTAAGAATTTTATTTTCACCAGTGGCGTGCATACGGGTCATATTATAATCTTCTCCAAGATTGTGCTGGGCGACCCCTTATCCTTGGGAATTCCACTCTAGGGCAGTCTTGGCAATATTGGAACTATTTTTTTTGGAATGTGTGATTGATCTAATCCAATTTTCTGGGCTTTATTTCATTTTCTGCCCCCTTTTGTACGGTCAGGTATAGGAGATCTTCGTTTCTGACGATGTTAGGCAATCATCAGAAACGTTTGTTATAAATTAATTCTGTTTACCTAACGTGTAAGGTACACACATATATCCATTACATGTGTTGTTGTTAAATATTAAAGCTGCGAGTTCATAAATTGTCCGCGTTTGACATTTCTACCTTGGTTGTAACGATATTTAATAATGTGACTATTCTGCTACAAAATAAGATGTTTTTGTTTTTGTTAAAAGTCTTTTCTTTTGTATGTATTTTATAGCAACTGACATTAATGATATAATGAATAATTATTCTCATATTTTTAAGGAATAATATACTGCGCGTCAGAGAAAACGGGCCACCCAAAAAATGGGTCATTTTTGGTATTTCGAATTTCCTAAATCTGTTGTCCAATGTAAGCGATTTTTGAAGTTATACTTCTTTAGGCACGAGGGTAAATTTTTATTTTACTGAGCGCATGCGCACACCGACAGTATGGTATAAACGTTATACAGGAGCTGATTGGGTGTTAAAATCACCTGTCAATAATTGTTCAATATGGAGATTTTGGATTAACAAATTAATGTTGTGTATTTGGATAAACAAATTAATGTTATATATTAGTTTTTATTGTTGTGATGGCAAAGAGAAAAAAGCAAGTTTATAATATTGTAGTGATTTTTTAAATATTTTTAAAAGCGACAGGTACGTAATAATTGTAACTGTTTCCGTATCCTAATAAAAAATTTCATAGGTACCTACCTATTTGGAAAATTTAAAAAGAACCTACCAAAATAGTATGTAATGCTTTGATTTATATAATTTGATTAGCATCAAAATTCCTATCAATATTCACCTAATATATTGTTTTCTTACTCTATGTTTTGTTGTATTTTAATATTTCTTTCAATTCTAAATACTTTCAATTCAAAATCAAAATAATTTGGTTAAATTTAGAACCGTCAAAAGTTTAATCCGTTTAGTTAGTTGATCTTCGCACATGATGACACATGGTCTCCGTGCGTAGAAGTTTAAGGTGAATGAATTTCAATACTAACTGCGCTGATAAGCGGGTTCGAACCCCAATGGAAATTTTATTTTTTTTATTTTTTTTATACATTTTATGATTTTAAGTTTATTTAATGTTGTTCTGAAGCTATTTCCTTGTGGCATTTTTATGATTAATTATTTATATGGGAAATAAGCCACAATTAAAATGAAAAAAATAATTTTATTAAGTTTATTTATTATTTAATTTTTTTCAGAAAATACGTATTAATTAAAAAATTTTCCTACATTGTTCAGAAATGATTTGTGGCATTTTTCAATGTGTTTGTTTGTGTATGTTTTATTCTTTTATTATTTTAATTTTGGGCACTGTTTTAATAAATATTTTTGAGAAGTAGTAAGTATTAAAATTAGTTTAATATTTAAATAAAATATAAATAAACTGTTTAAAGTATATTAATTTCGTTGAAATCATATAATAGAAGTATAAGTTCTTACGTTCGTACAAAGTACACACACATTTTTTTTAATATATTTTATAGCTTTATTCTTTAACAATATCGCTGTAATAATATTGTTGCTAGACAGGTCAATTGTCATTGTATACCGGGTGTACCAATCAAACTGTTATTTTTTATTAAAATTCGCGTGACCCTGTGAATTAATCTAGCATTTAGAACATATTTAAATTAAACACCAACTATAGCCTCAGGTTTTCTTAACATTCTGTTTTTTGATTCATTCGCTTATGTTCGATAATAAAAAAGTTAAGTACTTTAACAACTAGCCATGTTCTTCATCAATGCTGGATACTGCAACAAAGTTTAAGGGGTAATTCTGCATGAAAAAATAATGACCGTTTGCTTTATAAATATATGTCCGCAAATGCTTCGTTTGTGAAAAAATCTATATGAAAATTCTACATCACAAGTAAAAATTGGCAACAAACTATCTAAAAAGTTCATAGTTAACAAGGGTCTGCGCCAAGGCTGCTGTATTTCACCAACTTTGTTCAAGATATATGTTGCAAAAGCACTAAACCAGTGAAAACGTAAATGGCACAGTATGGGTATAGACCTCGGATAGGTTTGTTTATATACCTTAAAATTTGCTGATATCCACGTGATCATAGCTAATGATAAAGACGACCTACAGTATATGGCAAAAAACTAAAGGAGGAATATGAACAGTGGGGCTTGGAAATTAATGTAGAAAAAACTAAATACCTACCCATAGGAGCTGAGTTATCCAATATCGAACTAGAGGATAATGAACAAATCACATTCTGTAGTGAATACACGTACCTGGGAGTAATCTTCGATAGAACTGGAAAAGACGATGAGGAAATAAAGAAAAGGGTAGCACAAGCTAGAAGAACAATTAGCTGCCTAAATGGAATACTTTGGAGCTCCGAAATAGGAATACAGCGAAAATACAATATCTATGAAACACTTATTAAAAGCAGCCTACTTTACGGAGCAGAAACTTGGAGAATAACCGAGAACAACAGGAAAAAATTAGAAGCTGTAGAAATGGATGTGTTTATAAGATGGTTAGGTATATCCCGTAGGGAAAGAGTTATGAGGAACTAAGACGACGAATTGGAATAGATGGTTACTTAACAACAGACATTGAGAGGAAACAGTTGATTTGGTATGTTCATGTTCAAAGAATGGAAGACCCAAGATTGCCCAAAAAGATCATGCAGTGGGTACCACCAAACCGCAAAAAACAAAAAGACCCAAAAAGACATGGAAAGAAGGGGTAATCAAAGCAATGAGTGCAAGGGATCTTAGAGATGGCCAATGGGATGATAGAAGAACGTGGAAGTTAGGCATCGGACAAGGTCGAAAGACGTTCTAAAACCGATACATACATACATACAAATGCTTCGTTTCCGAGATAAAGGATGTTGAATTTTTCCTTACAAAATGGCGATTTATTTATTGCCCTAAAACCGGTTGAGATATGCAAATTAAATTTGATAGGTTTTAAGAGATAGTTATTGCATATTTTTGACATACAATTTAAAATTTTATTTTCACCAGTGGCGTGCATACGGGTCATATTATGATCTCCAATATTGTGCTGGGCGACCACTTTTTCCTTGGGAATTCCACTCTAAGGCAGTCTTTGCAATAATGGAACTATTCTTGAAGTTATACTTCTTTAGGCGCGATTAAGAGTAAAATTTCATAATTCTGCGCGCATGCGCACACAGACAGTATGGCGTTTAGTTGCTGAATCTTTCAAGTTATGTATAAATATATCAGTGCAAGAAAAGGTGTGAAAAGAATATATTAGTGTTTTTAGTAAATATATTTATTATAATTTTTGTGTTTTTGGAGTTGTCTTTCTCAGGAGTAAGATGAGTGTTAAAACATTTTATTGTATATTTATTATACTTTACATTGCTTGTTTGTTACCGTGAATTGTCATTAGGTACGTCCGAACCGATACAGACACAGTCCTCGTAGCGTATTTGGTAGGTATAGCATTCGGCCAGAGATCGAGAGGTCTTGAGTTCTAATCCGGAGCAATCCTATACTTTTTTTTAATTTTTTTGAAAGCGGTAAGAACAAAATTAGTTTGGTGTTAAAAAACATTAAAACAAACTGTTTAAAGTATATTTACTTTTAAGAAATCATATAATAGAAGTATAACTTCTTACGTGCGTACAAAGTACACACACATTCTTTTTTTGGAGTGTGTGATTGATCCAACTACATTTTCTGGGCTTTATTTTATTTTCTGTCCCCTTTTGTACGATCAGGTGTAGCAGATCTTCGTTTTTGATGATGTTAGACAATCATCAGAAGCGTTTGTTATAAATTAATTCTGTTTACCCAACGTGTAAGGGCACACACATACATCCATTACATGTGTTGTTGTTAAATATTAAAGCTGCGAGTTCATAAATTTTTCACATTTGACATTTCTACCTTGTTTGTAACGATACTTAATATTACATATTTATAATTCTGCTACAAAATATAAGATGTTTTTTTTTGTTTAATATCTGACAATATTTTCTTTTATATTTATAGTAACTAACATTAATGATGTAGTTGTATTAAGTCGAAAGCACAAAAACTTTTATTATTGCTTTTATGTGCGTTTTCTGAACTGAAAGTTGCCTGGAATTCTTTGATATTAATTTATGTAAATATTAAGACTTTCTGTCTGCTCTTATAAATATTAGTTCACAACACATCGACCTTTCTGGAAGATCACTATAAAAGTAAGAAAGTAGAAAACTCAAAGAGGTACCACAAAAATGTATATTATAAAAATGTCATACAAGGACGCGTTTCGGCTCTTACCGAGCCATCATCAGCTTGAAATACAGGAGCAAAGTCTAAAACTGTCCTACAATAAAAAAAGGAAATTTTTAAGCATGTGGTGATCACGCCCACCTCGGTAAAGGAACTTACCAGACCAGGAAGGAGGAAGAATCTAATAGCTTACATTGTATTGGGTTCTTTAGGTTTCATTCTAAGTTATAAGTAGTGTATTAGACATTAAGGGTATAAAAATTTCATTTTAAGATTTAAATGACTTCCTCTTTGAGAGAAACTATCTTGCGAACAGATCAGGTGCAAGGAACTTTTTGGTGAACTGTCAAATTGCTGTCAGTGATGACAGATGACATGTAGTACTCAAGAATGAATTTGTCGTTAGGTGGTAAATGTTCTAACTAGAAGACCCCACAGACTAGGTAAAGAAAAAAGAAGAAAATTGAACGTCAAATTCAAAATTCATAAGGTGAAAGAATAGAGGAAAATAAATAGGACAATATTGAATGTATACGGTATTAAAACGAAGAGGAAAAGCTGAAAAACAATGAAGAATAGCAATAACCAATAAAATTTGATAAGTAATTACCGAGGTGGACAAGACCACCCCAAGTTCAAAAAGAAGTAGGACAGTTTAAGAAAAAAGAACAAAGATTCAATCAGGACAAAACATATTAAGATAGCTCCATATAAAATACATTAAAAAGTCAAGTATCACAGTACAGTTGTGTCAATACAACTTATTAATTAGATATCACAGTTTTTTTCCCGTGTCACTGAAAGATTAAACCCAACCTTACCAACACCTAGTTCACTCATAAGTATTTGAAATAGAAGAGTCTATAGACTCGGTGTAAAAAGTTATTAGGTGATATTATAGGTGTTGTCACGGTTCTGCTGCAAGATGTTACAATCGTAATGAAGCCCTACAATGATAACAGTGACAAAATTATTATTGAAAATTAAAGGTGTATTTGAATGTGTTACCTGGCAGTGGTATCATTAGTAGTATTTGAAATAATAAAGAATTAATGTTGAAATGTTGTTGCTTGATTGAAAAGTATAAAGTAATTTATAACTATATTATGACAAAATATTATATTTATTGTAATATGGGAATGGGAAATGAAGACAAGTAGAAAAGGTGGCTATGTTATTGAAAAAATTAATAAAAAATTATTATTATTATTTGTCAAAGAGAACGTTAAAAACAGGTCATAACGACAACAGCAGCTCAACCCCAAGTAGACACCACCAATCACTTCAGTGTTCAAAAGAGCCAAGAAAAAACTAAATAACTCCACCCGAGTTATCAATAGTATACTTATATTTATAGAAGGAAAATGGAAGAGGAAAATTAGGAAAACCAAAAAAGTGTTATCTAGTAGAAAGGAAGAGGTAACGATTAGGTTCAATATGAGTAAAAGTTAACCAAGAACTTAAGGAAGATCAAAATTATTGGTTGACTGAAAACTATTGTTTGTTTTTATTTTAAAACATTAAATTAAGACAAATATAAGGTTCAGTTGGTAGGAGTTGTTCATTAAGGACATTTACAGATGTGTTGTTAGTAGCTTCATGTATTTCGAAAGCTTCAAGTATGTTTAATCTATTTCCTTTATTACAAGAATGAACTATTTGAAAATCAGAGGTAGAAAAATTGTGATTGGTAGATAGAATATGATTGGCAAAAGCAGAATTAGTATTATGGATATCAGTATCTTTATATTTTTCTATAACTTTCAAATGTTCAGCAAAACGAGTGTCGAGACGTCTCCCACTCTGTCCAATGTAAATAGAATTACAAGAAGAACAGCAAAGTTTGTATACTCCTGATTTGTGGAAAGGTGGAACCAAATCCTTAGAGTTCACAATAGATCTGAGGTTACGATTGGTTTTGAAGGCGATGGGGATATCATATTTTTTGAAGATTTTTGAAGTTATACTTCTTTACCGGCGATAGAGGGTGAATTTTTATATGTTAAAACCTATCAGCCCGGCGCATGCGCATTATAACTTTGTTCTGATTGGATGTTCAAATGACATGTCAAAAATTATCCGATATGGCAGCTGTAGGACAGCTGTGGTTTGGAGGTAAAGGTAAAGGTAAACAAATGTATAATATATTAGTTTTATTGTTGTGAGGACAGAAATAAAATGTTTATAATATTGTAGTGACTTTTAAATAGTTTTTAAAAGCAACAGGTACGTAATAATTGTTAATGTATCATGGGTATAAACCTACCTATTTGATCTGCCAAAATACATAGTATGTAATACTTTTATTTATATAATTTGATTACCATCAAAATTTCTATCAATATTCACCTAATATATTGTTTTCTTACTCTATGTTTTGTTGTATTTTTTCAATTCTAAATCATTTCAATTCAAAATTAAAATAATTTGATCAATTTTCAAAATATCAAAATATCACAAGTTTAATCCGTTTAGTTAGTCGATCTTCGTAAATAATGATACATAGTGTCCGTGGCTAAGCGTTGAAGGCGTAGGAATTCCAATACCAACCGCGCTTATCAGCGCTGGTTCGAGTCCCAATAGAAACTTTTTTTTTGTTTTTTTTAATACATTTTATGATTGTAAGTATATTTATTATATAATTTTATTTTCAGAAAATACGTATTTAGTTAAAAAAATTTTCGACAATTAATGTTCAGACATCATTTGTGGCTTGTTTAATGTGTTTGTGTGTGTTTTATTCTTTTATTATTTTAATTTCTGGCACCGTTCTAATAAAAATGTTTGAGAAGTAGTAAGTATAAATTAGTTTAATATTTAAACAAAATATAAATAAAAAGTATATTAATTTCGTTTAAATCATATAATAGAAGTATAACTTCTTACGTGCGTACAAAGTACACACACATTCTTTTTTGTACTTGATAAGAGTGAGGGCCTAGAAAATGCAAAGAACCATAAAATGAGGGAGTGGTATTAGGTGATATGGTAGGGTAAGATAAATTCAGCTTATTATGGAGTCTGACCAAGAGTTTATCAATAAGATGTAAAGGAAAATTATTATTGACAGCTAGCTGTCGAATAATATTAATTTCTTTATTGAAGGCAGTATCAGAAAGAGGTAGTCTTAAGGCACGCGTAAAGAAGCAGTTGAAAGAGGCTATTTTATGTGAGAATGGATGGTTTGAGAAAAAATTGATCAACGTATCAGTAGTTGTTGGTTTTCTGTAAACTTCAAAAGTAAGGGTTTTATTAGGTGGATTCCTGGTGATGAGAAGGTCTAAGAAAGGAAGTGAGAACTTATCTTCAAACTCAATAGTGAATTTTATCCTGTCATGTAGGGTATTGAGATAACTAAGAAAGTTTAAAGCTTCTTCTTTGGTGCCATCCCAAAGAACAAGACAATCATCAACATATCTAAAGTAGAAAACAATATTATTTTTGAAATCAGAGTAATGTAAAAAGCCTGTTTCAATGTTATTCATAAAAATCTCTGCCAAAAGAGGGGATACTTACTTATTGATACTTACTTATTTATTAAATATTGATACTTACCTCGAGACCACATTTGAGAATGGATACTTCTCTTCATGTTCACTATAAAAGTTTTAAAAATGGTTTTAACTGCTTCGTTTGAGCGAGTCTACCACTTTCTGAAATATTTCAGAGTGCAGGTTGGACGCGTTTCCGCGTCCCGCCTCAACATATTTACGTTGTCGAACCAGCGAAACGCGGCTGTAAATTTGTCGGAAAAGGCATCGACAAACTTTTTAATTAAATATATGTAAGTACTTTCAATTGAAAATTAAGAGTTTTATAATAACAAAATCGTAGAGTGCGACACCCGCAAGATGTCACTCTAGCGTGATAGTTTTGATATTACAAAACTCTTAATTTTTAATTTAAAGTACCTACTTATATTTAAAGATTGTCGACTTCTTGTCCGACAAATTTAAAGCCGCGTTTCGTTAGTCCGAAAACATAACAATTGAGAACATTTTTAAGAATTTTGTAAACAGCTTCCAAAAAGGATGATGTACTGTGGACTATGTGTTTACCCAGATTTTTTATGTCTTGTACCGGGTGTCCCAATAACAATGGCTCTCGGTCACATCTCAGGAACCGTTTACAGTACAGCTTTATTAAAAAAATATTTATAACAAAAGTTGCCTTGAGAAAAGCCTGGACATTATTTTCATAATTGTGGGTCCACCGCTAGAGGGCGTAATTTAATATCAAAAATTAAAAAATCAAAATTTTACAAAATTTACCTAATGAAAGGGCACTGGAAATCCAATAATCGTATTCTTCATAAAATTCTGCGCATATTTGATTTCACAAGTTTAAGTCTACCTTTGCAAATAAGAAGTGGGGTGAGTGGGCACATTCTTATAAAAAAAATGGCTGTAAGTCCGGTTCTGCCAAATCGAATTTTGCATACTAGGTCTTGTTGAAAACAGCTCTTTTTCGTCAATGTAAGTGTCCTATTTTCGAAATAGCCTAATAACTAATATGCAAGCTAGGAGGCGTTATTTAAATATTTTCGGAAATTTAGTTTTATTTGGAGAATATTAAATACAAGTATGCATTTTTAATCCTGTATTACAAAATTAGACCAAATTAGCAACATATTAGCGAGATACCTTAAGAAACGTGTAAATGTTAAACAACTGTTAAAGTCACAGGTAAACCAAGTTAAGAAAAAGTAGTGTGCTATGGAAAAAACAAAGAAACATTTTCCAGTTATAAACGTATATAATTAATTAAAACAACAATAAGAAAAACAACACTATAAAATATAACAAAGAAATAAAAGCAACTACTTACTTAGTGACGAACTAAATGTTCAAATTGTTGCCCATCATTTTCGATGCAAGCATTTACTCTTTCCAGAGTAGATTGAACAGCAGTCTCAATTTTTGCTTTCGCAATGCTTTGAATGGCGTTTCGTATTCTCTAGATTCTAGATCATGTTTTCTCGAATAGTGGGCCTAGTGGCAAAAAAAAGTCTTTAATCCGTCCCCATAAATAAAAATCTAAAACAGTTAAATCTGTTGATATTCAATCTACTCTTGAAAGAGTAAATGATTGCATCGAAAATGATGGGCAACAATTTGAACATTTAGGCAGTCACTAAGATTAAGTAAGTAGTTGCTTTTATTTCTTTGTTATATTTTATAGAGTTGTTTGTCTTATTGTTGTTTTAATTAATTATATACGTTTACATCTGGAAAATGTTTGTTTGTTTTTCCATAGCACACTACTTTTCCTTAACCTTGTTTACCGGTGACAGTAACAGTTATGTTTAAAATTTACATATTTCTTAAGATATCTCGAGATAGAAAAAAGGTATCGCCATGCGGTTTTCGGTATTATGTTGCTAATTTGGTCTAATTTTGTAATACATGATAAAAAATGCATACTTATGTTTAATATTTTCCAACAAAAACTAAATTTCTGAAAATAATTAAATAACGCTTCCTAGCTTGCATATTACTTATTAGGCTATTTCGAAAATAAGACACTTATATTGACGAAAAAGAGCTGTTTTCAACAATACCAAGTATGCAAAATTCGATTTAGCAGAACCAGACTTACAGCCATTTTTTCATAAGAAGGTTCCCACTCACCCCCACTTCTTATTTGCAAAGGTAAACTTAAACTTGTGAAATCAAATATGCGCAGAATTTTATGAAGAATACGATTATTGGATTTCCAGTGCCCTTTCATTAGGTAAATATTGTAAAATTTTGATTTTTTACTATAGCTGTACTAAAACGGTTCCTGAGATATGCTCGAGAGCCATTCTTATTGGGACACCCGGTACAAGGTTTTTAGGAAAACACCAGTAAAATGTTATGCTATGTAAATACTATGTAATTTGTCATTTGTTAGTTCTATCCATTATAAACTACCTCCTTATTTGTATTTTCAGATCTCTGTACTTGGCGATGGTTTCGTTGAATTTAACATGTACCTGGATTACTAACTGTTGTTAGGTATCGCCACATTAATCAGTGTTGTTTGTGTAGTTAATTTATTAAATATGCAAACAACAACACCTATTATATTACGTGCCACCGGTTGGTTTGTCAATATAATGCGGTCCCAATATAGCTTGTAATTATCGTTCTCAAGTAAACCCTTAGGAACGTATTGATAATATAGGGGATAGTTGGTTTTAAGAGAAGTCTAAGTTTGTTATCTGATTGTAGTAGATATCAAATATCTTATATATCTATACTACAATCAAACAGCGGTGGTACGGGTAGAAGATAGTGAGATAAACTAAGTGGAAATTCAAAGAAGAGTCAGACAGGGATACGTGCTGTCGCCACAATTATTTAATGTGTACTCCCAACTAAGATTTCAGGAGACTCCAGATTTAGCCATATGGCTCACACTTTCTCTAAGGGGAAAATTTACTCATCCCAGATACCTACGGTATCAAAAGGATTGAGCTCTGATGGGATCTTTCCGTGTTATCGAGCCCTAGGTAACTTGTAATGGAGGTATATCTTCCAAAAATTTTCCTACACTTCTGGCTGTCGCGAGTAATACAGCTTTATGCATGGTCTTATAAAGGTGTTCATTCAGACCCAGCTTTTTTATGCTTTCGAGGAGGGTCTTCGGAATGACTCCACTAGTAAACATAATAATCGGTATCGTCTGGGTACTTTGCATTCTCCATTGCCTTCGTATTTGAATTTCCAGATTTATGTACTTGGCGATCTTTTCAGTAAATTTACTACGTAGATTATTGTTGTTGTTAGGTATCGCCACATCAATTAGTGTTGCTTGTCTTGTTAACTTATTAACTAGCACGAGATCTGGTCTATTATGTGCCACTGTTTGGTCTGTGAGCACAGTGCGGTTTAGTATAGCTTGTAGTTGCCATCCTCAAGCATACTCTCATGGACGTATTGATAATACGGGAGATGGTCCGTTTGGAGAAGTCCCAGCTTGATAGCTATCCCTTGATGAAGGATTTTTCTCACTGCGTCATACCGTTTCTTGTATTCAGTTATAGCAAATGCCTGGCAGCCCCCTGTAAGATGTTGGATGGTTTCTTGGGCTTGACATCCATATCGGCATCTGTCGTTTTGAACCTGAGGGTCTTTGATGATATATTTCAGGTAATTTCTGGTTGGTATAACCTAATCCTGAACGGCCAGTAATGAACCCTCCGTTTCAGGGAACATTTTGCTAATGTCAACCAATAGTTTGACGCTGTATTGTCGACATAGTCTTGGCTGAACTTATTGGGATGTCGCCCGTGTAGAGGTTTACCCATCCAGGTGCGCATTTTTTCGTCCTTAGTAAGGTGGTTTATGCTCATTTCTGGTTCCCTCAGTTTGATCGGTGTTGTGTCATCTACTGCGCAAATAGCGCAATGTAGAGTAGGTGTCTCAGCTCCCATCTGAAAATAAGTTCTTAAATTAGCAATTTGTTTATCTAATTGCTCACCTATATCCATAAGTCCTCTTCCTCCTAGATTCCTTAATAATGTCGTTCTTTCTACTGTACTTTTAGGATGGTGTTTTTGTGCCTTTGTGAGATGTGTTCGTACTTTTCGCTGAAGATTTTCTATATTTGTTTTTGTCCACTAAACAATACCAGATCAATAGCTAAGCGCGGAACAAGCGTAGGTGTTTAGCGCCTTAAACAAATTTTTACTGTTAAGCTGTGAACGAGGCAACTGTTCTATCCTTCGTATAAACTCAGTAGTTATCTCAGTTTTCATTTGCTTATGGTCAATTTTTCACGCCAGCTTTACTCCAAGATATTTGTATATATCGTTATCACCCATGGCCTCGATGTTCTGGCCATTTTGCATATCGAATTCACCGGGCTGTATCTTTCCTCTGCCTATATTTAAAACGCGGCACTTGTCTAGTCCAAAGTGCATATTAATATCATTAGAGAATATTTCTACTGTTTTTAGCATCTGTTCTAGATTGTCTCTAGCAGAAGCCATTAATTTCAAATTATCCATATACAACAGATGATTAAGCTTCGCTACTACATACAGTATTGTTGTTTTTAATGCTAAAACCGGAGTCATTGGAGTTAAATAGCTGTGATAGGAGGTTCACAGCCAAACAGAACCACAATGGACTCAGCGAGTCTTCAGGAGACTCCAGGAGACTTATTAATAATATTATTATTAATAATTTTCTTAATTTATCATCTCTTATTTTTATCTTAATTACTTATATTGAGTGTCGTATATCGTAGCTGTTGATCCTAAGGCGATCTTAAAAATTTACCTTTAAGTTTTCGTTTACCTTGTATTATATAATTAATATATAAATCGGCGGCCAATTTTAGGTGCTTCTCCCCTGTTTTCTTAAAATATTTTTGTTACAGCAGTCTAGTATTCAACAACGCTGCAGGACGAATAAACTTTCTACTTCTTTTAAAAAAACTGACGTCTTCTTAAGTTGCTAATCCATCTACCTCATAAAAGTTAAGAAACGGAAACTCCAGAGTCATAATTGGCTCTCGATTGGAGCGGAAAATAAATTGGGTGATAAGCTAGTTTTATCGATAATTACATTTTAAACCGACTAAGGTCGCGTTGTAAAGGTGGAGTTTAAAGCAGAAGAGTAAGTAAAGGAGCAGCTACAAATACAATTTCGTAACGCCCGAGAGCATCATCCCCTATGAAATTACCTGATTAAATTTTCATATTCAATCTTGAGTTGTTCGCCCCAGGGAAAACTCGCTAGACTCGCTTCAACTTGTGCGATTTTCTCCTCGTGCCGTACAAGTCTGCCTCTGCCCGGTAATCATGAAAGTTACATTTCTTTCGAATTTTCTTTCGATCCTGCTGCTGGATTTTTACTTTCTTCTTACTATTGCCATAATGGATGTGAAGTATTTGAATAAGGATATGAAAGCAAAGAAAGAAGGTAGACACACAAAAACGTAAAATAGCTTTTGAATTTGAAAATAAACGTATTCTGCTGTTATATGACTTCCTTGAAAATATTTCTATAAAGTTTAATATTACGTGCTTATTTCAAAACGAAAGTATACTTATGTTATTTTTGCATTATTAGTAAAGCGATATGAAAAAAACTTATATCAGAAGAAAAACTATTGTCTGTATTTTTATTAAAATATCAAAAAAGCGCATAGCATATATATTGTCTTAAGGGGATGAGTACGTACTTTCTGCTCCAATGCTATTCAAATGGTATTCATTTTTTTCGAATCCTGAGAAAACTAATAAATATTTTAAAAAAATTTAAACGCAGAATGGAATATTACGTTATTAGCGAGGGCCGAAAATCCCTGAGAAATTCTATAATGTTTATTTTAATAAGTTACAGGGGTGAAAAGCTAAGAGAAAATTTAGTGCAATTTTTAATTTAAAATATCTCATTCAAAATAAACTTTGTATTTATTCTAAGGGACTTTCGGCCCTCGGTAATAATTTAGTCTTTCATTCTGCGTTTAAAATTTTCAAAAATATTTATTGGTTTTTTCAGGATTCGAAGAAAATGAACACAAAGTCCGTCGTAATATTTTCCAATTCTATCTTTGTCATACAACGCACTCAGTCGAATATAATATTGTCAGCATATTGTCAGTCAGACAGTGGCAATCAGTATCAATTTTAAATATTTGACATGGCATCGGCAATTTTAAATATTTGAATAAAACCTCGGACGCCCCTGAAAGGCATAAGGAGTTTCAAGAAAGAAGAAGAGACATGACATCGGGAATATTTTGAGTTGTTGATTAAATAATATTGATAGTGTATTTGATAAATAATTGATTTAAGACTTGAACTTAATAAAAATCAGAGCAGAGAATACACCAGGATACATTTAGTGATCTAAGTATTTTGTTGTTAAAGATGTTCAAAATTGTAAGCGTTTCATAGTAACAATATATTATTAAAAAATCACTTTATCACTTTTTCTCTATTCTCGATTGATTATAGTTTTTGTTGTACAGTAGATAAATTATTGCAATCATTGAATACATAGTTAGTGAAAAATAATCATATTAATTAACTCAATTAATAGTTAAGGCAAGTAATTATAATACAAGTAACAGTTATTCAAAAACATTCAAAAGCCATCTTTAAAGTTAATGATGATATTGTCAAAATAAAGTTTACATATCCATACCAGTGAGAATCTTACTACACGCAATTTGGCGTGTAAAGACAGATAAAGCAGGGATAGCAGTAAAATATTTGCGAATTATGTACGGATGGCCTTAAATTATACAGAGCATAATTTAAACAAGTATACTGGATAGCCCATTATCTGCTGCTGGAAATTATTTAACTGTTTCTTGGTAATTTCCTTCCGTCTGCTGAATACAAAATGCCATCACAATTACTTCATCAGATCGTTTTCGTAAAACACGACAACATATATCACATTTTTAGCATATCGAGCCATTTAAAACAACACTCCCTACCTACATTTTGTAGTGCTACTCGTCAACTAAGCAAGACACGAATAAAAAGAAAGATATTATTTGCATAATAATATAGTTATAATAGTTATTTATGTACCAAGTCAGTAAAGTGACTCTTTATCGAACGAGTTTGATATTACGAGAAGAGCGAGCGTAGCGAGAGAGAGGCGAGTAACAGATGAATTCGATAAAGAGTCTTGCATACAAAATTTAAACGTCATAATAGTTTCATGACAGTGATGACAGATAACCTTTGCAAGATGGCCGCTTTAGATTTTTATTCGATAGTTATCAATATTGAATAGGTAATTCCTAAATCGGTAAAGTTTTAATTTATTTTATATGAATATAATTACAAAATACTATAGAATTTCACTTTTTGACATAAATTTAATTGATTATTTCATTCATAGGAGATTCTGACCAATAGAAAGCTACAGAAATCTGAATTAAATCGATAATTTTTGATAATCTCCCGTCGTTAAGTATATTACGTCAGATGCCCTTCGTTGCTACGAAAAAATACATTCAGTGACATTAATGACAATTAATGTTTTAAAAATTATAAAAGTGATGACTTTCAATCGTCAAATATTTATAAAAACTGTGTGTTTAATGGTACTTACATAAATAAATTACAATAAAATTTTGGTTTTGAACAGTTTTATTCATGAAATAATCGCAACAAATTGCACTCGACCTCTGAAATTAATATAGAATTTTTGCTCTCGTGACACTTTGACATAATTTCACTCGCCTTCGGCTCGTGAAATTAAAACTGTCAAAGTGTCACTCGGGAAAAATTCAATAATTTCAGAGCTCTTGTGCAATTACTACCGATAATATCGCAAATTCTATACAATATATTTTAATAATTAAAGTAAATAAATTTTAAGTTCACTCTATAGTCTGTTCTTTAACGGTAAAATATTGCAAAACCTGTAAATTGACATAAAATTTGGCATACACGTAGCTAACATGTCAAAGAAAAAAAGTGATATTGTGGCGATATGTGCTTTTGCCCCGGGAGTGCTTTTCACCCCCTCTTGGTGGTGAAAAAATATTCGTCTAAAGTAAGTCCGGAAATTGATAAACACACTAATTTTGAGTAACTTTCGTTCTATAGAGTTTTTTCACTAAGTCGATACTTTTCGAGTTATTTGCCAGTGAATATGTTCATTTTTTCAACGAAATAACCACACTTTTAGACGGTCATTTGCAAATAACTCAAATAGTACGTAATTGGTCGAAAAAACATTCGTAGCAAAAATGTAGCCTGTAAAAAATTTAAAAAAATGGTGTATATATCACGTTTCTATACCTAGTAGAAGCAGAGTTATAGCTAATTAAAAATAGGTTCATATTCGCCAAATTCCAAATGGAATATTTTAACGTTAAATAACCAAAAATGAAGCACATTTCGGGGAAAACTTATTACAACTTATTTAAAGTGTTTAAAAAAAGCTTCATTTTCGTTTTATAAAAAAAAATTTCTAGCATCAAAAGTAAACAAGTTACGCTCAAAATAAAGTTAGTCCCTTTTTTTTGGTAAAAATCTGGAAAATTACCCCCTAATTAGTATCTCAAATGAACTTAATCGTTACGACTTCACAAGTTTCTTGACCCGTGAATGTATTGTTTATATTATCTGTAAGTTTCATCGGTTCAAAGTCCTTATTTTTGAAAGGGCTCTAGTTAAAAGGGGTTGAACGAGTCACTCATCACGAATGTATGCAAATTTAGAAACACCAAATCTCAATAAATTTTTGTCTAACAGAAAAACAAAAAGATACATGATATTCAGAAAAGCAATGCTGACTTTTTTTGTTTTTCGAGATTTTTGGGATCTCTAACAATTTTTAAGTTATTTTGAAAAAAAGCATATTTTTCGAAATTAAAATTTTTAAAAATTTTATTTTAAAACCAAATTTTTTCCAAAATAAGCACTTTGAATCGATGAAAACAGATCATATAAACACAACATAAGTAAAATAATTTGTAGAGCGGTAACGATTAATTTCATTTAAGTTGCTAATTAGGGGGTGGTCTTCCCGATATTTTTTGCTAAAACAAAAGCGACCAACTTTATTTTGAGCGTAACTTGCTTAAATTTAATGCTAGAAACTTTTTAGAAAAACAGAAATAAAGCTTTTTTTAAACACTTTAAAGAAGTTATAATGGGTTTTCCCCTAAAAGTGCTTAATTGTTTGGATATTTCACTTCGAATTATTCTATATGAAATTTGGTGAATATGAATCTAGATTTCATTGGCTATAACTCTGGTTTTACGAGGTCCAGAGATTTAACGCGTACACCATTTTTTACATTTTTACAGGCTATATTTTTGCTAAGAACGTTTTTTTCGACAAAATACTTACTTTTTGAGTTATTTGCCAAAAACCGTCTAAAAATGTAGTTATTTTGTTTAAAAATGAACATATTCGCTCGCAAATAACTCGAAAAGTGTTGACTTGGTGAAAGAGCTCTATAGAACAAAACTTACTTAAAATTAGTCAGTTTATCCATTTCCGGACTTATTTTAGACTTATATTTTTTCACCCCCAAAAGGGGGTGAAAGTCACCCCCAGGACAAAAGCACAAATCTGCACAATATCACTTTTTTCCTTTGACATGTAAGCTATGCGTATGCCAAATTTCATGTCAATCCAAGCGGTTCTTTAAAATTTAGAGCAAATCCCGTGAAAGAATGAACTATTCGATTACTGCCATCGACCACTTACATTCAATCTAGATAAATTTGAATCGCGGCAGGTAAAGTAAAATCCTCCTTTCAGTACAATAAAGTGTTACTTTACTGTCGTAAATGAGGGCAAATGAGTACAATAATGAATGATTTTAGTGACGGTTGGCGATAAATATTATTAAACATATGTGGAAAACATTAAAAAACCTGAAACTTTTTATTAAACCTAACCAGAATCGCAGCCCTAAGTAGTTATTTGGCATCACCTAAAATTTTCCTATTATGTGCTAATCTTGCAGTAATCGGCAATGAGAGAAAGTCTCACAGAGCAACCAATGCCGGGTTAAACAAGAGTTCGCCGATAAGTGACTCCAGACGCCTCGTGTGGAGAACAAGTGAGAATCACTAAACATAATATGACAAGATGTACATGTCAAGACAAATAAAATCATGAGGGTTTTGATCAGTGCACACGACTGACTATGCCAATGCCTTGAAATTCAGAAAATGAAACACTTACTACAAAATATGACTTCGTATAGTAGATACACCTTCGAAGAAATATGAAATACTATCAACAATATTGGCATTTACATGGACGTCAACCGTAAGCCCGACCGCACATCAAAGAAACATGAAACGCAAATTACGTTTCATGGAAATAAACCACTGCTAAACAAATATACGTCCGGCCATTTATGAAACTCTCCGAAAATAAAAATGTGTCATGAGTATGAATCACACTCGTTTCATTGGTAGGCGGACTTTGAGATTTGTTTAGGAGTGTTTTAGTTTCATGAAACATGTTTTTCGTTTCATGTTTCATGTTTTTCGTTTCATGTTTCTTTGGTGTGCGGCTTGGCTAACTGGACAGAGAAACATCAAACATTTGTATCCTAACACGAAAAAGTAAAAATAAGTAAAGAAGTCCAGGCAGAAGAAAACATTATTTTTAAAACTACATAGTTCAAAAATATTGCTTACGATTAAATAGATAATCTTAAAAAACAGAAAGAATTTCACATTAAAGTAGTCTACATACGAAATCTATTGGCATAAAATAATATTGAGGACAGTCAGTAATACCTAAGGTCACTGTTGTCTATATGGATATAGCATAAATTTATCAATTACTTTAAAGCAACAATAAACAGTGTGATTCGAGTGAGTAAAACGACTTCGTTCACCTCAAGTGTTCCCTCATAATACATTACATTATACTGTAACATTAAACAACGCCTGATCCTCACTTCAATTCCGTTGGAAATCTCAATCCAATAATAGTAAATGTTTAACAGCACCGCCATTCCGCCGTTTTCTCGTTCTGCCTTTCTACTACATTTGATCATTTAATGCAACAATTAAAGGAAAGATCGAGGCCGAATTTATTATGTCTGCCGAATATCACAGTTTCAATTACATTTTCCTTTAGTAAATTGGTTCATTAGAACCGCACTTTGGAGACCGTAATGAATGCCCCTCTCTCCAATCCTGACAATATAATGAACTGTGCTTTGACTGTTGGCGGTTGGAAAATCACTAAACCTTCTAAGTTATTTTCAGGGAGATTATCAACGTTGATTCATAACATTATTTTGTTTATTTTTAAAAATAATTCGGTTAAGGAGACATCCAATAAGGAGACAAAAAATCAACAATTGGAGGAACAGGTCTATTAATAAACAGAATCTTACAGAAAAACATACATAGTGTTGACTTTCCTTGCATTTCCGCAAGAGTTATTTAAGTATATAAATTTAAGGCTAAACAAGAGATACAATTCTGGCAGTAAAGAAACCACTCACGAAATCAAAAGCTGGCGAGAAACTGCAAAAATTTGATTTGATTTGCTTTGAAACATTTTCTCAACAACATGGCAAAAGCCAATATTATAATGTCTTTAATATGGGTGACGGACTATGAAGGGGTGCATGGGTATTAACAAAAAGAATGTGTGTGTACTTTGTACGCACGTAAGAAGTTATATTTCTATTATATAATTTTAACGAAGTAATTGTATTCTATTTAAATATTAAACTAACTTTCTTATCTACCACTTTCAAAAAATTTTTATTAAAACAACTAAAAAAAAATGAATCGTAGAGGATTGGAACCCGGGACGTTTCGAACTCTGACCGAACGCTCAACAACTAGACCAGCGAGGTCATGTCATTGACACGTACGTTTCGGATATAATTATGAGTGCAGCTGATCTCACTACTACCAACTTTGTTAAATTTCGAAAGAGTAATTTCACTTTTATTTAATAATGGTACGGTAAACAATCCTCATTTTTTAATATGTTATTCCTTATAAAAATACCTTTAATTTAAGCACAAATAATTAAAAATCGTAAATTTGGTCAAAAGTTATTAACTTTTTAAGAATTCCCATAAGAGCCCATGTTAAAACTTAACTTTGACCCTTAATAGTAATTAAACGGCACGGTAAAACATTTTTTAAAAAATCAAGTCTTAGTTTTTTGAAGTAAACTATAACATACTAAGATTTCATGCAAATCCTTAATTATTTGCCAAAGGTGTAGAACGTCATTAAACTTGTGATATTTTGAAAATTGATCAAATTATTTTAATTTTGAATTGAAATGATATAAGTGCACTTTACACCAACAATAAATTGAACAAGAAATTGACAAAGTTATTCAAGGCCAAATTTGACGAGTACAAAATGTATGGTTTGTAAAAGAAAATGAAGGAATTTGATGAAATAGAACAATTGGATATGTTTTATTTTGTCAAATTTCTTTATTTTCTTTTTATTCACGGCAAAATTGGATGTAGAATTGTGTTTTGTATAAGCCAAATTTGACCTTGAATAACTTGTTGTCAATTTCTTATTCAATTATTGTTGATGTAAAGTGGACTTTAGAATTGAAAAAAAATACAACAAAACATATAGTAAGAAAACAATATATTATCAAACAGGTAGGTTTATATCCATGATACATTAACAATTATTACGTACCTGTTGCTTTTAAAAACTATTTAAAAGTCACTACAATATTATAAACTGTTTGTTTCTGTCCTCACAACAATAAAACTAATATATTATACATTTGTTTACCTTTACCTTTTCCTCCAAACCACAGCTGTCCTACAGCTGCCATATTGGATAATTTTTGACATGTCATTTGAACATCCAATCAAAACAAAGTTAGAATTCGCGTATGCGCCTGGGTGATGCGTATGCGCCTGGTTTTAACATATAAAAATTCACCCTCATCGCGCGTAAAGAAGTATAACTTCAACAAGAACTTTATGAAAACAATGCTCCAGCGAAACCTTTGAAGGCCCAGAACCTTTCTGTGGCATCAATAAAGATGCTACGAAAAGGTAGGTACAGAAATGGCTAATAATGAATCATCAAAAGAAATGAAAAGCCTCTTCTTCTTCTTCTGCCACTTCTGTCGGAGATTGGAAATCATCAAGGCTATCCTGACCTTGTTTACAGCGACTTAAGTTCATTAGTGGTGCAGCCAAACCACTCTCTCAAATTCCGCAACCATGACATTTTTCTACGGCCTGGATTCCGTTTTCCCTCTATTTTTCCTTAAACTATATTTTTTAGTAATGCGTATTTATGTTCTCTCATTAGGTGGCCCAAATATTCGAGTTTTCTTCGTTTTATCGTTAACAAAATTTCTGAGTGTTTTCCTATTCTTCAAATTACTTCAAAGTTTGTGACTTTTTCAACCCAACTTATCTTCAGAAATCGACGGTAGCACCCCATCTCGTAACTTTCAATATTTTTTATTTTGTTCTGTTTGAGATTCTCTAGACCTAGACCGTATAATATCGTGTTAAATACGTAGCCTCTTAGCATTCTTAATCATAGAGTGATGCTTATATCTCTGTTTTTTTTATTTTTTCATCTGATTTTTTATTTTCACATCTAAAGCTGAGAAGAATTTTCTCATCTTCTTGAAAGTGGCCCTGACAATTTCGTTGCGTCTTTTATTTCATTGTATGGTTGTCGTTTTCTTATTAAAAAAGGTTTCGCAGATCTGCCGGAGATCTGTAGTAACTTAGTATCCGATTTCTATGCTCAGTACTTCTCCTTTGCATATCTACAATGAAAAGCCACTCAAGGGCAAATACAGACTATAAAAATAATCGGGCGGATGTAATTTCGGCCGGAAAAAGGGCAGGTACTAAAAGCCGGTAGGTAAATTCGGCCGGAGGTTTTAAGTTGCTTCTTAATTACTTCTTATTCGTTTTGAACCGAAATTTTGCTAATTTTAAAAAATTAATATATTATATTATATATTACACAGTACAATTTTCAAAGGAGGAAGACCTAACGCTTCGTCAAAACCTAACTTTCGGGTATTAGAGTGTAGAGTACCCCAGGAGTGTAATTTTAATCTCATCGTAAACATCAACCCCTCGGCCGAAATTACCCCTGTCATAAATGGTACCCCTTGATTTATGCAGGTAGGCCAAGGGATTACCGGCCGAAATTACGCCCGCCGAAATAATCAAGGATATTAAACTATCGAACTATTTGATAAAGCTTAATAAACAAAGGATCAAAACGGTCACTGAAATAGTGACTGGACATTGCCGTTTAAGAAACTACCTGTACAAACTAGGTAAAATGAATGAACCATGATGCAGAAAGTGCGAGATGGAAGAAGAATCTGATATACATATACTATTCCATTGTAATGTGCTAAGTGATATAAGGAAGGAATTCACTGGTCAACTGAGGTTTGAACCAGAAGAGATCCTAAAACTACCAATAAGAAAATTGTGGACCTTAGTTGAGGCCACAGAAATTATTAGAGTTAAGGTTATAAACAAGGAGTTGTACAAGTGCCAGAAACAAATGAGTCTCGCCTGATTAAAGAAGACGAACAGAAGAGACACAATCTCAAAATAAATCAGGTTTACGCCACCTCCAGCGATTACGAAGATGAACTTTTTGAAACCTTCTATGAGGAAATCAACAGAGCAAAAAACATATAGACAAAAAACGTTGAGATAACGGGGACAGTTACCTTCTGCGTTAGTTAGGTTATTTGATTTTTTTGGGTACGTCATGCTTGTGAATTCCTTGACTTTCTCATGAAGATTAGAGTCATCATGTTTTTTTATTTAAGTCGTCGATCTCTTCACATTTTTCTGATATCCATTTCCTTTTGCAGTGTTTATTTTTTGTTTGATGGTTCTGTTTATTTCTTTGTACATTGTTTTTTGCTGTTTAAATTTTCTTATATAATCGTTGCTTTCGTGGTCGTTATTATGTGATCGCTTCAGGTTGTCGTTGCAAGAAAGAGTATTTCTGATTTCCTATCAGTTTTATTCTAAATCTTGTATTGCGTTTTTTTGTTGGTAATTTATTTAGGTTTGTTGTTCAGTTGCTCTTGATGAAAGAAGAAATTTTAGTAAATAAAAAAATTCACGAACGTACACGAATTTTAGATATAACTTTACATAAATTTTAACTGGTTCAGTATTTTTAATGTACGGTAACACGGTTTTTATACAGTGCGTCCATAAAGTAACGCATAAATTCATTATTTCGTGAGACGGCGACTTTGAAGAAAAATCCCGAAACCGGTCGATTTTTATTTTTAAATTACGATTTTTTGGCATATATATCATACTAGTGACGTCATAAATCTGGGCTTGATGACGTAGTCGATGATTTAAATGAGAATAGGGGTTATGTGATAGCTCATTTAAAAGGGTATTCAATTATCTATTCACTGAATAAACATTAACATAATTATTTATAAAGGGTGTGCAAAAATGTTTTTTAATTAAATTAATTGACACAAAAAGAAGAATGTATGCAATTTATTTAATTCTAAATACATTTCACTGCTGTCAGAAACAGTAAAAAAAAAGAATGTGTTTGTAATTTGTACGCACGTAAGAAGTTATACTTCTATTATAATATAATTTCAACGAAATAAATATACCTACTTAACAGTTACAATACAAATAATTAACAATAATTAAAAAAATTTAACCAAAACTTAACAATGCCAAATATTAAAAAAAAAAACGAAAAAATTACGAATCGTCCGGGAATTGAACCCGCAACCTCGCGAGTTCTCAATCTCTGGTCCAATGCTCTACCAACAAGACCATCAAGGCACATACTATTAACGTGTCAGATATACATATTTACACATCACGGTGACAAGTGAAATATAAAAATAGATGTTTTATTATTTTACGCCCAAGGAAGACAAATCCAAAGACGCAAAATTATAATAAAAAACCTTTTAAACCACATTTTTCAAATTGCGCAAGTTGTATTATTAATATTAATGTTAATAAATGAAATATAAATATTTTGACGTTTCACAATTTGACAATATCATAACAAAATTTGATCTACTATTTTTAAAACACTTACCAGTGTAAGATTATTTAGCTTTGAATAAGCGAGATCGTAGATCGTCCCGGTTGATTGTTGTTATCCACAGTTCTCTACGACTTCGAGCTAATAGGTTGTTTATCAGCAATTTTGCGGGACTCATACTAGTCACAGTTTGATGGGCTTTCACATTGACATGCAACAATCATCTCTTCTATGTTAATAAGTCCAAAAATATAATATGAAAACTATTTAAAAAGGCAGTATAACCATTAACTAACTGTTTGTTTGTTGTTTCTCTTCCTACAAATTTTAAAACGCAACAACCATACACCATACATAACCAAACCACAGTCCCACAGCTGTGATACAGCTGCCATATTGGATAATTTTTGTCATGTCATTTGAATATCCAATCAGAACAAAGTTGTAATGCGACTGCGCCGGGATCAAAGGTTTTAATCCTATTAAAATTCACCCTCATATGCGCGTAAAGAAGTATAACTTCAAAAGTGTGTTTAGAATAAAACATTGACTTTCGCTTAAACGAAATGTTCAAACTGACAAGAGGGCAAGAGGCAGCTGGGTGGCAGCTTTAACATTGAATTTAAGCAAAAAACAATACTTATTTGTCAAATAAACATTTTTTTCTGTTTTCTAATAACAGTAAAACGTATTTTGAATTAAATAAATTACGTACATTCTTCTTTTTGTCTCAATTAATTTAATTAATTTTTTTAACAACCCTGTCTAAATAATTATCTGAATGTTTATATTATTGAATAGAGAATTGAATACCCTTTCAAATGAGGTATTACATGACCCCTATTTTTATTTAAAAAAATCATCGATTACGTCATCACGGTGGATGACGTCACTAGTATGATATATAATATGCCAGAAAATCGAAATTTAAAAATAAAAATCGACCTGTTTCGGGATTTTTCCTTAAAGTCGCTGGTTTACGAAATAATGAATTTATGCGTCACTTTATGGACGCACTGTATATGTATAGTACACTAATAAAAAAAAGTTGTTAGCTGTGACCGTTTATTTTCAGGTCGTATTTTCAGTATGATTACAAAGCTTATCGGTATCACAATTCCAGGCCTATTTATATCACCAAACGGCTATGCATCCATACACAACTGTTAAGGTTATCCCTGAAACCTAAACCCGGCTCTGATATGGATATTTGCGATAGTAAATCTATGGCAGGACATTTGGAAATCCTTTCTCCGTGGAAATGTATTCAAATTATTTTTAAACTGTAAAGGACGTGCAATAATTGAAAGGAAAGCTGATATTCGATTGAATATTGATAAGTTTTCCCCTAAATACAAATAAAAAGCATTTAATTGCTTTCATTATTGAAATCAACGGGGAAGAGGGTTGTTGCATTTAAATGCGCTCCAGCGGCGTAGCTTTTCTTTCATTTTAAGCATTTATTTTTCAATATACTCAAAATGGATTCTACGCTGGTGCCCAATTCTACCTAAATTAGCATTGTTTATTTTTACTATTATTGGCTTTAAATTTACTAAATTAATTTAATTTTTAATTTAAGATTTTTTAAAAGTCCTCCCTTTGTCCTCTCTGTCAGGTGGTGTTTCTACTGCGTATGTCGATATTGGTCTGATGACTGTTTTGTAAATTCTGGCTTTCATTTCTTTTCTGATATTTTTATTTCTCCATGTTGTTTCATTCAGTTTTTGTTTGCTCTATTTACTTGATATTCTATTTTTGCTTCGAGCTTTCCGTATGTACATAGATAGTGACCCTCCAGCATTAATTTACATACTATTAGATTTGCTGTTACTATAACCAAGTATTTTGTTTGTTTTGGGAAAACTGACATGATAAATTTTCTGGCGGTTATATTAAATTAGTGTAGCATAGTAAATCATCTTCACTTTAAGAGATTAGTATTGCATCGACTCCGTAGCAGATTATTTTACGTTGTTGTTCTCCAATGCTTCTTTTGTTCTTACTTATTTTATTATTTTATCCATGATTAGGTTGAATAATAAAATAAAATCTCCCTGTGGTTATCCTACTGTCAACTTCAATTGAGTTACTTAGTTCATCTTCTCTTTTACTTTTATTATGTTGTTCTGGTAGATATTTTCGATCGTTTTAATTACCCCTCCTGGGTACAACAATAGGACAACGTCCTTTAATTTGAACCTATCAAATGCACTCTTAAGGTACACTAAACATAAATATGCCGGTTTTTTGTATTCAGATGATTTCTCTGGAACTACCCTCATTATAAATATCGTCGGTGCATAATCTTCCTGACCTAAAACCTTGTTATTTTTCTCGACCTAAAAACTTACATTAATTGGTCACGAAATATTTTTCAATATAGTTGATTTTAAAAATATACGCTCTATATACTGAAAAAAAAAGAATGTGTGTGTACTTTGTACGCACGTAAAAAGTTATACATCTATTATATGATTTCTTGAAAATAAATATACTTTTACCCTTAAACGCCCAAGGGTGAGTAAAAAATGTCCACCTAATGCGTATTCCCTTGTAACATATTTATTACGTGTTTAAAAATTTTCCAAAAATTATTTGTTGTTAAAATGACAGCCTTTTATCGAATGTTAAATTCTTTCTACCGATATTTTTGAAAATAAAAGTAATATCTTGAGTTAAATATGGGTGGGCATAAAAAGTACACACTTGGTAAAACTTGTTACTAAAGGTTTCTATTTAATTTCTCGTTAGTAGGAACATAATCCATATAACTATCGACGGATAATTACATAATCCACATAATTATCCGCCAATGAAGAGGCGGAATGGAAGAATGTGGAGAAAATCGACAAATCTGAATTACTGGCTTTTACTGGTATGTTAATTTTGATGTACATTATAATTTTGTTGTAAGGTTTATAAATTGTTTATATTAATATTTTAGAAGATGCTGTGTTTATTAAACATAAGATTCTTAAGTTTAATCCATTTCCAACAACTCTCAATAAATATATTAGCTATTTTCGAGGTGGACATTTTTTACCCACCCTTGGGCGTACATGGAACCTAAAAAGGTTGGGCGTTTAAGGGTTATACAGTTTGTTTTAATTTTTTTTTAAACACCAAACTAATTTTGTGCTTACCGCTTTCAAAAAAATAAAAAAAAGTATAGGATTGCATTGGATTCGAACTCAAGACCTCCCGATCTTTGGCCGAATGCTATACCAAATACGCTACGAAGACTGTGTCTGTATCGGTTTGGACGTACCTAATGACAATTCACGGTAACAAACAGACAAGGTGAATAAATATACAATAAAATGTTTTAATATTACTCATCTTACTCCTGAGGAAGACAAATCCAAAGACACAAAAATTATAATAAATATATTTACTAAAAACATCAATATATTCTTTTCACACCTTTTCTTGCACTGATATATTTATCCATAACTAGAAAGATTTAGCAACTAAACGCCATACTGTCTGTGTGCGCATGCGCGCAGTATTATGAAATTTTACTCTCAATCGCGCCCAAAGAAGTATAACTTCAAAAGACTTAATGCATGGTCGTGTCAAGAAATGTCAAGAAACTAAATGCATGGTCGCACTGTATGTACTGATAAGGAGGCGTATTTATCATATCTATTAGGTAACTGTATTTATTTTTGTTTACAGACAGCCGACCGTAGGTCTTGGTTTATTTGAACCTGTGCCAGGAATTAAATATTATTTTATTGTTTATCGTTCATTGTTGGGTTATTATAAGAATACTTATTTATTTAAATTGAAGCTGTGTTTTACGGAGTCTGTTGTCTAACGTAGCTACCCGTCACAATATACATAGTTGATTGTGCTCCGTATATACTAAAAGAGAGTAAGGAACTAAAATAACTCATAAAGAAGTAGACATTTTCTTAAATATCTGCAGGTAACAACTTACAAGGCCCTCCGAATCGAATAATATTTTATAAATGATATCCAGAAGAAAAAGAACGGGACGTAATTGAATTCACTTCTGGAATCTCGACAGTTAGTGTCTAGCTTCGCGCTGAACTTTCCAGGAAATATTTTTTGTTGCCTGAAAACACGTATTCTACCTCATAACATATTAATACGTGGAAAAATGAGAAATTTGATCGTCGCTGAAACGACCTGACCGGGTTTTCCCAATTGAGGGCCAGGGACTGGCCAGAATTAAAGAGCCCTTTTGTTGATGTTAGGCTTGCCTCTTGCTGTTTTTATATAATATATTTGATTACTTCGAAATCGAATCTGTCAAACAAGTTTCGAATTTCGGCCGGTTCCAACGTTTCGATAAAGTTTGCTAAGCACACTTGGTTTTACGGACTGGCGGATATATATTTCTATTCTATTTTTAGGTACATCTGTCCGAAATGTCAAGGTTGATGAGTACATGATGGGGAGTCGTATCACAGGGAAAACAAAAACAAAATTATTTTAAAAAAATAATAGTTAAAGAATTTCTAAAACAAATTTTACGACAATATTAGATAAGAATAATTAAGAGTATGATCATTTTTCTATTAAGCTTTAAATCAATATCCACGAGGAATTAAATACAAAAAAAAGGAAGAAAATAAAATACATGAACAGAAAAAAGTAAATATGTAATTTTGAAAACTTTTTTAAAAATAGACGATGACTTACAAAACTCTTAAACATGACTTACAATAAACTAAATTATATATTTTAATATGTTGACATTATTAAAAAATCTGTTATTTTATACTTATCAATAAAAATTATTTAAATATTTTCGAAAACTTTGTTTTTCGATGTAAAAATTATTATTCTTCTTTTTCCTATTTATAAGGAATTATTCATGTTCATTGGAGGATTGATACCTCCATGGAAGGTTGTCATTCTATCTTTTCTGCGGTCAACCGGTACTACGTTTACGGCTTGGTGATTTGTCTCTCATTCTTTTTACCATACGAATCTTCCCCATTCTGCCTATGTGGCTATTCCATTAATTTTTTCTATGTATTGTCCATTCGCTTGTACACTGTACATTACTTTTTCTTCTGTCTTCACTCCTCTTTCGATCGAATAGCCCAATTTCTGTAATTATTCTCAGAACTCTCATTTCTGCCGTTTCCAGCAATTTTTGTGTTGTGGCAGTGTCGAATCTTATAGTAGGGGAGAAATGTATGCTAAATGTACAATCACTCGAGCGCATTGGGGACCTATTGGAATGTGAAGAGTAGAGTCTAAAACCAAAAAAAAAGTTAAGTAAAGTTTTCCATTTTAATGGAAACTTTCTATTTTTAATTTAATTTTCCATTTCCAACAATTGTTTTTCCGATTATAGAATTATCGATCCATAATTCGAAAAAATGTTTCAAATAAAAGTTACTTATTTTTACGTAAGGAATCCGAATCTGCAATAAAAAATGGGGGCTCCTATTTAAAATTTTAAAGTAGGAGGAGGGTCGTTTTTGGTGCCATTCGATAAATTTTTCAAACATATTGAATAAGTTTGTTTTTCAGTTTTTCGTTCTGATGTTCATTTCGCGAAATATCGCGGGATTCGTATTTAAAGCTTTAAATTTACCCCCCACTCCTCTCTGTGAGGAGTCGTGTTTGGTATCATTCGATAGATTTTTGACAAATATTGAGCACGTATTTTTTAGTTTTTAGATCTATCGTTCATTTCGCGAAATATTCTGTTTTTAAACGCTTTTATTCAGTTCAATAGTTTGCGTCAAATCTTTAGACGTTAATTTGACTGCCTTTTCTTCAATGCAAATAAATGAAAATTTGCAGACATATGCATTCGCGGGAACAATACACGAATAGTCAATAAAATTTTTTTTTCATGTTTATTAATTGTTTAAATAAAAAAAAAACGATTTTAATGGAAAACGCTTAAATTCTCTCGTTTTTTACAATGTAAAAACTTGAAACTTTTACGGATTGTATAGCTAATGATATTAACAATACATAATTTCACTTTTTATATTAATTGTTTACGTTATGCTTCATAAAAAAACAATAAAATTTCAAATTTTTTGCCGATTCCGACTACTTTTCATGTTAGTATATCATATGTTTTATACATATTTTAATAAACATGACGATACATTTTAATGTTTGAAAAGTGTACTAAAGACTAAAAAGTAAAAAATAAAAAAATATGAAAAAAAAATTTTTAAGAAACGCTTTTCTCTAGTTACGAGTGACTAAAATTAAAAATATAAAAAATCAACTAAAAAGGAAAAAATAAAAAAATTGAAGAAATCTAACACATTCGTTAAAGAAAAGCGTGGGGCGAAAACCGTTTATTCGATGAACACACGCCACGCTTTTCTTTGACGGATGTGTTAGATTTTTTCAATTTTTTTATTTTTTGCTTTTTAGTTGATTTTTTTATATTTTTAATTTAAGTCATTCATTCTTAATTTCATTCTTAATTTTAGTAACTAAAGAAAAGCGTTTCTTAAAAATTTTTTTTTCATATTTTTTTATTTCTTGTGAAACTTTGTTACTCACCCATTTCCTTACGCCCCACCCAAATCGTCAGATTTTTGAAATATACACTGTTTTGCATATACTTATGCATTAATTCACCTTACTTTAATCTGACGATTTCGAGTTTTTCTAATGATAGATTTTTTTTCGGCCCTCCGTTAACAAACTCCCCTGTGTTTAGAGCCAATATATGGTAGAGGTACATTTACAGGGTACCAGGATTACCTACTAGTGTTTTAGTTTTTTCTCAGTTGAGGTTGTCATATTAAATTCTTTTGCTCTTATGCTAAAGTCGTCATCCAATATAACTTTTCGTCTTAGGCTATTAATATTGTGTCGTCTGCGTAACAGAGTATTTTTACTTCGTTTTTTTCTATTCTGTATCCTCTTCCAGTTTTGATAAGTTTGATTAGTTTGTCAAACAATTTAATAACAAAAACATTTTTACTCTTAATTGCTATCAATGTCGTACATGTATAATCAACGTATTACATAAGAAAAACTCTATATTCCTATAGCGATGATTTTGCGGCTTCACCTTCTCCTTCTATCCGGTATCGCCTAAGGCGGCGGTTACATTGGATGCGAGTTCGTACGAAAAACCGATGGTACGAATTAGTAAGAATATGTATGAAATCATCAGAATACATGTACTTACAGATATTTCTTACGAATTCCTACGAGCTCATACGATTTTCTGATGCGACCAACATAATTCATTTTTTTCTGCGACTATTCATAGAAGAAGTCGATTTCATTTAATAGTTTTGTGGTGTTCGGCTGATTATAGTTACAAAATGGATTTTAAAAAAATAATAATACTAGTTCAAAAGAGGCAATCTTTATATGAGACCAAAAAAGTAAACACTACAACAACCGAGATTTGAATAAAAAATCATCAACCCAAACTCTGGAGTTTTCTAATAAAATCAACATTAATAATAATGGTATTTTAAAAAAAATAATACTTCGCAAAGTCATTCATTGTTGACACTCGGTTAGTGTTCTGGGGTATACCATACCCCAGGTACTACTTTTATTACTTTAAAATCGAAAATCGATAAAATAGCGCCCTGTAGCACCTAGTAGCTGTAGGTTATACATGTTTTGTTGCGATAACCTTGTTGCCAGCTGTCGATACAATTTCAATTTGAATTAGGAATTTGTCAAAGACGGTTGGGGTATATCATACCCCGGTACACTACTATTGTAACTTTTAGTTGTTTTGTTTTCTGGAGGTAAATTACATGATATTTTGATGTTTTTTGAGATGTACTATAATTTTTATTTTCCTTAAAAGGCAAATTCCAACAGCACTTCTGATCACACGAGGAAGAGAAATTCGCAGTTCACAATTTACCTTCAAAAACGATATAACGACTGTGTCATATGTTTCTGTTTTGAACAGATCAAAAAATGTAATCATCTTTTTTACTTTGCATCATGATGATACTATATTTAAAAAACTGGTTAAACGAAATTGCCTGAAATTTCTGGCTTTTGCCAGGTTTTTAAAATCGAACCAAAGGCTGTGCAAACACATTGGATAAGTTATCTATCTGCCAATTACAGTGTATCAAGAAACAGTCGCAGCCGTCGTTGGACTTTGACATTATTTTATTTCGTTTTTGAATACAGCCGGAATAAATGTTCAAGTTATATAAGAACTACAAAAGACTTTAATCTGAAAATACGAATGTTTTTGAATGCAGCTGATTTCTGAGTTTCGAAGCCAACGAAGACAAAATCCTTCCTTCCGTTGACCACTATGTGATAATCAGCAACCAGAGGTACCTCAATTGGAACCTATGCGACCTAGGACAAGAAGTAGATGTTCTGATTTTCCAAGAAATAAAGATACGAAGACATTTTACATTTTTATGCGATGTCATACTCTAATTTTTTTGGAACAAGCAATAATGACATGTTCAAATTTGGCCTATTTAGAGGAGTTAAACCTTTTTTATTTTTCGATGTATCTCGGCAAACATTTTTTTTTACTTTGTATAATATTGGGCTATAACTTTCTTTAGAGTTCTGTGTTTAATAAGATTTTTCATAATTTCTGAGTGTATTATTGTTCACCCATGTTTTTTGAGTAGCATAACTGCATAAATGATGTTTAACTCTTAAATATAAAACTTTTACAGTACAATGTTTAACTTATTTGACCCATAAATAATAAAAAAACCAAGATTAATCATTTTAAATGATCAAAAGTTTAAAATTTTTAAATTCCTGCGTTAGTTAATTTGGGGTATGACATACCCCGGAACATCTCTCGTACTAATTTATCTGTGCACACTGACGCAGGGTTAATAACTACAAACCACAATGTGAAAACTCTGATATATTTATTGCGTTTTTTCGTCTAAGGTCACATCTAATGTAACCAATCTGTCTTACGACTTAAATTAGTACGAATTCGTACGAATAAAGTTTCGTACGAAGTCGCATCCAATGTAACCGTCGCCTTAGCAAGCAGAAAATCTTAAGAATGCGCTGCTTATGATTGATCACAATATTGTTTTATTAAATAATCAAGATAAACTAGAAAATGTGACAAGTAGGGTGATCGGCACTTTATCTTCGTTTTCCATATATTCATACATCTATTTACGTATTTTCCTTGATGTCTCCTATCAATTTTTACATATAGACCAGGACTGATTTGTGAAGAAACGTCTATTTTTGGATGCGGGAGGTAGCATTCGGATTTTTGTAGATAAAGTTAGGTGACAACTTCAATAATAATAATAATTGACTTATGCTTCTTCTCAAATATGCTCGGAACATTAATAAAAAGATTAATATTAAAAAATTTCGAAAAACATCGATTTTTTCTACTTTCTTCGCTTATAACTTTAAAACTAATCGTTTTGTAACAAAGTTGTACATAAATAAAATAAAGACAATTAAATTTTGTACGATAAAAAACTGGTTAAAAATGTCGTGAAATATTATCCTTTCTGCAAAATAGCAATAAATATAAAATAAGGGGGCAAAATAAGCCTGTTGTTACTCAATGTTTTTTAACCACTTTGGTGGCACTTAGAACCTTAATAATTAGCTTAAAAAATGCTTATAACATAATAAAACCGTCCACTAAATTTTGTTAAAATCGACCTAATAGATTTTCCATAATAAATTTGCAATCTAGATTTTTTTAAAAACTTTCTGAACAAAAAATAGACCTTTTAGAAGTGGGCTACTTTTTTTATATATAAAGAGGTGCTCCACCTATCTAATACACTTTACAGAATTAATTTCGGTTTATTTAAGCGGCATCAGCAATGTTTTAAAATTATAAACAATTTTATGGCTTATAAACAAATAGCTTTGTTTAATAATAATTTTAACAAAAAAAAATTAATTTTTAGCAATGAAAATAATTAAAACCGATATAATTTGACTTTAACTTTCAAATGCTGTAAGCAGAATTGCTATTTTATTTTTTAGTCAAAAGTTATTCGGGTTCAAAACGTTCAAAAGTTCAACCACGTTTATCTCGAAAACTATGCATCCTACTAAAAAATTTGAAAAAACATTTTTTGCTTAAAATTACCCAATAAAGACAAAAACAATGGTTTATTTTGCAAAAATCGCTGTACCACCTCAAGTTCTTTGTTTATAACAACCTTATCTACATCCGGATCCACTTTTACCCAAAAAATTCGTGTTATACGGGTCAAAATACATAAAAAAACTTTGGGGTTAGTCCATATAAATAAAGGAGGCCGTCGTAACCCCACCCCCTTGACGACAGCACTTTGTTTATAAGCCAAAAAATTGTTTAAGATTTTAAAACATTGCTGAGGCTGCTTAAATAATCTGATTTTAATTATGTAATGTATATTAAATAGGTAGAGCGCCTGTTTATATGTAAAAAAAATCAGCAAATTTTTAAATGGCCTACATTTTATTCAGAAAGTTTTAAAAAAATTTGAACTTTTTTAAAAAAATTTATATTGCAAAATTATTATACGATATCTATTAAGTCGATTTTAATGAAAATTGCTGTACAATTTAAGTATATTATAAGAATTTTTTATGCGAATTACGAAGGTTCTAAATACAAACACAGTGGTAGAAAAACTTTGAACAAAACAGGCTTATTTTGCCCCCTTATTTTGTATTTATTGCTATTTTGCAGAAAGGGTAATAATTTTAGACGTTTTTAACCAGCCATGTAACATACAAAATTTAATTATCTTTATTTTATCTCTATACCACTTTGTTCCAAAATGAATCGTTTTAAAGTTATAAGCAAAGAAAATAGAAAAATTTGGATGTTTTTCGAAATTTTGAAATATTTTAATTTGTTTATTAATATTCAGGGCGTATTTGAGAAGGAGCATAAGTCAATTATAATTATTCAAGTTGTCACCTAACTTTAGCTGCAAAAAAACGAATGCCACCTCTCACATCCACCTCAAAACAGATCAGTCCTGGTCTAATAATATTTACATAAATTTTACATGACAACAAAATATCTAGTGTGCTTTGTTGTCTTATTTTTTTCGTTATTTTTAAGTATAAATTATATATAAAAACGAAACCAAATATTTAAATTAAAATATGCGTTGCTTTGTTTGTGAATATGTTGTGTTTACACAAAATAACTGCTAATTCGTATAAATTATACAGGTATTTCATTTACGCGCGTTAAAGTGTAGCGTAGCCATAACTTCTAACAAACTATTTTTGCGAAATTACTACACTCCGGTATGTTTTCCATTTTTTTATTCCCCGTAAAGTGTTTTCACGATGTTAGTCCATATTGTGAGGCCGGTTTCGTATGAAAAAATTGCTGATACAGTTTCTTTGTAAATAGTTATTTATGAAACAGTTCGTGAAGTATGCTTTTTGCGAACGCACGCGATTTTTAGAGCACGAGCGACAACGGAGCAAGTGCTAGGTATACATCGCGTAAGTTCGCAAAATGTACTTCACGCACAGTTTCATACAATATTTTACCTACGATAAACAAATAAAAAAACTGTAACTCTTCGTCACTGGAATTCATTGCTATTCTACAATTTTTAGAACTTTGACGTTTAAAAATCCTAAATACTTTCAAACCACAAAACTGTCAAAAATTTTGTTGTAAGTCATTGCTCATATTGTCGTCACCATGAAAGTGTGCCAAAAAACTCATTGAAAATGTGCGAAAAAGTAAATCTCATTCAAAATACTTTGTTACTTCACGCACACTTTAAACCCTTCACGCACTGCTATCTATAATGACAGTTTTTACAAACTAAAAATTTATACATAATATGACATAGAGTAGATAAATATTTTTTTAGTTTCGGTTTTAAAAAACTTGTAAAACTTTTTCGCTCAGCCGTTCGTCGCAGTATATAGTGCATCTCTGCCTCTGTCGGACATATATACAGGATGTAGTAAAAAGGTAGGTCATAAATTTGGTCACATATTCTGGAACCACAAATAGTTCGATTAAACCTAACTTACTTAAAATGTGCTCATAAGGAAAGTTACAGCCCTTAGAACTTACTAAATAAAAATTGATTTTTTTCAATTTATCGAAACTGAGAGAAATAACAGTGACATTTGTGCACCCCATATAAATTTTATGGGGGCTTTGTTCCCTTTAACCCCCCCTAATTGTTTGTGTACGTTCCAATTAAAGGGGTGGGGGGTTTAAGGAATCAAAATTCCCATAAAATTTTTATGGAGTGCACAAAGTTCACTAATTTTTTTAAGATGTTCCTGTCATGTCGAAGCCACATGTCAATTTTCAATATAAAATCTCAGTTTTCGATATATTATTAGAAAAAATCGATGTTCAATTTGTAACCTCATAGGACTCTAACTTTTTTGTGTACATTTGTACTAAGGTAAGTTAGGTTCAAGCGAACTGTTTTTGGTCCCAGAATATGTGATGTAAACTATAATCTACCTTTTTTACACCCTGTACATTATACGTACTTATGCGAAAAATTCGCAATAAATACTTAAAATTTATTAAAATTTTATAAGTTAGTATTAGAATAGTTTTTTTAATAATTTATTTATTTATTCAATTAATTATTACTTGTTACCAATGTGCAAATTAAATACGCCAATCATATAGTGCGACATGCGGCGGCTAAAAAAAGTTAAACAATTAAAAACAAAGGTCTAAATTAAAATAAATCCCAATTACTCGTCATAATCTTGAAACTGAATGTTTAAACTTCAACTTAGGCACTTTGCTACCTCAAAAATAGTAATTTACATAATGAGTCTTCAAGCCTCGAAAATCACTTATAACACAAAAACTATCAACTTTTGAGAAAAATTAGAAAAAGCCTTTTTTTAACAGCGTAGACGCAAAATTTTGAGCCAATGCGTTTAAACGCATTCATTTTTTTTGGAATCCTGAGAAAACTAATAGGTATTTTTAAAAAATTTAAACGCAGAATGAAATATTACATTATTACTGAAAGCCCAAAGGCTCTGAAAGGTTCTATAATGTTTATTTTAATAAGTTACAAAGGTGAATTAAAAGAGAAAACTTAGTGTGACTTTAATTTCAAATATCTCATTTAAAAGAAACTTTATATTTATTCTAAGGGACTTTCGCCCCCCTGTAATAATGTAATCTTATATTATGCGTTTAAAATTTTCAAAAATATTTATTAGTTTTTTCAGGATTCGAAAAAAATGAACACCATGTCCATGTTGATATTTTCCAAATCGAACATTCGCTATCTTTGTCATACAACGCACTCAGTCGAACAGAATGAGGTGAAAAGGCTACTAAATATTATTTGACAAGGGTTCAGGAATATTTTGAGTTGTTTATTAAAAAAGAATGTGTGTGTACTTTGTACGCACGTAAGAAGATATTCTTCTATTATATAATAGGTAATTTAAACGAGGTAAATATACTTAAAAGGTTATTTGTACTTATTTTATTTAAAAATCAAACTAACTTTCTTATCTACCACTTTAAAAAAAGAAGAATATCTTCAAAAATTATATAATAATATACTTACAATCATAAAAACTATAAAAAAAATAAAAAAATTAATAACTTGCTTGGGGCTTGAACCCTGAGCCATTTCAAACTACACTAAACTCTCGTATACATCATGTGGGAATATACACAAACTAAAGGTTTACACCATAAATTTATATGAATTTAATAAAATTATAGTTTGATTTTTGTCGAAATAAAATACAACAAAATAAAGAGTAAGCAAACGATATATGAGATGAAGATTTGTAGAAAGTTTGTTCGTAATCAGATTATGTAAATTAAAACATTGCCTACTAATAGGTAACTACATTATTTTGTTTACATTTTCCAAATAGATAGGTATTGAAACTATTAGGTATTTCCAACTGAAACATTTAGAATTACGTACCTGCGGCTTTTCAAAACTATTTAAAAAGTCACCATAATTATAAATTTGATTTTATTTCTGTCCACACATCAATAAAAACTAATATATTATACAATATTTTTGTTTACCGATAACCTCCATATTGAACAATTATTGACAGATCATTTCAAAATTTCAACACCCAATCAGAGCCCGTATAACAACTAATACCATACTGTCGGTGTGCGCATGCGCGCGGATCAATCAAATTTTACCCTCAATCGATTCGCCGCTAAATAAGAATACCTTCAATAATATTTATATTGTATTTAATAAATAATTGAATTAAGACGTGAAATTAATACAAAGTTATTTATTGTTTATCATTTATGGAAGATCCAAGCACAGAATACACGAGGGTATATTCTGTGATCCAAGTATTTTGTTGTTAAAGATGTTAAAAATTTATCTAAGCGTTCCAGAGTAACAGTAAATTATTAAAATCACTTTATCACTTTTTCTCTTTTCTCGATTATTAGTTTTTATTGTATAGCCTATAAATTATTGCAATCACTGAATATAAATATAGTTAGTCAAAAATAAGCCTATTAATTAAACTAATTAATAATTTAAGCGATTATACAAATAACGGATATCTAAGAACAGTAAAAAAAGAGAACGAAATAGCCATTTTTATATTAATGATAACAATGTCTTTGTCAACTATTGTTAATATCTCCATACCAGTGGGAATTTTACTACAGGTAATTTTCTGTGTAAAGAAAGAAGAAGTAGGGTTAGCCGTAAATTATTTGCACCTACTCTCTTAACACCCACAAAACCTAAAAAGAATTTTCGGAGCAAATAAAAGTGATCTTTTGAATTTGTTTAAAAAAATTGTTTAACCAATTTCTACCCAAAAATGTTGCCCGAAGATTTTCGAACAGGAATTCGCAAAGAAACCGAATTACCGAATTAGAAATTTTCTCATACGGGAGCGACTTTACAACCTGGACTAGGTATGTTTTCCATTTTTTTATTCCCCGTAAAGTGTTTTCACGATGTGGCGTCGTGATGGATGAGGTTTTTCCAGTCGACACCCGCAACAACACCGGCAACGTGGACTCCAACTCTAACAACTCTCGTGCCTAATGTGTCACGTCTGCGATTTGTGTTAAAGGAAACCACTGGACTGTTGGACCGATCGAACTACACCCTTGAGAACACGTTGCTGGATGTTATTACAGTTGTTTTGTTTCAAGAGAAACGCACGACGCGCCCTTTTTCTCTTCTCGAGCTCGAGAGCAGCTGACTGGAGTTTCCTTAAGATAATAGCAGATGGGCAAACTTGAAAGATTTGTAGCCTTGAAACTTTAGATGGAAGATTAAGTTTTGCGAACGGTAGAAGGAATACAATAGGAATAGTTGTTTGCTTTAGTAATAATATACATATAACATTATTGTATATATCTTAAACACTTAAGTAAAAAAAGAATGTGTGTACTTTGTACGCACGTAAGAAGTTATACTTCTATTATATGATTTTAACGAAATCAATATACTTTAAAGAGTTTATTTATATTTAATTTAACTATGAAACTAATTTTAATACTTACTACTTTCCAAAAATTTTTAATAAAAAAATACCAAAAATTAAGAAAATAAAAGAATAAAACACACACAAACACATTGAAAAATGCCACAAAGAAATGGTTTCTGAACAATAATTGTTGCCAAAATTTTTAACTAAATACGTATTTTCTGAAGAAATTATGTAATAATATACTTACAATCATAAAATATATAAAAAAATAAAAAAAATAATAACTTGCATTGGGGATCGAACCCGCTTCCCGTCGATCCCGCCGATCGAAAACCGTGCTTTCCCATTGCGCCACCTTCGTATATCTGTCATGTGGGAATATACACCGAACGTTTACACCATAAACTTTTTGACAGTTGTTTATTACTTATATGAATTTAATCAAATTAGTTTGATTTTTGTGGAATTAAAGGAATATTTTGTGGAATAACAATATATTAGGTGAATATTGGTAGAAATTTTGATGGTAATCAAATTGTGTAAATCAAAGCATTACATGCTATTTTGATAGATCCATTTTAAATTTTCCAAATGGTTAGGTAACTATGTAATTTTTTATTAGGATACTGAAACATTTACAAGTATTACGTACCTACCTGTCGCTTTTAAAAACTATTTAAAAAGCCACTACAATTATAAACTTGCTTTTTTCCCTGCCATCACAACAATAAAAACTAATATACACAACATTTTATCCATAAGCTCCATATTGAACAATTATTATTACCAGATGATTTTAACACCCAATCAGATCCCGTATAACGTTTGAGCGACTAATACCATACTGTCGGTGTGCGCATGCGCCCGGGAAAATAAAAATTTACCCTCGTGCCTAAAGAAGTATAACTTCAATAATCAGAAAGGTTTGTACGTCCATTAGTATTAATAGTTTATTTATTTCTCTTTTTCTTCTTCTTCTTCTTCTTTTTGTGTAGACATGACTCTGTCTGTTTTTTCAATGTGTATCTAGTAAGTTGTCGTACCATCGTTTTCGTGGTCTTCCCACTGATCGTCTTTCTATTGCGGCACCGACTCTCGCTGTCCTGACTACCCTATTAATTGTCATTCGTCTTATGTGGTCATTTCATTCTATTCTTTTATTTCTTACACAGTTATTAATGTTAACCACCTTGCATCTCCGTCGTATATCTGTACTTCTAGCTCTGTTCCATAGAGTCTTACCATCAATTTTTCGAAGGGTTTTCATCTCCGCTGTTTTGAGCAATATTTTTGTCCTCTCTGTGTCGGGTCGTGTTTTTGCCGAGTATGCCATATTGGTTTATTTATTTATTTACATAAAGTACCTCGACAACCATGGCAATTGGTACAGGAACACTAACATTATATATATAATAAATAACGAAAACAAATCATAATTATATAACTTTAACTAATGTCTATTAGATTAAATCTTGTGGTAGGCTTGAGCGGTTTTTAAAAACAGTATAGTTTTTGTAATCTCTGTAGGGTTGTTGAGCATTTTCTAAACAGCAGGTTTCAAATCCAATAATTAATACAGGCTGGTGAATGATTTACAGTCAGTGAATATGTGTTTCACGATAAGGTAAACATTGCAATGGAGGCACGTTGGATGAGTTTCTGAGGACATCAATGAAACCATAAGTATGCTTGGTGTTAGTTCGGAGTCTTCTAATAATCGTTGCTTCTCTTCTAGTTAGAAAGTCCAGGGAGAGACGACCAATAAACGGTTGTAGTTCATGTGTAGTTGTTTTGCTCTGTTGCCATAAGTTTTGCCGGGTATCATTTACTGATTTTTAGAAAACCACTTTAAGATCGCTAGCTAGTTGAATTGTGGTTATTCCAGTATTGTAGTTGGTAGATCGTGGCTGCAAAGTACGTTTTTCATTTTGACAAAAGTGGCTGGAGTTGCCTTTCCATAGCCGATGGGCAAACTTGACAGATCTGTAGTCTTGAAACTTTAGATGAAAGATTTAGTTTTGCGAACGGTGGAAGGAGTACAATAGTAATTATTTTTTTTTGCTTTATACCTATAATAATGTATAAAATTATTGTATCTTATACAAGTAAAAACAGAAATAGTTTAAAGTTTTTATTTCCCTTAGTATTAATTAAAAACAACCAGAAAACTAATATAAATATATTTATATTACAGTAGTAGGTAGGTACATCATATTATCATTTTTAATTTCCACATTACATCCTCTTGTTCAAGTGCCATCTCCGCGATGGTGGTCGACAATCATCATAGCTATTAGGACTTTAGAGACGGCTGCTCTGAAAAGTTCATCTGATGTACATCCGTACTATTCTCTCAGGTTGCGCAGCCATGATATTCTACGTCTCCCATGCTTTTTTTCCCTTTAATCTTTCCCTGTATAATCAATTGGAGCAAGTTATTTTTCTCTCCACGTGTAATATGTCCAATATTAATTCATACATATTAAACAACATACATAATATGTCATAAACCCGTAAATTTAGAATATTCAATCATGGAAAAAAGTATCCGTAGAAAGTTAACTTTCAGCCATTTGTAAAATCGTAATTACTTATGCATAGAAATAAATTCTTCGGGGTGTCACCCCTGCGAGTGTTGTCATTACCGCTGTTTATTATATATAGCGAAGCCGTCTTTCAAGAAGCTTTAAGAGAGTGTAAACATGGGATGATCATAAGGCGAAATCCTTAATAATATAAGATATGCCGATAACACTGTCATATTTACTTTAATTCTACAGTCTGACAAACATACTATAACGGCTGAACGAAAAGTATACCATATATGATATTAAAATGAAATTAAAGAAAACAAAATTCATGGTCATTACAAAACATCCAAAAGACAACGAGACACTCCATTTTAATAATATCCAGACAGAAATGGTGGAGAAACACAAATATCTAGGAACATTGGTTCGTCAAAACTCAGAATAAGCACAAGAGATTAAAAGCAGTATAGAAATAGCAAGGAAAAATGTGAAAATGAAACATCTATTAACCCGGCACCTGCCACGTGGGGTGCTACTGGCACCTCATAACACATTTTTATCAAATATTTGGTATTTCAAGTTTGGTAACCACGCTGTGCGTCATAGTAGCTTTACATAATATTATTTAGCATAGATGTGTTAGCGTTTGAATTGGTTATTTAGTGTCATTCTGAACTTGTAGCTCTAAAGTCAAATTGGGATGTCATCATCTGGCACTTTCAGTTTTAATTTTTTTTTGTAATTTTGATAAACAGGTCAAATTTACATTTTTTATTGAAATAACTGATTTAAATTATTAATATAGAGACTATACTCACTAAACCTTATTTTTTTTAGATATTTTACTTCACTTCATTTATTACGGCTTGGTACTTGCTAATTTGCTTATAACACTTTTTCATTTTATTTTTTAACTTTTATAACATATTAGTGGCTAATAAGTTAATAAAACATGTTTTTTTATATTCTGGTGTTACTCAACACATTATTTCGTTTTTTAAACAAGTAGATCACAGAAAATTTTTAAGGGGTGCTGTGAGCACCCCACGTGGCAGTTGGCGCCTTGCAAAGCAGGTGCCGGGTTAAGAAGTAACGACCTAAGAATGTATCTAAGGATAAGGTTGTTGCGCTGCTACGTTTTTAAGAAAAAGAATGTGTGTGTACTTTGTACGCACGTAAGAAGTTATACTTCTATTATATGATTTAAACGAAATTAATATACTTTTTATTTATATTTTGTTTAAATATTAAACTAATTTATACTTACTACTTCTCAAACATTTTTATTAGAACAGTGCCAAAAATTAAAATAATAAAAGAATAAAACACACACAAACACATTAAACAAGCCACAAATGATGTCTGAAAATTAATTGTCGAAATTTTTTTTAACTAAATACGTATTTTCTGAAAATACAATTATATAATAAATATACTTACAATCATAAAATGTATTAAAAAAAAAACAAAAAAGAAAGTTTCTATTGGGACTCGAACCAGCGCTGATACGAGCGGTTGGTATTGGAATTCACTCGCCTTCTCCGCTTAGCCACGGACACTATGTGTCATTATTTACGAAGATCGACTAACTAAACGGATTAAACTTGTGATATTTTGGTATTTTGAAAATTGATCAAATTATTTTAATTTTGAATTGAAATGATTTAGAATTGAAAAAATACAACAAAACATAGAGCAAAAAACCAATATATTAGGTGAATATTGATAGAAATTTTGATGGTAATCAAATTATATAAATAAAAGTATTACATACTATGTATTTTGGCAGATCAAATAGGTAGGTTTATACCCATGATACATTAACAATTATTACGTACCTGTTGCTTTTAAAAACTATTTAAAAGTCACTACAATATTATAAACTTTTTTGTTTCTGTCCTCACAACAATAAAACTAATATATTATACATTTGTTTACCTTTACCTTTACCTCCAAACCACAGCTGCCATATCGGATAATTTTTGACATGTCATTTGAACATCCAATCAGAACAAAGTTATAATGCGCATGCGCCGGGCTGATAGGTTTTAACATATAAAAAAATCACCCTCTATCGCCGGTAAAGAAGTATAACTTCAATAATAACAGGGATGAGGTTGTTGCGCTAATAAGAGGAAATAAATTATACAGACAAATTAAGAGGCGAAACCCTATAGTAAATGGTCCTCGTTATTGTCTTCTGTTTTTGATTATAGATGGCAAAATAAGAGGTAAAGGAGATGTAGGAAGAACCTCCTATTTACTAAATCTCAGGGAATGATTCGGTCTGAGTTACAACCAACTATTTAGAGATACTGTAAGTAAAATGAGAATCGCCATGTTGATATACAACCTTCGATAGGAAATGAAATCTTAAGAAGAAAAATTACTTCTATTTTCTAACTTATTTTTACTATTACTACAAATAAGAATATCAGAAATTATGCTTATACGAAATAAGCAGAATTAGTTAACTGCACCTTATTGTTTAAAAGTATCTTACCGGAATAAAAGCGAGATAGCGTAATAAATTTGACAAGAAATAAAGTTTATGAACCCTATATTCTCTTCTGGCTTACTCAAAGGCGCTAGAGAACCAATTACTGTTTCCTTTCCATTGTATTTATGTTATCAGATACGCTGTAATTGATAGCCAGTCCGCACGGAACTGAAATGAAATATGAAAAATTTCACTTATCTTATGTTGCAGTTCGTAGCCTCGTTTTTAGCATATTTTTATAGAGCTTAGGTCATTTTCCTATAATAATTAAGTTTGTTATAAAAAACGTTACAAAAGTTACTCTCTCTTACAAAGTAACAAAGTGTGACAAAAATAAACATGCAATAGCAGAAGAATAGACATAGACAAAACCTACCTGCATTAGAAATATATGTAACTAAAAAATTTTGCTGCTATGCGTAAGGAAATCAACCACCAGTAATAGCACCAAATGTTAACAGTGAGCCTAAAGACACCGCAGCAAAGACCAGTTTCAACGGAACAACTTCTAAGGAGATCAATGTAAACAAAGGCGGGAAACAAAGTGACTCTAGCTCACTGACTGACGCTATTTAACCTGATATTGGAGATTGGTAATAATAAGTTGGACAAACTTCTTTGCAAACAAAAACATTATTACAGATCAACTTCAACTAGTAGCATATGCAGATGATCTAGTCATTATAGCGAAGGCAAAGATGACGCTCATTTAGAATATAGTAGATAGAAGATAGCCAAAAATTAGATAAGGAAGTGAAGAGAATAGAGCTAGCCATAAACCAGCACAAAACAAAATACATAACGATAGGGAAGGACGACACAACAATTCAGAAATATCTAATAACACAGAACCATAATTTTGAAACTGTATCTACCTCTAGCTACTTGGGAGTAACAATAGGGAAAACCGAAAAAGAGAAAACAGAGGAAATATTTCTGAAAGGAAAAACATATCGAATGTATAGAAATCTGCTTAAAAGCTAGACTATAAGTAAGAGAACCTCTATAATACCTTAGTAACACCTGTTGTTACATATAAGATGGAAACAACGACGATTAACAAGAAAGAGGAAAGAAAAATTCTTTCGAAATTTGAAGAAAGAAAAATAATGAGAGCAATACTGAGCTACAATGTATCAACAGAGGGAGAAATAAGCATGAAACCAAGTGCCGAAATTGAAGTAGCATTAAAGAGAGAAAATTTAGTCAGATACATAAAATCTGTTCGCTTAGAATGGAAAGATATGTTGAAAAGGATAACTAACTGGACACCACTATGGTCCACGTGTTGTGGAAGAACTATAAGACAACTGGATGATGTAGAAGAAGACATAAGAGCATTGAATTTGAAAACTGTAAAATTCAGTGCAGGGGCAGGAAGAAATGGAAAATAATCACGGCAGCAGCAAAGACACACAGCAAGCTATAAATGACAGAGGAGTGATCCACCTCACACAAGAACAGGATTTTGAACGCCATGGCGTTGTCTATAATCCCTAGGGATTGTAATGCTTAATGAATGAATGAGTGAATAGCACCAGTAGCAAAAAGAATAATAGGTACTGGCTTGGTACTTTCCATCTTTTATTGTTTCTTTATTTGTACGTCTAGATCTATATAATTAGCGCTCTTTACATTATATTTAAGTCAGATTCCTGTTGTTAGGCATTGACACATCTATTATAATACGTTCTTTAACCTCTAAAACCTCTAAATTTTAAAGAACCGTTTGGATTGACATGAAATTTGGCATACACATAGCTAACAAGTCAAAGAAAAAAAAGTGATATTGTGCTGATGTGTGCTTTTGCCCTAGGGGTCAGTTTCACTCCGTTTTGGGGGTGAAAAATATATGTTCGAAATAAGTCCGGAAATGGATGGAATAAATAATTTTAAGCAACTTCTGTTCTATAAAGTTTTTTCACCAAGTTATACTATTCGAGTTATTTGCGAGTGAATATGTTAATTTTTCTACAGAATAACCACGTTTTCAGACGGTTTTTCGCAAATAACTCAAAAACTAAGTGTTTGGTCGGAAAAAAATTCCAAAATATAGCACAAAATCAAAAATATAGCACATAAAAAAGTGAAAAAATGGTGTATATCACTATCTAGTAGAAGCAGAGTTATAGCTAATGAAAAATAGGTTCATATTCGTCAAATTCCAAATCGAATATTTTAACGTGCCACAACATAACCAAAAAACGAAGCACTTTTTTTAGCAAAACTCATTTTAACTTTTTTAAAGTGCTTAAAGAATGCTTACTTATGTTTTTTTAAAATAATTTTAGCATCAAAAGTAAACAAGTTAAACTCAAAATAGAGTTGGTCCCTCTTTTTTTGGTAAGAAATCGGGAAAATTACCCCCTAATTTCAAATGAACTTAATTGTTATCACTTCACAAATTTTTTTCTCGCGTATATATTGATTATGATCTGTAAATTTCATCGGCTAAAACTCCTTATTTTTGAAAGAGCTGTAGTTAAAAGGGCTTGAACTAGTCACTTATCACGAGTGTATGCAAATTTAAAAACACCGAATCTTAACCAATTTTTGCATGTCAAAAAATTTATATTTTTCTTTACATCAAGAACTTCCTCCGCCACCTGAATACATATTTAAACATAACCTGCCAAAGCAAGATATTTCTACTATCGTCAGATTAAAAACTCGACACGGGAAATATGAGGCACATCTGCACAAATTAGGAATAATTAATTCATCAGTATGTTTTTGTGATAATGTTTCGATTAGAGATTTAAACCATATTTTCTTGGAATGCAAAATTAACGAGAGATATATAAATCAATTATGTTACAATTTACGACAAACACAAGTTCATTTTCCAATTAGTATAGAATATCTACTAAGTTGTCATAAAATGGAAATATTTAAATTACTCATAAACTACTTGAAAGAAACAAATATAATCATTTAAGTGAAATACGTATAAATATAACAAAACTAATAAATTGAGGTAAAAATAAAATAAAAATATGTGGCTAACGGACTCGCATCCAAGCCATTTTTTCACACACACACACACACATTAACCAATTTTTGTCTTATAGAAAAACAAAAAAATATCAAATATTCAGAAAAGTAAAGCCGACTTTTTTTATTGTTTAAGATTTTTGGTATCTTGAACAATTTTTAAGTTATTTTGAAAAACACATTTTTTCAAAATTAAAATTTTTAAAAATTTTACTTTAAAACATTTTTTTTTTCAAAAATAAGCACTTTGAATCGATGAAACTTATAGATCATATAAACACAACATAAGGAAAGTAACTTGTGAAGCGGTAACGATTAATTTTCATTTAAGATTGGGGGGTGATTTTCTTGATATTTTTTTTGCCAAAACAAAAGGGACCAAACTTTATTTTGAGCGTAACTTGCTTACGTTTGATGCTAGAATTTTTTTTATAAAAACAGAAATAAAGCTTTTTTAAAACACTAAAAAAAAGTTGTAATATATTTTCCCCAAGAATGCTTCATTATTTGAATATTTCACATTGAATTATTCTATTTGGAATTTTTAGAATATGAACCTATTTTTCATTAGCTATAACTCTGCTTTTGCTAGGTATAGAGACCTAATATATACACACACATACCGTTTTTTTTACTTTTTTATAGGCTATAATTTTGCTAAGAATATTTTTTTCGAAAAAATGATTACGTTTTGAGTTATTTGCGAAAAACTGTCTAAAAACGTGGTTATTTTGTCGAAAAATGAACATATTCACTTGCAAATAAATCAAAAAGTATTGATTTGGTGAAATACTCTATAGAACAAAAGTTGCTTAAAATTAGTCAGTTTATCCATTTCGTGACTTATCTTGGACATATATTTTTTCACCCTCGAGATGGAGTGAAATTCACCCTTAGGGCAAAAGCACACGTCGGCACCATATCACTTTTTTTCTTTGACATGTTGGCTATGCGTATGCCAAATAATATCATGTTAATCCAAGCGGTTCTTTAAAATTTACAGCAAAAACTGTGAAAGAATGTACTATTAATGTTTTTTGCCTAGTAAGTTTATTAACCAGTATGAGATCTGCCCTATTACGTACCAATGTTTCGTCCGTAAATACAGTGCGGTCCCAATATAATTTTTATTTGTTGTTATCAAGCATTCTATTAGGAACAATAAGAAAGATGGGCGGTTTGGAGAAGTCCCAATATTTTGGCTAATTCCTTATGAATAATAATCTTTTCTACTAAGGCATAGCGTTCTCTATCATAGCGTATTCTCTCTCTGAGTGTGGTACCTCTTATGGATCTTAGGGTTTTCATCTCTGTTGTTCTCATTATTCGTTTGGTCGCTGGTGTATGTCGTTATATATTATATATATCGTTGGTATATATCAGTAAGCTTAAATATACATATGAGGGTAAGTGAGAGGAAGAGAAAGCGAAAAAGAGAAAAGCAAATAGCTTTCTGTCAAAATTTGGTCCAAATATAGGATGTTTTAATTCGTTAAATCGACAGAAAATATGCAGAATCAGTGGTATACATACACGTATATAACAGCATAGAGCTAATAAAGGTTAATAGGCCATTTAAACATTAACTGTCGTATCATTCGTGCACAAACTGTTATTTCGCAGATCGATTTATTGAAACAACGAGCAAAAATCCCTCCATCACGTCGAAAAAATATCGGACTTTTAGTCAGCTTTATTGTAGCCATAAATTGTAGTTGTACAACGTATATTTTAAACCAGTAAACTGGTAAATGATTATCCATCATACTATGCCGCCCAGGGGTAATCCCGTTAGTAAAACACAAATTAACATGTAAACTTGTTTAAATGTGTATCCAGACGGCTCATGTTTGAAATTTGTTTTGTTATATTGTTTGTGCAATTTGTTTAAAATAATATTGTTAACAAAGTTTCATTTATGGTTTATACCAAATTTACTTAAACGGTGAACGGGAGCAACTGAACATCTGAGGAAGGACAATATTGATGTTTCACACAAGTACACAAACAACTAATTACTTTTTTTATCAAATGTAAATTTTGTAATGTTTTCAAAAGAATGAATATAAGAATTTTTATGTTGAAAGAGTGCTAACAGAGTTATAAATTGCAGATAGCAAAATACTTGAAATCTCCTAGCTAAAACCGAATTAACTAGCATCACAACTTACGTTCAGCTATTGGACCATAAAAAAAAACTTTTAAAAGAGTCATTCAACAATTTTAGTAATCATACTCCTCAAACTAGGGACACAAGAAATAATTCAATTTTACCTAAATCTAATAAATCCGTACTCCAGAGGTATTCTGGTTACATAGAGCCCCAATTAATTAAAAATTGTCTACCAAAAAGCTTCCATCGACATAGGGTAGACTTTGTTTCTTGAGCTAGTCTCTACTCATTGTGAAAATATCAAGTAAATCGATGTAGTAGGATGGAATTCGGAGCCAAATAACCTCATTTACTGCCTTAAAAGGAAAGTACTGAGGAGAATACTAGTACTATGCTAGTACCTGCGAGGAAAAACGGAATGTTCAGAAGTCGAGACAACAACGAGCTCTATCAACTTTATAGGAAGCACCCCTGTCAGACTTCATTAGAATACAAAGATTTCGATGGGCCGGACATGTGATAATAACGAGAGAGGATAGGCTATCAAAAAGAGCACTGAACGCTCGAATTCAGGGAAAGATACCGGTTGAAAAGCCAAGAAAGCGCTGGGAAGACACAGTAAACAGCGACTCACAAGCCCTTTTAGAAGTATGTGTATGGAGAAGAGCAACCACAGAGCAGCAAGGGTAGAGGCAAAAAATAAAGGAGGTTAAGGCTCAATTTGAGCTGTAGTGCCTTAGAAGAAGAAGAAGAAGAAGAATATTAGTTTAAACAAACAAAAACTATGTACTTTAAGAAAAATATACAGTGACGATTTTCGACTAAAAAATAATCTGAAAATATTGAAGGTAAAATAAGGTACTTTGACTATAAGACTGAAATCTCTTTACCTATACCATAAAACTCCTGCAACCTGAGGAACTACAAGAATAATAAGGTAATTAAAATGCTATATTTTCATACTAAAGAATGTATTCCATAGAGACAATTATTTTCCATTTACTAACGGAAAAGATATAATTATTTGAACATCTACATCTCCTTGTACTAACTTATACTTTGAATACAAAGTTATTTTCGAAACCGCAACATACTTACCGGAATCCAATTATAATTTATGAGGTTTTCACAAAGTAACGCCAATTACTGAAAGAAAATAAAGTACTTCCACGATTTTATATCAACCTCGTATTTCAAATCCTATTTATTTAACATCTAAAACATCTCGTGTCGTCTGGAGAGATCTTCCCTGGAGTTTTCCGGCAGCAAAAAAGGTCCACACTAGTAAATCTAGAAAATATAAGAAGTCCTACCTGGTCTTAAGCTTAAAAATTCATACAGCTTTCTAGTTTAGAGCTCTTTTCTGCAACTTAATATGATGTTTTCTGGACACTAATATAACTCCGTGTTAATTTTATATTTTATAATTTACTGTGGCAATATCCCATTATAAGAGACCAGGAACTAACTAAAAATAAAGAATTACTTTAACTTTTTTAAATAATTGGACTCGACCGTTACTTGATGGAAGTTCATTTTATCTAACAATAAAACACTGAAAACGTTTGTTTTCTATACTTCCACAAAATTTATTATAACTAAGTAACTACAGCTGTTTCGGCAGAGTGCCTTTCTCAAGTGATTTAGTTTACTTTGTGTTTGCCTTTTTAAAGTCTTTAATTGAAGAGGTTGAGGAGTGGGGAGCTGCTTGTCTCTAGTTGGTCATTCAGAATTATATCTTTAAAAAAAATACCAAGTTTCTTGTAAAAGGTATATATTAAAATACCCTAAATAAGGGTCACAATACAAAACGTTTTCGGATTAAGGAATCCATCATCAGTGTTTAAAAGCCCTAAAATTAAGTATAACCTAATTAAATGAGATAAAAGTTAAAATTGACAGAGGTTTTCAAGAACAAGAGGTCATACTTACAAAATTTGCATGCCTGAGCCACCAAAATGTATCGGGTAAAAACCCTTTAAATGTAAATAATAAGGATGTTTTACATATTTATATAAAATTCATTGGATGATATAGATAAACCTGGATGTTACCCAGGGCAACACAGGACTCTCCCCACGTGGTTGGAACTTTTTTTGGAGAAAACCTCACATATTGGATTTCAATGGCCAACTGACAAGTGAATTCAAGAGCAACCCAAAATGACATCAAGAACTGTCAATGTAACCTAGTTGTAATATTACTTCAGCCACAACATTAAAGATTAATTTCAATGTTTTAAGATAAAAAACAGTATCAAATTTACAAATAGTAAAAATAAAAGATGTTCATAAAATATGAAAGATTTTTTTCTAAAAATAATGCATTAATTAAGTATTCAAAATAGGGAAATGAAATGTTTACGCTACAGGAAGTTATGCAGTCAACAATACCAATAGGTGTTGTATTGGTGGTATTAAATTGTCAATACGATTAGACAAATAATGGTAAAGGCCTTATACTAGGAACACAAAATAGTATGTAATGTGTACATATGTGTACGATTTTAAGAGTATTGATGAAATGATAATTGTTTAATGACTGATAACTTTCTTGGTAGTCGACCCCACATAAATTGTATAATGATAGAAAATACATTAAAAACATAGAAAAACATTACATACTATTTTGTGTTCCTAGTATAAGGCCTTTACCATTATTTGTCTAATCGTGTTGACAATTTTATACCACCAATACAACACCTATTGGTATTGTTGACTGCATAACTTCCTGTAGCGTAAACATTTCATTTCCCTATTTTGAATACTTAATTAATGCATTATTTTTAGAAAAAAAATCTTTCATATTTTGTGAACATCTTTTATTTTTGCTATTTGTAAATTTGATACTGTTTTTTATCTTAAAACATTTAAATTAATCTTTAATGTTGTGGCTGAAGTAATATTACAACTAGGTTACATTGACAGTTCTTGATGTCATTTTGGGTTGCTCTTGAATTCACTTGTCAGTTGGCCATTGAAATCCAATATGTGAGGTTTTCTCCAAAAAAAGTTCCAACCACGTGGGGAGAGTCCTGTGTTGCCCTGGGTAACATCCAGGTTTATCTATATTATCCAATGAATTTTATATAAATATGTAAAACATCCTTATTATTTACATTTAAAGGGTTTTTACCCGATACATTTTGGTGGCTCAGGCATGCAAATTTTGTAAGTATGACCTCTTGTTCTTGAAAACCTCTGTCAATTTTAACTTTTATCTCATTTAATTAGGTTATACTTAATTTTAGGGCTTTTAAACACTGATGATGGATTCCTTAATCCGAAAACGTTTTGTATTGTGACCCTTATTTAGGGTATTTTAATATATACCTTTTACAAGAAACTTGGTATTTTTGTGATTTATGGTATACAGCCAGCTACAGGAAGTTTATTTTCCTCCTGAATTATATCTTTATTTTTCAATTTATTAATTTCCAGAGATTTTAATAAAGATAGCTTAAGGTCTTTATTTTGAATATGCAGAATTTGAAACTGTTGATTAAAAGAATGATTATGATCTAGAAGGTGAAGTGCGTATGTAGACGTGTCTGTTATATCTATTGTTTAAAGCTCTTTTGTGTTCTGCTATCCGTTTGTCAAAGGTTCTGCCAGTTTGACCGATGTAAGTTTTCGGACAGTCACCACAAGTTAGTTTGTAAACACCACTCTGTAGTTGTTTTCTCTTGTATGGTGTATGTTCTCAAAAAACTTTTGATAGTGTGTAAAAATTTTTTGTGTCGTTTAGCAATTGCTCTTCTATGAAGGTTTTATAACAGGACGAAGCTCTGATGATGGCACGTTATGTGTTGAAAGTACTTAGCTGATAATAAAAAACTTTTTACACACTATCAAAAGTTTTTTGAGAACATACACCTGTTTGCCGTGATAGAGGAGAAGGTACTGGGTTCTTTCTGTGGTGGTGGATAGACTAATTTCAGGGCTTTCTTATGGAGTTTTTGTTTTAAAATTGTATTAATTGTTTGTTCGTTATAGCCATTGTTTACTGCTATGTGTTTAATGATGTTCAGTTCTATTTCGAAGTTAGTTTTTGACATGAGAATTTCTGTCAGTTTATGTCTAGTGCTAAGGTAGGCTGCTAATTTGTGTTGTGTATTCTTCATCCCATCCTACACACATTGACATATTATGAAGCAAACAAGCAGACGAGTTGAATCGCGATCGTCATCGTGAACGCGATCGCGTCGAGATCGCGTTGGTATGTTTTCCGCTTTAATCCTTCGTGTACTATAAAATTATTAGTCTGACGGTTCACTGTTTATTCTGATTATATTTTCTGTATTCTCTAAAATAATATGTATAATGTTTATTTATACATTTATTTTCCTTTCTCTTGATTTTGTTTTCTGGTATTACATGATGGTATCTTATTATATCCCTGCATGATTGATACAAATAATTAATGAAAAAAAGTGTTTCTCCTCAAGTTTTTCATAATACATCATAATTATTGTATTTGTTTCATAGTAAATATACACGTACTTCTACTGGTATTTATCATAATAAAAAGACAAAAAACACAGAAATATAAGCTCATTTTACAAAATAAATTATCGGTCAGAGGTGTTCAACTTACAAATTTATCTTGATTGTCTGGTTAAAGGAAAATTATTTCTACTGCTCACGACTGTATTTATTTTCGTAATAATGCTCCAGTTTATTACTAGGAGAATCAACTTACTTTCTAATCAGTATAATGGAAAAATAAATATAGCATGTCTTGGATCCTTTAACTAAGAAGATAAATACATACTATATGGTATTGGTGTCTCTATGTGTATGCAATTTTTAGCAAAATAAATAGTTTCATGAAATAATATTATACGCCTGGGTCCCGTGTACTAAAAAAGTTTATTAATAGATATTAATAGAATATTAAACCAAGCTGAAAATTTGTTAATATCTTAACGGTGTCTAGTCGGACAAACTTTGATGTACGAGAACACTAGAACAGGGGAAGTTTTAGTTGTGGAACAAGTTACAGGTTTAGAACGTCAGACTAAGAAAACGGCCCATGTATTTTGTCGGACAGAACTTCCAATTGATTAATTGATTTGTTACCCTTTCATTAAACTCTGATGCAAAAATCAGACTGCTTTTTATAACCAACATAATTCCTGTCATTTGACGTGTTCTGCGTGTCGGAATTATTAAAATGCCCAGCATATCTGTGGGACAAACATTTTTTTATGTACTATACAGGGTGATCCTTAAGTAATTGTACAAAAAGAAACAGTAGATTCTACACTATAAAATATTACGATTTAACCCAACTTACTTCGATAAAATGTTGATATTAAGAAAGATACAGGGTGGTAAAGTTAAACTTTTTTTATTTATTATTGAATATTTCCTGACAGGTATGAGATAACAACATTAAATTTGATATGTGGGGGTTTTTTGGACCGAGAAAACTAAATTCCCTACCAAAAATTATGTATTGCCCAGAGGACGCCATATACGCCTTTCAGCACTCATTTATTACGTCCAATTTTTTTTATCTCTCACTTTGTATAATTTTGACATTAAAATTTTTATTCTTCTATTAGTTTTACCTTAAAAAGGTATACTTCTTTCATTTCCCTTAACTCAAAACACCAGAAAAATTACTTAAAACCATAATAATTGTGCCAGTTCTCAAATTTACGGCATTGCATCGCAAATTCCATTTAAAGAAATTTGCGATAAATTTTTGGAGAATTTTATGGTTTCAAGTTATTTTTCGGGTGTAACTATGTACAATGATATGCTAAAAATGATGGTGTATCACAGATTTAAAATGAGTTTATCTCGAAAACGGTTGAGTTTAGGGAGATGAAAGAAGTATACCTTTTGTAAGTAAAACTAATAAGAGAATAAAAATTTTAATGTCAAAATTATACAGAGTGAGGGATAAAAAAGTTGAACGTAATAAATGAGTGCTGAAAGGCGTACGTGGCGCCCTCTGGGCAGTACATAATTTTTGGTAGAGAATTTTGTTTTCTCGATCCAAAAAAACCCCCCATAACAAATTTCATGTTGTTATCTCATACCTGTCAGGAAATATTCAATAATAAATAAAAAAAGTTTAACTTTACCACCCTGTATTTTTCTTAATATCAACATTTTATTAAAGTAAGTTGGGTTAAATCGTAATATTTTAGAGTGTAGAATCTACTGTTTCTTTTTGTACAATTATTTAAGGACCACCCTGTATAAAGTTTGCTATTCAATAAACTTAAAAAAAAAACCTGCTAGTTTTCACAATCATAAAATTGTCAGGATGACACGTTCCACAATTAAAATCACGTTCCACAACTGAAACTTCCCCTGTTCCAGTGTTCCCGTACATAAAAGTTTGTCCGACTAGCCACCGTTAAGCAATTAACAAATTTTCAGCTCGCTACTAATAAACTTTTTTTAGTACGAGGGATCCAGGCCTAAGTAGTTGTGCATTAATTTCGTTATTGCGTATTGAATAAGAGAGTATGAATTTATATTGATTTTAAGAAAACGTTTTATGTTTTTAGTAAAGTACTTAGATCCTTTTTTTATAATATATAAGAGAATTTAACTTTTAAGGACTTTTAATTTAACATGTTATTTTCATTGGAAGCAAACAGTTGGTATGGTGTAGTCTACATATCTCAATTGTTTACATAAATTCGAAATTCCGTTGATTTTAATGCCTGCATCTTGATCTAATGCTTCTAGGAAGATAAAGTTGCAGTAGATGTTAAAAGAAAGAAGTGATAAAATACACCCCACCCTCACTCCACTTATTACCACTGCTTGCTTATAAGTGCGTTTTTATCTTTTAACTTTTTATTTTGTTATTGCCATATTATGAATCCATTTAAAAATTCCTATATAAACTTACGTGCATAGAAATCGGCCCACCTAAAAATTTGGTCATTTTTGAAGTCTCGTATTTCCTAAACTTGTTGGCCGATTTAACTGATTTTTTAAATATGTTATAGCCTTATTCTTTAACAATATTGCTGTAATAATATTATTGCTAAACAGGTAAGTGTAATTTTATACCGGGTGTAACAATGATAGTGTGTTTTTTTCTCAAAGTTCTGAACACCCTGTGGAATATTCTAGCGTATATAAAATATTGTAATTAAAACTCAACTGTAGCCTTAGGCTTTCTTAACATTTTGCTTTTTGATTCATTCGCTTATGTTGGATAATAAAAAAGTTAGGTATTTTAACAACTAGCAACGTTCTTCATCAATACAGGGTGTTTCAAAATAAGTGCGACAAACTTAAAGGGGAAATTCTGCATGAAAAATAATGACCGTTTCATTTATAAACATATGTCTGCAAATGCTTCGTTTTCGAGATATGGGATGTTGAATTTTTTTGAAGTTATACTTCTTTACCGGCGATAGAGGGTGATTTTTTTATATGTTAAAACCTATCAGCCCGGCGCATGCGCATTATAACTTTGTTCTGATTGGATGTTCAAATGACATGTCAAAAATTATCCGATATGGCAGCTGTGGTTTGGAGGTAAAGGTAAAGGTAAACAAATGTATAATATATTAGTTTTATTGTTGTGAGGACAGAAACAAAAAAGTTTATAATATTGTAGTGACTTTTAAATAGTTTTTAAAAGCAACAGGTACGTAATAATTGTTAATGTATCATGGGTATAAACCTACCTATTTGATCTGTCAAAATACATAGTATGTAATACTTTTATTTATATAATTTGATTACCATCAAAATTTCTATCAATATTCACCTAATATATTGGTTTTTTGCTCTATGTTTTGTTCTATTTTTTCAATTCTAAATCATTTCAATTCAAAATTAAAATAATTTGATCAATTTTCAAAATATCAAAATATCACAAGTTTAATCCGTTTAGTTAGTCGATCTTCGTAAATAATGACACATAGTGTCCGTGGCTAAGCGGAGAAGGCGAGTGAATTCCAATGCCAACCGCTCTTATCAGCGCTGGTTCGAGTCCCAATAGAAACTTTCTTTTTTGTTTTTTTTAATACATTTTATGATTGTAAGTATATTTATTATATAATTGTATTTTCAGAAAATACGTATTTAGTTAAAAAAATTTTCGACAATTAATTTTCAGACATCATTTGTGGCTTGTTTAATGTGTTTGTGTGTGTTTTATTCTTTTATTATTTTAATTTTTGGCACTGTTCTAATAAAAATGTTTGAGAAGTAGTAAGTGTAAATTAGTTTAATATTTAAACAAAATATAAATAAAAAGTATATTAATTTCGTTTAAATCATATAATAGAAGTATAACTTCTTACGTGCGTACAAAGTACACACACATTCTTTTTTTACAAACTGACGATTTATTTACTGCTCTAAAACCGGTTGAGATATGCAAATAAAATTTGGTGGGTTTTAAGAGGTAGTTATTGCGCATATTTGACATACGATTAGGAATTTTATATTCACCATTGGCGTGCATACGTATCATATTACCCGTATGCACGCCAATGGTGAATATAAAATTCTTAACTGTATGCCAAAAAATGCGCAATAATTACCTCTTAAAATCTACCCAATTTCATTTGTATATCTCATGCGGTTTTAGAGCAATAAATAAATCGTCAGATTGTACGAACAAATTCAACATCCCGTATTTCTGAAACGAAGCATATGCAACCATATGATTATAAACTTAACGGTCATCAATTTTTCACGCCGAATTACGCCTTAAAGTTTGTCGCACTTATTTAGAAACACCCTGTATTGATGAAGAACGTTGCTAGTTGTTAAAATACCTAACTTTTTTATTAACTAACATAAGCGAATGAATCAAAAAGCAAAATGTTAAGAAAGCCTAAGGCTACAGTTGAGTTTTAATTTCAATATTTTATATGTGCTAGAATATTCCACAGGGTGTTTCGAACTTTGAGGAAAAAACATACTATCATTGTTACACTCGGTATAAAATAACACTTACCTGTTTAATAATAATATTATTACAGCGATATTGTTGAATAATAAGGCTATAACATATTAAAAAAATCATATAAATTGGCCAACAAGTTTAGGAAATACGAGACTTCAAAAATGACCAAATTTTTAGGTGGGCCGATTTCTATGCACGTAAGTTTATTTCTTCGGTAAATATTACGAAGTATTTTGTTATTAAAACTATTATTATCATTTTTTCAACCCATCTTCACCGCAAAATCGATTGTGTGGTGGTTCCCCATTCATACTTCCACATTACCATTATAATAAAAAAGCTGCCACTCAATTGCACTTTTGCTTCGCATCAGAAATTCCCCTTTAGCGACATATTGTAACTAAACAGGGTGATTCCTTTTTATTATTTTTAAAAATAAGTAATATTGGCAAGTCCTTAAATATTTTATTTAGTCAATATATTCGATTAAAACTTACCTTTTGTTGAATCTCCTTTGTCTCATTTTACAAGTAATTTGGCAGCAGATTGATTTACCTTAATTAAGACCTTAACCTGCATTATAGAAAAAAACTTCCCAATTCGCTTATAATATCTCATTAACTTAGCTACTGATATAAATTTAGGTTTATCCCTCTCATCCAACGTTACAGCAAATTAAGTTAATTTTATATCGTATATACCAAAACAACTTGATAGTAGTAGAGTTCTATTGGGTAACGCCACACGTTGTAATAGATGGTAACGAAAAGGCAGATAGTCTAGCTAGATCCGCAGTAACCATCATCATCATCAACCCGTACGCGTCCACTGCTGGACATAGGTCTCCCTCAGCTCTTTCCATTCATCTCTATTTTGTGCGGCTTGCATCCAGTTACCGACAACATGTTTCAAATCATCGGCCCATCTGGTTAGTGGGCGTCCTCTGCTCCGTAGTGCTTCTTCTCGCGGCCTCCACTCGACAATACGTTTTGTCCATCGGTTGTCTGGCAATCTGGCGACGTGTCCTGCCCAATTCCACTTAAGCGACGCGATTTTTTCGACAGCGTCTGTTGTTTTTGTTCTACGGCGTATTTCTTCTTTTGGGATTCGGTCTCTCAGGGAGACACCCAACATCTGGCGCTCCATAGCCCTCTGAGTTACGCGAATCTTGTTCACTACCTTTTTTGTTAGTGTTAATGTTTCGGCTCCATAAGTGAGTACAGGCAACACACATTGGTCAAAGATTTTCCTTTTGAGGCATATGGGCAAGTCCGATTTAAATACATAGTTAAGTTTACCAAACGCTGCCCAGGCTAATCCTATGCGACGTGGGAGTTCGCACGTCTGGTTATCTCGTCCCAACCGAATTTCATGTCCTAAGTACTTATAAGATGCAGTCTGCTCAATATCCATTCCATCAACAACAATATTACGATTTAGCACCAGATTAGTCATTATTTGCGTCTTGTTGATATTAATCTTTAGTCCGACCTCTAAGGAAGCGTAATATAATTTGTTCAACATTATTATTGCATCATCCATACGATCGGCTATAAGGACAATGTCATCTGCGAATCTCAAATGACTGAGCTTCTCTCCATTTATATTGATACCATATTCGTTTAGATCTGCCTTCTTAAATGTGTGTTCTAAAAGGGTTGTGAACAGCTTTGGTGAGATGGTGTCTCCCTGCCGTACTCCTCGTTGTATACAGAATGTATTTGTTTGTTGTTCAGTCTTACGCTAGCCGTTGCCGTTTGGTAGCTATATTTGATCATGTTAATGTAGCGATGGTCTATTCGGCATTCTGTCAATGCTTTTAACATTTTCTGCTGGCTTATGGTATCAAATGCTTTCTCGTAGTCCACGAATATCAGTGCCAATGGTTTGTTGTATTCCGCAGACTTCTCTATTAGATTTTTTATTACCAGTAAGTGGTCGTTAGTGCTATATCCAGATCTAAATCCAGCTTGTTCTCTAGGTTGATAGAAGTCTAACTTAGCCTCCAGTCTTTTTTTGATAATTTTTGTGAAAAGTTTATATATGTGTGATAGCAAACTGATAGGACGGTAGTTTTTCAGATCTGTTATGTCACCCTTTTTGTGTAATAAAACAATGACTGCATTGTTCCATTGAGAAGGAGTTTTTCCTTGGTAAATGCATTGGGTGAAAAGTTTGGCCAAAGCCTGGATAATTTTATTTCCACCTTGTTTGATTGCTTCGATTACTATTCCGTCATCGCCAGGGGATTTATTATTAGTAACCAGTACAGCCATATTAGTGGAAAATCTAACGATGCATTTATATTCAAAGCCTTATTTAAAAGCACAATTGAACAATTGCACAATGTTAGGCAAAACCAACGGAATAGAAGAAACACTAAATTTATAAGGAATAAACTTCTGTCTTCCCTGAAATTTCTGGTCTTCAAAGAGACAACATCAAGTCCTCATATCACGTCTTCTGCTGAACAAGGAAGAGGAACCAGTATGTCTTTGTAAATATAAAGTGATAGTGAAGTAAATTTTGATCGACTCCTAAATATAGTTGAATGACTGTATCACCAGCTTCTAAAAACATTAAAATAACTTACCTAGAGAATATAAATACCTACATAGCTGACCTAGAAAAATTCTTAAAATACATAAATATTTTTAATAGATAAAAAACACTTTAAGATTTAATTTCGTTTTAGAGACTACCATTATCTATTTACGGACGTTTCATCCTTTTGGATTCCTCAGAACAGCACGTGGTGAACTCAGAATTGAAACAAAATATAACTATCTTGTAAAGGAAAATAATTTGCAAAATAACACAATTAGGCGAAGCAATAAAGCACTAAAATCGGCCTTACTTCCGAAAAAAAAAAACGACTAGACGGATCTTCATAATTATTTTTGCATTCGATTCGTGAATGCACCAGGAAAGTTTGTGACCCCGACCTATGAAATAATATTGAAAAACTGCATACAAAAAATGCATTCTTTTTTTTTAATGGCTTTGACAGAGCCAATTAGCCAGACTATTTGTGTTTTTTTGTATGGTACTACAATAACAATTTTAAGTTAATATCTAAGCCTACTTATTATCTAAATTTACAGAGTGTTATACTATATTAATGGATATATTTTTCAATTTTGTGTAATATTTTTACAATTTTATAATTTTATTATCTAAGCCTATTTAAAATTTAAATTTACAGGACGTTACATATTCGTAAAGACATTGTAACGTCTGCTTATTTTTTGGAAAAAGAATTTCGTTTAAATTGACAGGTAAAGGACAATTTAGATCAATTAACTTTTCATACATTACTTTAATATTTTGTCTGTACAGTCCACACTCCAATATGAGGTGCTGTAGATCTCCCATTCCACCACAGGCGCAATATGGGTTATCACTGATACCTATGCTGTGTTTGTATGCTGGGGTTAGTGCGTGATTTGACCTCATTCTGTTTATTGTTTTTATAAATAGCCTATTTGATTCTTGTTTAAACCATCTCTCATTGGGAATTAGTGGCTGGCAGTTTCTAAAATTTATTCCCGTTGTACTTTGGTTATATACACGTTGCCAATTTTGTTTGCAATGGTTTTTACTGATATTATCTATATCGGTTACTGGTAGAAGTATGTTGCTTATGTTTTGTTTGGTTAAAGCTGCAGATTTAGCTAATTTGTCTACTTCTTCATTTCCTAATATTCCAGAATGTCCTTTCACCCAACAAATAATAATTGAACTGCCCGAGGAAGTAAAATCATAATATATACTCTTAATTTCTATCTCAATTTGGTTTAGATTTTTTGTCGATTGGATAGAAGTGAGTTTGTCCACAATATTTCTACAATCGGTGAAAATGATATAATTGTCCATACCAACAGAGGCTATATATTTTATCGCAAGTAATAAAGCTGATAATTCGGCAGTATATATTGAAGCTTCATTAGGCAATCGGCATGATTCTTTGTATTCAGAATTCCAGTGATATATTGCACATCCGGTTTTATTTTGAATTTTGGAGCCGTTTTGAATATTGCCTGAAAGGTTTGAATCCATGTAGTTTGTTTGTATTACCTTGGAAAAGAGAGTTTCGGGAGAAATGCATTCTTAAAGTGCATCTCAAACAGACAATAAAAAAAATTCAGAACTCGTCAACTAACGGCGGAAATGAGTTTAATTTTGTTGTTCTGGGATTTTTGGCGTCGCTGAAAACGAATATGACGTCGTAAGTAATCTCCGGAGTACCTGGTGCTCAGTGTATCTACTGTGCATTAAAAAATTAGTCAAAAATCATTACTCGGTGGGCTTTTAGGGTCACTAACGACTAATATGACATCCAAAGTGATCTCCAGAGTACCTGATGCCCAAGGTACCTACTGTTTACCTCGTCTTCCGGAGTTTTCGGCAAATTCATTACAAAATTAGTCAAAAATCATTAGTCACGAGATAAAAAGTAGATACCCTAGGCACCACGTACTCCGGAGATCTCTTCCGATGTCATATTTGTCGTCAGCGACACTAAAAACCCCTGAGTAATGATTTTTGACTAATTTTTTAATGAATATGCCGAACACTCCCGAAGACGAGGTAAACAGTAGGTACCCTGGGCACCAGGTATCCCTGAGATCACTTCCGATGTCATATTCGTCGTTAGCGACCCCAAAAACCCTCCGAGTAATGATTTTTGACCAATTTTTTAATGAATTTTAATGACGAGGTAAACAATAGGTACCTTGGGCACCACGTACTCCAGAGATCACTTATGACGTCATATTCGTTTTCAGCGATCCCAAAAACCCCAGAGTAACACAATTGAACTCATTTCCGTCGATAATTGACGAGTTCTGATTTTTTTTTTATTGTCTATTCGAGATACACTTTAAGAATGCATTTTTTTATGCAGTTTTTCAATATTATATCATGGCTCGGGGTCATAAAGTTTCCTGGCGCATTCACGAATCGAATGTAAAAAGAAATATTAACCCTTAACTGGTCCGGCGTCGTCTGACAGACGATTCAATAATTTTGATTATTTTTTATTGGAAATTGGCACCACCCACAGGCAAGTAGTTCTATCTAATCCTTAAACTATTGGAGCTTGACAAGTGGGTGTATTTGAGACAAGTTTCTCTCAGTTCCTAAAAAGTTATCGCAACAGTTAGGTTGAGAGTAGTTCCTCAGACGACGCCGGACCGTTTGTGTCACTTTTTTGTGTTCATACTGGGAGTTCAAGAAGAGCAAGAGGATGTTTTTATTTTAGAAAAAGCGCAAGATTTGCAGTTTATGTCCTTGTAGAAAGCGCAGGATGACAAAATACCTGTGCTTGAGTTGCAAAAAGCCTGTTTGTTTGGGATGTATAAAAGCACTACCTATGTAAAAATTGCATATAAAATAGGTAAAGTTTGACTGATGCTGGAAACAAACATTTTTGATCGATTTTTATTTTACCTAGTTTTTTGTTTAGTGTGCAGTTTGAACATCTATCCTAGCAATACATTTTTTTTCATGTTGTTTTTTATATTTTTTTTATTTACTTTACAAAACTATGTACTTTTTCACAAATATTTGTGCGGATTTCAGTTATATTTTAATATTTTTTTCTTAACAAAAATAATTCCCAAATCTAATACGTTCACTTGTATATAAACATATCAAGGTATGTTTGTAATATTTATTCTTAATAAAAAAATTATTTTCGAGTGTTGTTTTGCTTTCTTGAAAAGAGTAGTTTCGCAGACGACGCCGGACCAGTTACGCTACTGCTACAGTACCGGACCAGTTAAGGGTTAAGATCCGTCTTGTCGTTTTTTTTCGGAGGTTCAGTGCTTTATTGCTGCGACTAAATTAATAAAAGCAACGAAAAATCTAAAAGACTCAAGTACTTAAGTTAACTTACGTTGGAAAACAAAATTATCGTTACACCTGAATCCGATCCTTCTATAATTTACAAGGCATACGGACGATAACTATTTATCTAGGGAATCTACAATATGCATTCCACAATATAGCAATTTAACTCTGCAAAAATCTAGGAATTTTGATTCCTAGTATTCAATTTCTTAGTAAACGAAGGTAGTGAAAGACAGTTTAAGATTTAATTAATTTTAGAGACCACCACCATCTGTTTAGGTATGCTTTGTTCTTTTGGAATCCTTAGAACAGCCCGTGGTGTGCTCTGACATGACAGTTAGATTTGGTTTCTATTTAGAGCACACCACTGGTTGTTTTGAGGATTCCAAAAGAATAAAGCGTACTTATTTAATGATACGCCGCGAGCAGCGCATCGACAGATAGATCCGTGGGAGTTCCACTATCCGCGCAACACGAGACCCCACTTATTTCCACTTCTCCAAAACAGCCCAGGCAGAGAGCATACTTAAGGAGGCCGCCAAGCGCCAAGCAGAGATTCTTCAGTCTTGAAGCGACAGCTCTGGAATCCAACGCCAGCTAAGCGAAGTGAGCGAGGCAAGTCGGCTTGAGTAGCGAGGTGCACAGTTTTGACGTAATTCGCATACTCGTAATTAAACGGTAACCGTGCAGTGAACGTGCTCCCGATAAATTATTAATATTTTGATCGCGTGACTGTTTGTATCTTACACTGGAGTGAGGTGTAATAATATTCCGTTTTGTTATTAATTTTGTTTTCTTTTGCAGACGTCTATCCAGTTAAACTTCCCTGCAACGGGGTAATATATAGAGTATATAAGCTTAAACTTAAATTTCCGTAACCACATTGGATCTTGACCTTGGTTAATACCTTAAAAATTCCCTTTCCTGGATGTCAATGTTACTGACATTTGAAGTATTTCAACTTCCTTCTAAATCATTGACAGACTAAACGTAGTTCAATGTAGACCTAATAATAAAAAATCTCTTAATTAATGGAGTAGAGCATCATGTACCTAGTACTAATCCGTTGGCATCCAATGTAAGCCAAATTGTTTAACAGATTTCACCATGTAGTTAAAACATACATCTTGACCAGTGTTTGGCATTGTGGCTATTTAGCAAGGACAGAGAGTAAGTAATCGTAACCACACTTTTCAATTTTTAACATTCAAAATTTCACCCTTTTCAATTTTACTAAGTGAGATTACTTACTTTTACGTTCACTGATGATGGACTGATAAGTCCGAAAACGTTTTGAACGTAATCCGTTTGGATTTTTAAAAATTTTTTAGAATTTTTATTAAATATACCAACTACACTAGGGAGTTTTACTTCATGTTAATTTTATTTAACTAGATGGTATACAGCCAACCTTCGGGTATTATCCCGTTTTATTTTTTAAAATTAGTTGGATACTAGGATTTTTATCTAGATAAAATGACGTGTTGTGAAATGAATATTGTAAATTCTCCATGTCTATCCATTTATCGTCCATATACCTTATAAATTATAGAAGGATCGGAATGAGGTGTAACCAGAACTATGTTTTCCAGTGTAAAAAATCTTTCATTCTCCTCTTCTTTAGATTTCTCCTTGCTTTTAAAAAGATGTCAATCATTTAATTTTTTATCAAATTGAAGAGTCTCAAATGCAAAATTGACCACTCAATAAAATTAAAATTGTAAATAGTTATTTAAATCTGAGACTCTTCGTGTTGAAAGTTCTTTCTGGTACATCCTTAACCTGCGACTTTTACAATTTATATGACCGCAGACGACGAATATAGAAAACAAAAAAGACTCCTTGCAATCACATTCCATTTTCATTCGTCTAGGAAAAGACAGAAGAGGAACTTTCTAGTACTCAAATCTGAGTAAAGATAGAAAAGTAAATAGATGGTTTTGCTTGTTTTCGATTCAGAGGGTTGCACAATCGCTGGACAGCTGTTTCCACCATTGTAGGCTTCCTCAAGGAGTGCATGCTAGCGCTGTTGAGGAAGCCTGAAATGATGGAAACAGCTGTCCAGCGATTGTACAACAGTCTGAATAGAAAACAAGCAAAACCATCTATTTACTTTTAATTTTTTATACAAAAATCAAACTATGTCTCAAATATCCTGTGTAAACAGGACTGCCCTGTATCTACCACCAAATTCCCCGCTATATGACCTTACAGGCAACTTCATTTTTATGTGTCGTTTCAGGTATAGACCGCTCGTACAGATCGGACGATACAGAAGACGCCGTGACAACAGATAATCCAACCACCCCCTTTCCCACTCCGCCCCCGACGTTAGTGTCACCCCGGTCGCCCATTCCTCTTCATCGACAGGCTTCACCTTTCCCTTTGGAGAACACCAACTCGAGAAGGATGCATTATCAGACACCTCAAGATAGGCTGAGAGGGAATAGCGGTAAGTGAAAGGTTAATAACAGACACGGATATAGGCGATGATCTATCGAATAAAAGAGACCAGTGCAAAGATAAAAGTAGACTGGTTGGTTAATAGATACAATTCCGGAATATTATCTTTTGGGTCCAAGGGGAAATAAGAGGTTTATAAAACTAAAATAAAATAAAATAAAACAATAATGTAATTTTCCTTACTGGAGCCTTAATATGTATTAGTAAAAAATTAATGAAAATCCTTGATATTAAAAAGACACTTCATGGCTATATCAGAAAATGTTTTTGAAATAAAAATTTCATTTCAAAAATTTCAAACTCGAATACAACATTCTTTAAAAAATCATGTTCACTGTCATGACTATTAGATCATCTTCGACTTTTATGTGAGATAATTTAAACCAGTTGAATATCCTTCTAAAAACGCTTATCTATCCATACTTTTAAAATAGTACCAATTTTATTTAGGGATCTTTCATCTAAATTGACCATATTGATTGTTCTCAAATATTGCAGTCTCACATAATTTCTTCTGTATTGTTCAGTATAGATCCTTCTTCAGTATAGATTCTTCCTTTTCTCTTCCTCCTCCATCTTTTTTTTTCTATGATTCTTCTTTTCCTGCTATCCACACTCTTTCAGGTGTCACATGTAATTCCGATTTATCAGTTTTTATCCATTTTTCCACTGTCTTCTGTTCTTTGCTAATTCTTTCATCTTCTCTACAGTTTTTCCTCTTTACCATCCATGTTATTTTATTTGATCCAACCACTTTTTCCTGATCTGCCTCTTAATCTTTTTCGTTTACTTCCCCATTTCCATTATTCTCTTTACCAGTCCAGCTTAATCCACTCATACCAATCTTCCCATGTGACTGAACCGATTTGTTTCTTTTTGATTTTTGCCAATATTGCTTATGAAACAATGCTATTTGCTATGTATATCGTCACTTTTCACGGTGTCCCACTTAGTGTTGACTGCTACTTTCCTTATACAATATGTCCCTGTAAGTTGTATCCATATGGAAAACTTTTTTATTATTAACTTTACGAAAAAAAGTTATTCTTTATAAAAAGTTCTGCATGGCCCAAAACCCAAGATTCAACCATCAGTTATCAAATTTTATGAATGTTATACGAGTATGTCAAAAATTTTGAATGTCATTCAAGAGTAAAGTAGCTTTATTTTTCACAATATGGAAAATTGCTATTACGAAAAGTTGCTTGGAATTAAAAACTATATTATATGCAATTACATCTTTATAATCGAAAAAAAAATTTTGAAAAATTATGGATAATAACATTATTTTCAGTTATTTCAATTCTTTTATTATTAATTTTGCAAAAAAAGTTATTCTTAATAAAACGTTCTGGATGGTCTAAAACCTAAAATACAACCAATACTTTACATAATAACAATTTTCGATATTTTGAAAAATAAACGTATTTTACTCTTGAGCGAAATTCATATTGTTTGACATGCCTCGTGTAAAATTGATAAAATTTTACATAAGATGGTTGTATTTTAGGTTTTGAACCATGCAGAACATTTTATTAAAAATCACTTTTTTTCGTAAAATTAATAATAAAAGAGTTATCTGAGTTGAAATAACTGAAAATAATGGTAGTTAACCATATTTTTCAAAAAAAAAAATTTCAATTAGAAGGATGTTATTGCATACTAGAATATGGTTTTTAATTTCAAACAACTTTCCATAATAGCAATTTTCAATATTGTGAAAAATAAAGCTACTTTACTCTTGAGTGAAATTCAAATTTTTTGACATACCTTATTATAATATTCAAAAAATTTTATATTTCATGGTTAAATCTTAGGTTTTGGACCATTCAGAGCTTTTTATGAAGAATATTTTTTTTTTGTAAAATTAATAATAAAAAAGTTTTCCATAATATGGATATAACTTACAGGGACATACTGTATATTATGATACATTTCTATGGCATTCATATTTGATTTCTATTTCTTGTTAAGTATCCAGTTTTTACTAGTTTGTGTCATAATATTTGTGGTATTGTTATAATATTTTCTTCTTTCTTTATTTCCTTTTATTTCTTGTATTATTGTTGTGTTTTCTACGTTAGCTATTTCGACATCAATGTTTCTGTCATTTGTTAACACTGTACCCAACTATTCGAATATGGTTAACTTTTATAAAACCTTCCTTTCCAGTTTTTCTTATTTCTTGTTATTTATCACTGCCTTTTTCTTTTCTATATCTATTTCAATGTTTACCTTTTGTATTTCCTCTGTACATAATGTTAATTAATTTTTGCATTTTAGTTTTGGAACTTACCACGACAACGTTGTCTTCAAAAAGATCGTAACCTTTTACCGGATAGAGCTTCCTATACCTTACTAGGTGTAGGCTTCTGTCAAGGTTGGCTTGCTTTTTTTTCTCCTATTCTCTTCACTTATTATCATCATTGACTCTACAATCCATGGTGGGTCTTGGGCTGTTCCAGAATGAGCTTCCATTCCTTCCTATCATTCGCCTTGGTTTTCCATTTTCGCACTCCTTATTCTAGCAAGTCGTCTCCCACCTGGTCCTTAAATCGTACTCTGGGCCTGCCTCTTCTCACTCCATCCGGTCTCTGGCTATAAATGTGTTCCGACGGCTCCACCTCATTCATTCTCTCTAAGTGGCGTAGCCACCGCAGCCTGTTTATTTTTATTGATCTACCAATGCTAGGCTCAATATAAAGGCGGTAAAGCTCAAAAGTATAGCGTTTACTCCATAATTCGTTTTCCTTCATGCCTTTGTAGATACGTCTGAGGATTTTACGTTCAATCGTTCTCCATCACTTTTTGTTATCGTCCACGTTTCTGACGCGTAAGTGAGGACGGGATTGATTAGAGTTCTCTCTATCAATATTTTTGTTCTTTTTGTGACTATGTTTGATGTTAAATGTTTCTTTAATCCAAAGTATGTTCTATTTGCTAGATATATACGTCTGTTAATTTCTGCAGTTACTGTATTACTTTGGTTGATTTGTGACGAACTCTTTTACTCCTTCGAAAGTATGTTCCAACTGTTAGATCTTTAGGTTTTGCTACTTGATTATCATTTGTGACCTTCACATACAGAGTCCCTGAATCTTTACCCGTGCGTTATCATTTAAAGCATACGAAATAAGTCGATGATAAGTCGGAAATTGAAATTTACTAAACGCAACAGCAAGTGACACTAAGGCCACGGCTCCACGGGCGAGAAATTGACGCTAGCAGTAGCAGTAAAATGAACTTAAGGGTCCGCGGAACTGAATAGGAATAGCCGAACTGTACCGACTACAGGACTTGTGCATAGTCGGTTCAGTTCGGCTATTCCCTTTCCGTTCCGTGGAACCTTAAGTTCATTTTACTGCTACTGCTAGCGTCAATTTCTCGCCCGTGGAGCCGTAGCCTAAGTGATTTGCTGTTGCGTTCAGTAAATTTCAATTTCGGACTTATCATCGACTTATTTCGTATGCTTTAAATGGTAAAGCACGGGTAAAGATGCAGGGACTCAACTGTAGGTATTTATTTTCATTAGTGTTAACTTGTTTTTATTATTGTTAACTTAAATTCTTTTTGCTGCTGCTTCCAATGTCGTGAACGATTGAACCAGGTTCGCTTTTCTTCTTGCTATGATATCAATGTCATATGCATACGCTAGTATTTGTCCACTCCTATTAATACCTAATCGTCCCTCTTGTTGTTATTCCAGATTTTTTAATAGCTTTCTCTGGGGCAATGTTGAATAGAAAGCACGATAAGATATCTCCCTGTCAAAGTCCTGATTGTGTCTGGAAAGTTCTTGATATTCTATTCTACACTCTAACCTTTTACCATGGGTTACTGTCACCAACCTCAATAAGTGTATTGGGATAATAAATTCTACCACAGCTTTCTATAATTCTCTTTACTATTATGTTAATATTATGTTCAAGAGCAGACTCAGTCTATCCCTCTGTTTTATCTCTTTCCTTACCTTAAATTGCTCTGATCTATTTCCTGATATTTGTGCTTTTGATTTGACTGTCTTATAGGTGCATTTATTTGCTACCACTATTTTCCTAGTACTTGTAACTTGAGCTCCATTATTCCCATTATTTACTGTGTCAAAAGCGGTCCTTTGTTCTTCCCAAATCTTCTTTTAATCTATTGCTTGTTTCAATGGCAACTGCCTTTGCCCATCTATGTATATTCGGTTTTTGATAACAGTTTTCGCATGGAATTTATACCCCAATTTTAAACAATATTGGGGATAGCGGATCTCATTCCAGATATCTGACATAGAGTCTCAGTCCAGAATTTACGCAGAACACATTTGAAGTTTTAAATAAATGTATATGCGCATAAGTTTTGAATTAAAAGTTTGCTAGTAAAGTTACACTTAGTTTTATTTTGTTTCTAGGTGAAATCATCTACGCTCAGAGCAACAAAAAGAACACCACAAATTCAATAAGTCGAACCGGTAGAAACAGACATAGAGTGGGAGGAATGACATCGAGTAGTAGTGCCACCTCCTGCAATAGTTGTAGTGACAATGTCATGGTTCCGAATGGGGACATCTATCACGAGCAAAATAATCAACAAAGAATATGTTTAAATAATGGTAATTTATTTTAATATAATAGTAATAACTTAATAAAATATTATAATAACTTAACTAATTATTATAATATAATAGTAGGTATTATAATAGTATTGCTCCTAAATTGCTGTTCCATCTTTTCCTTGGGCATCCTACACTTATTTTGCATAATGGTGACTTATCTCTGGCTATTCTTATTATCCTTGATTCAGATATCCTGATTTCACTTTTCATTTCTGTTCTTCGCCCAGGTATTTATATTGTCTACCCAACATATGCGTCTGATTTCCTCGCCTTTTACGTTGTCCTGTAGTTCTTTCCCAGCAATCCTTCTTAAGATTTTCATTTCCTTGGTTTCTAGATGTCTTTATGTTTGGTTGCGTCTGGTATTGTTTCAGCTGTCTAAGTCATAACTGACCAAATAACTGACTTATATTTATATTCGGGCCTTTGTTTCTACTCTTAGGTGTTTGTTTTTCCAAATTGTGTCGTTTAGGTATTCGGCCGTTATACTGAATTTAATTATTTGGTCTTTTACCTCTTCTTTGCTAATAGATTAACTACCAGGTATTTGAAAGTCATTACTTGTTGTATAATTTGATTGTTCAAATCCAAACTCAAATTTGCAGCTTAGTGGCTATTACTAAGCTTTTTGTCTTTTGGGCTGACATTTTCATATTTATTTCTTTTACGTTAATGTGAATTCGTGTAGTAATCTTTGTAGGTGATCTTCCTGCTCCGCTGCTAAGATGGTGTCATCAGAGTAACAGAGTATTTTTATCTCCCTCTGGCCCATCTTGTACCCTCTTTTTTTCTTCACTTGTTTTAATATTGCATCCAATAATGTTTTCTTAATTGGATGCAATAATTTTTTAATTATGCTCTGTCCAATTTCTGTTATTTTTCTCTGTTTTTTTTTTAGTAACTGTTGAGTTTCCAAGGTGATACCGGCGTTAGAAATTTCGTTTGACCCAGTATTTGTTGTCGATGGTATGGCGGCGAAAATTCCATTTCTTTTTTAAAGAATTTGTTTTACGTGACTTTTCTTTCGTTTAAGTATTTAACTAATTTATAATAATTTATAGTTGATAACATGCACTATAATGGCAGTGGCACTTTAATGCATAATCGTTAATTTAAAACATTCATTCTGTAAATCGAAACAACTATGTGTCCAATAATAGCAATTAAATTTTTACGAATCAAGCGTAAAATTGTATACCCAAATGCTGCTGTTATTTCAAATACGATGAAATTCTAAAAATTTTTGTTCATTAAAATACTATTTACATAGTATTAATTCAGTATAAATTTACATGTTGTTATCTTTATTTACGCTCGGGCTGGGGCTCGCATTTTATGAATTTCATGAAAATTCATTACTGTTTACTTCTGATCTTGATTCAAGTAATGTTGGGGAACAGAATGTAATTCTCGTCATTAATGACAAATTGTTATGTAATTCGCCCGAATGCAACCCTTATAGTACTTCAACAATATTTCTCGACATGTTTGCGTTGACTGCTGAACAGAATTGCACACTCGGACTACTAAATTTAATACTAAAACGTCTGATGATTGTTTTATTAAATTTAAATATAAAAGTTTGTATATATACTCTAGGAAACACAACTAGTACTATTGGGATATATGTCTAGGAGCTATCTTCTACCAGATTCTTCTTGTTCTTGCCTGGCCTCACCAAAGGACAAATGAAAATGAAAATATTATCGCAGTAGACAACAACGATACCACTGAATGTGTAGATATGCCTTCACATATTATCTAGGGACAGAAATCAAGCAAGAGAATTCCGTTGGTAGTGAAATGAATGCATGTATTTCCAGTGGAAATCGTACATACTATGCTAATAAAAGATTGATGACTTCGAAATTATTAGACAAAATACCCAAAATGACTATCTACAGAACATTGATTAGACCCCTTTTAACCTACGGTTGTGAAACCTGGGTAATAACAAAAAAAAAGATGAAGTCCCTATTAGGACATTCGAGAAAAATATAATGAGAAAAGTATATGGAAAGAAGCAAGGGAAGACGGCACATAAAGAATCAGGAGAAACTACGAAGTTAATGAATGAATGGAGCGTATGTTATCTTAAAATAGGTGAAAATTCAAAGGCTGTCGTGACTTCGACATGTCCAGAGAAAAGAACAGCAAAGATGAAATGCACGAAAAACAAAGAAAATGTTAAAATGGAAGCCGATAGTATATCTTAACCTAATTGTTGGATTCGACCGTTACTTGATGGAAGTTCATTTTATCTAACAATAAAACACTAAAAACGTTCGTTTTCTATACTTCCACAAAAGGACATCGCACACATCTTATGGAAAATATAATGTCACTCAAATTCAATAAAATTTATACGAATAGATTCGTTTTAAATTAGCGGTCAAATCTTATCATTGCGCCAACTCCATATTTTCAATGATAAGAGCAGAAATTGATATAAATAAATCTGAAATCAAATGGATACGTACATAAGTTAGAGAGAGAAAAAATATTTTATAATACCCAAATTGTCGGTACTCCATAAATCAGCGGATTAGTTTCACTAATCCGCTTAGGCCCAGCGGGGTTTAAGCTCTTTTGAATAGCACCCAGAGCAAAAGTGATTGTAACTGACAGTTTTAGTGACTCCAAAAATGTGATTTCGATAAACTTCAATTGCAATTTGCGCCGTAATTAATCATAATTAAGAGTTGGCGCAATGGTAAGATTTGACCGTTAATTTAAAACGAATCTATTCGTATAAATTTTATTGAATTTGAGTGACATTATATTTTCCATAAGATGTGTGCGATGTCCTTTATTACAACTATGTGACTACAGCTATTTCGGCAGAGTGCCTTTCTCAAGTGATACAATTTACAATGTGTTTGCCTTTTTAAGTCTTTAAGTGAAGAGGTTAAGGAATAAGCAGCTGTTTGTGTCGAGTTGGTCATTCAAAATTATATCTGTATTTTTCAATTTATTAATTTCCATAGATTCTAAAAAAGATAGCTTAAGGCCTTTATTTTGAATATGCAGAATTTGAAACTGTTCATTGAAAGAATGATTATGCTCTAGAAGGTAAAGTGCGTATGTAGAAGCGTCTGTTTTTCTATTGTTGAAAGCCCTTTTGTGTTCTGCTATCCGTTTGTACAGAACAGAATAATTCCATAAACTTTCTAGATGTAACGATTACCAGACTACACAACAAACATAAGTTCTCCGTATATCATTAATTTACCCATACTGACACAACTAGACTTTTGCACGGAACATTGCAATGGCTTCGATAACAAGCAATGAAAGGCACGAAAAAAGTAAGATATTTGTTATTTTAATATCTATATCTGTAGCGTTTAATTTTAATATACAGCGTGTCTACGTAATCCATTAACGACAGAGACAATAAACAAAGATTTACGAGACCAATATATTCATGTAAATTTTATGTCCTTTGTGTGACATTATATTTTCCATAAGATGTGTGTGATGTCGTTTGACCATTTACTTGTCAGATTGGATTAAAAACATAAATTAAGACTAATTATTTACGACCAAAAAGTATTTTTTCTCATGAAAGGAAAAACAGTTATCTTAAAACTTGTGTATTAACAATACTGACTGGTCAAAAATATCTATTCTCAGAAAATTTGCCAAAGAACAGCCAAAAATTTAAATGGCCAAAAAGAAAGATTTGGTATACTTTTATGCCATTCGGGTATGATACCAGAAGCCCACCATAGCTTTTATAAAAATATTTTGGCACAAGATGATGTACGAGAAGAGGGCAACAACTAATAATAATAATAGTAGGGGAGGAAAGTATGCTAAATGTGAAGTCACTCGAGCGCTTTGGGGACCGATTGGGTTGTGAAGAGTAGGATCTAAAACAAAGTTTTCCATTTTAGTATGGACTTTCCATTTTTAATTTAATTTTCCATTTCTAACAATCGTTTTTCTGATTATAGTGCCATTTATCCATAATTCGAAAACATATTTCAAAATAAAATTTACTTATTTTTGCGTAAGGAATTCGAATATGTAATAAGAAATGGAGGCTCCTATTTAAAATTTTAAAGTAACCCCCCACCCCACCTCCGTGGGGGTCGTGTTTGGTGCCATTCGATAAATTTTTCAAACATATTGAATAAGTGTATTGTTCAGTTTTTAGATGTGATGTTCATTTCGCTAAATATCGCGGGATTCGTATTTAAATTTTGAAATTTACCCCCCCACCTATCTCCGTGGGGAGTCGTGTTTGGTATCATTCGACAGATTTATGACAAATATTGAGCACGTACTTTTTAGTTTTTAGATCTATCGTTCATTTCGCGAAATATTCGCTTTTTTCTTATGAAAGTTTGTGACTACCCCATTTCCTTTCGCCCCGCCCAAATCGTCAGATTTTTGAAATATAAACTGTTTTGCATGTACTTAACTTACCTTATCTTAATCTGACGATTTCGAGTTTTCCTAAGGATAGATTATTTTTTCGGCCCCACCTCAACGAACTCCTCTGTTTTTAGAGCCAATATATGTTAGAGGTACATCTACAGGGTACCAGGTTTCTCCCCATATGATATAATCTGACGCGCTCGAGTTACTGCAAAAATCCCCGCTTGGGCTCCCCTACCATAAATGTGTCTACACTTTTTACAATTTTGTCCGTGCAAGAGTGTTGTAACTTTGAAATTCTAATATGTGTATTGATTAACAATTTTCTCCGTGCAAAAGGGTTCTAACTTTGAAGTTCTTAATTTTTTTAGCATTAATATTATTTTATTTAAATTTCTATTTTTGGCTAATGTAATATAGGCTGAAAAGCATGCAAAATCATAATTAAATGTTAATTTTTCTTAAAACTTATGTCTTATTTAACCGATATTAGCACGAAAATAAACAAAATCGTCTTTATCTCGAAACTTACTTATTTTGACTTACTGCAGTTTTGCACTGAGAGTGCGATATTAAGAACGATAAAAGCCGAAAGATAAAGCAACTACAGAATGGTGTGTACAAACTAACTTGTGGTGACTGTCCGAAAACTTACATCGGTCAAACTGGCAGAACCTTTGACAAATGGATAGCAGAACACAAAAGGGCTTTCAACAATAGAAAAACAGACACTTCTACATACGCACTTCACCTTCTAGATCATAATCATTCTTTCAATGAAGAGTTTCAAATTCTGCATATCCAAAATAAAGGCCTTAAGCTATCTTTTTTAGAATCTATGGAAATTAATAAATTGAAAAATACAGATATAATTCTGAATGACCAACTCGACACAAACAGCTCCCCACTCCTTAACCTCTTCAGTTAAAGACTTAAAAAGGCAAACACATTGTAAACTATATCACTTGAGAAAGGCACTCTGCCGAAACAGCTGTAGTCACATAGTTATAATAAATTTTGTGGAAGTGTAGAAAACAAACATTTTCAGTGTTTTATTGTTAGATTTCTTAATCTATTGGCTTTAATGTATCTTATTATATTTTCCTGTCCGAAGAGAGTCTCTAATTCTTTATTGTATCTGTTCCTTTATTGATTTGTCACACTGTCCCTGCAAGGACCATATACAACTCGCAGAATTTTGCTTCCCATAATAATAGTTTATTGATTTCTTGCTTTCTCAATGTCCATATTTCATTTCCGTATGTGACTGCTGGTCGTATTATGATTTTGTACATTTGGATTTTGGTATATCTTAAGAAAAGCCTTGACAGCATTAGATGTTGAACGGTAAAGAAAGATTTATTCCCCGACAGTATTCGTATTTCAACCTCCCGTTCTCCTGTGTTCTCACTGGCAATTGTTTTTCCTAAGCATTTGAATCCTTTGACCACGTCAAAATTATGATTGTTTATGTTAATGTTTTGTCTTATTCGCTATCACTCCTTTCTTGACACGACCATGTATTTAGTTTTTTCTACGTTTATTTTCAGGCTGACGTTTAATATTGCTTCTTCGAAGTTCAAAACTATATCCTTAACTTCTATGTAGTGTTGCCTGTGCTACTGCATATACGTCATTTGCAAATGCGAAAACAATATTTGCTCTTCTGGCAGTTATGTCTGGTTTGACTCTGGTATAGATTTTTCGAATTGCGTATTCCATTACTGGATTAAGTAGTAATGGGGACAGCGGGTCTCCCTGTCTGAGTCTGGTGTTTACGCCGAATACCTTTGAAGTTTTCCCACCTTTTCTACTTTGTGCAAAGGAATTGCTTACACACATTCACGCAACCATGGTCAGCTCCTTCGGTACGCCTAGCTTCACCATTACACTCCACAGTTTGAAGCGATCTATGGAATCATATGCTTGTTTTAAGTCTATGAAGATCTGGTGTTCGTCTTTATTATACTTCTAATAATTTTCTAGCATTTGTCTGATAATAAATATTTAGTCGATTGTTGATGTTTCAGGCCTAAAGCCGCACCGGTAATCGCCAATAATTTCCTCTGTATATGGCAGTAATCGCTTTAGTACCACTGAAACCAATATCTTATATTTAGGTAGTAGTGACTAGTGACAATTATAATTGACGGTTACGTAAAATGTCTGTAGCTGTCGTGGAAAAAATCAACAGACTAAATATTTAGTTTACCTACTGAAAAATAAATCACTTTTTATGCTTCTCCTTTCTCAAGATTCTACTTAAATTATTTGTCTAAAATAAAATCCCATCTGATATGTAATCATTTCATTTCAAACAATCCAGACTGAAAACCGACAGCCAGCTCTCAGCCTTGATTGACTCACTGTATTTTTCCATTTTGCAGATCTAAAGAGGATTTTCTTTTTAATCTCTTTTCAGAACAGCAAATAGGTAAAAAAGATTAAAAACAAAAAGAGAAAACGAGAAACTCAGTCATTTCCAGTTGAATTCCCCGATGCATTCTGGTTGATACCTCGACGTAATGACGTAATCTTGTTAGCTGATGCGAGATACTTGTCGTGGCGCCACCTATCTAGGTTTAAGCTAATTACAAGTCGTCATTCATTACCATAACTTCAATGTCGCAGGGTTAATCCCATTAGTCGCCAGCCGGCTTTATTATTTCGTTGTTCACTACATCGCCTTCAGCCTGACACTTTTTCAAAATAGCTCTAATTTTTATTTGGTTTGTGTTCTAAAACGTAGCACCCTGATAAAAGGATAAGTTTGAAATGACTTCTTTACAATGCAGATATTACAGTTATATGTAAGTATACGGTGCGCTGAAGTAAATAGTTCTCCCTGATGAACTAATTTTTATCTAGAAAAAATAAAACAAACACATTTACGTGCCATTATACATACATTATGCTCATATACTGCCATTATGCTCATACTAGCATCAACAATACATCGTCCGCAAAAGTTAGAGCCTGCTTCTGTTGTTATAAATCATTCTTATCATTCGTATTACACTCTCTTTCAATATTGCTTTCAACAAGAAATTGAAAAGTACTGTGGACATCGGATCTCCCTAATCCCCTTTTAACTTCAAATTTTCCAGTTGGACTTCTTTTTATCCTTACTGTATTATCGGTCTTCATTAAGGTCATTTTTATTAGTCTGATCATCTTTTCCGGAATTCCAAGCACTCTTAGGGCCTGGTACAGACGCCTTCTTATCACAGAATGCGTAAGCGTGTTTTAAATCTATAAAAGGAAGGTTTAGCTTTAATTGTTGCTCATTAGCACTACTGTAAATATTTTTCAACAGAAATATTTCATCTTTGGTGGATTTCCCCTTCTTCAATCCTCCCTGGAATTCACTAACCTGTTTGTCTAAATGCTTTTTTAGTCTGCTTCTTATTACTCTGACGAGCGCCGTGTATGTTACATCTAGATTAGTGATACCCCTGTAGTTTTCGCACACACTCTATATCCCTTCTATGAATGAAACATACTATTACATATCTTCATACTTCCGGCATTTCCTTCTGCTCCCAGATTTTCGTCAGCAATCGACATATCCGCGTTATAAGTGCTTCTCCCCCAGGCTTGATTAATTGTGCAGTAATACCATTGCTGTATGCACTTTCATTGTTTTTCATGCTACATAAATATTATTTCTCTTATTTCTTCCACGGTTGGAGTCTCCATTGGTTTCGTCGGGTCATTAACTTCCTCTAATATTTCCACTTGCCCCTCATTAGTTTCATCCGGTTCTTCATGTAGCAGCCCTCTAAAATACTCCTGCCATCTCTCTAGCTTCCCCTGCTTACCTCCTATTAAGTGCCCTTCTTTAGTCTTGTAGTAATTTTTCGCCTCCTGGTAGAAGTTTCTTACATTTGTGTTAATATCAATCTCAAATTCGAATTCAATCTCTTAAAGCTTTTTATCTATATGCTTCCTTGTCTTCCTCTTACACACTTTTTTGCGGTTCTTCTGTATGCTTCATATGCATTTTTATTTTCGTCACTTGGTTTATCCACATATTTTATTCTTGCCTCATTCCGCATGTTACGGCTTTTCTTGCAATTGGCTTCAAACCATTCTTTATCTCCTCCCTTCTTGACTTATCCTAACCACTTTTGAGCTGCTTCCTTTATAGCTTGTTCTACTATTCCCCACCCCATTTCTATGCTACTTTGCTTTTCTCTTTGAAGTAGTTTCTCTGACCTTTGGAATAGTTTCTCTTCTTTTGCTCACTTATTAGTATTTTACTTATTGAAACAAATATTCATCAACTATTAATCTAAAGCGACAATTAAAAAATATTTTAACTAATTCGACCCGCATAAAAAAGTTTTAAAAAATCGAAAGTGATTTTAAATTTCCTGATACAAAATCGATGTAGATTATGTAGAAATTGGTATGTATTAAAGATTAAAAATACATTTTTTGTTAAAACAGCGAAGCTTTCTTTAACATGTGCTAATTTTATTCCGTTCCTATGCCTTATTTTACATGAACTGAAAATAAAACTGTAAACAAGAATTTTAATATTAAAGAAATTTGAAAAACTAATATCGGAGGCATGTAATGTTTACCAGAACACAAGACAATCAATACCGTTAAAAGAAGCGCTAGAAAAAGGCGTCTTACAAATAACAGCTCAAAATACAATTTTTTTCCAGCCATAAATGATTACTGATATTCTGAATCTCCTTTGGTTATTTTAGACTCACGTGGCAGGTGTTTAGTAATTATTCACTTTTTAGAGTTTATAGGCTGAAGACTAGAAATATTTATGCCTTACATTTTGTTTATATCTGCGTCAACAATGGTTAGGAGAATGTATAATATGTCTGTTTATTCAGCGATAGTTTAAACCAGACCGAGGTTTGTGGTACTGGTTCAAACTTTGCACTTTTGCACTTTGCATAATTTTTGCACTTTTTTTCTCCTCCGTCGAACGACACTCAAGAGAGAGACATGCGGCACTTTTCATCACGCGTCTATATCGCCCTCAAGTGGAGAAATATGATGGATACGGAGTTGTGTTTACCCTTATAAGGGGTTAGTTAACAGGAATACACTTATTGAACTATCAGTAGGTACTTTATTTCACGTCAAATAAAGTTGTTAATAAATTGGATCGTACTCAGCTGTTAACGCTATTCAACATATTTTATATTACGCTAGGTGGCACATATCAGGCAACCCCAAATCTAACTGAATGCCCCAAATCTATAAGCGTCTCATTTATTTGTTAGATCGATATGTTAATATACTATTGTAGAATTGTTTTTTTTGGAAAAATTCAGAAAATAAAATAAATTTATATCAGAAAACACGAGATCATAGATTTTCTTCACCCTGTATATGACCAAAAATTGTATAGAGTCTAATTTAGTTAATAAATAGTGCTTTTTCGGGGAAGGTGAAATCGTTAATGTGGTTTTCGTTAATGGGTTTTTTGAAAGGATTTACAGACAATAGTTCGAAAATATTGGAAAGTGCATGTTATTTCGTTTTGTGAACAACAATAGGATTTTTGTAAATAATTCGTAAAAGGTTTAAACGATAAACAAATTTTATTGAGTTAAAAGTGTAAGGCCTTTGGTTAGTTTTTGAAAAAACGATAGTAATTTAATGTCTCCTAGAATTTAACAGAATGGAAAGTTGGATATAAATTAAGTTGGTTTTCTTAAGAAAAGAAAGTGTGGATGTTTTGGGTAGAGAGGTTGTCTTTGATTGGTAGAAAAAGATCGATGGAAGGGATGAGAATGTGGAGTCGGAAATTGTGAGAGAAAAGATAGACACTGTGTGATGAATATCGGGAGAGAGCAGTCCAGTTTTTGAAAAGTGAGAAGTCAGTGTAAAGTGGTGAAATCGGCCTTTGCAAGCAGAATCAAGTTGAAACGAAATTGTTGACCGGTTGAGAAGTAAAATTTTTCTGTGTCCGAGGAAGATTCCTGTGTTCTGTATAGAACGAGTAGCTGATTGATATCTATTTGCACCAGATATCGAGCAAAGGGGAAAACTGAGTGGAGAATTCGAGCGAGTCCTGGTTTTATTTGTTTTTGAAGCAGTTTGGACGAGAGAGACCTTTTCGCAACGTCAAAAGAGTACGTGTGGGAGAATCAAGGACAACGTAACCTGGGAAAAGAAGGAGTGAAGAAATAAAAAAGTTAGTCAAATCATTTCGAAACGGAGAGAGCTTGTTTATATCCACACCATATATGCTCATTTTTTTTTGTATTGAACAGTTCTATAACTCAGTTAGTCATTCCCACTTTAAGTAATCAATTCAAAAGGAGAAAAGTAAATTTTATTAAATTTAGTATGAATAAACAATAATTTATTTAAATTTTTTTTTTTGTTAAAACAAGGAGACATCAGAATTAAAGCTTGATTTATTAAGTAAGAAATTGTTGCAACGAATTTAGATTTTTGTATTTTTTTTCAAATCTTATTTATACAGCACATTGGATAAATAAATAATTGATTACATTTATATGATATTGAATGTGTTTGATTTCCCTGTTTTATCCTAGAAGGAGTAAGCAACTAGAAATACTAGAAGCCACAAATCAAAAGTATTACATCGAATACAAAATTAGCCCTGAGAATAAAGTTTATTACAAAATTTAATTTGAATTTGGTTGTGTTTTTACATAGGCAGAAATTAAAATAATTGAGTAATTAATTAAATTAAGAATTTGCTAATCAATCTAATAAAAGAGATAAAGTAGAGCATAACAATACATTTCTACTTTCAGTTCTATGCTAGGTTTAGGTATGATATAATAATAAGTTTACTGCTTACTTGGCAGAAGTCACCGTACCGTGTAATCAAAGTGTGTGTGCCCTACATTCGCGGTAGACAACTGATCGTCTGTTTGTTATTTAATATTCTATAAGCAATATCGCAATTAATTTTTACGAAATTATTTTAAGATATTTTACGGGAGGCAGAAATCAGAACTGTCGCCTGCGACGGTTGACAGTCAAGAGAAAGGAAAGTGTTTTTGCAGTTCAAAAATGTCTCTATATCTAACTGAATTGAGTAGATGAGGGTAGGCATTATTAATCAGGATTGGCCTAAGAACTATTTAAAACTAAGAGTTAATAATTATCAAACTAGTACAGTGAAAATAATAAGAGTATATTTATGTCGCACGTGAAAATTTATCAACACCTTTATATTTTCAGAAGTCAATGAAGAGTCCCCACCGGAACCAGCTCCACCTGAAGTACCACCTCGAGGTCCTTCATTACACGCAGCTTCTTTACGACGAATAACCGAGTTCGCTTTACAACAGGGAGAAACGAAACCGGTCAATCAAGAGCCTCAGTTTTTAAGTCAAGGAGGTAAGTTGACTCCATTAAGTCATTGTTTATTATAAAATTGAATTATCTTCGTAGTGTTATTTTGTATTTTTTGTTGAGAAGAGTTGTAATATTATATTTTAAATGATCTTGCTTTAAGTTGCAAGTTTTCCAAGACTAAATACAAGAGTCAGTTACTAGATTTTAAGCCGGCCACTCACGGTTCTGCAAATTCGACAAATTGACAAAAATTTTGACTCTTCTTATGTAACTGGATATGCTTTTCCTTTCTTCTGAGGCATCTTTACTCTTCTTCTTTTCTCCTTGTTCAACGTGCTTCAAAAGTTTTTTGATGTGCTGCGTGCTTGCTGTTTGTTGTCATCTCGCAATCATTATCAAACCACTGACATATTTTTTCTTCCCTCATTTAACCAAAGTTTAACCCTTTTCTGAAATAAAATATCTCGTATTTTTATCCAAAGCTGGTTAATATCTTCTTATTCTACCTGTTTTGTTTTCATTTTATCTTCTGTCTGCTTTCTATATAGGTACATTTGCTATGACCGGAACTTTAAGAACTTAGTGAATACTTGTTTTTTCTTTTCTTTTTTTTTTGTACGTTTTTTTTTGTATTAAATATTATCCTCTTAACCGTGTACGTTTGCTCTTCTGAAAGGCCTAACATCTAAAAGGTAGAAGAGTGTTGTGCATCAATTAATATAATAATCTATTTAGTTAATCGTTTCATTATCAATAGATTTCCAAGTTCCCTTATGTATGTCTTTTATGGCTTTTACTTAAAAATAATTAACTTTTTTTTGTTTTTTTTCTTTATTTTCTTTCTCATGAGAGATTATGGCTACGAGCTATGGGTGAAAATTTTGTATTTATGGATGCTAACGGTCCCCCACATAGCACTGAAGCGGTTAATGACTATCTTAAGACAAAAGCGTTTGGAATGCTCTACGACGTCTCCAGACATGAAGCCTATTGAACATGCATGGTATGTGATCTCCAGATCTGTTCATACCCAAATTAATCCTCCTAGGGCCTATCATGAACTTACAAATGCCTTTAGAGAGGAATAGAAGAATGTACAATGGGAATTGGTTGATCGACTTACATTTCAATAAATTAGAAGTTTGGTTTTTAATTTTATTTATTAAAAAACAGTATCTCTTTTAAAACCAAATATGTCTGTTAACGTTATGATGTGTTTTGTATAAATGTAATAGCGAAAATTCTGGGTGATTGAAACTATGTGTAATTTTTATCGAAAAGATGAGATATTGACGTCATTTCGCTACTCAGGTACGTCGATACGTCTGACGATTTATAAAGTTGTCAAAAACCATCTTTTAACATTTTATATCATTTCTCCGCCGCACATAAAGTAATTTTTTTGGAGTAGAGAAACGGTAATCTTTTCCTCTTCACCACCATAATGGTCCGAGCATTATATCTTACCTTGTCAATGGCAGTGTCCCCTCAAGACATGAGTTGTAGACGTTATTAAAATGAACGGAAGCTGCAAATCAAGTTCACAATAGCCCAGTCGGAGAGCGCGGCGGGCTTTATGAGATCATTAGTTCAATTCGCACTGAAAGGGCGGTCAAAGGATGGTAAACCTTTGGCACTGATACAGAGTGAGGCTGCTGAGGTAGAGATTTAATATGTATGCAAATATGTGGTTAGTTCGCTTAGCAAAATTTCCAGCAAAACGATACGGAGTAGCGGTTAACATTTTAACGGTCAAGAACTCATATTTTGAGAGATGTGCCTGTTATATCTAATAAATTATACAATACCTCTATTCTATTAAATATATAAATTGTGACCAAATACTTCAAGATTCTAATAGTTATCTTTCAAATCCATAAGGTAAAAATTTATATCTTTATCTTTCACTGCATCACGTATCAATTTCAGGATTCTAAATAGACCAGGGCGCACCTGTAAAAATATTAGTACATTTGGACGTTAAGAGGTGACTTATATTTTTTTGCAGAACTTGCTTGAACATGGCTCATACAATATTATTTGAGTTATCCTCCCACTCAAAAAGGCCCGGAACATTGTTTAAATAATCAAAATGTCAAGAAATGAAGGAAAAATTCGATTTTTTGTTCGTTTTTTGATTATAACTTTAAAACTGATCACTTACGAGAAAAGTTGTACTGACATAAAAGTTGCGTAATAAAATTTCCCAAATACAGAATTGGTTAAAATTTTTAAAAAATGTCACCCTTGTTGCAAAATAGCAAATATTTCGAAAAAAAAAACATAAAAAAACAAGTATTCGCATTTTACGTTTTTTAACCGTTTATGCTACACTTAGGACCTTCATATTTTACCCAAAAAAACTTTATGATATAATAAAACAATACTGTGAATTTCATTAAGATCGGTTCAATAGATTTTGCAAAATAAATTTTGCAATCCAGGTTTCCCAAAAAAATGCATTTTTTCAAAATGTCACAGGAGTAAAAATAAAGCAGATATAAAGTTTAATTTTTTTGCATATGGAAGAATACTCCTTTCATTTGCACTTTGCAAAGGTAAAATCGGTTAACTACCACGGCGTCAGGACTTTTCTTAAATAAATTAATTTTTGATGCTACGCGCAGGAAGCGGATACGTTTGCTCTGATTGGGCATTCCAACTTTAATTTTTAGTACATTTCGATATAAATAAATAAATTTTTAATTGCAAAATAAAAACACATACTCTGTCCTTTGAAATAATACTTTTTTTGGCAAAAACTTTCTTTGTTCATATATTTTAACTTAGAGAATACAAGTTTATTATTTTTAAACATATGCAATTGTTTAAATAATATTTCATAAACAATAATCAAATTAGTTTGATTTTTGTGAAATTAAAATATTAAAATACAACAAAATGTAAAGTAAGAAAATAATATATTAGATAAAGATTGGTAAAAATTTTTGACAGGTCATTGGAGTGCGCAATTAGAGCAAACGTATCCGCTGTCCTGCGCGTAGTACCAAAAATTAAAGTTTATTTTAAAAAAAAATTCCTGACACCGTGGTAGTTAACCGATTTTAATTTTGCAAATTGCAAATAAAAAGAATAGTATTCTTCTATAATATGTAAAAGAAAATTAACTTGCTCTCTGCTTTATTCTCAGTCATACAACATTTTGAAAAAACGCATTTTTTGCGAAAGCTGGATTTCAAAATTTATTTTGCAAAGTCTATTGAACTGATCTTAATGAAATTTACAGTATTATTTTATTGTTTTATAAAGTTTTTCTGGGTAAAATATGAAGGTCCTAAGAGTAGAATAAGTGGTTGAAAAACGTAAAATGCGAATACTTGTTTTTTTATGGTTTTTTTCGCAATTATTGCTATTTTGCAACAAGGGTGACAATTTTTAAAATTTTTGACCAATTCTATATTGTAGGAAATTTAATTGCACAACTTTTATGTCAATTCAATTTTTTTGGAAATGAATACTTTTAAAGTTATAAATAAAAAACTAAGAAAAAAATCGAATTTTTCCTTCATTTTTTGACATTTTTAATATTTAAACAATGTTCCGGACATTTTTGAGTGGGAGGATAACTCAATTATTATTATATGAGTTAAATCCAAGCAATTTCTGCAAAAAAATATGAGTCACCTCTCAAAGTCCATTTCAAAACAGATGCGCCATGGACTAAAAATGATCTTGCAATGTCAAGAGAAAATCAAATAACAGTATCTCGGGGCTAATAATAACTCTCACCCACACTCTTTTCTGATTAACTTCTTTCAAAAATTCACTTCTTCTAGACTTTAACATACATTTTAAGATGATCTCCCTTTATTGGTTCCCTAATTTTTAACTTTCTTCTTCTCTGTTCCTAAAATAATTCTTAGCAAATCCGCTTCGTTAATTTTCACCTCGCCAGACTTTTCAAATGAAGATATAAGTTTTTGCATTACATCAGGCGACATAATGTACAAAACTAGTCCTGGTGATGTACAAAAAGTTGGTCACAGAAACATCGATTTACGTATGTGGGCCACAATCAAGAGATGGATTCATCAGGCAAACCTTAAATCAAGGTCCATGCTGCCAGATTTTACCACCAAATCACAATACAAAGTTGACGTTTAAAAGCTGGACACAAACAGATGAAAAATAAATACACATAATATGTAAATAATAATTTAAAAAAACACACACTGATTGGTTTGTTAGAGGGAAGGGTGAGGGTGGAGCTCGAAGTGTAGCCACTTCTTCGTGGTAAGTTCTGGGTTGTTGTAAATATTATCGTACAATATCTAAACAAACGAAGAGCTGCACAATGTAACAGAAATATAACATAACTAAATGTTTTTTAATTTATCAAAATCATCAAAAATTTTAATTTTTTATAGATTTTGATTGACGTTGCGAGATCGGAAGATATTCGTTACATGCATATTTATTTTTTTTATTATTCATTCATGGATCCATGCAAACTGTACATAAATTTTACTATAGCGATAAATAAAACGTACATGGAGGATAAATAATAATGTTTGAACAAAGGAAAAATTTCATTTTTGTCATAATATTTAGGCCCGTTGCGGGATCGGAAGATAAAGTCCGATTTGAATAATTTTTACTTCGTTTTTCATGTAATTACCAATCTCAACTTGGCTTTTTTCGCACCACCCTAATGGGGAGGCATATCTCTTGAAGATGGCATAGAGTTAGTTTTTATTGAGAAAGTGACTTTAACTGCTCAGCTCTACTGGACATAGGATCTAGAACACCATGTTTTATCGTTCATTTAAACGGTAAAACAGAAAACAGTAAACGGTAAGCAAAATTGTACTATTGTATCAATAATTTTATTGAAATGAATGTCGACTCAATTCAAGTTCTCTGTTAACCCAGATATGACAATATCAAAAGGCACCGCTAGGAAAATATTCCAATATGCGATTCAGAGAACCTGTATGAAACGAGTCTTTGTACTCTAATGCAGAGTATGGCATTAGTAAAAATAGAAAATATACGGTTTCGTTTTGATTTAAATCTGTCCACCTGTTGTCAAGGAGGCTATGTGCAAGAAGACAAATTTACACCAAAGCGTCCGTAGTTCTCGATACAAAATAAAACTATTTACACCGTAGTATGGTTATAACGCCCTCTAACGGGGAATAAGTGAAATGATTCAATTTCTCTGCTAACCCAGATATGACAATATCAAAAGGCACAGTTAGGAAAATATTCCAATATGCGATTTAGAGAATCTGTATGAAACGAGTCTGTATGAAACGTTTCATACAGGTTCTCTGAATCGCATATTGGAATATTTTACTAGCGGTGCCTTTTGATATTGTCATATCTGGGTTAACAGAACTTGAATCGAGTCGACATTCATTTCACTTATTCCCCGTTAGAGGGCGCTCTAATCATACTACGGTATAAATAGTTTTATTTTGTACCGAGAACTACGGAAGTTTTGGTGTAAATTTGTTTTCTTGCATAGCCTCCCTGACAACAGGTAGACCTAGAAATAGCGCTATCGAGGGTGGCAGGAGACAGATTTAAATCAAAACGAAACCGTATATTTTTTATTTTTATTAATTTTATTCTTTGCACAATAATTGTAGCAAAAGGTATAAATATTATTCATAAATGAAATTAAATATCTCAAAGCTGTACCTACAAATTGTCAATAACCAAAAACAAAAGCCCCAATAGAAGTGCTTTTCTGAAAACGTTTCGTGTTCGTTCGTCGAACGTCCACCGTATACATCTTCCTGTGATGAATACTAATTTTGGTAGTCGGTGAAGGTTGTAAAGTTTATTACCACTTAGCGGGGCATTAGAAGTGATTGCAAATCTTGTCGTGTTCTCCTCATTGTAGTGATTAGTTTCGCCATTTGTCGAAGTGGCTGAATTAAAAAAGGATTTTAGATTGGAACTGCTTCGTACTTTTTTGCCTCGTTGTGGGGCTATGTCATTTTATTAATGCTTTTTGTAATGGCGGAATAATGTCGGACTTGGAAATGCGAACGAGGACCTAGTTTAGAATTCCATTCGAGTTACTAGCTCTACGTTTAGTGCATGAATAATTTTATGAGGTTATGCGACGTGTTTTACTACAAACTTTCACAATGTTATGAAATACTCACTTGGAAAATGTCAGTCGTGGGTTAGCTGTTTGCTATGGTTTAACATTTTCTTGAAAATTTTAAGTAATATTACCTTTATTTTAGAAAACTTTGTAAAATATTATTTTTAATAATCAAATACAAACATAAATAACTGGAATAATACCGTAACTATGGTATCATCCTACAGATACTTTAGTCTAATTAGTCTCATGCTTTTATTGAATTGAATTAAATTGAAGATCTTCGATACTTTCAGCAATGATCGCGGTGGCATCTGCATATCTGATGTTGTTAATAGTTTCTTCCCGATTCGAAATCCACATTGCTCTTCCAAGGCTTTAGACCCTTGCCCTTCCCCCTCTCTTAGACCATTATTAATGTCAAAGACCATAGAGTTTTCTCCTTCAATTCTAACACACGAGCTTACATTTTGCATTGTTAATTGAGTCAACTTAAGTAACTTAGATGGGATCCCAGAGTCTATCATTGCACTATAATAATACAGGGTGTTTCATTGGGAAACGGAAATACGTTAATTGTGAATAGAGGTCACCGAGGCGGTTCTAGGTATACTACATTTTTTGCCCTACCGACTTTTATAACCGAGTTACAGGGTGTTTTATTGATTTTGCCAATTTCTTTCCTAAGCCATAACTTTAGAACCACCCTGTATATTTTTTTAATATTTGGTACACATATTTCAAACCCAAATGATCGACATACTAATCACAAGAAAAATCCAGGTCCGGATTAACAAAAAAATATAAAGTAATTGTGACCTTAAAGCAACACCCTGTATATTGAAATTTTGAAAACCTGTTTGCATATTTGAAAAGAGCACAAAAGACTAAGTCTAATGGTTCGCTTTGATTTTTCGGCCAGACAATTTTTTGACTTTAATTTTTGAAATTATATTGATTTTTTTAAGAACTCAACATTAAAAAGCAGGTATTATTAACTTTTAATTATAAATTATTAAAGTTGTTGAATAAATACTCGGTTTAAAATTAATCAATACTTATTTACCACATTGGAAAGACCCAATTATTAATCACAAGAAAAATCCAGGTCCGGATTAACAAAAAAACATAAAGTAATTGTGACCTTGAAACAACACCCTGTATATTGACAATTCCAAAATTTGTTTGCACATTTGAAAAGACCACAAAAATCCGAGTTTATCGGTTTACTTTGATTTTTTGTGCAAAAATTGATTAACTTTAAATTTGAAATTAAATATATTCAAATTTTTAAGAACCCTGAAATTAATAAGCAGGTTTTTAAAGCACTTTTAATAATAAATCATTTCAAGTTAATGAATAAATACTAATTTTAAAAATAACCAGTTATTATTTACTGCGTTAGAAGGACTCACTTACTAATCACAAGAAAAATCCAGCTCCGTATTAACAACAAAATACAAAGTAATTGTGACCTTGAAAAAACATCCTGTATATTGAAATTTTTAAAATACGTTTGCACAACTGAAGAGAGCACGAAAAACTAAGTTAAATGTCCCGCTTTAATTTTTTCTACAGACAATTTAATGACATTACTTTTGAAATTTTATCGAAATTTTTATTATGAGTTCCAGAGTTCTTAAAAATTTAGACATAATTTCAAAATTAAATGCATTAAATTGTCTAGCCAAAAAATTGAAGCGAAAGATTAAACTTAGTTTTTTGTACTCTTTTCATACCTATGTGCAAACGGATTTTGAAAATTTCAAAATACAGGGTGTTGTTTCAAGGTTACAATTACTTTATATTCTTTTGTTAATCCGGACCTGGATTTTTGTTGTGATTTGTAAGTGAGTCGTTCGAATGTCGTAAATAAGTACTAATTTTTTTTTAAAATGGATATTTATTTAATAACTTTAATAATTTAAATTAAAAGTGCTTTAAAAATCTGATTTTTAATTTCAGTGTTCTTAAAAGTATCAATATATTTAATTTGAAAATTAAAGTCATTAAATGTTCTTCAGAAAAATTTAAGCAAACCGATAAACTCAGACTTTTGTGGTCTTTTCAAACGTGCAAACAAATTTTGAAAATTTCAATATACAGGGTGTTGTTTCAAGATCACAATTACTTTATGGTTTTTTGTTAATCCGCACCTGGATTTTTCTTGTGATTAATAATTAGGTCATTCCAATGGGCTAAATAAGTATTGATTAATTTAAAATGAGTATTTATTCAATAGCTGTAATAATTTATAATTAAAAGTTAATAATACCTGCTTTTTAATGTCAGAGTTCTTAAAAAATTCAATTTAATTTCAAAATTAAAGTCATAAAATTGTCTGGCCGAAAAATTGAAGCGAACGATTAGACTTAGTTTTTTGTGCTCTTTTCAAATATGCAAACAGATTTTCAGAATTTCAATATACAGGGTGTTGTTTTAAGGTCACAATTACTTTATAATTTTTTGTTAATCCGGACCTGGATTTTTCTTGTGATTAGTATGTCGGTCGTTTGGCTTTTGGATGAGACATATGTATACCAAATGTCAAAAAAATATACAGGGTGGTTCTAAAGTTATGGCTTAGGAAAGAAATTGGCAAAATCAATAAAACACCCTGTAACTCGGTTATAAAAGTCGGTAGGGCAAAAAATGTAGTATACCTAGAACCGCCTCGGTGACCTCTATTCACAATTAACGTATTTCCGTTTCCCTATAATGCAGTTCTTTTAACACTGTCATACGCTGCTAAGTCTACGAAGAAATGGTATCTATGTTATATTATAGTGACGTTTCTAGAATCTGCCTATCTGCTTGAATTTGATGTATAGTTGACTTTACAGCAGTAAATCCGCAATGGTATTGACCAACAGTATCCTTTGTAAAATGTTAAAGTTTTTCAAATAATACATTGTCCTAAGATTTTATACGCAAATGCTAACAGAGCAGTTGTAGTTCTTGTAAACCTCGGGCCATAGGCCCTCGGTATATACACCATTGACCTCAAGCGTTATTATCCTTATAACCTTAATAACAATTATGTATGCATTGCTAGTGACTGTTTATCTTCATAATATTGGTATCTACTATGATGTTCGATTGCTGACATATTAGTCCACAGTACATCGTTCTTTTTGGAAGATGATTACAAAAGTCTTAAAAATGGTTTTAACTGCTTATCGAGATTGAGCGAGTCTACCAATTCCTGAAAAATTTCAGAGTTCAGGTTGGACGTGTTTCCGCGTCCTGCGTCATTAACTTATTTACGTTGTCGGAATAACGAAACGTGGCTGTAAATTGACTGTGACTGGTGTCAAACAGCGACAGCTTGCATAAATGGAAAATCAACAGAAATATGCAAAATACAAAGAGGTGTCAGACAGGGTTGTATACTATCCCCACTGTTATTCAATTTATCTTCAGATAGAATATTTAAGGAAGCGCTGCATAATCTGGAATGGGGTGTAAAAGTTAATGGAATTCTGATAAATACAATCAGATATGCAGACGATACAGTTACTTTAAGTGGTGATATGAATGGATTACAACACCTTTTAAATGCCACTGACACAGTGGGAAGAGAGTTTGGCCTAAACATAAACTGTTCAAAAACAAAATACATTGTATTTAGCCGTTTGGCCCATCAAGATTCACGGTTATATGTTGATGGTCATATAATTCAAAAAGTAACCAGTTTTAAATATCTTGGTTGCCATCTTACTGAACAACTAGATCCAGATAAAGAGATAAAATGTAGAATCGAGATAGCCCGCACGACATTTTAAAAAATGAGGTCATTCTTCTGTAATGATAACTTGCAACTTCAACTTCGAAAGCGCATGATTAAATGTTACATTTGGACAGTCCTCTTGTATGGTGTCGAAACATGGACATTAAAAGTATCCACCATTAATCGTTTGGAGGCCTTTGAAATGTGGCTGCACAGACGTACAATGAAAATACCATGGACGGCTATGCTGATAAATGTGGCAGTCCTTAAGAGAGCAAATGCTGCCCGTGAGCTGCTTGATAACATCAAATATAGAAAGATGGCCTATTTTCGACACGTAGTAAGGGGAGACCGGTATAATATTCTTCAACTTATTATGATGGGTAAAATCGAAGGACGCAGAGGAATTGGTAGAAAGCAGGCCTCTTGGTTGAAGAATATCAGGGAGTGGACAGGAATAAAGAATACAGAACAAGTTTCACAGTTTCGCCATGTTAATCGCCAACGTCAAGGGGACTTGATAGGGCACGTTAAGAAGAAGAAGGCTGTAAATTTGTCGGACAAGAGATCGACAATTTTCACTACTTAAATATTATAAGTACCTCAAATTGAAAATTAAGAGTTTTGTAATAACAAAATCGTAGAGTCCGACACTCGCAAGACGTAACTCTAGCGCGGCAGTTTTGCTATTACAAAACTCTTAATTTTCGATGTACATAAAGTACCTACTTATATTTAATTAATAAAGATTGTCGATTTCTTGTCCGACAAATTCACAACCGCGTTTCGTTAGTCCGACAACGTAAATATGTTAATGACGCGGGACGCGGAAACGCTTCCAACCTGTACCCTGAAATTTTTCAGAAAGTGGTAGAATCGCTCAAACGAAGCATTTAAGACCATTTTAAGATTGTAATTATCTGCCAAAAAGGACGATGTACTGTGGACTAAAATTACGTGCATAGAAATCGGCCCACTTAAAAATTTGGTCATTTTTGATGACTCCTATTTCCTAAACCTGTTGGCCGATTAAGGTGATTTCTTGCACATGTTATAGCTCGATTTAACAATACCACTGTATTAATGTTGTTGCTAAACAGATAAATTTTCATTGTATACCGGGTGTAACAATCAAACTGTGTTTTTCCTCAAAGTTCGCATCACCCTGTGGAATATTCTAGCATATATAAAATACTGAAAATTAAAACCCAACTATAGCCTCTGGTTTTCTTAACATTCTTTTTTTTAACTCATTCGTTTATGTTGGATAATAAAAAAGTTAGTTACTTTAACAACTAGACATGTTCTTCATCAATACACGTTATTTCTAAATAAGTTCGACAAACTTTAAGGGACAATTCTGCATGAAAAAATGATGACAGTTAGCTTGATAAACGTTTGTCCGCAATTGTTTCGTGTCCGACATACGGGATGTTGAATTTTTTCTTACAAACTGACGATTAATTTATTTCTTTAAAACCAGTTAAAATATGCAAATGAAATTTGGTAGGTTTTAAGAGATAGTTATTGCGGATTTTTTGACATAAAATTAAGAATTTAATATTCACCATTGGCGCGCATACGGGTAATATGACCGATCATTATACCCGTATGTACGCCAATGGTAAATATTAAATTCTTAATTTTTTGTCAAAAAATCCGCAATAACTATCTCTTAAAAACTACCAAATTTCATTTTTATATCTCAACTGGTTTTAAAACAATAAATAAATCAGTTTGTAAGAAGAAATTCAACATCCCGTATCTCGGAAACGAAACATTTGCGGACATACGTTTATAAAGTCAACTGTCATTATTTTTTCATGCAGAATTACTCCTTAAAGTTTGTCGCATTTATTTAGAAACACCGTGTATTGATGAAGAACATGTCTAGTTGTTAAAATACCTAACTTTTTTATTATCCAACATAAACGAATGAATCAAAAAACAAAATGTTAAGAAAACCTGAGGCTATAGTTGGGGTTTAATTTCAGTATTTTATAAATGCTACAATATTCCACAGGGTGATGCTAACTTTGAGAAAAAACACAGTTTGATTGGTACACCCGGTAGACAATGAAAATTTACCTGTTTAGCAACAATATTATTACAGTTTTATTGGTAAAGAATCGGGCTATAACATTTAAAAAATCACTAAAATCGGCCAACAGCTTTAGAAAATATGAGACATCAAAAATGACCAACTTTTTAAGTGGGCTATGCACGTAAGTTTATATACATTTAACCGTAATCAGGTTAAAATAAAATAGAAAAAAGAAGATTACTTTAATTTTTTTGATTTTTTGTTTAAAACTACCCCATATTTCCTCTGATCTTTTCAAATTTATTGCATATTCTTTATCTAATGGTGTAAGAGCAAAAATGAAAGTCTTATCTTGTACGCGTTTCGTCATCGGCACATTTACATACAATCGATGAGTGACGACGTGAGCTTTAAGGATTAAAGTTTTCAAAGCAGCAGCAGCAGCCTAGGAGTTAGGAGGGAGTAGGAGATGTGACGGCGACGGCAGCGGTGAGACGAAACTTCTACAAAGTGCTTCACTTTAGCAGAGAGCACCGATTCATCATACACACCCCAAACTCACGGAAGACCTGTGATGTTCTTTTCCTAGCGAGGATTATACTACATCTAATAGGTGAGATTAAGTAACCAGAAAGTTTTCCTGTAGACGTGTTTCTAAGTCGGGGCTCTGTTACGCTGTGAAGAAAATTCGAAATTGTTAAAAAAGTTATCGACAAAAGAACATGATATTTTAATGTGGAATCCTTTTTGGTTGACAAATAATTAGAAACTAGAGATATAAGTTTCATTAATTTACTCTTAAGACTTTATGGAAATTAAAAAATAAAACTGAAAAAGAGTTTTCTTTTCCTGAAAAATGGCTTTGGCAGAGCCAATTAGCCAGACTTGTTTGTGATTGGTTGCAGATTCATAGTCATAAGTTTCTTATTTCATAACATAAGTACATACTACTATATTTTTTTTATGTACAGGGTGAGGCAGATAAAAGTACCATTAGAAATATCTCAAGAACTAAAGGCTACAGAATCATCAAAATTGGAATGAAGGGGTTTTGAAGAGTGATCTATTTAATGAAAATATTTTCATCGATTTGCTACTTCCGGTTATACCGGAAGTGGCTTATAACTTCGTTTTTTTTTAAATGGAACACCCTGTATAGTTTTACATTGTTGGATTCTCCTCGATGTCTTCTTTCTTAAAATATGAGGTTTTGTAATATTATACAGGCTAATTTAAAAGATAATTACGTTTATTTGCTTAATTTCGTAGCAAAATTCACACCCTGTAGAATTGTAGTAGTTTAACATCAAAAACTCTATTTATGTTCAAATGGTTTTAATATAGTCTACTATTGTTCAAAATTGTTCGTATAGCTAAATGTTGAATTTTACTATACAAGGTTGGTCGAAACTCGGAAAGAGTATTTTTTGAGTTTTCTGAAATGGAACACCCTATATTTTACTACTGTAATAAAATGATGTATTATGCTACTTTTTATTTCTTATGCATTCCCTATACCTAAATGCTTTATTTTGTGAGTTATTGGTGATAGAAGCCAAACATTAATTTCAACAAAAAATACGTGAAATTTTATTAGGTTGGCCGTGAAAATATTCAATCACAAATAATTTTTCGGTAATAAATACATATTCATCTAGACTTCTCCTTAAAATTAGCAATAATGGTTGAGTTATTAAAATAATGGCGTAGTTAAGATTGTTGGTTCAATTAACAATTAGGCATAAATAGAAGAAGCTAGATATAGGGGATGCTTAAGAAATCAAAAAGTACCGTAAAATGTCATTTCATTACAATATTAAAATATAGGGTGTTCCATTTAAGAAAACTCAGAAAATACTCATTCCGACTTTCGACCAACCCTGTATACTTCAATTAAAAAATTGGCTATACTAACAATTTTTAACAATAGTTCACTATATTAAAAACCATTTAAACATAAACAGAGTTTTCGATGTCAAACTACTACAATTCTACAGGGTGTGAATGTTGCTACGAAATTAAGAAAAAAACGGAATTATCTTTCAAACTACCCTGTATAATATTACAAAACCTCATATTTTAAGAAAGTAGACATTGAGGAGAATTCAAAAATGTATAAATATACAGGGTGTCCCATTTAAAAAACGGTGAAAATATTTTCATTAAATAGATCACTCTTCAAAACCCCTTCATTCCAATTTTTATAATTATGTTGTCTTTTGTTCTCGATATATTTCTAATAGGCCAGTTATCTGCCTCACCCTATATACATAGGTACATTGTGTTGTTTTTTATTTTTTTTGTTAATTATTTTACTATTTTTTTAAATATACATTTTTTTTGTGGTAAACACTTTTTTTACTTCTTTTTTTTTTGTTATTTTTCTTCTCTTTTTTTGTTTCTATTTTTTTAATTATTTTTTTTTGTTATTATTATTTTATTATGTTTTCTTTTTTTATAGCTATATTATTTTTAAAATTTTTTTAACCACATTTAAAAGTTATGCCTAGTTAGTACATATTACGTTTACAACTTGTATTTATATAATTAACATGTTTATAAAGGAGATGAAAAATTTCCATATCATTTGTAAATATGAAAGTATTACGGTTGAAAAAGAGTTGTAGGAGAACAAACTAGCTTTTAGCAAAACAAAATATTATAGGCATTTAGCATTTCTCTTATGTCCGGTTTACATTATTTTAATCCAGTAATCCAGTGAATAATCCAGTCCAATGCTGGACTTTCTGATATGGTCCACACTACTAACTCATTCAAAACCTATAAAAACGATACCAGTCATTCAAAAGAACGGTAATAAACGTGTAATCAAGAACTGGATTGACAGTTCACACTATTCCAGTGGAGCTCGAATGAGCGAAAATTAGACCGCCATTTAAGTCAAGTGGACCGGATGCGAATTTACAAAACCTATACCATTTCAGTCATAGCAGCGACTGAATTCGAATAGGGTTTGTATGCAGAATATTAGTTACATATCCTATACCATTTCAGTCATGACAGCGACTGAATTCGAATAGGGTTTGCATGCAGAATATTAGTTACATATCCTATACTGTTTCAGTCATGCAAGTAAAACTAATCAAATATTTACTTAGTGCATTTATTATTATATCATAAAATTTAGATATGTTTTGAAAATTAAAATTAATAATATATATTTCGATAATATTAAAAATTAAAAACAAATGAGTAATTACTAATGTACGAATATATCTATACAGTATGTCCCTGTAAGTTGGAACCATATGGAAAACAGGTCGATTTTTATTTTTAAATTATAATTTTTTTGGCATATATTTCATAGGTACTAGTGACGTCGTCCATCTGAGCGTGATAACGTAATCGATGATTTTTTTTAATAGGAATATGGGTCGTGTGGCACCTCATTTGAAAGGGTGTTTAATTCTCTATTCAGTAATATAAACACAAATATCATTATTTATACAGGGTGGCCAAAAAAACAATTTTTGAATTATATTGATTGACGAAAAAAGAAGAATGTATGCAATTTACTTCAATCAAAATACTTTCTATCGCTGTCAGAAAATAGAAAAAACTGTTTATTTGGCAAATAAACATTGGTTTTTTGCTTAAATTAAATGTTCAAACTGCCAAGAGTTACGTGGGAGGCTGTTTGTGATTTAATTTAAGCAAGGCGGAATGTTTATTTGTGAAATAAACATTTTTTTCTCTATTTATTGATAGCAGTAAAATGTATTTTGAGTTAAATAAATTACATACATTCTTCTTTTTTGCGTCAATTAATTTAATTAAAAAATATTTTTTTACATAAAAAATATTTTTTTGGTCACCTTATATTGGTATACATAATGATATTATTGTTTATATTACTGAACAGAGAATTGAACACACTTTCAAATTAGTTGCCACACGATCCGTATTCCCATTTAACAAAATCATCTATTACGTTATCACGCTTAGATGAATGACGTCACTAGTATGAAATATATGCCAAAAAATTGTAATTTAAAAATAAAATCGACCTGTTTCGGGATTTTTTTCCCAAGTCGTCCATTTTAGATAAAATGAATTTATTCCATAACTTAGCCCCTCTCTGTATAAAGATACTTTACTCTTGACAGAAATTCATATTTTTTGACATCTCTCATATACTATTAATAAAACTTAATATCAGATGATTGCATCTTCGGTTTTAGACCATGCAGAATTTTTATGAAGAATATCTTTTTTGCGTAAAATCGTTAATAAAAAATTTTTCCATATGGTTCCAACTTACAGGGACATACTGTATATATTCATACATTAGTAATTATTCATTTGTTTTTAATTTTTAATATTATCCAAACATATACTATTCATTTTAATTTTCAAAACATATCTAAATTTTATGATAAATAAATCCACTTAGTAAATATTTGATTAGTTTTACGTACATGACTGAAACAGTATAGATATTTGCTCAATAATAATCAAAAATTTCGTTTGCAAATCCTACACCACTACAGTTAATTTCTAGACCGAAATAGTATAGGATATGTAACTAATATTCTGCATACAAACCCTATTCGAATTCAGTCGCTGCCATGACTGAAATGGTATAGGATATGTAACTAATATTCTGCATACAAACCCTATTCGAATTCAGTCGCTGGCATGACTGAAATGGTATAGGTTTTGTAAATTCGCGGACCGGATTGATCACTGAACTAGTATATTCCAGTGTACGTTCATATTATTCCAGTGGCAATATAATGCTCCACTAAAATGTTGGCATTTTACTGCTCTTCAGTTTGTCTTTTGTAGCTATAATTATTTCGTTATAATCTCTTAACCCATGTAGCGACAATGGTGTAGAACACGCACCATTTTTTTGTAGAATTTTTTCCTGTCTTCGTTTCTTTCACTTTTTTATGAACATTAAAAGTGTAGTATCTTTCCTGGAGTTGTTCGATTTCTAGGTATTTTGCTAAAATCCAGTTTTCTTTAGCTTCTCAGTAATTTTTTCTAATGACATTATTGTTTGGTCTGTATTCTATTGAGTTTGTTTTATATTATCGTCTTACGTCCATGAGATTTATTATTTCTTGCGTTATCCAATCTTGTTCTCTGTCGTTTTTCTTATGAACCCGATGCCTTCTTCTTTTATCTATAGTATATCATCTATAGTATCTTTGTTATTTTCGTTTTTAGAGTAGTCCATGTTACTACAACGTCTGTGTGTACCAAGCTCTCTATTGTTTTTATTTCTTTTTCAACCTTCATACTTATTTTTTCCTTTCAAGGTTCTTTAGTTTTGATATGTGTCTAAACTTGTCAGTAAGCTTTTAGAAATATTTTTAATAAAATCCAAGATAACTGGATTGGATCCAGGTTATGTTTTCGTAGATTTTATGTACTTCTTAATGTTATCAAGCACAATGAAGTCAATTTGATTCCTAACAATTTTATCTTCTCTGCACATCGCATAAATAAATCAATACTATAATAACAATATAAACGCTAGACTCACCACAACTATCAACCAAAATATACTCAAAGAAGACATGGACATATTTATAACTCAAAGAAGAGAAGTTATATAACGAATAAGAGTTGAGAGAGTGAGTAAAAGATGGCGGTTGTATATTTAGATTATAAATATAAAGGGCATGACTGGTTACTCATTTTTCGATACAAAACATAAGGCACGTTAGAGGAATAATTGAACATCAATAGTTGAACCTATGTAATAACATCAATAATGGCGCAATAAAGCTAACAAAGTTACAATATCTGGGACACTTAATGAGGAGAGAGCGATGTGAAATGCTAAGACTGATAAAACAGGGAAAGGTAAAAGTAGGAAGGAGTATAGGAAGAAGGAAAATGTCATGGTTAAAAATTGGAGCAACTGGTATAAAAATGCAGTTCAATAGAACTTTTCAGAGCAGCCGTAGATAGAGTACAGATAATGATGATAATATCCAACCTCCGATTGAGAGGCGGCACTTGAAGAAGAAGAATGGCATCACTAATGTTAAACTTTGTTAAAAGAAAGTCTGGTTTTAATTTGTTTTGTTTGATTATTTTTGTGATTTATTAATATCCAGCCAACAAATGCACGTTTCTTTCCATGAAAAACATCATTACGTTCTTAAAATTAATAATCTGAAATATATTTCACATAACTACAAATAAAAACTCATTTTTTTGGAAAGAAAAACAACGAAAGTAAGAAGTCTAATGGATTTATTGATTAAAGTTACACAAACAACAACGTATCTAGTTATTATTGGATGGTTTCGTCTCTTTAGCTTGTATTACATTGACATGTGTCAAAATATAATTAATGAGAGCCCTAAGTAAAGAGGGTCGATAATTGAATCAACCGTAGTTGTAAAAACTTTGGCTTGATGCGATAAATAAAAAATCCTAATCGTTTTTGGGTAAATGAACTTAGTTTTCGTTTTATTTTCTAGAAATATTAATTATCCTTCATATATATATTAAAAATAAAACATAAATAATTGTATTCTTGTGATTCTACACTTTTGTTTATTAATATTTCGAACACATTTATTTAGTTTTTTGCTGAAGTAGTTTTCTGTTTGTTTTATTTTTTTTCTTAGGAAAATTGTCTGTTGTTAATCGTTGCTAATTGCTTTATATTAATAGAATTTTATTGTTTTCAGCAAATAATTATAATTCTGCCGAATTCTGGAAAAATTTTCCTTTAAAATCTTTGTCATCTTTTAACTCAAAGATAATACTATAAATTCTTCCATCAGGGAGCTAACTAATAATAACACAGATTACTCTTTGTGGAGAGTCATAAAGAGGTTCAAAATACCAATCATGCAAGTCCCTCCAATCATGAAGCGGATGGTACTTGAGTTCAAAGTAAGGAGGAAAACTCAGAATGATTTGCATCCCATCTGGCAAAACTACATATTATTCCAACCTCACCACTCTTATGAGAAAGGAGAAAAAACATTTTAAGAACCTGTTACACAGACTAATGAGAAGATAACCTTAGTATCTCCAAAAGAATTCTTGAAGGAAATAATAGTATATTGTGCAACAAGTGCAGAAAGGTACTAATTTCTCACGAGTTTGAAAAGTTGCGGAACGAGCGCAAGCGAGTGCCGCAATTCAAACGAGTGAGAAATTACCTTTCTGCACGTGTTTCACACTATACTTTTTCTACAAGCACAGTTTTTCCTAAAAATAAAAATCACAATTTCCAAACGACGATTAAATATATAATAGGTACCTATGTCATAAATTTTAAACTGTATTTAATTAATACCTACTAATCAAAATGAATAACCATTTTCAATTTCGTTGCAAAACGAAAATACAGCCGAACCATATTCCAGTCCAATCAGAGAGTGCCGCAAGCACCTCTACCGGTTTCGAAACTTATTAGTCTCTCATCAGGAGGCACATATGCTGCTCTGCCTGATCCAACCAAAACAAACCCCAGCGTGCAGTCCCGAATTGCAACGAACGAAATGGCATAGATGCCCTAGCGGCAACTGCTAGCAAAAGACTAAGCAAATGTAGCTAGCTGTATGGCTTGCAAATTGTAGAAGCCTCGGAGGTGTAACCAGAGAAGGTTCCCATTGTTTTCATTCTGGTGGGATATGTTATATGCCATTAGAGTGAAAACTTAGTCTTTCACCTACTAATCAATTTAAATTCCTTATATCTAAATAAATTGCACAGAAATCAGTTAAAAAATTAATGCACTGCCTTAATTTGTTTAAATTTAAACAATTATTACACATTATTGACATTATATTTATGCAGTCACGGATTTACACAAAACCTACTTCATTCGACGTCTCTTGCACAGGTTGCTAAATCCTTATTGGTTATTTGATAATTATAAAATGTTTAATAAGAATAAAATTGTAAAATAAAACAGTTGTAACATCCATAATTTAGTTTCTATGCTATAGTTAAATATAATAATTGTCTTACAGGTTATATATTTGTCTAAAGTTTAACCACGGATGTAAACAGAATATAACGTTACTCAGAATGCGGTAGTCCACGGATGTAAACAGAATATAACGTTACTCAGAATGAGGTAGTCAACTGTGCAGAAAAGAACTTTGCGGCACAGAAACGTCACTTTGCGGCACAGAAACGTCACTTTTCTGCACACGAATGTCAAATATCTTATACTGTGAGAAAATATCAAGTTTGCTAACATAACACCGTGCAGAAAAGTGCACTTTGAATAGTGGTTGTAGAAAAATAACTTAAATCCTAACAAATTTCCTTGATTTAACTTGATAACTGGAACAAGATTAAATCATCTCATAAAGAAGTACTAGCGACTTTAAAACATTTTTTTATTATTAAAACTCTGGAACCGGAGCTCACCTTTAGTACCCTCTTTGGATTATAAGGTTTCATTTGACACCTCCTCTCTCATTCTCTTTGTCATAATAACGGAGGAGTAGTGTTTACGGACGGACGGACAGACAGGCATGGATCATTCTGGTTAATGATGAAAACTAAACACTATACAAAAAGGATTACATCTTCATCTTATTCTTTTTAATAAAGTGCTCTCCCCTCAATAGATGTTTGTTACTACAACTGGAAACTCTTCTCTGTCTTCAGCTGTTCTTATTATCTGTTCAAAATTTAGCCCTGTCCTTTGTCGGATATTTCTGAGCCACGATAGTCTTTTCCTTCCTAGTCCTCTCCTTCCCTAGATTTTTCCTTTCACTATAAGTTAAGCATATTGGTACTTATTTTTTCTCAATATGTGGCCTAGGTATGATGTTTTTCTAACTTTTACTGTGTCAGAAAGTTCTCTTTCCTTGCCTATTTTATGCAGCACTTCTTCGTTTGAGGTATGCGATGTCCATAGAATTATGAGGATTCTCCGGTAGAGAAAATAACCTTTTTCTAACTCAGGTAATAGGCCTGGATACCACGTACCAAAAAAGTTTATTAATTGCAAGCTGGGGAAGTTTTAATTGTGGAATAGGTGTTTGGTGTTTGTATTTAACGTCAGATTAAGAAAACGTTCCGTATATTTTGTCGGACAGAACTTGAAATTGATTTGTTACCCTTTCATTAAACTCTCATGCAAAAATCCGACTACTATTTACCGCCAATATAATACCCGTCATTTGACATGTTCTACGTGTAGGACTTATTAAAATGCCCAAAATATTTACCAGACAAACATGTTTTCATATATTATATAGAGTCTGGTATTGAATAAACTTAAAACAACCTGCTAGTTTTCAAAATCATAAACTTATCAAGATAAGTTCCACAATAAGAATCACGTTCCACAATTAAAACTTCCAGGGTTCTTGGACATCAAAGTTTGTCCGACTAGACACCGTTAAGCTAATAACAAATTTTCAGCTTGCCATTAGTCAACTTTTGTTTGGTACGCTGGATCCACGCCTATAATATTTTGCAATTCATTTAAAAAGGCTGAAATGTATGAATTCGATTTTTTGCAAATGAAAGACCTTTTAATATATATTTGATTTAGTATTCTCGACTCGATATTTTTCGAAAAGATAACCGCCATTAAAGAAAAATAAAAAATGACTAGTCTCCAAACGCCAAAGCCCTAATGATTCCGAATTACATTTCCCGTACGAGGCGAGGGTGGCCACGGCCATCTCTGATGATTCAGTTTAAAAATCTGAACGGTCAGAACCTGCTCCCCCGCGTTCTATATTCTACGTGTCCCTCATGCTCAATATGGAGTGGGTCAGCCAAGAAAAGTTTCCTTTAACTTAGTCAAATTGTACCTGACTAGAATCGGCTATTTTTTGGAAAAGATGCCGTAACGATAGGATGAGTTTTATCTGTTTCCAAATAGGTGATGAAATGTGGAATTTACATAAGTCAAATAAATATTGGTACACCTATTTTCTTATTTATGCCGGCCGTATCTTCTTATATTATGTGAGCTTTAGCATGTGGATTTTTGGTCAGATTACTACCAAAAATCTTATAAGCTCTTATTCGACACCTCATTTGTCTTTGTATATATTTAAGTAACGGATAAGTTATATTCGCGGATAGAAGGGCAAACAGACACGCATTAAATCGGAAGTATACATTTGTTTTCGTCTTGCTAGAGCGCATCGAATAATATATCGCTTGTAGGTACTATTTCGGCGACCTTAAAACAGGGACTTTGTGTTGAAAATTTGAAACCGGAAAAGCGAGGTCAAATTTCTCACCTCTATCGGACGAACAGACATCAATAATCCTTGGGTTGTAAAGTTTGTAGGCTAACATAGAAAATTTTTTTTTAATAAAATTTGATTTTAATATTCAATATAGTTACTTTTGAAGGCGATACAACGATTATAGCGGTCAGACAACTTTTCAATACCATTTTTATAATACTGTTTGTATTTAGCCTCAAAATAAGCCTCAGTTTCGACGATTACGTCTTCATTCGTGCTAAATTTCTTTTCAGCGAGCATTATCTGGTGGCCACTGGTGAATATGGTCGCTACGGAAGCAATTCTAAGCATAACTCATGAAGTTTTGCCATAATATTCATTGATTTGTGACACGGTGCGCTGTCTTGATGAAGTAGCACTTTCTTCTTCTTCAAATGGGACCCTTTTTTGCGATTTCATCCTTCAAACTCTCCGATAACGCAATGCCATAGTAACTATTAATTTAATGGTTTTTTTCTTTTCAATATATTCGATGCATATTATATCATGCGCATCCCAAATAACTAATGGCATAACGTTGCCACCAGACTGTTGCGTCTTTCCACGCTTTTGGAGTCTGTCCATCACGTGCAGTCCACTCGGCTGACTCTCGATTGGACTTCGGTTTGTAATGATGGGGCCATGTTTCATCCATTGTAACATATCAACGCAAACCTACTACGATTGAACAACTTCAAACACTTCTCAGGATCATCAACTTGTTGTTGCTTTTGATTGGTTGTGAGCTCTAGCGGCACCCCCTTTGCACAGAGCTTTCGCGCATACCCAAATATTTATGCACAAATACAACATGTTTCTTTGATAACTTTACGAGCCTCAGCTATCTCGAACAACTTCACTTTACGGTCATCCAAAATTACTTTGTGGACTTTGGGGCGTCCACTGCGTGCATCGTCTTCAGTGCTCATTTCGCCTCGTTCAAACTTAGCAAACCATTTCTCAACGGTTGATTTTCCTGGTGCAGAGTCAGAATAATGTTTTTATTCAACAGTATTTTTTTGCCAAAAAGCAATGCTTTATTAAGACACGGAGTTCCTTTTTATCCTTTTTTTAACTAACACAAGTTGCTTCATTCAAAACGCTATATATATCTCATAAACAAATAGTTCGACAGATGTCAAATTTATACACTCATCTTTTGAAGGTAAGGGCCAACTTAAAATCGTATGGATTTAATACCAGTAGTTCCATCTATGCTTCAGCCTACGAACTTTTCAGCCCACTAACTAATTCGAGGTTTATACATTTTTTAAAATGGGTGAAAAAATATAGCTAATGAGAAAATTATTTTAAATTATAAAAGATGAAGTAGTTTTCAATCCTAATAGCAAAATTAATAATATTGAAAATATTAAAAACATTACTAAAATATTTTTAAATTGAAAACTTATTGGTACACTTTCCTGGTGACACCTCCAAGGCTTCTACAATATGCAAGCACATGGATGCTGCAGTGAAGAGAAAGGGAATGAATTCTACACTATGCAATTCACATCCCCCGTCTGCAGCTTGCTAAAGTTCCAACGGAAAATGCACCTGGTTACTCTACGGAGTAATACGACTATAAAATAAAAATGTATACCATTTTTATTCAGTTGCAATGCGAAGGTAAAACAATCTTACTTTTCAATTAGAATAAGGAGCGCAGTCCAGTCCTCTGAATCGCGATTTTCGGCTCTTATTGGAGCCTCATCGTAGAGAACGTAGGCACTGTTCTCCATACCTTAATTGACCAGAACCGAGAGCTTTTCCCACCCGAGAGCTTTAAATTATGAATTTATTAATGTAAAATTAATTTTTTGATTATCCCGGTTTTTTATAAATTTTCTGCCTTCCGGTTCCCAGTTTGCAGCTTCGTCGGTAGTTCCATTCGCCAGGGTGAAGGTTCCTTTCCGACATTGCCTTCTGAATGCCACCTAGCCAGGATTGTTTCGACCTTCTTCTCTTCTAGCCCGATCAAAGAACAATCTGACCCCAAAAAAAATAAAGGAAGGATGAAAATTTGGAAATAGGTAGTTGAAATTGTCTATTAATATATAAGAACAGGTTTACAATTCTACATCCCCTCCATTTCACAAAAATGGAGGGGATACCCCTTCTCGGGGGTGAAAAATATACATTCAAGATAAGAGTAATTTGTTCTATAGAATTTTTTCACTACGTCAATACTTTTCGAGCTATTTGCGAGTGAATATGTTCATTTTTAACAAGAAAATCATATTTTTGAACGGTTTTTCGCAAATACCTCAAAAAGTAAGTATTTTATCGAAAAAAATATCCTTAGCAAAATATAGCTTATAAAAAATTTAAAAAACAGTGTACGCATGAAGTCTGCAGAACCAATAGAACCAGAGTTGTAGCTAATGAAAAGGAGGTTCTTCTTCGTCAAATTCCAAATAGAATATTTCAATGTGAAATAACCAAAGAACGAAAACTTTTCGGGGAAAATTCATTACAACTTTTTTAAAGTGTTTAAAAAAAGATTTATTTTTGTTTTCAAAAAAAGGTCCAATATAAAAAGTAAGTGAGTTACGCTTAAAATATTGTTAGTCCCTCTCATTTTTTGGTAAAAAGAATCACGAAAATCACCCCCTAACACGCACCCCAAATAAACTTAATCATTATCGCTTCACAAGTTACTTTGATTATGTATTCTCTATAATGAACTGTAAGTTCCATCAGTTTAAAATGCTTATTTTTGAAAAGGCTCTAGTTAAAGTGGCTTGAACGAGTAACTAATCACGAGTTTAGAAAAGTTTTGAACATCCATAGCATAACTAATTTTTGTCTAAGAGGAAAACAAAAAATCCAAAATATTCAGAAAAGCAAAACGTACATTTTATTACTCTTTGAGATTTTTGGTGTTACAAAAATTTTTTTAACTTGAAAAAAATTGGAATTTTTTTCTAAATTAAAAAAAATGTTTTATTTTAAAACCATTTTTTTTTAAATGAGCACATTGGACCAATGAAACTTATAGATCATATAAATAATACATGACTAAAGTAACTTGTAAAGCGGTAATGATTAATTTTATTATTTTATTTGGGAAGCTAATTAGAGGGTGATTTTCGCGATTTTTTACCAAAAAAATAAAAGGGATCAACAATATTTTGAGCGTAACTCACTTACTTTTAATGTTTAGTTTTTTTAAAAAACGGAAAATGCATCTATACCTTTTTTTAAACACTTTAAAAAAGTTGTACTGAGTTTTCCCCGAAAAGTGCTCCGTTTTTTGGTTATTTCACATTGAAATATTCGATTTGGAATTTGACGAATAAGAACCTACATTTCATTAGCTACAACTCTGCTTCTACTCAGTCTAGAGTCTTCATGCATACACCATTTTTTTCATGTTTTTATTAGCTATATTTTTGCTAAGAATACTTTTTCGCTAAAATGCTTACTTTTTGTACTCGCACTCGCACTCGCACTCGCAAGTAACTCGAAAATTATTGACATAGTGAAAAAACTCTATAGAACAAAAGTTGCTAAGAGGTAGTCATTTTATCCAATTCCGGACTTACGTTGAACATATGTTTTTTAAACCCCGAGAAAATATTTTTCACCCCGTGTTTCCCAATTTTGGTAAAATGGAGGGGATGGAGGATTGTAAACTTTTTCTTATATAATAATAGACAATTTCAACTACCTATTCCCAGATTTTCATCCTTCCTTTATTTTTTTGGAGGTTTTTGAAAAGTTTTGTGACTTGATCGGACTATTCCTTTTTGCTCTTGGCGTCCACTTTAATTTTTTGGCAGCCTAGCGTGGTCCATTCTGTCCACATGACCATACCATATCAGTTGTCTCCTTTGAATTTCATCTATGATGATTGATGGTCGACTTGACCATTGTATTTCTGATTTGGTCATTTTGTATTATTTCAAGCCTTAATTTTCTAGCTGATCTTCTCCAGAATTCCATTTTCAATACAAGTAGGCGTCGTTCCAGGGATTTAGTAAGTTGCCATATTTTGCATCCATCGAGCACTATACTTTATACATTGGAGTACTTTATACATTTATAAGTTGGAGTTAAAGATGAGATGTTTTCTTTGATTTGGTAGTTCTTTTGACCATAGCATCGGGTTAAGGCATATAATCCCCCTTTTTTCTTTCACGATCCTTTGCTGTAGTTCTATTTCTATTATAATTTAAATTATTAATTTAAAATGAAATAAATGAATGAACATCTAAGGTACAATGACGTACATCCGACGATGGAAGGAATATATGACGATAATTATAATTAATGGTGCAAAAGTTAAAATTAAATGTTTGTGATATTAGAAGGGACAGAGCTAACAAATAACAGACACCTATCACATCCTTCAAAGATGTCATCTTTGGTCATAAAATTCGGTCTTACATTTTTACAAAATTTAATAAAAATTACCAAATATGAAAAGTATACTCATTCCCTGTATATTATTTAGACACTTTTATGGATTGAAAAAAAAAGACATTTTACTCTGAGGACTGTATTTTAAACGGCAGCATTTATCCTTGCCCCTATTCTATTGTAAACGAATTAAATGTAAATTATAGCAATCGAAGAAGGAAAATGCGATGTCGCAGATGTTCATCTCCCATTGATTTCTTTTTATTGAAAATTGCTTATCTGCTTTAAAATAAAATCATCCTTAATCGCTACCAATTTCGATAAAATAACCTATTGCTCTAAAAGGCTTTTAAACACGTAATTGCAGTTTTGCTAACCGTTTCCTTTATGAAAAGTACCAAAACGTGACAATTTCGTCAACTATCAGTAAGTGGGTTTCTGTAATAAGCCGACAAAGAAATTTTACCTTTTATTGTCAGGTTCGAATTATTCCTGAACTATCTGAACTAATTTAAATTTACATATAGATCACTAAATAGCTACACTAAAATATTTAAGATAAATATTTCGTATTGAAAAAATTCAAACTCCCGAAAAGGGGGACATAAATTATATATTAGGCCAAGAAACCCTAGAAATATTAGACGATATAAATGAATTTTGTAGAGAAACGTGGTCTAAAGTAAGACATTAAAACATTGCCACTTCCAGTATTAGGCTGAGACTGACATGACGGAATGGAAGGAAAGCCAAAAGTTTCTAACTGACAAATGAAGTGTGGCATAGAAAATTTATATATGACTATTAGACGGAGAGCTAGAGGTCAAAAATCATTGTCATAAGTAATATGGAGTCTGTCCTGTGAAATGCGTTCTTTGGATATTGATAATTATGACCACTTCCAGGCTGACACCTCAGTAGATACAGGAAGTAGCAATAAGGGGTGTAGGGGAAAATTAGTGCAGTCACCAAAGATTTTCACCTCCGATTTCGTTAAACATCCATCGATTTGCATGAAAATTGGTAAGTAGTTAGAAGATACCTCAAGAAACAAAAGAGTGACATGGAGCCAACTTGCGCTTTTACCGCGCTTTTACCCTGGTGGCGAATAACTGTGTTGAAGATATTCTTCTTTAGCGGCGAATCGATTGAGGGTAAAATTGTACATGAACCACGCGCCTGCGCACACTGACAGTATGTAGTTCTGACAGTATGTAGTTCATTGCTAATCTTTCAAGATAGGTATGTATGTATCTGTAACCGTGCAAATAAGTCACTAAAAGAATATATTCGTGGTTTTAGGAAATGTATTATTTATTGTGTTTTTGATTTGTGTTTCCCTGTAGTAAAATAATAAAATATGTAGGCATAACATTTTTACAGTTTGTCACCGTGTTGTGTAATTATATCCGAAACTTACGTGTCAATTCAAGTGGCTCGATGGCGTAGTTGGCAGAGCGGTGGGACAGAAAACGGAAGCAAACGGAAGGTCGCGGGTTCTAATCCTGGACGATTCATACTTTTTTTTATTTTTCGTTATTTTAATAAAAATTTTTTGAAAGTGGTAGATAAGAAAGTTAGTTTAATGTTTAAATAAAATACAAATAACCTGTTAAGTATATTTACTTCGTTTAAATTACCTATATAATAGAAGAATATCTTCTTACGTGCGTACAAAGTACACACACATTCTTTTTTGTTAAAACTTACTGTTTTTGAATTATTTATGAAAACCGCTTTACACCATGCATTTTTGTCACGAAAAATTCAAATCTTTGATCCCTAATAACTCAAAAATTATCGATTTCTTTTAATAACTTAAAATAACAAATTTTGCTTAAAATTTGTCCCTATATCGATTTACGGGGTTATTTTTAATAAAATAACTTTCACACCCGAGAAGGGGTGGTATTCACTCCGAGGATAAAAGCGCAAGTTAACACGATGTCACTTTTGTTTTCTGAGATTTCCTCCAACTACTCAGCAATTTTTGAGAGGTGAAAACTTTTGGTGACTGCACTGATTTTCCCCTTTCACCCCTTATTGGTACTTCCTGTACTCACTGAGGTGTCAGCCTGAAATGGGTCATAATTAGCAATACCCAATAGACGCATTTCACAGGACAAACTCCATATTCCTTATAACGATGATTTTTGACCTCCAGCTCTTAGGCTATACGATTAAGTTAGTCGTTGCGTTTGAATGCGAATAAGATAAGGATAGAATATTTAGATAAATATGATAAAAGAAGAAGGTGGACGTTTAGGTAGGCTATGCAATCTGCAATTTATTTAACTTTTTAAATTTTGCAATTGATTGTTTCTGTTTACTTCATTATTATTAAATATTTTTTATTTAATTGACAATTTATGTAATTTTAGTAATTAATTGTATTGTTATTGTTTTGTTTTCGTGACTTTTCATAAGCTTTGTGGGTAAAATTGTACAATTTTTCATGAAAATAAAGCATTCTAAGTCTAATTCCAAGGCGCCAACAATTAAAAAGAAAATAGTAAAACAAAATAGATACCTAAGAAATGACTAACATCAATAAAAATAGTGAAACAAAAGAGAAAGTTAAGAAACTAATGAAATCAATATAAATTGGAATAAAATATTTATTTAAATATTAATATTATAGTAGATAAATTAGTAGACATATGTGATGCTTGTAATGCTACATTACATAAAATTACACGTTTAGTTACGACGTTGGTTACTGAACAAAATTCTATTGTCATTGATCTTAAACTTATTCTCTCGTTCGTCCTTTTCTATTGTCCTTTTTTTTGTCTGAGTTTGTGTAATTTTATTCAGCATAAAGGTCACACCGCTATATTTGGATATTCTTTTGAAAGTTGGTCTGAGATTAGGTATATCGGATTTATTCTTGATTTCATATATAGTCCAGGGCGCATCTGTTTTGAGATGGACGTTGAGAGGTGACTCAAATTTTTTTGCAGAAATTGCTTGAAAATAAATCAAATAATAATATTTGAGTTATCCTCCCTCTCAAAAAGGTCCGGAACATTGTTTAAATAATCAAAATGTCAAAATATGAAGGAAAAATTCGATTTTTTTATTGGTTTTTTGATTATAACTTTAAAACTATTCATTTCTGAGAAAAGTTGTACTCTCATAAAAGTTGTGTAATTAAATTTCATATAACACAGGATTGGTTACAAATTTAAAAAATAGTCACTCTTGTTGCAAAATAGCAATAATTGCGAAAAAAAAAACCGTACAAAAACAAGTATTCGCATTTTACGTTTTTCAACCATTTACACTACACTTAGGACCTTCATATTTTACCCAGAAAAACTTTATGATATAGTAAAATAACACTGTAAATTTTATTAAGACCGGTTTAATAGATTTTGCAAAATAAATTTTGCAATCCAGCTTTCGCAAAAAAAATTCATTTTTTTTAAATGTTGAAGCACTAAAAATAAAGCAGATAGCAAGTTGAAATTTTTTTTACTTATAGAAGTGTACGGTACCTTTCATTTGCAATTTGCAATATTAAAATCGAGTAATTACCACCGGCGTCAGGAAAGGGCACCCCCCGTTAAGATAAGCAAAATGCCCTCACTCTTAGAATTCAATATTTTTAATTTTTTTTACGTTCTGTGCAATTAAAAAATGAGATAACGCGGATTTTTAGCTCGCCACCCCCTTACCCTTCCCCCACATCCAAAAACGTAGATTTTTAGATTTAATTTTTTTTAGTTGGGTTGAAATTGATATAAAAAATTCAAAAATTGACACGTATAGCTCAGGGTTTTACCAAACATGTCCATTTTTTATGAACCCTTAGGTCGAGTGTACATAACCTCAATTTTTTTTTAACTTTTTAAAACCTATAACTTTTTTTTGGAAGGGGCTGCAGGTCCAATTTTTTTGGATTTTGTGTAATTTATCAAAAGATATCTCTCTAATTTTTCAGATTTTTCCGTCCGGTGCGCCATCTTGAAAAATCCGGAAAACTATTTTTTTAGAGGGTTTTTAAGTAATCTTCTCCATTTTATATACTGCAACATAGATCAACTCAAGGGTTTGTCAATAGATTATGTATAATTTAAAATAAATGAGTATTTAAACATTATCAAAAATTGGGAAAAACACCTTTAAACCCCCCAAAAACCATGTTTTCTTAAGTTATGTAAGGGTTTTTGCGGGCTTATTTTGCGGATACAGCCTGAATATTTTTTTTCATTTTTTTACGTTATATGTGATTAAAGAATAAGACCAATCGCATTTTTAGCTCAACACGCCCTCCCCCTGCCCCCACAAAAACGTCAATTTTTCTATTTTTTGTTTAATGTTGCAATTAATTTAAAATTTTTATGAGGCTTCTACAAAACATATGTATCTATTTTTTATAGACCCGTGCAGGTCGAGTGTACAATATATATAACCTCAAAATTCCTTTTTTATTTTTTTAAAACGTATTTTTGACTTCCAATCGATATTTTTTTAAAACGTCCAATGAATATTGTACATCTCTCTCTCGCGGACGTCCGCTTCAAGACATGCTTAGCGCTCATTTTTAATTACTAAAAATAATAGTTAGTAATAAAATAATTACAAAAATTTCTTTAGGCTATTGCAGGGGAGGCTTTAAACTTTGAGCTGATCACTTTATGGCTTTCATAATAATAATTTTTAATCGAGTTATTAAGCCTTGAAAATGGCTATATTCGCGTTTTTCAAATTTGAAATTGCATGTAACTCGACAACAGTCAATTTTATGGAAAAATCACAAGATACTTTTTTTGCTCAGCTTGATCCGTAGAATATAAAACAAATTTGTCCGAAGTGAAAAAAAAACAATTTTCCGACCGCTGTACTGCCTGGCACCTTGTGGATTTGTTATAAGTACCTATTTTTGAGTAAGTTTGTGCAAAAAAATTAATCGGAATAATTTACCTAACGGGACAAGCATACAGCGTGGATTATGAGCCAAACGTAGATGGTTTGTAAAATACACAAAACACAAAAAAATTAGCAGCCATCTCCAAAAAAAGTTATACGTACCTATTAAAAAACAAAAAAAAAATGAGGTTATAATATGTACACTCGACCTTCGGGTCTTCGGATCCATAAAAATAGATGTTCTGTAAAAGCCTCAGCTAAGCGTGTGAATTTTTTGAAATTTATAATTTAATAATTATTCTATTCTATTCTAAATGGGAAATAAGCCACAACTTTAATAAAAAATGATTTTATTAACGTTTCGAGACGTCCACCGGGGACGTCATTGTCAAAATACAAAATATTAATAAATTAAACAAAAATGTTGCTTGAATCTTCTAATAATTTAATTTAATCTGACCTATTTATATAGATTGTCCCAAACCATTTTTTCAGTGCGTCACAGATTATCGAATTCTCTCTATCGCATTACAGATGGAAAATAAAATCTTTTTTAGTTAAATTGTGGCTTATTTCCCATTTACAATAGTTAACTACAAAAATGCCACAAAGAAATAGCTTCAGAACAACATTTATAGTTTAATTGCAAACCGACTTAAAAAAAAAATAAAATCGAAAAATTGACATTTGGCTGTGGGAAAGGGGGGATAGGGGAAGTGGGGTAAAACTGCCGTGAGTCCTAATTTTTTAAAATCATATAGAACGTAAAAAAATAAAAAAAAATAATCAGGCTGTATCGACCTCAAAAAATATAATTAGACCCGCAAAAATCCTTACAAAATTTTAAACAAACCTGGTTTTTGGGGGGTGTAAAAGTGATTCGCCCAATTTTTAAATATCCTAATATACTGAGTTATTTCAAATTATACATAATCTATTAACAAAACCGTGAGTTGATCTATGTTGCAGTCTATAAAATGAAGAAAATCGCCAAAACCCCCCATAAAAAACAGTTTTCCGGATTTTTCAAGATGGCGCACCTGACGGAAAAATCTGAAAAAAAAATCAGAGAGATAGCTTTTGATAAAATACACAAAATGCAAAAAAATTGGACCTGCAGCCCCCTCAAAAAAAAAAGTTATAGGTTTTAAAAAGTAAAAAAAAAATTTGAGGTTATGTACACTCGACCTAAGGGTCCATAAAAAATGAACATGTTTTGTAAAAGCCTCAGCTACACGTGTGAATTTTTTGAAATTTTTAAATCAATTACAACCTAACTAAAAAAAATTAAATCTAAAAATTTACGTTTTTGGCTGGGGGGTGGAGGGATAAGGGGGTGGCGAGCTAAAAATCCGCGTTATCTCATTTTTTAATTGCACAGAACGTAAAAAAATTAAAAAAAATTGAATTCTGAGAGTGAGGGCATTTTGCCTATCTTAACGGGGGGTACCCTTTTTTAAATAAACATTAATTTTTGGTGCTACGCGCAGGACAGCGGTGTTCGATTCACACAAGTTGATTTCCACCAAAATTTCTTCCAATCTTTATCTAATATATTATTTTGTTACTCTATATTTTGTTGTATTTTAATATTTTAATTCCACAAAAATCAAACTAATTTTATTATTGTTTGTGAAATATTGTTTAAACAATTGCATATGCTTAAAAATAATAAACCTTTATTCTCTAAGTTAAAATATACGAACAAAGAAAGTTTTTGCTAAGGAAATTGTTATTTCAAAAAATAGAGTATGTGTTTTTATTTTGCAATAAGCAAATTTATTTATTTATATCGAAATGTAATAAAAATTAAAATGTATCAATCATTATCAGAGGTGATTGGAATGCCCAATCAGGGCAAACTATCCGCTGTCCTGCGCCTAGACCAATAATTAATGTTTATTTAAAAAAAATTCCTGACGCCGTGGTAGTTAATCGATTTTAATTTTGCAAATTTCAAATGAAAGTTACAATACACTTATATACACAAAAAAATTAAACTTGCTATCTGCTTTATTTTCAGTCCTGTAACATTTAAAAAAATGAATTTTTTTGCGAAAGCTGGATTGCAAAATTTATTTTGCAAAATCTATTAAACCGATCTTAATGAAATTTACAGTATTAGGTCTGGATCCCGCGTATGAAAAAAAAATTGAATAATAGCAAGCTGAAAATTTGTTAATAGCTTAAGGGTGTCTAGTCGGATAATCTTTGATATATGGGAACACCGGAACAGGGGTAGTTTTAATTGTGGAACAGGTTAAAAATTTGGAACGGTCAGACCACGAAAACGGCACATTTATTTTGTCCGACAGAATAGAGTTAAACTGTCCGAACAGAGACTAAACTCTCATGCAAAAATCAGACTGCTATTTATCACCTGTCATAATTCCTGTCATTTGACATATTCTACATGTTCCACTCATTAAAGCGCCTATTTGGTGATAAATAGCAGTCTGATTTTTGCATGAGAGTTTAATCTCTGTTCGGAGAGTTTAAGTCTGTTCTGTCGGACAAAATACATGTGCCGTTTTCGTTGTCTGACCGTTCCAAATTTTTAACCTGTTCCACAATTAAAACTTCCCCTGTTCCAGTGTTCCCATATATCAAAGTTTGTCCGACTAGACACCCTTAAGCTGTTACCAAATTTTCAGCTTGCTATTAATCAACTTTTTTTTCATACGCGGGATCCAGACCTATATTGTTTTACTGTATCATAAAGTTTTTCCGAGTGAAATATGAAGGTCCTAAGTGTAGCATAAATGGTTGAAAACCTTAAAATGCGAATACTTGTTTTTGTATGGTTTTTTCGCAACTATTGCTATTTTGCAACAAGGGTGACTATTTTTTAAAATTTTTAACCAATTCTATATTGTAGGAAATTTAATTACGCAACTTTTATGTTAGTACAACTTTTGTCGAAAATGAATACTTTTAAAGTTGTAATCAAAAAACGAATAAAAAAATCGAATGTTTCTTTCATTTTTTGACATTTTAATTATTTAAACAATGTTACTCAACAATATTTGAGTTATTTTCAAGCAATTTCTGCAAAAAAATTTCAGTCAGCTCTCAACGTCCAAATATACTAATATTTTTGCAGATGCGCCCTGGTCTAATAATCATAAAGACTCGTGACACTTACTGCATAGCCGTGCATATTTCTGGCACATTGAATTACCTTATAAAACCTAACATATTAACCTTGAGAGGAAATCCGAAGTTCCCTACATTTTATTTTATATTTCCTTTTCGTTTATTTATTTTATTTTATCTTTTAATTAAGTATTTTCTATGGGAAATAAGCCACAATTTTACTAAAAAATGAATTTATTTCGAAGCCCAAATCGGATTTCCTTAATAAATTAATTTTTTAGTAAAATTGTGGCTTATTTCCCATAGAAAATATTTAATTATAAAAATGCCACAAGCCAATAGCTTCAGAACAACATTTATCTTTTAAATTTTTGATTCGTTTTTCTTCTCCTTCTTGATGTCCGTGAAGAATGTTGGCGGTCATAATGTCATTTTCTTCTCCTATCCGTGAAGAAAATTGGCGGTCATAATGTCAATATTTATCTTACCTACATCAGAGCGGAAGAGCCGCACAGATGTTGTGTTGAACCAGGTTCTGAAGATACATCTTCAACAAGGATGTTCTTCTTCCTCTACCTCTCTTTCCAAATATTTTTCCTTGCAGGATGGCTTGTAGGAGGGCATATCTGAATTCATTTCCCATAATGTGTCCTGTACATACTGTAACTTTCAAGATTTTATGGTGGTCAATACATCTTGGTTCTTCTTTATTCTTCTTAATTCTTCTGAGGACCTCCTCTTCATTCGTGAGTTGGTGAGTCCACGGGATTTTAAGTATTCTCTGATATAACCATATTTCATATGCTTTCAATTTTCTGCACATATTCGTTCTCCATTCAAGGTTCACGATTAACCATAAAAAAGGACAGAGAAGACGTAGCATTGTAGCATTTTTACTTTTGTGTAAAGAGAGAAATTGTGGCTTTTAAAGAAGGCCCCCTCCAGTTAAAGGTGGATTTTGCTTTCCAGATGTGCGCTCTTATTTCTTGGTTGTTGGTTCATCCTTCATTTATTATGGTGCCGTAGTCTAGTAGTTGTAGTGCATCTAGAGTCCGGATTTCTAAGCATAATGCTTGTGTTAAATAATACAAGCAGGACTATTTTCTTTTTAAATATGAACGAAATATGAAAAAATAAGTCATTTTGACAGCCCTTTTTTATGCTTTTTTGGCTTTTTTTTTAAATTATTATGCCTTTTTTGAATTTTTGTGCTTGTTTGGTGCTTTTTTTATATACTATTATCATTTTTTGCATTTGCGAACAGCAGAAATTTAATTTTGATCTATGTCGTGCAATTGTGGACTCTTATCTCCCATTAAATAAATTGTAAAATGAAAGTTTTAAATCATTTTTGGAAAAGTACCTACTATCGAAGTTAGTACTCTGACTCTGCGATAATATGAAAGTACTCTGCAAAAATAGCTATTTGTATAACAAGGGAGGAAAGTGCTACTTTTCCTCCCGAGAATGAAGTTTACTGCCCGACGCGTAGCGGAGGGCAGTAATCATTCAAGGGAGGAAAAAGCACTTTACTCCCATGTTATACATATGGTTTTTCCACCTTCCTCAAATAACAAGTCATTTTGTCATTTTTAAATAATTTATTTATGTAACTAACCAACAAAATTTATTAGAACTAAAACTAACAAGTAGGTACAATATAACTGTCAACTGCCAAATATAAGTCAAATTATTAATGTAAACATTGTTAAATCAGAATAGTCTAGGGCGCATCTGTTTTGAGATGGACGTTGAGAGGTGACTCAATTTTTTTTGCAGAAATTGCTTGAAAATAAATCAAATAATAATATTTGAGTTATCCTCCCTCTCAAAAAGGTCCGGAACATTGTTTAAATAATCAAAATGTCAAAAATTTAAGGAAAAATTCGATTTTTTTCTTCGTTTTCTGATTATAACTTTAAAAGTATTCATTTTCGAGAAAAGTTTTACTGACATAAAAGTTGCGTAATTAAATTTCCTACAATAAAAAATTTGTTAAAAATTTAAAAAATAGTCACCCTAGTTGCAAAATAGCAATAATTGCGAAAAAACCATACAAAAACAAGTATTTGCATTTTACGTTTTTCAACCATTTATGATACACTTAGGACCTTCATGTTTCACTCAGACAAACTTTATGATACAGTAAAACAATACTGTAAATTTCATTAAGATCGGTTCAATAGATTTTGCAAAATAAATTTTGCAATCCAGCTTTCGCCAAAAAAATTCATTTTTTCAAAATGTTACAGGACTGAAAATAAAGCGGATAGCAAGTTGAAATTTTTTTTGCTTATAGAAGTGTACTGTACCTTTCATTTGCAATTTACAAAATTAAAATCGATTAATTACCACGGCGTCAGAAAATTTTTGAAATAAACAATAATTTTTGGTGCTACGCGCAGGACAGCGGTGTTCGATTCACACAAGTTGATTTCCACCAAAATTTCTTCCAATCTTTATCTAATATATTATTTTCTTACTCTATATTTTGTTGTATTTTAATATTTTAATTCCACAAAAATCAAACTAATTTTATTATTGTTTGTGAAATATTGTTTAAACAATTGCATATGTTTAAAAATAGTAAACTTTTATTATTTAAGTTAAAATATATGAACAAAGAAAGTTTTTGCTAATGAAAGTGTTATTTCAAAGGATAGCGTATGTGTTTTTATTTTGCAATAAACAAATTTATTTATGTATATCGAAATGTAATAAAAATTAAAATGTATCAATCATTATTAAAGGTCATTGGAATGCCCAATCAGAGCAAACTATCCGCTGTCCTGCGCGTAGCACCAATAATTAATGTTTATTTAAAAAAATTCCTGACACCGTGGTGTTAATCGATTTTAATTTTGCAAAATGGCAAATGAAAGGTACAGTACACTTCTATACGCAAAAAAATTTTCAACTTGCTATTTGCTTTATTTTCGGTCCTGTAACATTTTGAAAAAATGAAATTTTTTTACGAAAGCTGGATTGCAAAATTTATTTTGCAAAATCTGTTGAACCGATGTTAATAAAATTTACAGTATTGTTTTACTGTATTAATAAAGTTTTTCAGGGTGAAATATGAAGGTCGTAAGTATAGCATAAATGGTTGAAAAACGTAAAATGCGAATACTTGTTTATGTATGTTTTTTTCACAAATATTGCTATTTTGCAACAAGAGTGACTATTTTTTAAATTTTTTACTAGTTCTGTGTTGTAGAAAATTTAATTACGCAACTTTTATATCAGTACAACTTTTCTCGAAAATGAACACTTTTAAAGTTATAATCAAAAAACCAAGAAAAAAATCGAATTTTTCCTTAATTTTTTGACATTTTGATTATTTAAACAATGTTCCGGACCTTTTTGAGAGGGAGGATAACTCATATATTATTATTTGATTTATTTTCAAGCAATTTCTGCAAAAAAATTTGAGTGACCCCTCAACGTCCAAATGTATTAATATTTTTACAGATGCGCTGTGGTCTAGAATAACAATTTACTGTTTTTTACCATTCTGCAAAATACGGAGTGTTTTTAAATAAACGTTTAAATGTATAGATATTTACGTAATAGAAAATAGATATTGTACAGGGCGTCAATAAGTTATATTTCATGAATGAAATACCATGACGTCTCTTTTACTTTTCCTCTCTAGGGAGGAAAAATATTTTCCTCCCTAGGGAGGAAAAGTACAACTTTGCTCCCTACAATCAGGTCCGGAAAAGTATACTTTCGGTAGAGATAGGTGGAAAAATATGTTATTAATTGCATTTACAATAAAACCACAAAAAAAACACTAGTGGGAAACAATTACACCTGGTTTGCTGTGGACGAGACTACGTATATTTGTGGAAGATACGTCGCTAATTTAATCATAGGTGTACTTCACGAAGAAATCTTGACGAAGGGTTATTTAGTGTGCTCAAAAGAACTAGAAGCAACAAATAACAATACAGTTCCAAGATTCGTAAATGACGCTTTAACAAATTTTTATCTTCCCGAGGCTGTACCCACCAACAAAATGGTATTCATGCTTTTCGACGCTGCACCATATGATATGATCAAAACAGCATCAAATATTAAAGTGCTTTATCCAAATCTAATTCACTGTACGTGTCTAGCACATTGTCTGAATCGCGTTGCTGAGATTATACGGCTGCATTTTCCACTTGTTAATGAGTTGATAAAAAATGGAAAAAAAATTCATTAAAGCTCCTTTAAGGGTGCAACTTTTTAAAGACAGATTCCCTAACACTCCATTACCATCGGAACCAGTGTTAACTCGGTGGGGTAGATGGTTAGATGTAGCTTTATACTACGCCGAATATTTCGAAAATTTTAAAAGCTTCGTATTGGAACTTAAAGAGACTGCTAGCAAATCGATAAAATATTGTCAGGATGTTTTAGGTGAAACATAATTACAAAACAATATTGCTTTTATCAAAAGCAACTTTTGTTCTGTGAGTGAAAAAATAAAATATTTGGAGAAACAGCAAATGTCACTAGTTGAGTCGATCCAAAAAATAAACAATTTTGAAAAAAAGATGGAAGGTATCCCTGGAAAAATTGGTCAGATAATATTAACAAAATTCAAAGATGTATTAACAAAAAACGAAGGATTTCAAAAGATGAAGAAAATATTTTCAAAAAATAAAATAAAAATATTATTTTTAATTCAGTTGCAATGCGAAGGCAAAACAATCTTACTTTTCAATTAGAATACGGAGCGCAGTCCAGTCCCTTGAATCGCGATTTTTGGCTCTTATTGGAGCCTCATCGGAAAGAACGTAGGCTTGTTCTCCATTATAAAATATTTTCAGTTTTAAATTGAGAACACGTTGAAGACATAAATAATATGGATCCGGCAGTAGTGGCAAAGTATAAGTATGCAACGATAACCAGTGTGGACGTTGAAAAAGCTTTTAGATATACAAAAATGTTTTGAGTGATAGGTAGGTGCCGAAACTTTACGATGGAACATTTAAATGAGTAATTAGTTATTTCATGCTTTAAACAAAAATGATATATTTTCCTTCATCTAAAGCGTGTCGATAAAAATTAGGTTAAAGCATTTTTGTTTCAGTTATCCATTTTTTTTTCTTTATTCTATTTTATTATTAAATTTATAATAGGTCTTTACTAGTTCTTAAGCTAAGCCTAAAGATAATTATATTAATTTTCTTAAAAAAAACGCTTTGTCAAAATTTATATGCTTATTTTCATGCTTTTTTTGTATAATTAAATGCTTTTTTTCGTAAAATTGTTATGCTTTTTAAGCGCTTTTTTGCGTTTCTTTATGCTTTTAAATCCGAACTCTATGCATCACTCTCCCTACATGGGTTTGATTGAAGTCCATTTTTTAATTATCTCTTATTGTATCGTATCTATCTTTTTTATTCTATTTCTAAGTTAAAGCAATGAATTTTGCAAGGATTTTAGTAACCTACAGTAAAATAAAAAAATTTAATTCTATAACAAAAGTTATAGCTTTACTACTGTTACGAAATATGCTGGAAATTTAAGAATAGCATTTTACGCTTTCCTCAAAAGTAATCTTGCACTTTTTAAAAGAACTGTTTGCGTTTCTGATTTCAAAAATGGTTTACTCTCTATTCTGAATGGAGCATAAATATTTTATTAGGTTGAATATTTTATGTATGCTCGCCTTCAGTATATCAAGCTAATATGATTTTATGTTGAAACTTTTTAAACAATTACTTACCAAGTGTCGACAGGGTTACTTCAAAAAAGAAGGAAGGATCAGAGGACGAATTATTTTGAGTGCTTTTGTTTTTAATTAACTCAAATTGGAGTGCGTTATGGAACAAGGGGCATTAAAAAGTTACGTTAATACCTAATTACATGGGCTTAAACAAGACGGAATGAGATCGTTCAGAAAGAATAGAAATATGGCGATAATCGTGTTTTAAATTTTAATGCAGTCGAAAACATGCGTTAATTATAAATTAGTGTACGCTTTTTAATTTTTAAATGTTTCGAAACTTGTGGTTAATAGTTGTATTACACAGGCTGTGCCAAAAATATTTCGTAAATTAAGCGACGATTTTTACACATACAGGGTGCGGCATTCATGTAAGGAAGTCTATTTGCTCGTTTGTTGTAAGAGATACGGAAAAAAGTCATTTAAACAAAAGTTGGGACATAGATAGGTCCATACTTTATGAGTGAAACGTTTATTGTTGAAAGAAGGCAAGCGCCATTTTTTACTTTTCAAATTATAGTAAAAAACACTTCTCTCTTTCTATATCCGCGTCATTGGGTGTTGAAAGGAAGCAAACACTGTTGCAAGGCATGGATATAGTTTATACTGCAAAACTGCATTTAACACCAAATAATGCGGATATGGGAAGAGAAAAGGGTTTTTACTATAACTCGAAAAATATAAAATGGCGGAAAAGTAGAAAATTAAAACAAGTTTAATTATTATAGGTTCTTCGAATCTTCTTGCTAGGTCCACTATTTTAAATATCTTCAAAAATCGTACAGCTCCCGTAGCAAACCATAGCTGATGAGAGATATCCTGTCTGCGTAAATATTAGGTGGGTATACAATCGACGAGAGCGTCTGTCACCGGCCATGGTTCGCTCCGCTATCTGTACATCATCGTGATCATCAGTGAGGTTGCTTGCTAACTCGTTTATATGAGATTCTAGTCTCTTGGAATATTTTTTTTGTAATAGGGTAAAAGCATCAGTTATTGGCCTCTTAAGGAGAGCACGTCGGTATATATACAGGGTGTCCCGAAAAGATTGGTCATAAATTATACCACAGATTCTGGAGTCGAAAATACGTTGATTGAACCTCACTTACCTATATACAATAGTGCACACAAAAAAGTTACAGCCCTTTGAAGTTACAAAATGAAAATCGATTTTTTTTTCATATATCGAAACTCGTAGATATTTTTTATTGAAAATGGACATGTGGTATTCTTATGGCAGCAGCATCTTAAATAAAAATTAAAGTAAGATTTGTGTACCCCATAAAAATTTTATAGGGGTTTTGTTCCCTTAAAACCCCCTAAACTTTTGTTTACGTTCCAATTTAATTTTTATTGTGGCACCATTAGTTAAACACACTGTTTTTAAAACATTTTTGCCTCTTAGGACTTTTTCGATAAGCCAGTGTTTATCGAGATATTTTAAATGTTTATCGAATCCACCACATATTTTGTATATGGTTAAAGTACGATTATAAAGACCTGTTAATAATCTGAAAATGTATTTATAATTTACATTTTTAGGTATATTTTGAAAAAGAAGCCACATCTAGATAAAAGGTGACTTATCAAAAAAAGACTAAGAGGCAAAAAAGTTTTAAAAATACTGTGTTTAACTAATGGTACCACAATAATAGTTTAATTGGAACGTACACAAACATTTGGGGGGTTTAAAGGAACAAAACTCCCATAAAAATTTTATGTAAATATATTAAAAAAGAAGCCGCATCTCGATAAAAACTCGCTTATCAAAAAAATACTAAGAGGCAAAAAAGTTTTAGAAACGTTGTGTTTAACTAATGGTACCACAATAATGAATTAATTGGAACGTACACAAAAGTTTGGGGGGGGGGGGGGTTAAGGGATCAAACCCCCATAAAATTTTTATGGGGTGGACAAATCTCACTATAATTTTGTTTTAAGATGAACCTGCCATAAGAATGATACATGTCCATTTTAAATAAAAAATCTTGAATAGTTTTCGATATATTGAAAAAAATCGATTTTCATTTTGTAATTTCAAAGGGCTATAACTTTTTTTATGAGCACATTTGCACTAAGGTAAGTTAGGTTCAATCGAACTATTTTTGACTCCAGAATGTGTGGTATAATTAATTTATGACCAATCTTTTCGGGACACCCGTATATGAAATGTTTTGACACTGTGGCCTAGTATATCTATTTTTAACATCATGGAATTGTATTATTATTTCTACATGTTTTAAAATTTTATTATGTTAATCTTTTATGTCTGAAAATATTTTATATGTGGTCTTTTGTAAATGTGCAAATTAACCAGTTATTGGCCACCCTGTTCCAGTTATTGACACCAGACACCATAATATGTGTTAGTGATTGGCCATCATTTTTTAAAGTGATATTTTACCAATTAATTCGTAAGCTAAGATAGGTAGATAGGTAGGTGTTTGGGTAACCAAAGATTTTGTGATGAGTGTGGACCCAAAAAAAGAACATGTCAAAGTAAACTTTTATTTTTTATTTTGACAAGATTCGCAAACATAAATATTCTTGATCTGTGTCGCCATAGAACCTTGTTATGCAAGTTACATGATATGTCCTAAGACACATTTGGCATCTAATGCCTTCCTTACACTCTGTAATATTTAGCACACATAGATAACACACACATTTAGAAACTTTTTGATTTTTAAAATGTGATGAAATGTTTGATACCAAGTTTGTATTTTTAAAACGCGGAGGAACATTTGATACGGAGTTTCGATTTTCCAAGTGTGAAGGAATATTTGATAATAAATTATCAGACAGAACTGTAATTTTTGTTGAGGACTGATTTATATCATCATCAAATAATTTTCGTTTGGGTACAATTTTTTTCTCAGGACTTGGAGATTTAGTGTGGGCGAGAAGTATTTTCGGAAATAATGTTAAATTCGCTTCTGGTATAGGTGAATGCTTGAAAATGTCAATATTATCTTGGTTATTTAAAGAGCTGGATGATATTGTGTGAGAATGAAATTATAGTGTAGTAACTTTGACAAATTCAGGCAGTGGTGGCTAAAAATCCTCAGTATTGTTACATCTACTTTCCTGATTTAGAGGAGAAAACACTTTCAATGCTTTTTTTTGACTTTTCTTGATATTCTGCACTAGGAAAGTGAACTTTTACACCTTTTTTAAATTTTGTTGAGGTTATTTCTATGCGTTGTCTACTTTTCTCTTAAGACTTATGAAAAGTTTTAGCTAACTTTTTGGGTTTTTTATTACCGGAGCTTTTTATTTTCTTTTGATTTTCTTTCATATTTTGTTTTTCCTTTCTTTCAAGTTTCCTCTGTTCCTTTTTACGCTCCTCTTCTAGCTTTTTTTTATATTTTTTGTTTTTCTATATTTCTTCTACACGATGACATTGCAACAAATGGAAGCTTTAGAGTTTGCTTCATTCCTTTTCGTGCTGGAGTATCTGGCCATATTAAGTAAGTCGAAATAGATTTATTTGTGGCATTTACAGATTAATTTTCAGAAATGTTGAAGGATTTCTCGGGTTTTTGGTTTTTTGATCTTTTTAACCCATTTTGTCCCACTTGATTCAGCTTTATTTGTATATTCTTCTATTCCTTGCATGTTGAAAATTTCATTCTCGGATACTAGGAAGGTTTTGTTCTCGATTTCAGGAATGTTTACAATTTCAGTATCATCAATTATTACAGATATATCATTTATATCGAAAATTACTTCACTTGTGTCTAAAAATTTATTTTGTGTAAATATATTTCCAATGTATTCATAATAGTTTTTGTTGTCCATCCAACCATTTTCTGTTAAACCAATACCCCACGAATTCGGCACCGCACTTAAAATATCATTAGGCAATCTTTTATGGGGATAAATTGTCACAGGAAGTAAAATATTGCCTATTGCAGAAAATGTAAACATAACTATTTCGGGATATGTTCAATTTCATAGACGTTTCTGGAACCCTTCATAGCCAAAACCTTTTTATTTTTGAGACATAAATAAAAACATGTCTCGTCACCATTGAAGATCCTTGTTGGGTCTTGAAGAACGTCTGCAATTCCTTTTTTATCTAGATAAGATTTTATGTTACCAAACCATTTGGTAATATCTCTTTGGTTAATGTTTGAACCTGCTAATGTCACTCCCTGTGAAGTCCATAGCGAAATGTTGGGATTGAGCTTTAAAAATGCTGATAGCCATGTTCTGCCTGTTTTATTTTCAACAAATGGATTAACTCTAGGATGACTCTCTAAAAATTATTTAATGGAGTCCTTAATGTCGTCAACACGAACAGGAAATCCTCTATTTTGACAATGAAAAATCCAGCGTTCCAGTTGTTCCTCTTCATCCTTCGAAAGAATGTGGTGGAGATGAGAATGCTTAGATGGATGAGTGGAGTGACAAGAAGGGGTAAAATTAAAAATGAGTATATTAGGGGAAGTCTAGGTGTGGCACCAATTTATGTCAAAATGAGAGAGCATAGGTTGAGATGGTTTGGTCATGTTCAACGTCGAGACGTTAATCATCCAATACGAAGAGTAGCTGAAGTGCAGATTCCTGGAAGGAGTAGGAGAGGAAGACCAAAGAAGACGTGGGGGATACGATTAGGCAGGACATGTTGGTAAAGGGGATTAATATTGATATGACCCAGGATAGAATTGTGTGGAAAAATGCAATTAGGGAAGCCGACCCCGCATAGGGATAAGGCAAAGAGAATGATGATGATGATGATGTTCTTGCCTCTTCTATCTTCTTCTTTAAGTTCCATCTTCTATCGAAGGTTGAAAATTATCATGGCAATGCGGACCCTGTTGACTGCCGCTCTAAATAGCTCTGCACTACTGCATTCGAACCATTCCCGTAAGTTCTTAAGCCAGGATATTCTTCGTCTTCCCACATTTCGCTTTCCTCGGATTTTGCCTTGCATAATAAGTTGTAATAATGAGTATTTTTGCCCTCTCATCGCATGTCCCAGGTACTCAAGTTTTCGTCTTTTGATAGTTAGTATTATTTCCGGTTGATTTCCTATCCTTCTAGTTACTTCCATGTTCGATATTCTTTGAATCCATGATATTCGTAGGATTCTTCTGTAACACCAAAATTCAAAGGCGGCCAACTTATTCAAATGGACTTGTTTCAACATCCACGCTTCCAAGCCACAAAGAAGAGTAGAGAACACGTAACATCGAAGCATCCTTAGGCGTAGTTCTAAACTTATATCCCGACAACAAAGAAACTTTTTAAGTTTAATGAATGATGCACGTGCTATTTCAATACGTGTCTTAATTTCTTTGGTTTGGTCTACACTTGATGTTATCCATGTTCCTAAGTATTTGTAGTTATCCACACTCTCAATCACAGTATCTTCAATAGTTAATTGGATGTTTACGTGTGCTGATTTAGTTATGATCATGCATTTAGTTTTCTTTAAATTCATCTTCAGTCCGTACTCATGACAGCGTTCATTAAGACGTTGCATTACGTTCTGTAAATCATTGTTGTTATCTGTTATTATTACTGTATCGTCTGCAAAACGTAAGTTGTTCAAAACTTCTCCATTGCTAGATATACCTTCTATTGAATCTGAGAGCGCTTCTTGAAATACCGCTTCACTGTAGACATTGAAAAGAAGTGGAGACAGCACGCAACCCTGACGGACTCCTCTCTGTATTTTGATATCTTGGGTGTCCTGGTTGTCAACTCTAACCTTGGCAGTTTGATTCCAATATATATTAGATATAATTTTCATGTCACGACTGTCAATATGTTTGCTTTCTCCTGGGAAAAGTGCCTTTTCTATTCGGCACTTTATTTCCTGTACATTGCGCCACTGCTCATTTACACAAGTAATAATTCCCAGGTAGCAATACAGTTTTACGCGCTCTATCTGCGCTCCATTAATGTATAGATGAGCCCCGTTTGTATTCTACTTTCTGATATTTTTTTTTTCGTCTTATTTGTCTTGGCTTGTGGATTCATTATCCACAAAAATTATAGATACTCAGCTCAATGTCGCCATGCGTCTCATATCTGGAACGATCAAGTCTACACCTGTGGAGTGGCTTCCACTACTGAGCCACATACCTCCACCTAACCTTCGTCGTCAGCATGCTCTGCTTAGAGAATTCCAAAAGCTGCTTAACAACCCGCAGTTACCTATACACACATATGTCGCCGACGCTAACTCACATCGATTGCGCTCCAGAAAACCTCCGACTAGAGATGCAATAAACTTGAGTTCCAAAAATTTCCAAATGAACTCCCAGTGGAAGAACATGCAGAGCGACAGACCGAACCTAATAATGAGAAACACACCATGCATCACAGAAATTCCACCAGGTTTTGAACTCCCCCGAAAATCATGGTCAACTCTTAACAGGATAAGAACGGGTCATGGAGTCTGCGCAGATTCCCTTTATAAATGGAAAATGAGAACCTCTGCTGAGTGCGACTGCGGCGCCGAGAAACAGACCATCCAGCATATGATTGCCGAATACCCTCGGAGAAAGTATGATGGAGATCCTCTGGACTTCGCCTCTGCAACACCAGCGTCGATTGAATATATTAATACATTAGATGTTAGACTATAACATATGTGTGATAATGTTGTGTATCAAATTGCCATACGCTAAATAAATAAATAAATTCATTATCCTGCTTTACTAGGGAATATCGGTTACAAATACAGCTTTTTAGGATTTGGCAGAAAGGATGTGGAAGGTTTTTTCTTTAGCTTAAATAGGAGACCAGCTTGCCATACCTTTTGGAAGGCCTGACGAATGTCCATTAGTGCAACAGAACAATACCTTTTATAAAAGATATATCATTCCTTGACTATTACATTTTTGATGTTTTTTTTTGTTTTTATGGCATGGACTTTATGTCAATCAGCCAGTCACAACATGACTACTATATCGAGAAGATTAAATATTTAAAGACCGTTACTCCATAATTTTTGATGTTATTTATAGAAAAAATTAACAAATCACAAGTCTTTATATGACTGAAGAAAAATGTATCGTAATGATATATTGAAATAAAAAAAAACATTTTAATTTATTTTAATTATTGAAAACTAATTTTAAGACATAACTTAATTCTAAATAAACACAATATTATTTTTGTATTAACAAAATATTGCCAAATAACCATATTATTAAATGCATTCCACGAATACCTAAAATGTCTGACACGTGGCGCCCCCATCGAATTCTGAAAGAACTGACTTCAGAATATTGAGCGATGCTGTCCCTCTTCCTGTCTCTTTTCGCTTCCACTTGTTGTCTCCCTTTTGCGCCAGTGTAACACGAATTCACAGATCGACATTTGCCGGCATTTTCATTTTCAGACGATTCTTCTCTCTCGCATGCTATTTTGAATAATAAAATGCGCTGCTTCTTTCGCTAATATTACGAGTATTATTTATGTTTTCTGCGAAAGCAGCCTAGAAAATTTCTTTGGGACTTTTCATAATTTCATTCAAATAAGAACCTGTGGAGTTTTTTTAGTTTTATTTTTTGACTTCCAGTCAGCAGATTCATTAAGGATCTATTAATATTAATTTATAATATTTGTACTTGAGTACATTTTTGAAAGATATACATTTATACAGGGTGTCCCAAAAAGATTGGTCATAAATTATACCACAGATTCTGAGGTCAAAAATAGGTAGATTGAACCTCACTTACCTATATACAATAGTGCACACAAAAAAAGTTACAGGCTTTGAAATTACAAAATGAAAATCGATTTTTTTTCATATATCGAAAACTCTTAAAGATTTTTGATTGAAAATGAACATGTGTCATTCTTATGGCAGCAACATCTTAAAAAAAATTTAAGTGAAATTTGTGCACCTCATAAAAATTTTATGGGGTTTTGTTCCCTTAAACCCCCCCAAACTTTTGTGTACTTTCCAATTAAATTATTATTGTGGCACCATTAGTTAAACACAACATTTTTAAAACTTTTTTGCCCCTTAGTACTTTTTCGATAAGCCAGTGTTTATCGACATATTTTGAATTTTTTTTTCGAATTCACCACATATTTGTATGTGGTTAAGGTGATACAGTAGCGATCAACAGGTAGCAAAAACGCGTTCCAAGATTGCGGCTGTAATTTTGAATATTTTTTCGAGATATTTGGCACACGTATTTGTAATATAATAAAGAATGGCGGTACAGAGCCAAATTTGAAAAATATAATAATATGTGGAAATTACTCTGTAATTAAATACAATATTAAAAAAACGAGCCTGTACCGCCATTAAGAAGAACAAAAAAATACACTTTCTTCAAATAAACTTTTTTATCCGATGCCTAGATTTTGTGTCATTTTGGAACTACTAAAATTTTTTAGTTCATTAGTAGGTATTTCCAAAATGACACAAAATCTAGGCATAGGATAAAAAAGTTTATTTGAAGAAAGTGTATTTTTTTGTTCTTCTTAATGGCGGTACAGGCTCGTTTTTTTAATATTGCATTTAACTACAGAGTAATTTTCACATATTAATATATTTTTCAAATTGGGCTCTGTACCGCCATTCCTTATTATATTAAGAATACCAAAAGTGTGCCAAATATCTCGAAAAGATATTCAAAATTACAGCCGCAATCTTGGAACGCGTTTTCGCTACCTGTTGATCGCTACTGTTTCCTCTTAAGTACGATTATAGAGACCTGTTGATGATAATCTGCAAATTTATTTATAAATTACATTTTTAGGTATATTTTGAAAAAGAAGCCACATCTCGATAAAAAGTGACTTGTGAAAAAAAGACTAAGAGGCAAAAAAGTTTTAAAAACACTGTGTTTAACTAATGGCACTACAATAATAGTTTAATTGGAACATACACAAATATTTGGGTGTTTAAAGGAACAAAACCCCCATAAAACTTTTATGTAAATATATTAAAAAAGAAGCCGCATCTCGATAAAAACTGGCTTATCGAAAAAATACCAGCAGACTAAAAAGTTTTAAAAACGTTGTGTTTAACTAATGGTACCACAATAATGAATTACTTGGAACGTACACAAAAGTTTGGAGAGGGGACAAAACCCCCATAAAATTTTTATGGGGTAGACAAACTTCACTATAATTTTGTTTTAAGATGTTCCTGCCATAAGAATGATACATATCCATTTTCAATAAAAAATATCTAATAGTTTTCGATATATTGAAAAAAATCGATTTTCATTTTGTAACTTAAAAGGGCTGTAACTTTTTTTATGAGCACATTTGTACTAAGGTAAGTTAGGTTCAATCAAACTATTTTTGAGCCCAGAATGTGTGCTATAATTTATGACCAATCTTTTCGGGACACCCTGTATAATATACAGCGTGTCATCATTTTTATTTATTACAAAAAATATAACTCGTTTATTATTAATTTTACAAAAAAAAGTTTATTTTCAGTAGTAATAACCCAAGGACATTGATAATTGTTCGAAAAAATTTTATAACAGATTTCGAAAGCTTGTTGCTTGGAAACAGACCGACGCCGTAGGCGGAGGCCTGTTGCCTGTAAGCAACAAGCTTGAGAAAGTTGTTAAAAAATTTTGAGCATTTATCAATGTTCGAGGGTTATTCGGATAGAAAATTTTTTGCTGGTTATGAAAAAAAAATAGAGCAGAAACAATTTATTTAAATGTGCAATTAGCATACAAATTTTTTACTGTAAACAGTATTCTTTGGTATATTTGATTCGATAATTTCATTAATATTCTCATTAGTATTACAACCAAATCGTGACATTTTGAAATAATGAATATTTGAAATGTCAAAATCGAAATGAAACGAAATGTAGGTATCCATAGCTACATGATTGAGTGAAAACAGCCCATGGGATCTGTTTTCAGTATAATGTTGGTTTTATTGGTTGTATTCAATCAGATGACCACAAATTAATTGATTTCATTGGATTTCTAATTGAGCAAACAATTTTCAACATTAATATCACAAGAGAGTGAGAATAAATTGACAATAATGTCACAATTTTTCAAAAATTTGTTGCCTGGCAGAGACACGAGAGCCCGGAAAGCTCGAGTGACTATTGCCGAATGAAAACAAGTTTGAGAACAAAATTGTAGCATTCATTATTTTCTTATTATTTGTTCTTAGTATCGTGTGATATTCGACAGATTATTTTTTAATACTTACATATAAAATTCAAGTCTTTGTATAAAAAAAAACATTCAGTGACATTTATCCCAATTAATGTGACATGCATTTTTCAACTTGTCAAAGTGAACATGCACCGTTTAGTAAATAAATCAGACGTAGTTTTCAATAAAATATTAGTTAAAATTATTTATAAAAATACAGTTCTATTTATGAAATAATCTCACCGAAGTAAACTGTTCTTGTGATAATTTGACATTAGATGCAGAACTGAAAGTTTATTATGGTTCATTTTCTTAAATGTGACAGTTCTTGTCCTTTTCATGAGCATTTTTCAGTGCGTAACAAATGATAGGAAAAAGGGTAAGTCCGTGATAATACACATTTATGACATTTATTCTAACATGACATTTTAGTTAAATCTGACAGTTGTCACATTTTATTTTCAATTTGGAATAAAAACAAATCAAATGTGTTTCTTGCATATATAAAATGATATTTTCTTTGATTTGTATAGTCTTATAAATTATACAGATTATATTTGTAATATTATTATCTAATTAAAAAAAAATATTTTTTTATTATGGCGCCATCTATCGACAACTAGAATAACTAACTTACTGTCTGTAATCTCAGACGTGCCTTTTTTCTGTCACATACAATTTAATGCGTTAGAAAGAAATTGAAAAACTGTGACGCACGGAAAGATAATCATGAGAAAAAGAATATCAAAACTAGGAAACTCACAAATAAAAATAATCTACCTAAAAATCTTCCCAGTATAATAGTCTAGGTAGAAAATTCCCGGTTTAATAATAATCTGATTGGACAGAATTAAACAAAAGTGATGAAAAATCTTACTGTACGATTGGAAATTAAAATCATTAAAAATATATTCTTATGAAAAGCTCTTCGTGAAATCAAATATACCTAATTTTTTTTTCAATTTTATACAATGTAATAAAAAATGAATTTCGCTCAAGAGTTAAGTACCTTTATTTTTCACAAAATTGAAAATATCCCTTTCTTCCTTTCGTTCGCATATCTAAATCCTCTATGTTTCAATTGTTTCCTTTCTTGTATATTGCACCGTGTGTTATCTAATACCCTGTGTATTCTTTTACTGTATCGTACTACATACGCAGTATGAGTATAATAGATAAAGTTATAGGATCTTACAAACATTTTTTTTCAGATTTCACTTTTTTTCGACGTTTTGAGTCCCCCTGAGTCTAAAAAGCAAATAAAAAAACATGTCGGAAGTATGTACGTATGTACGTACGTACGTATGTACGTACGTATGTCGCCACCGCCCAGCAAAAACTACTGGACCGATTTCGATGAAATTCGGTATCAGTAAATTTAAGAGAATTTTGTCGAGAAACTAAGCTTTTGAAAAAAACCTCTCAAAGGGGGGCCGAAATAGGGGGGTTATTTGGGGCCCATTTTTGCAAATTTTGACTGAAACGAATGAAATTTAATTTAAAGTTAGCTCATCGATAGGTAAATAGAAATACGGAATTTGACATTTCCAAATCCAAAATGGCGACCAGCATGGCCGACCGCCCACCCGATACATTTCCCTACCAATCTAAAAACTTATTTAAGATAAATTTAATTTGAAAAAACATTTTTATATAGCCTAAAGATGGGGCTATAACAAAAATATTATCGTTTTTCAGAAAAAGTTATGGGTTGCCTATATTTAAGGGGTCAAAATTTGACATAAATTTGAACTAAATTTTCTCAAAAATGACTCCAAGGAATTTGTTTATTTTTGATATATTTTTGATATCCTATCGATAAATTGAATAACATTGGTCAGATTTCTTAACTCCTCATAGGAGGGGAGTTATGAATTTTTTATAAAAAAATATTCGAGTTCCCGTAACTACCTCTGTAATAGAATCTAAAATTTGAAATTTGGCAGACATATATAGTACTTTTTTATCTATTAGCACAATAAATTTTACCCACAATATGGCTTCCGGTTTAACCGAAAATGAAAAAAAATCTTAATTTTTTAAATACGCCCTGTATATTTTTACATATTTTGAAAGAATGAAAAATTATCTTTCCAATGACATAAAACTCGTTGCTGTAACTCAAAAACTCGAAAAGTTACAGAAAATTGAAATTTTGCTAGAAACTTGTGTGTGTCCCCTCTCACGCGATCATAGCAGAGCATTATTATAGGGCAGTCAATGAGGGTATTTGGCTCCGAATTCAATCCTACTACATCGATGTACTTGATATTTTCACAGTAAGTAGGGAAGAGCTCAAGAAACAAAATCTACCCTATATACTATGGCGCTTTATCTTGGGGCAATTCCCACCCCTTCAAGGGGGTGGAAAATTTATTGGTCAAAATAAGCATGGAAGTGGCTAGAGAACCTATTTTAAGCAAAAACTGATCTATACTTTTTTTTGAGAACTCAATAATTTTTGAGTTATGCGTAGTTGAAAATTGGCCATTTTCATTTAAAAATGACACGTTTTCGGACGGTTTTTTGTGAATACCTTAAAAACTATGCATCAAACTAAAAACACTATATAATTTTTTTTTTTAATTATAGATAACAAAGAGATTCGTTCCTTCGTAAATTTTCTATTTATAATACAAAAAGAGATATGGTAGGTAAAAAGAGTTTGTTTTTTGGTGAATGCTCAAAGTGCTCATGCTTTTGTAGTGTTTGAAAAGGCCTTTAAAACGAGCACCGTTAAATGTCGGTTACATTCAAACTAAGCGACATATGGTGCAAAAAAATATATGACTAATGTACTTTAAGGAAAAATGAGAAGTACATACATTTAACCCCTCATTCACCAGAATTTAAATGCATTGTTTCTCTTTTGCAATACCTCTTAATATAGTGTTATTTCTACTTTCAAAAAGTTGGACGGGTGAAAAAAATAAGATCAAATTATAGAGCGCATTTTTAAATTTTCTTAAAATTCTTCCTTTTGCTCCATGCAATTCGAAAATAAAAATGTTCTATCCCCGAGAAGTGGTGAGAACCGCCCCCATGATAAAAGCGCCATAGTATATAGGATAGACTTTGAATTAGGAGATTGGGCTTTGGGCTACTCCCAAAATTTCATTACAATCCATGCAGTAAAATGCAAATATTGTAAACTATTAATTTCTCAGAAAAATGGACTAATTTCAAATGAAAGTATGACTAATATTCTATTGATTTATGCAATAATCTATAGTGTGTCCCCGAACATTTTCTCAAATGCGGGAATTAATGATGCGTAGAACCATAAAATATTTTCAAGTATACAAGGTGTTTCTAAAATATCAAAATAACGAGTAACTTTGTTATTTTTATAGAATGCCAGTATCTAGTACGATAACGATAATAGATCGGTACGATAAAGTTCTCGGGCGGCCCTTCCGTCCAGCGTTTTTTCTTTCTCTATAGATTTTACTTCTGTCCAAATGCTGTAAGGCGATTATTATGATTGATTCTTCATTTAATGTACGTATGGCTGTTCAATTAATTTTGCGGTTTGATAAGCGAGGACGTTGCTATTAGCCTAATTTTATTGTGTTATATTGTTTATCTTCATATAAACGTGTGGGAAGTTTAATTTCAATCGGTCAATTTGTTTTCAGTGTACAAAAGTGATTTAGTATCGACATGTATTTTTTACAGTGGATCCAATCGAGTATCTAAGGATTTTGGAACAATTAAAAGTAAGAAAATTTATGAACAAAAGCTAAAAGTGTATAAGGAGTCTTCACCTTCAGTGAGTTCAGTAGAAAGATGGGTTGCTGAAATTAAATGTTGTCGTACGACGACTTTAAAAACGACCCACGTCACAGACGTCCAAAAAGCAAAAATACAGGATATTATGGTCTTGGAAAATCGTCGAGTGACAGAATGAGGTTTAGTAGAAGGCCTGAGCATCTCATTGGGCAGTGTAAGCAATATTTTGACTGAAGTATTGGGTTTGCGAAAGTTGTATCCACAATGGTGCTGCTTTCACTGAAATCGTAAAAAAATAAATTCTAATGCGACTTTCTCAGCAGAATTTAGAGCGTTTTCGAAAGGATCAAGTAGATTTTGCGCATCGATTCATCTCTATGGATGAGACTTGGGTCTATCACCATGACCCTGAATTAAAAGAAGAGGCAAAAGAGTAGTGTGGACCTGACTCTTCGGCTCCGAAACAAGTTCGTGTCCAAAAATCGGCCAAGAAGGTGTTAGTGTTAGATTTTTGGGATTAAAAGAAAAATTGGATTTCAGAAAGTCGTGTTCACAGTGGGTGCCACATTCGCTAACAACAGAACAAAAACACATTGTAATGCGAATTTCTCAGCAAGATTTAGAGCGTTTTCGAAAGGATCAAGTAGATTTTGCGCATCGATTCATCTCTATGGATGAGACTTGGGTCTATCACCATGACCCTGAATTACAGAAAGAAGAGGCAAAGGAGTAGTGTGGACCTGACACTTCGGCTCCGAAACAAGTTCGTGTCCAAAAATCGGCCAAGAAGGTGTTAGTGTTAGATTTTTGGGATTAAAAGAAGAATTGGATTTCAGAAAGCCGTGTTCACAGTGGGTGCCACATTCGCTAACAAGAGAACAAAAACACATTGTAATGCGAATTAATTTCTCAGCAACATTTAGAGCGTTTTCGAAAGAATAAAGTAGATTTTTTGCATCGATTCATTAATATAGATGAGACTTGGGTCTGTCAAGATCATTCTGAATCAAATCAAAAGGCTAACGAGCAATGTGAACATGCTTCTTCGGCTTCGAAACGAGTTCGTGTCCAAAAATCGGCCAAGAAGGTGTTAGTATCAGTTTTTTGAGATGTGAGAGGAATTTCGTTCGTGGATTACTTGCAAACTGGTAAAACAATAAATACTGAACATTATTTTAACCTTTTAGACCAAATAACGGAAAAAATTCGGTAGAGGTCCCGAAACAAAATACTTTTTTGTCAGGACAATGCACGGTGTCATATGAGCATTTTAACAATGGCTAAAATCCATGAGTTAAAGTTCGAATTGGTGAAGTATCTACTTTATTCATCAGATTTGGCCCCTAGCGACTTCCATCTGTTTCAATACCTAAAAAAATTTATGCGTGTAAAGCGTTTTTCGTCAAGTGATAAGGTCATAACCGCCGTGGAAGTGTATTATGCAGACCTTGCAGATTCTCACTTCAGGAATCGAATTTTTAAATTGGAATTTCGTTGAAATAAGTGCATTATTGTTGAGAGAGAGTATAGTACTGAATAATGAAGTGTATCACTAAAGTCCGGATTATAAGCATGACAGAAAGGTCAAAATAAGCACTTATATAAGCGACAAATGTCGCAAAAATAAGCAAAGTTTTTATGAAATAAGCAAGGTTCGGGAAAAGAAAACTGTAAATAAACATGGATATATTGATATAAATATGAATAAACGGCATTAACATTAAATTACATTTATTTTTAATTATCTTATTATTAACAATATCCAAGCGAAGGATAATCCTAGCGAACAAATGCTATTTTAGATTTTGGACTGCGTAGACATATGAGAAGCAGAAACTTAAGTCAAAAAACAAAAATAACCATATACAAAACCCTTATACAACCAGTGTTGACATATGGATCGGAGACATGGACCATCTCCAAGGCAGATGAAAACCTTCTGCTTATATTTGAACGAAGGATCCTGAGAGGAATATCCGGTGGCATCTGTGAAAATGGTATTTGGAGGAGGAGGTACAACTACGAGGTATACCAAAGATATAAACATATATTTGGTGGTAAAGACGTAGTATCTCTTATAAGAATAGGAAGACTAAGATGGGCAGGACATCAAGCAAGATCACAGCATAACAACCCTCCTAGAAGGATACTTATGTCACAACCTGTGAGAAGTAGAAATAATAGGGGTAGGCCAAAACTTAGATGAAAGGATGGTGTAGATGACGATGGAAGAAAAATAGGCGCAGCAAACTGGCAACGGTTGGCAATGGATAGGACTGACTGGCGTAATAGACTTGGGAAGGTCGAGGCTCTTTCATGGGGCTGTAGCACCATTAATAATGATGATTATTAACAATAAATAAAAAATTTCAAGTGTTTAACTATAATATAATAAAAATATCGAAAAATAATAATTAACATATTAATATATATTTTATTCATGGCCATTAGCATAAAAACAATTAATAATATGCTTTTCAAAATTTTCTTGTAAAAAGCTGTCTTTTATCTGTATACATATATTTATACGTAGAAAAAGTTCTTTCAACATATGCAGATGTGATTTTACAAGGAAAAGTATTATAAATATAAATATAATAAATTTGGGCTGACTGCAGGCAAATATTAGTTTATTACATGAAAAGGTATAAGGATGGTTTTTCCCGTTTATCTCCTAAGCCTAAGGTATTAAAATTCTTATGGTTTATTGAATTAATAGAATTTTATAGCTCTGTATACTTCATTGAATTTTGCAGAAGACAGGAAGTACTTCATGAAATTTAACTATAGTTTATCATAAAATAAACAAAGATAAGTAACATATCTTTAAAATAAGCATTTTTACTAAAAATCCTAATTATAAGCAAAAAAAAGCAAAATGCTTATAATCCGGACTTTATGTATCACAAACCATAAACTTGTGTTTTTTTTATAAAGCCACTAAACTTATTAAACAGCCTATTCCTTTTAGAAACAGCTTTTATTGTTAAAATCCTTTACCTACTTCTTTTAACTGTTATTGATATACGCGCACTAGCGAACTATGTTGATTACTTTTTTTATCTTCTAAAGTGTGTTTAAAAGCTTTTTTGGTCCTAATATGAGAAAAAAAACAGAGACAAAAAACAATCAATCAATCAGACAGCAATCGTGGCTGGTTTTCAGAGTCTACGAACTAAAAGAAAATTTTATATGACATCGAATGAAAATTCGGTTTAACCGAACGAAAAACGCGATGGACTTCTGGAATTGACGTTTCGAACACATTAAAGCTAGAAATGTTTAATTTGATGTTTTGATGAGTTTTTATTGCTGTATATTTCTTCACTGGAAAGCATGCCCATTCATCCAGAAATTAAATTGAAGTTTCAGTTAGACATGTTTCCAAATGGACAGGACGTTGCCATCTGGTATGCTGGCTATCAGGACTCCATTCAAATAGTAATTTAACGATTAAGTGCTATTATATTCTGCTCTTCTTTAGTGTAGATATTTTATATTATATTTAAAGTATTTTATGAACTACAGAAAATTATTTTGCGTTGTGGACTATGTATTTAGATTTTATTAGTAGAGTAGAATTGTAGAGTATTTAAAGTTGATTTTCTGGAAGCTTACATATAGAAAACGTTTACATGTAGAATATACTTTTGTAGAATAATATCTCAACTACAGTTGAGTCCGGGAATCTTTACCTGTGCGTCATCATTTAAAGCATACGAAATAAGTCGATGATAAGTCGGAAATTGAAATTTACTAAACGCAACAGCAAGTGACAGTAAGTGACTTGCTGTTGCGTTTAGTAAATTTCAATTTCCGACTTATCATCGACTTATTTCTTATGCTTTAAATGATGACGCACGGGTAAAGATTCCCGGACTCAACTGTAGTTATGGAAGCCTACCTTCTACGCTTCACCTAGCTCAGTCTCTCAGGTATAAGTAGTCTTAATCAAAGATATGAACAATGTACATTTAGAATGGAATAAATGAAGCAAAAAATTAACTAATAATGATATTTTAAGTTTGCGACCTGGTCTTGCTTGTTACATCGGCGACATTTTACTTTCGGTTCGAATCATTCTCGGTTCGGTTCATTTTCGGTTCCAGCAGAATCTAAAAACAAAGAAACTCAATCATCCTTGAACGGGTTCTATATGTATATCCACGACTTACACGTCGCGGACCTGTTACTGAGTTTGTGTCTTTGCCTGTTGTCAATTTGTGAGGTTTACTTGTATAATTCTTAATTTTGCTTGGGTGCCAATTTGTAATGGGTAGTTACAAATTGGTAACTTTCATTTTGATCAGGCGCCAGTTTTTGACGGGTAACCTTTTCAGGACGACAGACTAAGTAAAACACAGGTTAAAAATAAAGTAAATATATTAAATATATTTATATACTGCTCGAAATTAAAATAACAAAATAAAACGTAATTATATCTTGCCCCGTTGCGGAGAAAGCCCCCTTGATGAATGTCTGCAAAAGAAAAACAAAATTATATTTAATATTATCAAAGGAAAATATCCTTACACTTCACTACAGTGTAAGGCACAAACAGGCATGTAATCAAAATATTAATAATTATACAGGCATCCCTACAACTCTGATTGGAGATGTCGGTAGCTGTTCATTCCACGGCTACCGTTCAATTACGAGAGGCGAATCTCTTCAATACGGAGTTTAACCACTCAGGTCGACCTGTCTGTTCAATCCACTGGCTGGTCTAGGAGCCCAGAGCTGGTTGCTGCAAGACTAATTCTTCTTCGGTAGGTAGTCTCCTTAATTACGCTCTCAGACTCGAATGCTTTGGGGAAGTGGAAATGAGTGGGGTATCGTGTTGCGCAAACGTTGGAGCGCCAACGGTTATTTCTGTCGATTTCGTGCTGAAGGCTTATCATTACATGATGGACAAGGAGGGTGCTAGAATTGAGACCAAGTAGGACGAAAAGATACACGGAAAGACCTCAAAAGAGATGGGTAGATGATATGAGAGCAGTAGTGTGCAAACAGTGGATGAGATAGGCGCAAGATATGGAAAAATGGAAACAAATGGGAGAGACCTACATTCAGGGGTAAATGAAAAATGGTTTACAAAAAAAAAGGAAGAAGAAAAGCAAAGAATAATTAACATAATCTTTTTCTCATTTGCATCTTTCGGTGCGTCACAGTTTTTCGGTTTCTTTCTAAAGGCTGTATGACACTATGCAAGTTCTTGTTTCGAAAATTGTATGAAATTCGGCACGTGATTGGTTGAAATTTTGTTTGTCACCCTGTGTCACGTTACATTGGTATGGTAGTACTGCGTCTACAGCTGATTTTAAGGATTTTATAAAATTTATAGACTTTTAAAATCATAAATTTAACATTTTAAAGTTAACCAGAATTTTTAGGTTGACTGTTGATTATTTGTGTTTTTTATTTTGTTTTGATATTTGTGCTAAAATATTTGCATTAGAATTATCTTCAGTTTGATCCAAATTAGGAACTATTGTATTTTCTTCTATTAAAAAATTATGCAACATGAAACTCAAAGTTATACATAGTTTGAACTTTACTAGGAGCTAAATATATCGTTATTAGTAGAACAGTAGTCCATACCAAACGGTATATTAAGTATCAATAAAAGATTTATAAATAATACCTATAAAAACACAAATAAATTCATCAAGACATAAATCGTATGATCTTATTTTCAGCCGTCATTGCCATTATGACATGAGATTTAGATGTTTTACCAGCAGGTTTTACGTTTTCGCTCTTTGCGCAGAAATTGGCGCAGTTCTTATACAAGAATCTGTGCCTGACACAAATTCTTGTATCGTTTCTGATATCGTTTCTTGTATCTGTGTACGACACTATGCACTTTTTTGACATATCAGAAACGATATTAGAAATGATACAAGAAAATGCATAGTGTCATACAGCCTTAACGCATTAAATTGTATGTGACAGAAAAAAGGCACGTCCGTGATTACAGGCATTTATAACATTTATTCTAGTTGTCGATTGATGGCGCTGTAATCGAAAAAAAAATATATACGAATTATATAATATATCTACGAATATAATCTGTACAATTTATAAGACTATACAAATCAAAGAAAATACCATTTTATAAATGCAAAAAAATAATTGATTTGTTTTTATGCCAAATTGCAAATAAAATGTGACAACTGTTAGATTTAATTAAAATGTCATGTTAGAATAAATGTTATAAATGTGTATTATCACGGACTTGCCTTTTTTCTATCATTTGTGACGCATTGAAAAATGCCTAAGGAAAGGACCATAGCTAAGATAAAGAAGATGGTAGCCCATTTCTCCACTACAGACGATTTCTCTACGATCACTATTATTTTATTATTTAAAAAAACCAAAATACTAAATTCCTTAAAACAAAAAATTCTTCAAACAGAACGTAAAGACATCATGTCCATCCTGTGGTATTTCCTGTAAAAAGCAACTTTCAGAAATTGTAATTAAAATAAACAGTTAGCATAAACCCAAACCCGAAAGGGCCGGAATAAAAAAGATAAAAAATGAATGTTATTCAAGATAAAATGAAATTGTTTGTTAATTATATAAAATCGTACAAAAGAAGCATAAACGCTCAGACAAAGCAAAAAGAAAACTAAATTACTCTCATAAATAAATTAATTTAGTTTTCGTACACAGCAGAATAAGTACGGACGAAGCGACAGCCGGACTAATTTGTTTTTTTAATTTGCCAATGGAATAATCTGTTTCTTTTAGCAAAACAGAAAAAGCCGAGTAGAGTCCAAGTCTCAGTGTAATTTACGTTTGGAAAAGGTAAGTCAATAAAATTTTAATTAGAGCGAAAAAACAAAAGGGAACCCAACGTTTCGATTAAGGATTAATTGTATCCTTTATGGGTATCCAACAGTGAAGTAAATTGGCTCTAAATGCGTCAACTTGTCTACATCAATATCGTCGTAATTAATCATGCGAAAATGCCTTCGTGATATCTGCATTGCTCACTTTGCAGTCGAAATTCTCTATCCTAATTAATATTAGTAATTAACTAAAACAAAATACGTCATACGTTTTAAATATGAAATTATTAATTTTATATTAAAGTACCTATCTTTCTTTCTTTCTTTCTTTCTTTCTTTCTTTCTCCCCTTCCTTGTACCCTATCAGGGTTTCGGATTTAGGATCTGTATTTTAATTTACATTCACCCATCTCTTCCATTCTTTTCTGTTTTCTGCCATTATTTTTAATTCCTCGAATGATTTTCCTTTAACTTTTCCCGCCTATACTATTTGCTGTATACATTTGTTTCTTGGTCTGCTTCTTTTTCTTTTTACAATGTTCTTTGCTTAGTGGAGTTTTCTCGTAATTATGTTGGGTTGCATCCTCATCAAATTCCCATACCAATTCATTTGTCTCTTTTTTAGTTTATTCATTATTAGTTCGTGGTTGGCCATTCTCCTAATAGTCTCGTTGCTTAATCTATCCCATTTTGTCTTTCCAACTCTCCTTCTTAAATGTCTCATCTCCATTGCATTTATTCTGCTCTTATGTTTTTTTCAGAAATGTCCAGTTTTCACTTGCATAAAGCAGTCAGTATCACTATTGTGTTATATATATGTTTATTTTTGTCTCTCTTGCAAGTTCTCTTTTTCCCAGTATTGGAGCTAAGGCATAGTATAATTTGTTTGATTTGTTTGCTCTATTTGTTATTTCCCAATCTATTTTTCCGTTGTTAGTAATGATACTTTCCAGGTATTCGTAAGTTGTAACTATTTCCAGGTCTGAGTTTTTGCATTTTATCTTTATTTCATTATCTTCTTTGCCGTTGATTATCATTATATTACTTTTTTCCTCGTTTATTTCCATTTTTAGCTATTCTATTTCCTCTACCCATATATCCATTAGTTTCTGCATTTTGTGCTCGGAATCTGCTATTAGTACTATGTCGTTCGCATACATTAAGGACTCTTGTTACCGGTTGTAATCTATGGTATCCTAATATTGTCTGTAGTTGGTTGATTCTTGCTCTAGTTTTTCTTATTATTTCGTTCATTACGATCAGGAATAGCAAAGGGCTGAGACTATTGTTATGTATGGTTCTCATGTACGCATATACTTGGCAACGTTGCACTTGGTACACGGAACCACAAGTGACAGCTGTAACATGACAACCAGACATTGACAACAGACACTTAGGATAGGGACTCCATGTGAACAAGAGTAACATGTTAATTTACATATCTTTATAAAGCTTAATAAAACCTATCGTAAATAGCTTTATTATAAATAATGTCCCACAATCCTAAAGAGGCATACATTACATGGTGGCAGCGTAAAAGTGACGATAGGTTAAGATAGGTGACGATATGTTGTGTTAAAAGCCGGTGCATGTGAAAAAACCTATAAAAAATATACGTAAGTAAAGAAGCTCGAATCAAGATGACAGATACTAGTAAAGGCTTAGAACCGTTTAGTTTCCAAGGAAATAATATTTCACACGAGTGGAAATTTTGGAAGCAAAAGTTCCAGTTATTTTTAACAGCCTCCGGCAAAAGTGAAAAACCAGACCACATAAAAATCGCTATTCTCCTAAATCAGCTGGGAGATGAAGGGCTAAAGATATTCAATACCTTCGAGTATGAAAATGATGGAGATGATCAGAAGTACAACGTTGTTTTGTCTAAGTTTGATACATACTGCAGCCCTCTTAAGAATTTAATTTATGAACATTTTAAATTCTTTAAAAGAGATCAATTACAAAATGAAAGTATCGATCAGTTTGTAACTGCCTTAAAACAATTAGCATCAACATGTGAGTTTAAAGAAAAGGATACTTTAATTTTGGACAGGATTGTTTTGGGTATACATGATCTACGAATTCAAGAAAAATTATTACAATGTGCTGATTTAAAACTAGCAAAAGCTATAGACATCTGTAGGGCTATGGAAAATAGTGCTGTTACTCAACGTGAAATATCCAAGGAAAGTGTTAGTGTTGTAAAGAAAAGAAATGAAGAAAGCAGACCTGGATCTACAGGACAGTCAAGGTATGGTTCAAAGTATGAGAAGGAGCAGTCTACAAGCCACAAAGTTACTGACAAAAATACAGGTAACCATTATATTCAGTGTTATAAATGTGGACTTCAGCATATTAGGGGTAAGTGTCCTGCATTTTTCAGATATTGTTCTTTGTGTAACAAAAAAGGACACTACCGTAAATTTTGTCCTGATAATAAGAACAAAGTCCATGAAATCAATGATAACGATAGTAGTCGTAGTAATTCTGACACAGATTTAACTGATGAACAGGTGCTAGTGTGGACCGTTAATGAAATTAATCCGAACTCTTCAGAATGGTTCCAAAAAATTATTATTAATGGTAAAGAGTGTATTTTAAAAGTTGATACTGGAAGTGAAGTCAATATATTGAATAGTAGTGATTTTAAAAATTTAAATATTGATTATAAAATGCTTGAAAATACTAATAGTTCATTGTCTAGCTATACTGGACATGTTATTAATATTGTTGGTAAAATTTATATACCTTGCTCTTTTAAGAACATATTTAAAGATTGTCTGTTCTATATTTTAGATAATGATAAACAAAAATCTCTATTAGGTCTAAAGGCAGCAAGAGACTTTAAAATTGTTTGTGATCAGCCTAGTGTTAGTATGATAGACAATGAAACAAATCATATTATAAATAGTTATAAGAGCATTTTTTCAGGTGTAGGAAAGGTCAACAGGTATTTTAATATAACTTTATCTAGTGATGCAGTGCCATTCATAAGTGGGACACGAAAAATTCCACTGGCTATAAGGAGCCAAGTTAAAAATAAACTTGATGATATGGTACGTAAAAACCTTATCGTACCAGTTAGTGAACCCACAGAATGGCAAAACCCTATTGTAGTTGTTCCGAAAAATAAGGGATCTGATATTAGAATATGTATGGATCCTGTGTATCTAAATAAATATGTTAAAAGAGAAAGGTTTCCAATTCCTACTCAAGATACTTTATTTGCTAAGCTTTCAGGGGCTAATTATTTCACATTATTAGATGCATCATCTGCTTTTCTTCAGTTGCCTTTGAATTATGAAAGTTCACTTTTATGTACTTTTACTACACCTTTTGGTCGTTATAGATATCTGAGATTACCATATGGCCTTACTTGTGCACCTGAAATTTTTCAAAAATATATGTCTGAACTTTTAGATAGTGTATCAGGAACAATAACGTATTTTGATGATATTTTGGTTTTTGGTTGTTCTAAAAGTGAACATGATAAAAATTTGAAATGTGTTTTAGAAAAAATTAAACAGAGTGGCTTAACTTTGAATTTAGGGAAATCTAAATTTTGTCAAACAAAAGTAAAATTTTTAGGTCATCAGATTAGTAATATTGGCATTTCACCTGATCATGATAAAACAGAAGCTATTACAAAAATGACACCACCAAGTAATCGAAAAGAATTACAACGTTTTTTGGGAACCATAGTATATCTTGCAAAATTTATACCAAACCTGTCAGAACACACTAGTCCTCTAAGATGTTTACTTTCAAGTAAAAATGAGTGGCATTGGGGACATAATGAACAGGCATGTTTTGATAAATTAAAAAATCTTGTGGCTTCAGCCACTACTTTGCGTTATTTTAACCCTGACAAAAAGACCATACTCTCTGTTGATGCCAGCCCATATGGTTTAGGGGCCATGGTCTCGCAAGATGGGTTTCCAATTGAATTTGCATCAGTGTCATTAACTCCAACCCAAAGGAGATATAACCACATTGAAAAGGAGCTTCTTGGTATAGTGTATGGATGTGAAAGATTTTCATTCTATCTTTATGGCATAGATTTTGAAATAGAGACAGATCACAGACCTCTTTTAGGTTTGTTAAAAAAACCTTTAGATGAAATGTCACCTAGGATTCAAAGACTGGCAATGCAATTAATGAGATATAAATTTTCACTCAAATATGTTCCTGGTAAGAATCTCAAAGTTCCTGACAATTTAAGTAGAGATCCTTTGAATAAAACCATAAATACTAATTTTATAGATGATGAAAATAATTTGAAAGTGTATTCTATTGTAGCAACATCAAAAGAAAATGAAAAAAGATTACAAAATGCAATTGATACTTACCCATCTTTACAAAAAGTTAAATATTATGTTTTAAATGGGTGGCCTGAGCATAAAAGCTCTGTACCTTCTGAGGTGAAAAAATTCTGGTCTGATAGACATGATATATATTTATTAAAGAATGTATTGTTTTATAAAAAAAGGTTAATTATTCCTGAAGAATTGAAGGGTGAATTTCTTGATGTTATACATCAGTCTCATCAGGGTGTAGTATCATGTAAGAAAAAGGCTCAAGAAGCAATTTATTATCCGGGATTGATGAAGGATATAGAAAACATTGTTCTGAACTGTCTGACTTGTCAAATGAGCTATAAGAGCAACAATAGGGAGCCATTAAAATCACATGATGTACCTGAAATACCTTGGCAAAAAATTGGTATTGATTTTATGACAGTAGCCTCACAAGACTTTTTAGTTGTGGTTGATTATTTTTCGAAGTTTGCAATTGTTAACAAACTAATGAACAAAACGGCTAGCAGTGTTGTAACACAATTAAAAAATATGTTTGCTATTAATGGACTGCCTTGTGAAATATTTTCTGATAATGGTCCTCCATTCAGTTCTCATGAATTTTTAAATTTTGTCCGTATGTATAATATTGAAGTAACAATATCAAGTCCACAATATCCTCGTAGCAATGGCATGGTGGAAAGAACAATACAAACAATAAAAAACTTGTTTTTAAAATCTGTACAAACTAAGAAAGATCCATTTCTAGCTGTATTAGATTATAATACAACTCCAAAACAAAATTTACCTGCTCCTTGTGTGTTGCTAACAGGAAGAAATTTCAGAACCAACTTACCAGTCAGTATGAAATTTCTAATGCCCAGACATTCTAATAAAAGATATTTTACACAATTGAGAGAAAATCAAAGAAAACAAAAACACTATTATGACAAAGGAACAAACAGGTTACCAGAATTAAAATCTGGACAACAAATTTTACTTCAAGAAAAGAAAAGGAAATGGAACCCTGGAGTGGTTGTGGCAAAGAAAGGATCAAGAGATTACGTGGTTAAAGTAAATGATACTGATTATAGACGTAATAGACACTATCTTAGACCTGTACGGTCAGAAGCACAGCAACATGCTTATGAAAATTGTGAGCAAGCATACGTGAAAGCTAGTCATGAAAATGATATTGTGACTACTGGAAGGACAAGTATGGGAAATACGAGAACAGTTCTTTGTCCAAATGTACCCGATGATACAAGAGACTGTAAAACAAATAAGACTATCAAAGATATTGATGTACCTTCAACATCTAATAGAACATCACCCATCAATGACATTAATGTACCTTCTACATCATACAGTACTTCTCCTGGTTTGAAAACCTCCAGAAGTGGTAGAGTTATTCGCCCTCCTGATAGATTTACCTATTGATATATTTGTGAATTATTGTTATTTATGTACCTTTGATATATTATGTGAATTATTTTTAGTTTATTTTGTTTTTATTAAAGGGGACGTGTTATGTATGGTTCTCATGTACGCATATACTTGGCAACGTTGCACTTGGTACACGGAACCACAAGTGACAGCTGTAACATGACAACCAGACATTGACAACAGACACTTAGGATAGGGACTCCATGTGAACAAGAGTAACATGTTAATTTACATATCTTTATAAAGCTTAATAAAACCTATCGTAAATAGCTTTATTATAAATAATGTCCCACAATCCTAAAGAGGCATACATTACAACTATCTCCTTGTTTAATACCTCTATTCCAATTATATTCTTCTGATCGTCCCCCTGTTATTTGTAATCTTCCTTTTACCTCTTTGTAAGTAGGTACTTTCTATAATTTGTATCAATCTGTTTGGTACATTTATTTTCCTCAAGCATTCCCCTATAATTTGTCTTTCTATCGTGTCAAATGCTGCACTTAGGTATATGAATGCTAATACCAGTTTTCCCCCGTACCTATCTCTAAAAAAGAAAACAGTAAGTACATATAAAATACTACATATAAAAAAGAAGATTGGGAGAAGTTCGAGAATTACAGAGCAGTAACCCTATTAAATACCACAAATAAAATTTTAGCAAACATACTAAATATGAGACTTAAATAATGCGCTGAACGAATATTACGAGACTAGCAGAACGGCTTGGGAGGGAAGGAGAGGAGAGAGCGAGGAATTGTGAGAAAAGGAATACCATGGTTAAAGAACCTGAGGAAATGGTTCTCCACAATACCAACTAATATATTAAAGCATTAATAAAATAATTATAGCGAGAATGATCGCCAATATTCGGAACGAATAGGTACCAGAAGAAGAAGACCAGAACGAATTCAGACAAGGAAGATCGACAAAATTAATTCCATACATACAGGGGAGCAAATAATTTAAAAAGCGAGAGAATACAACAGAGAAATGCACGTAATATTTATAGATTTCAAAAGCGCTTTTGACGCAATTAATCGGAAGAAAATTATGGAAGAGCTAGAGTATCTTGGAATCACAGAAAAATTACGACATATGCTAACAGTGAGCTTAAAAAACACCAAAGGAAAGATTAGTTTCAACGGAACAACTTCTAAGGAGATCAAAGTAAACAAATGCATGAAACAAGGTGGCTCTATCTCCCGACACTGTTTAACCTTGTAATGGAAGGAGTAATAAGGAGGACAAACTTGACCAACAAAAATATTATTACAGATCAACTTCAACTAGTAGCATATGCAGATGATCTAATCATCATAGCGAAGACGAACATGACAGTTAGAAAAGCATTTAAAAAATTAGATAAGGAAGCAAAAAGAATAGGGCTTGAGATAAACCAGCAGAAAACAAAATATATGACGATAGAGAAGGACTACACAACAACTCAAAAATATCTAATAACACAGAATCATAAAATTGAAATTGTGTCCACCTTTGGTTACTTGGGGGTAACAACAGAGAAAACCAGAAAAGAGAGAACAGAGGAAACAATTCTAAAAGCCAAAAACATATATGGAATAAGTAGGAATGTCCTTAGAAGCAAGACACTAAGTAAGAGAACAAATATAACTCTATATAAGGCCTTGATAAGACCTGTTGTTACATACGGGATGGAAACAATGACAACTGACAATAAAGATGAAGGTAGCCTTCTGGAATGAAAAATAATGAGAACAATACTGAGCTACAATATAAAAACAGAGGAAGAAAGAAGAATGAAATCAAATGCCGTAATTGAACAAGAATTGGAGGGAGAAATAGAAAGCTACATAAAATATCTTTGCTTAGAATGGATGGGACACATTTTAACGTTACAAACGTCACATCTTTGATATTTTATTTTTAAATAATTATTTTACCTTATTTCCTTTAATATTTCATTAATAATTATCTTCTCTAATTGGTTTACCCATTTTCCCCAGTGATGGAATTAGGGCTATACCACAACAATGGACCATGAAATCTAGGCTGCAACACTGAACATCTTTTGCTGCACTGACCTAGGGCCTCAACATCTGCCCAGGTCAAGAGAAGTCCACAGCAGTACCATACGACATCAAGAAGATACCATCAGCTACCAAAAGCCATAAGTATAATCCAGAATTGTTAGTTTTTGGCAAGAATTTGAATACATTTGTTAATGCAATTTACTAAGTCATTTTATTTATTATATCTTTATGAACAATAAACATGATTAGTTAAAAACTATGTTTTGTTTGCTTCCATTCCAATTTTCAGAGTTCATTCTAAGGTTAGGACAAGACGAACACACACCTGAGTGACTGAGCTAAGCTAAGGGTGTAACGATGGCTATCTTGGTTAGTTGAGGTAATATTTTCGAATATTATTTCAATTAGCTGGGTAGTCCATCGCCTTAACTCGTTACAACATACAGAGACGCCTACTCAGATGTGTTAAGGATAACCAACTGGACACCACTATGGCCCGTGTATAGAGGAAGATCTAGAAAAAAATGGGTGTTGATGTAGAAAAAGAAAGCAAGAGCAAAGCATTTTAAAGACTGACAAGTTCAGTGCAAGGGCAGGAAGAAATGGAAAAGAGTCACGAGAGCAGCAAAGACACACAGTCAGCTTTAAATGACAAAGAACAGTAAACCACTTGACCCACGAATACGATTTTAAATAATCCATAAGGATTGTAATTCTTAATGAATTAGTGAACTATGAAAAAAGTTTTATTGTTCAATGTAATCTCCTCCAATAAAATATTGTCTGATGTAACTTTACATATTTTTATACTGATGGATATATTACTAAATAACTAATATCAAAAAGGTACGTATTTAACAAAAAAATAAATTAGCTACTTTGATAACATCATGATTTGTTCAGGGTTTTTACTTTTATTTGCGGTGTAATTACAAATTGAAGAGTTTTGATGTCATGAATGAATATGATAAAATGATTGATATACATTAATGATAGTCTACCGTTACTTGCCCTTTGATTGCTCTTTTATTACTTCTAGTAGTTAAATATTTCTGATAATCAAAACAGATGCTATTTTGGTACAAATATAGAAATAGTACGAAAATCTTTACTCCTAACAATCTGTTTATTGTAGATAAACGACCAGTTGCGAACTATACAATTTACATCTCATTTTCAGTTTCACTGAAAAGAAGACTACAACTTTATTTCTGTACAATTTTAAATAATGATTTTATTAATTTGGACAAACTGGAATCTGGCTCATAGATAATAATTTTTTTTTATTTAGCTAATGCCTCGACAATAATTAATGGTCATTGGCATGGTAGGTACGGTGAATTTTTGCGGTTATGTACCTAGTGTCATGTGTAGTGTGTGTATTGAGTAAGTGTCTTGTTACTTTGCAAAGTCGACGTCATTGTCTTTGCAAAGAGACGCTAATTGTATCTGAACGTCTGCGTTCCCTCCGGTGAGTACCGATCCCACAAGGACAGAAACTATTTTCATTTATTAACTTGAAATAAACGAAAAGTTTCTGACCCTTGTGAGATTCGAACTCACGACCATTTTGACCTTCCGATCCAAAGGTAGGCACTCTTACCACTAATCCACAGAGGGGATAGATAATAATTTAATTTTAAATTTATTTCATTCTTTCATTTTTAGCTCCGTTTTTTTTTCATTTGCTATCATTACCTTCCAAAACACTGTACGAGTTATACATAATTACATTTTTACTGACGTGAAATTGACGCTATGGGATGCAAATGCAAAGTGGCCTAACTCACAACACACAATTTTACCAAAACGCTTTTATTACAATAAAGTGATCCCTTTTTTAAGTATTTTCAGATGCAAGCATTGGTTGGTTAAGCTACTTTGCACCTGAAAGTAATTAAATAAGCGATAACGGAAAAAAGGGTGGGAAAATCCCTACGTAAAGCAGTCCATCTGGCAGAGGATCGTAACCAATGGAGACAGCAAACTACCAATATTTAGAGTTGTACTACGCCCTGACCAGATCTTAAAGAATGGGGAGGATCTCTATAAAGGTGCAAAAAATTACATATACTATAATGAATACGGCCTGAGCCTCAACTTCAAGCAGACAAAACGGATGCTGATCAGCAAAAAGCAACAACCTGCTCGACAGTTAAAAAAAAACATACTAATTAATCATGTATGTAGAATCTTATGTATACCTTGGTACCAACGTAAACGCAAAATGGGAACAGGACACAGAAATTAAGACGAGAATAGAACTAGCTAGAGCAGTATTTAGCGATATGAAAAATCTCCTCATAAGCAAGAATTTGTATCTTCCGCTACGTCTAAGTAAATGCTACATTTTTACGATCTTACTATAAGGTGTGGACAGGCGCGGATCTAGAAATTCATAATGGGGGGGGGGCAGACTTACCTCAAATTTCAAATATTATATTTTCCAGATTTAGCCATACGACTCATACTTACTCTAAGGATAAAGTACACTATATAATTCCAGATACCTACGGTATCAAAAGGATTGATAGACAATTCACGACTATTAATCTCACTGGTCGTTCTTTACCATAAATATTAACCTTTCTACCATCAATGGGTAGGTACAGGTACGCATGGATTATCTAGTAAAATAAAAAATTTTATATCTTTATTGTATCGCAAATTTGAAACGTGACTTTTCATGACATAAGGTTTATACCCAGTGTAATGTATTTGCATTTTAAAATATCATTTTTGTTATTCTTTGAATTGAGAAAAGTATTTCCGTTGTTTATGGTTCCACCTGTACCCAAAACAAATGGGAATGCAGATTATTTTTCAGAGAAGGTTGTTTTATTAGATTTTATGGCTTCCTTCAATTCTTTGGAAGCGGTTGTCGTGTAATTTAGTGTTGTACTGATGGCTTAAAATTTAAAGTTAACAGAAAATAATAATAAAAATACCAAGTTTTTTGTAAAAGGTATATATTAAAACACCCTAAATAAGGGTCACAATACAAAACGTTTTCGGATTAAGGAATCCATCATCAGTGTTTAAAAGCCCTAAAATTAAGTATAACCTAATTAAATGAGATAAAAGTTAAAATTGACAGAGGTTTTCAAGAACAAGAGGCCATACTTACAAAATTTGCATGCATGAGCCACCAAAATGTATAGGGTAAAAACCCTTTAAATGTAAATCATAAAGTTATTTTACATATTTATATAAAGTTCATCGGATGTTATAGATAAACCTGGATGTTACCCAGGGCAACACAGGACTCTCCCCACGTGGTTGGAACTTTTTTTGGAGAAAACCTCACATATTGGATTTCAATGGCCAACTGACAACTGAATTCAAGAGCAACCCAAAATGACATTAAGAACTGTCAATGTAACCTAGTTGTAATATTACTTCAGCCACAACATTAAAGATTATTTTGAATGTTTTAAGATAAAAAACAGTATCAAATTTACAAATATTAAAAATAAAAGATGTTCGCAAAATATGAAAAATTTTTCCCTTGAAATAATGCATTAATTAAGTATTCAAATAGGGAAATAAAATGTTTACGTTACAGGAAGTTATGCAGTCAACAATACCAATAGGTGTTGTATTAGTGGTATGAAATTATCAATACAATTAGACAAATAATGGTAAAGGGTTTATACTAGGAACACAAAATAGTATGTAATGTGTACATATGTGTAAGATTTTAAGAGTATTGATTAAATGATAATTGTTTAATGACTGATAACTTGCTTGGTAGCCGACCCAACATAAATTGGATAATGATAGAAAAAGTGATATGATAATTATAGAAATACTGCTTTGTTTTTATCTGATTGAAAATGAGACTAGAGTAGCTTGATGAAACTGAGTCCTCCAGAGACCTGACATCAAATTGGTTAAAAATGAAATGATTGTAAAATATGGGGGGGAGTAGGAAGGTATGAGAAGTCTGACCAACACAGACTGATCATGTCATACTTTTATCTTCTTATCACCCTATGTCACATATATATGCAGCTTTCCACAGTTATATCCATAGACTTGAAGCTATTCGTTTATCACCATCAAACTATGATAAAGAACTTAATATTCTTCGTGAAATAGCGTTTAACAACGGTTACGAACCTAATCTTGTCCACAAACTTATTCAAAAGAGACACCTTAGATTCTTGAGAGATACTGCTTTCCCTAGAGACTTGACCATCAAACCCTCATATGCTTCCTTAGCATATCTTCATGAACGTCTTTCTGGAGACATTAGATATATTCTTAAAAGAGCAGTTGATAATACTCATATTTCTTTCAAAGTACCCAACAATCTGGGACAGTGTCTTACCAATTCCAAAGACCCAATCAACTACATGGATCGTAGTGGTGTGTATAGATTACAATGTTCTGATTGTGACGCTACATCTATAGGTAGGACCTGTAGATCCCTATCTTCACGCTCCTTAGAGGACACCAAAAGAGAAAACACTTCTACTTTCTCACAACATCTTGTACAAAACAAACATACCCTTAATATCCCAGAAGATGTCTCGTTATTACATAATATTTCACAAAAAAACTTCCTAAAATTGGACCTGTATGAAGACTTAGAAATAGTTAAAGAGAAGCAGAGAAGTCCTAATTGTGTCAATCGCCATGTGTCATCTAACCGAGATTTTCAACCCCTACACCGTCAACTTTTTTCATAAACCACATCAGATACAATTTTCTCTTCTTTGCTACACCATTCATGACTACCACTTACATCTATTTCACTCCCAATTGTCGATAAGCAACATATTACTTCAACTCTCTAATATTCATTTGTACTTCATCCTCCTACATTCTCATTATTTCACACCAATTTTACTTTTCCAAAATTTAGCTCCTACATCACATATACAACCACATCTATCAGAATTGAGTCTCATTCCAGCCACCTGTCTTCTTAGCCTCATCTCATAGCTTATAGATTAGATAACTCTCATTTCATAACAACACACTACACATCTTCCATGGTCCAATATCACAACATACTCTGTCAGATTTTTCATACCTTCCTACTCCCCCCGTATTTTACAATCATTTCATTTTTAACCAATTTGATGTCAGGTCTCTGGAGGACTTAGTTTCATCAAGCTACTCTAGTCTCATTTTCAATCAGATGAAAACAAAACAATATTTCTATAATTATCATATCACTTTTTCTATCATTATCCAATTTATATTGGGTCGACTACCAAGCAAGTTATCAGTCATTAAACAATTATCATTTAATCAATACTCTTAAAATCGTACACATATGTACACATTACATACTATTTTGTGTTCCTAGTTTAAGCCCTTTACCATTATTTGTCTAATTGTATTGATAATTTCGTACCACTAATACAACACCTATTGGTATTGTTGACTGCATAACTTCCTGTAACGTAAACATTTTATTTCCCTATTTGAATATTTAATTAATGCATTATTTCAAGGGAAGAATTTTTCATATTTTGCGAATATCTTTTATTTTTAATATTTGTAAATTTGATACTGTTTTCCTTAAAACATTCAAAATAATCTTTAACGTTGTGGCTGAAGTAATATTACAACTAGGTTACATTGACAGTTCTTAATGTCATTTTGGGTTGCTCTTGAATTCAGTTGTCAGTTGGTCATTGAAATCCAATATGTAAGGTTTTCTCCAAAAAAAGTTCCAACCACGTGGGGAGAGTCCTGTGTTGCCCTGGGTAACATCCAGATTTATCTATAACATCCGATGAATTTTATATAAATATGTAAAATAACTTTACGATTTACATTTAAAGGGTTTTTACCCTATATATTTTGGTGGCTCAGGCATGCAAATTTTGTAAATGTGGCCTCTTGTTCTTGAAAACCTCTGTCAATTTTAACTTTTATCTCATTTAATTAGGTTATACTTAATTTTAGGGCTTTTAAACACTGATGATGGATTCCTTAACCCGAAAACGTTTTGTATTGTGACCCTTATTTAGGGTATTTTAATATATACCTTTTACAAAAAACTTGGTATTTTTGTGATTTATGGTATACAGCCAGCTACAGGAAGTTTATTTTCCTCGTGGATTTTAAAATAATAATTAATAATAAAAAAATACTTATAAACTAAATACAATAGGGGGGTCCATGGACCCGTCGACCCCCCTTTCTCCGCGCCTGGGTGTGGAGGCCTGAACGCTGACAGAGACGATCACGAAAAAAATAGAAACATTCGAATTGTGAGTGTACCGATACATTCTTCGTATATCTTGGACCGAGCATGTCACTAACATAGAGGCAATGCACAGATTCATGACGTGGTACTAGGTCTGGTGGCTGAGCTATTGTGCCCTAAGTGAGGGATGTATAATAATATACCATTTTCACTTTATAAATATATTTGAACTTCACAGCGTTCGTTTAAATAATTAAACAACAGTATATATGTAAACAATAACTAAGGTATTATTGCTTCATCGTGACTAATCGATTGATCTGAATGTCTCGTCAATTCTTTGGTTCGTTTATATACAATAAATCATAAGGTCAATACCGGTCAATGCCGAAACATATTTACATTACTATAAACTATACTTATATTTTATTCAATGCTAAGGGTTAACGTACTATGTTACATCATCCCCTTTTATAGAGGAGGGCTTATATCGTCAGATATAAGTCCTCAACTATATTATCACCCTAACTTAACAGAAATCCTATTTTTATCCAAAATATAGCAATAAAATATTTATATTATTCCTTATTCTAATAAATTGGTACCTATTTTATAAGCAGATTAAATCTTATTTACAAATTAAATATATTTTAGTCTTTCTTTCACACTAATTCACTTCTTGTATGAATATAGCCTATTCTTATGAACTTCCTTTATTTTTCCCGGTTTTAACTCAATTTTGCAATTTACTGTACCTATCTCTGATATCCTATATGGACCTTTGTACAATGAATCGAATTTGGTGTTCTCTTCGTTTTTAATTAAGACTAAGTCACCTACTTTGAATTTCTGAGGTGATGCTACGATTTGGCTTTGCCCCTGCCTGTTTATTTTTTGTTGTATTAAAATCTTGCGGGCTCTGGTATGCGCAAACTGAAGTTTATACTTAAGCTCATTATAATATGCGTCTATATTGTAGCATGGTTGGATGTTAGAAGTGAGGTTCTCAGGTATATTTGCTGGCCTCCCATATACTAATTCAAAAGGTGTGTACCCATGGTATGAATTGGGGGTGGTGTTGTAACAGTATGTGAACATTCTACACCACTCATCCCAGTCATCCTTACCTTCGTTGATGAAACACCTGACGTACTCGTTAAGTGTGCGATGTAATTTTTCGCAGCTTCCTATCGATTGAGGGTGGTAAGCTACCGAGAAGTTATGTTGGATGTTGATCATTTTCGTCAAACTCGACATTATTTCGTTTTTGTATTCCGTCCCTTGATCCGTCCTTATTTGTTTCATTAGCCCGTAAGTGGGTATGAAGTTTTCGAATATACCCCTAGCTATTGTATGCGCCTCCTTGTCCTGCACCGGGATACTTACTGCGTATTTCGTCAGTTCGCAGAGCATTGTTATGCAATACCGATTTCCTTCTCTGCTCCGTGGGAATTAGAGCACAATTAAACAAAAAAACCTTGAATATCTAGGCCTGCTATTAAGACACAAGTACCGTCTACTGCAATTGATTATCCAGGGAAAAATAGATAAGCGAGGGCTAAACAGGAGAAGACTGTCGTGGCTCCAAAATCTGCGGAAGTGGTTCTGGCTCACATCGGTAGAACTATTCAGAAGTGCCGTAAGCAAAATCAGAATTGCCATGTTAATAGGCAACGTTCGCAACGGACAGGGCACTTGAAGAAGAAGAAGATAAAATGTTAAGCTTACGTATTTTATTAATCATCATGTAAATTTGCTAAATAATTTACAGTTTAAATGAATACCTTCTTTAGTATCCCTAAAATAAACACCTACAAGCCAACCATACTGTCTGAGGAATTACTAGAAGTTATCTTGACTAAGAACAAATACAACAATTCATTAAAAGATGGGAAAGTTTCCTTAAGTGATAAAGTACCACTAAAGCGGACAATTTAGCTGTCGAGTCATTTGGGGTGACGATCGTAGGGAAAATTCATCGAGACTGTGTATATATTCGTGGAAAGAAGAAAAACAGTTTTGCTTTATAGCTGTTTACTCTTTAATACAATATTCATTCGGTCCGTATTTTATATCTTTAATACACGATATTATACTTGATTATATTTTTGTCGAAATTGAAAAGCGTTTCACTCGATTACTCTTATGTGAAAATATATAAATTAAACGAAACATAAGAAATCTTAATTTTTGATAAAACAAAACGTTTAACCTTTAACTACACGCGCTGGCGTATTTTGTACGCCAGATATAAGAATTCTACTGCAAATATATTTAAAAATTTAATTTTTGACCTGGTTTATCTCTCTAACCTATCACTGGAATGTGCTTTACAATTTGGTTTTAGTTTCATTATAATCGGCGTTCTGGGAAGATCGTAATTTACAGTATATTATTTGTTGTTTCCGGTGGTGGACAATATACGCCACGATTATATTAATATAAGTCGTAATATAAGTACATATTTCAATTGTTTTTTAGTTATTATGGCACAAAATATATTTTTCTTTATAAACAATACTTTTTCTCCTGTAAAAAATCACATTTCAAAAAAATTTTTATTAGTAATTTTATTTATCATGGAATCCAGTTATTCCATGATTCCAGTTATAAATCCCAATTGGCTTACTGAAAAGGAACTCCAAGTATTCACTGATGCCGAATAAGGTTTATAACAAACAACTAAGTGTATTTTTTCAAAAAAAATTAAACAAATCCACTGTTTTTAAGTGTATTTTCTTGTGGCGTATAAAGTACGCCACGCGTGTAGTTATGTTATAACTTGATGCGCGGGTAGTTAAAGGTTAAACAATATTAAAGGATACCGCACACATCTTAAGGGAAGGGGGGTATGATGGGGTAGCTAAGGAAAATAACAAAAATACAACATAATTACTACGTTTATTACTATTACTAACTGATGACGCGTTACGTCATTAATCTAACTATGATTTGGTACAATCTTTGGAAAATCAACCTATCACATTTTTCAACAATTAGCCATTAATAAGAACATTATGAAAAACCATCTTGCCCCATACTATGGGGTATGATGGGGTAATGGAATTGGAGCATGATGGTAATGCTAATTAATTCTCACAAAACAAACAAAAATGTGTATTTGCTCCAGATCTTAATTGTCCACCCTAGCACAAGCATTGTGAGCTCAACATCCACAGATCTGGCAGCCTATCCAGGGTTCTGACGGTATCACTTTATCTATGGCTGTTTTCATAGCATCTCTCGACCACTCTCCTCTTTTTGTTTTTTTCTTGTAAGTACGTACCATGGTATTATCTAAAACAATAATCCAATGTTATTTATTAAGAAATTTAAATTAACCCAGACTTACCACCAATGTCCCATCATACCCCGCACCCAATACCCCATCTTGCCTCAAAAGGTAACTTTGAACAAAAAAAAAAATTCACTAATTAAATGTTTAACGTATTCCCACAAACAATATGCCATTATCAAAATAAGAATACTAGTAAACAACGATAAAAAGACATTAATGAGGTGATCATAATTACCTTAAAATAACGATGGTTGTCCTTGCACAAAATTAGATCAACGGAGCGCTAAAACAGTTTTCCGTTTGTAAACAAAAAACGCGTGCACTCTCATTCACGGTTTCTCTTGCAGTGACCGTTAATCGAATGACTCTTCCTATTGAGTTATTGCATGCTATTCACCAACGTGTAGTTTCTTGTTTGTGTGCGGTACCCCGTCTTACCTCGCGACCCCGTCATGCCCTCCATTCCCCTATGTGTGCCAATGTAACAAAAAAGAAAGACTTCTGTTGGAATTAAAGTAAAGAGAATGATATACTCCAACAGAAGCAAGGAAAAAGGACTAACTAAGATGTGTCTAATGAAACAAAAATGATAAAATTAAAGGTGGCTTCTACGTTGAAGAAGCTGGATTCACAAAATACTAAGAAAAAGCTGAAGTAATGAAAAATATAAGGATAGAAAGAAAATACTACTTTTGCAATAGTAGGGGGAAATGCAAAGATGTAGATATATGAATACACAGAAGCAAACTGAATGGAGTGGGCTAGCAAGAGACGCAAGAGGACGACAACTTGACACTCAGGGATGGATACGGCCAATTTTGCATGCCTGTCGAAGACGGTAGCTCTATCTAAATAGGGATGATGACTAAGAAAGGAAAATACTAAGATAAGACTAATGTTCTGATAGGGATAAAGATGAATAATTTGCTAAAGAAGAACAAATTACATAAAAATAACAAATCATGGGTGCCAAGAAAATGATCTTCGATCACTCTCCCAGGTATCTTACACTACTGTCAAATATTGAATATATAAGTAAATATAAATATAAAGGAAGAAGAAGAAATGATATGCAAAATAAATAAACATTTATTAAAGATAACTACTAGATTTTGACAATCTCTTAGTTAAACAATACATATAATGCGACTCTAAAATGACAAAAATTATGGTTTATACTATGATATTATACAATATAACGACAGTCCTGTTATATGTACCTATGTACAAAATTATACACCTCTTACTTATACATAGGGTACAACTCACATGCGACTACCAAATGATTATACTACGCTTGCTACGTACAACTAAATTAAAAACCGACGAATATGAGAAACTATAAATAAGCAGGCACAAGCCGGACTAAAGTAAAAACAATATAATGAATTAATCAAAGTTAATAAATGAACGAATCGAAGCGGAGAAATATAATATACAAACGACTTAAATTGACCGAGCAAATGCAATTAAGTAAATTAACGACAAAATATTTGGGAAACAAGCAACTAATACAACCTAAATTTATATAATTAGTCTCAAAATAACAATCATTCCATATCAGTGCATCAACTCTGAATTGTAATTAATAACAGCGTAAATTGATATTGTGATGGTGCACGAGCCCTCAATGAATTGGCACAATTATTTTGTTTGTTATTAAAATAATGTCATAATATTATAATTGCACTAACATGCAACTAATTAAGACCCTAACAAAGTTCAAAGTATTGAAAGAATGCAATGAAAGCAAACGTCACTTTTACTAAATGTTAGTTGTAGTTCATTACAATATAATATTGTAATATATATTTATTTCCAAAATATCTAACTATAATAGATAGAAATAGAAGATCGTATACCTGATACACACTCTCACTAAGCGGCCACGTTTCAGATCCGTACATCAGTGTGCTTTTTATCGTTGTGTCAGATATTCTCAATGTTATATATTTTCCTATTTCAGTACTCCATAATATTCTATTCAGAGATTTAATTACTTTTCTAGCTTTATTTATTCTACTGTTTATCTCTGCATCATCCGTTTCTTCTTTGTTAAAATTTACTCCCAGGTATCTACAGTCTTCACATCGTTTTATTGTTTTATTGTTTTCCAGTTGCAGGTCAGTAGTTTCCTCTCCTACGAAGAGGTACAACGTCTTTTCCATGTTCATTATCAGACCCCATTTTTCAAATTCCTCATTCAATTTTCGTGTCATGTACTCGAGATCCTGTTTGTTTTTTGCACATATTACTTGATCATCGGCAAATTGGAGAGTATAAAAGTAAGTGTCATCGTCCACCTGTATGTCCACTTCTTTACATTTCGATTTCCACTGGTGGAGAGCTTTACCAATGTAGATTTTAAAAAGTGTCGGTGATATGTAGCACCGCTGTCGTAGGCCTTTATTGACTCTGAATAGTTCCGATATTCTGTTGCCTAATTTTATCTGGGCTTCCTTGTCGATGTATATATTCTGAACAGCCTTTATGAGTGTATGATTGATTAAAGTTTTCTGGAGTACCTGCCATAGTTTCGAGATAGGTATCTATATTATCATAATATTTCTAAATCTAAGAATGTAAGGTGTGTTGATCTATTCCGTGCTAGTTTCTTCTCAATAATTTGTTTCAAGCAATTGTCTGTGCAAGATCTACCAGCTCGAAACCCGCTCTGCTGTTCTTCTTCTTGGTTTTTGTATTCTTCTTCGATCATGTGTCTGATTATTAGAGAGCGGAATATATGCAACACCACATTACCAAAATAAGCGCATATATATGCATTACTTTTACTACAAATATGCAGGTATTTTTTCTAAATTTGTCTAAATATGCAAAGGCATATTAAAAATACTCAAAAATAAAACAATATATTAAGTCGTAAGATCTTCAGAAAAGTTGCCTTCAAAAATACGTACAACTTTCCTCAAACAATCGAAGCCCTCATTTTTTTCTAAAACATTTTTTAATTTATTTCTAATTGTAATACCTGTATTTCCGGGAATTTTTTGACAATGAGCAGAAAAAGTGTTAACAAGATTAACCGAATCACTTAATTGTAAATTCCTTTGTTTTAATTACTTTATTAGATCTGGTAAAAAACTAAAATTAACTTTTATGAACATAAGTTCTTTAGCAATTTGTACGTTACTTAAAGAACAAAGTACGTTACTTAAGCTGAAGAACAAAAGCGGGATTATCTACAATTTGATGGATTTTTGTATTTTGATGCTTCTCTCTATGTCCGTCTTTATAGAAGTAAAAGCGAATTTGTCGAATAAAAACAATCTTTCCAGAAAAATTTCTTTTGTGGGACATGATGCTTTTGTTTGTCAGTTCCTCATTTAAAAAATGAAATGTGAAAATTAATGTAATTTACGATTTTGGAACAGGCCTTGCAAAATACTTTGTCTCCACTTAGCTTTAACTCGGGAAAACACTTTATCCAAGCACTTTTTTGAATGGTAGACATATTTAAATTTAATATATACCAATCACTTCAAAAACACTAAATACGATACAAAGTTTACTTTAAACAAATGTTGGCCGGAAACTGACAAAATAATTATTAGACCCTTAAAAGCAGGTAGGTACCTACGACTTGCTACGCAAATAAAATAATATTTTTCTGGGAACACCCATAATCGTTAAATTCAGGTAGTAATGGGAAAGTCCAGATGAGCGATAGATAGATAAATAACGAGCTCGTTCATATCGAAGTTATAAAATTCCAACTAAGAGAGGAAAATTTTAAACTTTTATATAATTTATTTTTAAAATATGCAAAATAAATCGTGTTTAGCTTAAATATGCAATGTTGTGTTTGTTGTCTGAAAATATGCAATATATGCATCTATATGCACTTTGCATATATTCCGCCCTCTACTGATTATTCTTCCATATATCCTACTCACTGTACTCTTTACTGATAGCCCTTAGTAGTTATTACAGTCTAATTATAAACTTTTATTTTTAACTGTTTTAAAATAAAATGCTGCATGTCAGATATTAATACAACAGAATCTATATCTTAAAACTATATGCCCCTCCAAGACACACCGAAGGTATGTTTACTTATCTCGTAATTTCCTTACACGCATTTAAACTTTTACATAAACTCGAGTTCTTCAAAAACAAAAAAGTGTAATCCCATTTCTAATCCGACTTGTCAAAGTGAATGAGTAAGAATCTTCCTTCACTTTGGATCAGGGGTGAATTCAATTCATTTTTCACGGTGGCAGAGATTAGAAGGTGAAAATACGGAAGTTTAAAAAGTTGTACGTGGTCGCATTTTTCATTTAGTACATTCGGAGCATCGTGAAAATGCGAGAGGGAGAGTCCTTTCCCGAACGATACAACGCGAAGAATATCCTACCATAAACGTAAAACTTTTGCTAAAAGTATTTTTATAGCTCCCAGATTTCTAACAGAGGTTTACAGTCGCCTTTAAATTTTATCCCAAGTGCAACTTTGGAGTATAATGACTTAGTGGGATATAAAAATTCAAAGTATCTTAGTCTTGACATTGAAATATGTGCTGGTGAGTTGGAAATATAGTAATCAATAAACAGGTTTCATATTTTAAACAAAACAACAATTGTAGAAAAGAAAATGGAGTAAGTCACAAGAAAGGAAATTCTGACAATTGAAAAATTTGCCCTAAAATTCCTAAGAACGTATGATAACGGGAGACATACAATAAACAGTGTAACTTTTTTATTTAGAAAGTAATAGCTACTTTAACCATCTAGATCTAGATCCATAGCAATACTAGTGGTCCAGTAGGAACATCATTATTTGACCTTTCATCGAGAGCTGTCCGAAATTGTATTACTCTACCCTTGAGAAGGGGTCAGTAGTAGTTAAAATTTAAAATTGCTACTGAATTCCGCTGTTTTGTTAGCCACCATCTGCATTTTAAAGGAAAATCTTTGTTGCTCAATATCTCATAATATCTCCGCCATTTTCAACTTTTTAACATGAATGATAGAAACTGACAAATGCGAGTTCATACAATTTCTTTCTAACAATTTTTTCGTACAGAAATCAACCATCATAAAATTCTGTAGAATTCATTGCATTTACAAGCCACTGATGTACTTAGATACCTTATAAATTTTCTGCAAGAACGGCTGTATCGTCAGCATATGTGATATTATTAATTACTTCTTAGCTAAGTGTTACTCCCTCTTGTCTGTCATCCAAGGCCTCACTAAAGATTTCTTTATAGTATAAATTAAATGGACTGGGTAACAAAACAAAAATCTTGTACTTCTCTTTTGATGGTTAGTTTTTATTAGGATCACATTTCTTCTTCTTTGGAGCCTATTCGTTTCGATTATTGGCGATCGTTCTGGCTAGAATTATTTTATTAACTGATGCTTTAAATAGATTAGTTGTTGTTGTGGAGAACCATTTCCTCGAGTTCTTTAACCATGCTATTCTTCTTCTCCCAATTCCTCGCTTTCCGAATATTTTTCCTTAAAGGATTACCTTCAAGAATCTTTATTTAGTGCCGTTTCTCATTATGTGTCCGAGATATTCTTTCTCCTTTTAACGGTGTACATCACCTCCCTTTCTTTCCCCATTCTTCGTAATACGGTCTCGTTGGTTATCTTATCCGTCCATGATATCCTTAGGATTCGCCTGTATAGCCACATCTCGAAGGCTTCAATTTTTTTCTCCATCGCTTCAGTGAGTGTCCAGGATTCAACTCCGTAGTATAATATTGAGAAGATATATCATTGTAGGAGCCTTACTTTTATCTCCAGGTTAAGGTTGTGGCTTTTAAAGAGTTTGGCCATGTTATTGAATGCACTCCTCGCCTTCTATATTCTACATTTTATTTCTTGTCAGTGATCTTCTTCTTTAAGTGCCATCTTCATTCCGAAGGTTGGCGATCATCAGGGCTATACGTATTTTCGAAACTGCTGACCGAAACAATTCGTTGTTGCTACAGCTATGGCATTCCCGTAGATTTTTTAGCCAGGAGTTTCGTCTTCTTCCCATGGACCTTTTTCCTGCTATCTTCCCCTGCATAATTAGGTCAGTGATCCCATTGTTTTTAGCAGTCTTGTATCGTATTGGTCAATGCCTTCTCGAAGTCGATAAAATGAACATAAGTAGTATTGCTTACTACTATCAAAAAAGATAATGTGACAGAGTTTATCTAATGAAGCAAGTTTTAACTGTGCTGATATGGACCAAGCCTCGATAATGAAGTTGCACGCTGTATTAAATTTCACTACAAAGCGAGTCTACTTTGTCTATAACAGATGTTTAATGCAAAAATGTTAATCGAGAATCGTTAATTTGTGCGGTGACAATTAAATCAGTATTTTGCTGTTCCACTATAAGTTTTTAACTGCAATTATGTGAATTAGTGAATTTCGCGTTCAGGAAGTTACCAAACGTATCATTAATGTCTCTAATAAAAATTAAGTAAGGAAAAAAGAGCAGTAGAAAGTAGGTAAATAATAAAAGGGTTGGGAACAGTCAAAATATATAACTAGTCCTGTTACACAGTAAGTAGTGCAGTCACTGAAGGTTTTCACCTCCGATTTCGTTGAACTTCCATCGATTTTTATGAAAATTGGTGAGTAATTAGAGGATACCTCAAGGAACAAAGGTGACATGATGCCAACTTGCGCTTTTACCCTGGGGGTTGGATTTTATTAAAAATAATACCATAAGTCGATTGAGGGACAAATTATAAGCAAAATTTGTGATATAAGGTTATTAAAATAAACCAACACTTTTTGAGTTATTAAAGACCAAAAATTTTATTTTTTCGTAAAAAAGTGCATGTTTTAAATCAATTTTTCACGTATAAATCAAAAACTATAAGCTTTTACAAAAAGTCATTATTACTGAAATTGAAGATAATAAAACATTTAATACATTCCTCACATAAAGAACTAAACTAATGTTAGTTCAAAGTGAGTTATTGGCAATTGAATGTGTATTTTTTTCGACGAGTACTCAAATCTAAGTATTCAAGCTTAAATAACGGGAAAACGATGCAATGTATAAAATATTCCTGCTACACATTTATCAAAGTACTTCGGAATACCTATCAAATGAGCTTCAGAACAAGGTAATAGCGTGAAAATTTAACAAGTTATAATGAAAATAAAAGAACCGTTTCGGGAAAAAGTGAAATTCCATTTCCACAAAAATTAAAATTTATAGTAATCCTTACATGAACTTCTTTATATTAGCATAAGTAAAGTTTTTGATAATTTTGACCAGTTTAGAATGCATATCTTAAAAAAAAAGATATAATTTAAAAAAATCATGCTTTTTAAAATTATTGTAATTGTCATATTCTTTTGATAGTAACTCCAAAAATACTCAATATACGTAAAAAATTGTATATAACCAAATTTTAGTTTCTTCTGTGCCAAATATTATACTTGTTTTACTATTTCTATAGAGTAAAAAATAACCGAGATAGAAACGTTTAAATTTTAAATTTTGCTGTGGTAACCATGCAGCCGGGGTCATTTAACCTTTTATTTTTAAAAAAGTAAGGGGTTTAAAAGATTAAGTTCAACGTCCTTACATAGCACTTGGAATTAACTTTCAAAAAGTTTTTAGATGAACCTGATATCGTAAACACGAACGGAGTTATTAAAAAAAACAGTAACATTTTTTGGAAAAATTTTTAAAAGATTAATTTTGAAAAAAATTTGGAGCATATTTTAACGCTGTCAACATGTTCGGGGCTCATTTGATAGGTATTTTTAAGTACTTTGAAAAATGTCTAATAAGTTTATGTTATAAAACGCATCAATTTCCCGTTATTTCAGCTTGAATATTTGAGAGTTTTTTACTCGCCGAGAAAAATATACATTCAATTACCTATAACTCACTTTTAGTTAAAACTAAAAGGTTTTTCTAGTAAGGGGTTTATTTCATTAGCTTCAATTTTGAAAATAATAACTTTTTTGTAAAAACTTACACTTTTTGAGTTTTTGATGAAAAATTGGTTAAAAACATTCATTTTTCTCAAGAAAAATTAAAATCTTTGATCTTTAATAACTCAAAAAGTTTTGATTTATTTTAATAACTTTATATAACAAATTTTGCTTGAAATTTGTCCCTCTATCGAATTATGGGGTTATTTTTAATAAAATAATTTTTACCACCGAGAAGGGGTGGCATCCACCCCCAGAGTAAAAGCGCAAGTTGGCACCATGTCACCTTTGTTCCTTGAGATATCCTCTAACCACTCACCAATTTTCATGAAAATCTATGGAGGTTCAACGAAATCGGAGGTAATAGCTCATATCCACCTTCAGTGACTCCACTAAAGGGAGTATATAGCATCCATGAAGCTTCTCCATTTCTGCTTATTTCTGGCAATGTCTGCTCTCTCTCTCTCTCTCTCTCTCTCCAGGTTTTATTCGTGCTTTTATAGTCATCTTCAATCGTACTTCTCTATATTTTGATCAGTCGTCATCTCTTTCTATGTCCCAGTGCATCCCATTTGAGTGCTTGTTTTGTTATGTCTATATTTTCTTTCCCCAATGTGTCACCATTAGAAATGATAAATACTAGTTGTTGAAGCTGACTATTAAGGGTAAGATCGAAGAAAAAAGGGGTCTTAGTAGACCACAAATTCCTGGCTGAAGAACATTCGCGGCTGGACCCGGATAAATACACAGGCGCTTTTGAGAAAAGCAGAAGATAGAAACGAATTTGCAATGGTTATAGTAAACCTTCATTAGTAGAGTCGGCACTAGAAGAACAAGAAGATGTGTGACCCAACCAGTTCCATATTTTTCTCTTTGTCCTGAAACAAGCAGATATGTTTCATTATATGATCACTATTTACTCTTCCTGGACCGTATCTGAATGTGCATAAAAATTATTGCACATTATTACTAAATACATCTATGAGTCTTATGTTTCAAATTGTGTACAATAGTTGCTTTATATATTTTTTTAGTTATTATGTACCTTGCTATTACGTTTCCTAAACCATAAGTTCATAAAATGTTAATATCAGTAACATCTATCAAACTGACCAATGCCGAAGGCACAATCAACGGACTTAACACCCATTTATCACTTTTCCTTTCTTTAATGAATTGTTTTATTTGTTGTCGGCCGCGGCCCCGGCCGAGAAAACTCAATATAATTCCTTTAGTATTATGTTTAGATTGAAGCAATATTTCGGGCAAGGGCTTAACTGGGCCGTATTTCCTAATTGTACGGCGCTTAGTGACATCGGTTGTGGTCCGGAAGATGGCGATCGAAGAAATAGACAGGACCAGTCTAAGGTTATATATTTTTTATACTTTTCGCGTAGGTTTCTGTATAGAACAAAGGAAAACTTTTAATCAATTAAAAAAATAAGAAAAATAAGTTGTTCAGTATCTTTCTTCTTCTTCTTTAACTGCCTTGTCCTCCCAGAACATTGGCGATCAGTCGTATGATCTTTAGTTTGTCCACAACTGACCTAAATAGTGTCGTGGTGCTCACTCCATACCACTGGCGGAGGTTTCTAAGCCAGGATGTTTTCTGCGTACGGGACCGCGCTTTCCCTCTATCTTTCCTTCAATAATTATATCTAGGATTTCATTTTCGGATTTCTCATCACGTGGGCAAAGTACTCTAATTTCTTTGTTTTATGATGCTCAGTACTTCCCTTTCTTTGTTTAGCCGCTGTATTACCTCTTGATTTGTTACTCTGTTCAACCTCAATATTCTGCGCTAAGCCCACATTAATAAGCGTGTTATTAGGGGTAAGACCCCTAATAACACGCTCTGAGCTAATAAAAGCCATACAATCATCAAAAGATGGCAGAGCGACTAGTCCTGATGAAATTCCAACTGAAATATACAAGCTTATAAATGATAGCAATGTTTTAGAGGCTATAACCTCGTTTTTCAATACCATTTATACCAGCGGACAACTTCCTAATGGCTGGTCTAATTCACTGTTTATAGCTCTACCTAAGAAGACAACAGCAAAAACCTGTGCTGATTATATAACCATAAGTTTGTTAAACCATTTATAGAAAATTTTTCATGGTAATACATGGTCGTATCTACAATAAATGCGAGGAATACCTGGATGACACACAGTTTGGTTTCCGTAACGGGTTTGGAACGAGAGAGGCATTGTTTGGAATGAACGTACTTGCTCAAGTATGGATGCCACTTGTCACCACTGCTTTTCAACGTTTACTCCGAAAGAATTTTCTGAAAAGCTCTTTCTGAAAAACAAGAAGGAATACGTGTGAACAGTGAAGTCATCAATAATTTGCGACATGCGGACGATACAGTACTCCTAGCTTCTAGTCAAGAAGATCTGCAAACACTACTTGATAATGTCGTTGAGAGTTGTAGGAAGGCAGGTCTGGATCTAAACATAGGGAAAACCAAAATACTCGTAATAAGTAAACAGCAGCATATAAAACCGTCTATATAATATGTAAATAATACCAAACTTGAGCAAGTTGATAAAATCGTTTATCTTGTAATTGTAAATTAGATCTAGGATAGAGCAGGCTAGAGCCGCTTTTAGAAGGATGTCCAAGGTGTTATGTAACAGAGACCTAAAACTGGCATTGAGGATCCGCCTACTTCGCTGCTACGTGTTTTCGGTCTTACTTTATGGTGTCGAGTCCTGGACTGTGAATAAAATCGATCTAAATCGCCTTGAGGCTTTCGAAATGTGGTGCTATAGAAGAATTGTAAAAGTTTCCTGGGTGGAGAAGATTAAAAACTCCACAATACTAGAACCTCTCAGCAAGACTACTGATATCATAAAAAGCATCAATTAGAGAAAGCTGGAGTACTTAAGACATGTAATGAGAGGTCCCAAATATAGGTTGCTACAAAATATTATGCAAGGAAAAATAGCGGGCAAACGCAGTCCAGGACGAAGAAGAACCTCATGGTTGAAGAACTTGCGAGATTGGTATGGTGTTGATACAAGCATGCTATTTAGGGTGGCAGTGAATAAAATTAAGATAGCTATGATGGTAACCAACGTTCTGAAAGGACATGGTACATGAAGAAGAAGCCCACATTTTAAAAGCTTCAATCATTTTGTACATTATTTCCGTGAGGGTCCATGATTCCATTCCATAGAACAAAATGCTAAACACATAGCAGCATAGTAAGCGTATTCATAGCGTAGTTTTTAGCTCTCTGTTGGTTAGTACCTTTTGCATTTTCCTAAGTGATGTACTCGCTTGCTCTCTTCTGCATTTGAGTTCCTCTGATAAGTCCCATTTTTCATTCACCCAGCACCCTAAATGCTTGTTGTACCATCTGCACCATAACCCCATTTATTCTAATAGCTGTCAAGTTGTTAACTATATTTTGGTTTTTGCTGATGACCACCCATATTGGGTTTTCTTTATGTTTACATTCAGACCCATTTGTTGGCTATGGTGGGTCACTGAATGTAGAAGTGCCTGCAAATCATTACTGTCCGTTGCTAGCAGAACTGTGTCATCAGCGTGTCTCAGATTGTTGATGACTCCTTCATTGGCAATTCTACCCTCTGTTCTGTCTTCTACTGCTTCTCTGAAGATCTTTTCTGCATACAAATTAAACGGAAGCGGGAGGAGCACGCTACCTTGTCTAACCCGTCTATCTTTCGTCTAACTCGTGTCTAACTTTCTATGCTTTCAGAATGGAAATTTCTTCAGATGTCTGGTTGTTAATTCTGATGGCAACTGTTTGATTCCAGTACAAATTAGCTATTACTTATTTTAGTCCATTGTTTATTTCAAATGTCTTCAAGTATTGTTGTCCACCTCCCATCTTATATCGTAACCCTTCCATATACATCCTTATCAAATCCACTACGTCCTTACGAAGGAGCACAGATAGAGTCTAGTGCATACTCACCCTCTTAGGCCGTTATTTCTCTAAATAGAAGTTAGTTAGATTAATCTTCTTGTGGAGTTATGCGTGCTGAGTTGACTAACTGACCAAATCCCAAATCTCCAAAAACGGTTCTGTCTAACTCTATGTGTATGTGAGGGGTGGGCAGCGTCACATGAAATATGAACTCGACGTACCGTTGCGAGCCATCGAGCCCCGAGAACATCCCTCGACTTGTTCGACGCATCCGGCGGAGGACGATGCGACGGGGGTGAGACAATGTAACCAGCGGTGATACACCAACCCCTCCTAATTCTATTGCGAAGTCACAGAGGCGCACATTGCATGCAGACAAACAACTGAGATTCAGATTTATAAGAAAAACCAAGGAGACATTAATCTTACCTACAATATTGTTAAGAAATTTAAGAAGAGACTACTAAAAAACTCTGCGGAAGGAGTTGAAGTGTATATTTAATTAATACCTGGCTAGTAGGTGAAAATCGAAAATGACCTTCGAAAATAGAATCCTTGTCTACAAAGCTCTCATAAAACCTATCTGGAGTATGGAATCCAACTCTGGGGATGTGAGAGCAAGTCAAATACAGCCATAATTCAAAGAAGCCAATCGAAAATACTGCTAACAATAACTGATGCACCTTGGTATGTGTCAAACGTAACGCTTCATGAAGACCTAAGAATCCCGTTCATACAGGATGTGATCACTAAATATAGCACTAAGCATCATGAGGGACTGGAATCACACAGTAACCCCCTACTTCAACTTCTAATAGAATATCATGCCAATAGGAGACTTAAAAGAATTAGGCTAGCTGACCTAAAAATCGGTTAAAGTGGTTCTTTTCACTGGAAAAGACCTCACCAAGCCAATAGGATCCCTTTGCTCCGCAGCCAGCAAATTAGCTTGTAGAGATTTTATTTGTGTTTTTGTTGCTAAATAGTGTGACTGAATAGTTATATGATATAAGTGTTAAAAGTACACGTTTAAGGCACGCAGGTGAAAGTTTGCAGGATGAGCAATAGCGAGTTCTGCAATTCACATGAGTGCCTTAAAAATGTACTTTTTAACACGCATATCATACAATATTTTTTCTACAAACGTAATTACAGGACAATATCTACAAAAACTTTTACTTGAACTTGACTGAAATTCCATTTTTATATTTTTTTGACATTACATCAAAATTTCCTATACGGTCAATACAAACTGCAGTGCCTTAAAAATATTTTAAAGCACTAGTGCCTTAAAGTAGCACTTTTAACGCTCGTATGGAGTACTAAAAATTGCATTTTTAACATAGTTGTAGAAAAAAAAAATTAATCAATCAAAATTAGAAAAAAGTGGTCGGTATTAATATTTAAAATACACAAGTTTTAGTATTTTATATCTTTTTTTTTTTCGAATTATCGAGGTGAAATTTTTAGCATACTTAAAACGTTTTCTGAATGACGAGTTGCTAGCACGTCGATCCCACCGTCATGCGTCATACTGAAAGTTTCAGTTTTTAGGCACCGCAAGTGGTAGTAATTTATTGTCAGTGAGTCGTCCTATTCCTAGAATCTAGTAGACTTAGAGAAGGTCTATGATACACTACCCTTAGAAATAGTATTTTAGTATTTGAAATATTGCCAAATATTGAAATATTAGGCATATTTGAAATTATGCATAAATAAGCATATATCAACGCTATGGCGAACATGTACATAAATACAAAAAGTACCGTTAAATTTCAGACTCATTTCCTGCGAAAAAACGTTTCAGATAAAGATCTTTTTTGTCACCAACTCTCTTCAAAATCTATATTCAGGAAACAATAAACAATCGTAGGATAAAATGCACAGGAATGGGAATTCAACTAGGAAACAAGTACCTACATATAAAATCTTTTTTTCGCAGACGGTCAAGTAATTATGGAAAACGAAATAGTCAAGTAATATACACATAGATTATGTGATTCGCTAACCGAATAATACGAAAATTTGGGACACAATCAACATAAACAAAACAGAACATCTTAGAATAAACGACGCAGAAGGAGATCCACAATACCTACTATATTAGAAATATAAAAACACCCGAAGAATTTAGATATCCAGTGACCAGTGACAGTGATAACAAAGGAAAGACCATCCAGCAGGAACTACATGGTCGAAAAGCACTAAATTCGATACAAATATGATAATCTACGAGTTGTAGAACCAAGTTTGACGTCCATGAAAGAGAGGAAAAAACTGGAAGTAGTGGAAATGGACTATCTAAGAAGAGCGTGTTGGATATCCTTACTTGGTCACGTCCCAAATAAAGAAAACAGAAGAAACTGAAGGAAACTCAAGAACTGAAAGAATTTACAATACAGTAGATATAATAGAATCCAAACAGTTTTATGGTACGGAGATATGATGCTAATGGGAGATAAACGATGACCAAAAGGGGTCTTATATTATATTCTATATAATAGAAAAAGAAGAGAAAGACCAGCATTATAATGGAGAAAAGAAATCAGCGAAATAATGAGAGAAAGAACTAGAAATGTATGTACATTATTTATTTATTTAGTTTTATTTAGCGTATGGCTTAAGTATATCACAGAATATATTTAGATTTATGCATTATACAATGCATCACAAACAGATGTCCAATTTTTTTATATATTCGATTGACCCTTCGGTTGCCATTACAAAGTCTATAGAGTCGCCTCTGTATGCTCTGCGTGGGCAGTCCTGAACAATGTGACTGATCGTCTGTCTTGCAGCGCCGCAGTCACAAGAAGGCGAGGGGAGTTTACCCCATCTGTGGAGGGAGTCGGCGCATCTTCCACAGTTTGTTCGAATTCGATTAAGGGCTGCCCAAATCTTACGGGGACGTTCAAATTCGCCAGGTTTCCTTATGATGTCCGGTAGACTATGGTAATGCGGATCTGTCCTACTTTTCCAATCTTCTCTCCATCGAGTATTTAAGTCAAAGTTGGATTGCTGCAGCGCTTGAGCAGATTGTAGAGGGGGTAACCTGGATCGGAGACGGTTTCCAAGAATATCGGGGATGTCGTTGTGGACTAGAAGCTGGCGACTGTCCATTATTTTGTTATATTCTTTAACCAATGCATGTTCGCGGCGTAGGTTGGGTGGTGCTATATTACTAAGGGTAGGCAGCCACATTGTAGGGGTGGGCTTAATTGTGCCTGTTATCATACGCATAGTACGGTTTAGTTGGGTGTCGACCAGGTGGGTATGCCTGCTATTTAGCCACACTGGAGCACAGGATTCTGCCACCGGATATATCAGGCCAAGAGCAGAGGATCTTAATGTTGATGCTGTGGATCCCCATGTAGTGCCGCAGAGTTTCTGTATTATATTGTTGCGTGTTTTCAATTTTGGCTGCTGTTTTCGTCAGGTGTTCTCTGAATGTGAGCGTTCTGTCTAGAGTAACCCCAAGGTATTTCGGGTATTTATTGTGTTTTAACAGCTTGTTATTAAAATACACTCGTAATTCTCTGTTTGCCAACTTGTTGTTTAGATGAAAAGCTGATACTTCAGTTTTTTTAGTACTTGGCTGTAGTCTCCATTTCTTAAGGTATTCGCTGAGGATGGATAAGTCATTCGTGAGAGTGATTTGTATGTACAGTAGAGTCCCGATTATCCGAGTGTATGTATATGTATGTCGTGAATGTATGTACAGTAGAGTCCAGATTATCCGAGTCTTGGTCATCCGAGCCCCTCAGTTAACCGATGCAAAAATCAGAACAGGTGAGTTACAATTTTCAACCATGCCGCAACATCGCCGCCTCAAAATCAAAAAGAGGAGCAAAGCTTATGCAAAATCAAATACTTTTTTAAACAGTAATATTGATAAAGTAAATGTTTTTATCTTTTATAGACAGTACTGTATTAATTTTGTCATTAAAATATCCACAGTTATGATTGTTCACGTGTTTTTCTAGCAATATAACCAATGTCAGTGTTAACCGAGTTTTTCCGTATCCGAGGTAGTCACGGTCCCAGTTACCTCAGATAATCGCGAGTCTACTGTAGTACCACCGTAGGTGTAGAGATTTTTTTCTAACTTTTGGTAAGGCTAACCCATGCGCGCACACGACTGCATATGCAGACAGCAATTTCCATTTGTAAATGTCGAGATTTTTTTTAACTTTTGGTAAGGCTAACCCATGCGCGCACACGACTGCATATGCAGACATTTACAAATGGAAATTGCTGTCTGCATATGCAGTCGTGTCCGTGAATGGGTTAAGAAGGAACAATTAATGTTTATCAAATATGGTAGCAATAATCTGGCTAACCCGCCACTGAGTCTGAATTCGTTCATTTCTAAGGCTACTAAATTAGACGTACGTAGGGCCAAGGGTGAATCGTGATTTGGATTTCTACCTAGTTCTTTGATGAATGCCTATTAAATCTGGCATTAATAAGTGCCCTATTGTGTCCTGACGAGTTCAAAGTACGTGTATTTAGAGTTATTGATCCAATAAAGACCATACAACACACTTTTACACTTTAGGATGACTATTGAATCTTATTATGTTAAGAGAGATTAGAGCATCAATCGGATATATAGTTTGTATGAAAATAAAATTAAGTTTTTATTACTAAACTCATATTTTGAAATTAAATGTTCATATATTTTTATTTAATTTTCTATTTTTACTTGTGACTTTAAGTTTAAAATAATTACAGAGCCATAGCTATTATTTATGTTCATAATGAAAAATCCACAGAAAAAAAATTATTCAAGCTCATGAAATACGCGGTTATTTACATGTACACTGCACTGAATAATAATAATAAAATATAAGTAAGAAAATTTTCCCCTTAATGGATAAATTAAAGGATAAAACAGAAGTTAAGAATATTTAGATACATTATTATTAAACCATTTTTACCATAACTTCTTACAAGAAAAATTGGTCTAAACTGCAGCATTAAGTGGCCTGCGAGATAGGGAGATCTAGTTGCAAATAATTAGTTGTTTATCTGGGATATCTAGAATTTAAAATTTATCTGCCCAAAAATTTACAGATGTTGAAGAAGAATACTGATTAGTACAAAATAGCGGACTATTTAAACATTTGCTGTAGTAGTATATTTAGAAATTATTGTCATAAATTATTTTCATTCGCTCTTTAAAATAAAAATGTACAGTTACAATTAAGAATCATTGTCCCAGTATTTTAAAACCTGGAATTGGTCTATTATGGTCTTCCTTCTCTATCGCTTCTTCTTCGTAAGGATGTAATGGAGTTATGTAATTTGTTTGACTTTTTTCTTCTTTACGTGCTATCTCCGCGACGAAGGTTGGCAATCATCATTGCTATTCTCACTTTCGACACTACAGCCCGAAAGAGTTCAGTTGAGCTACACCAAGTTGATCCAAACCATTCTCTGAAATTTCTCAGCCAGGACATTTTTCTCCTACCTATGCTGCGCCTTCCTTGAATCTTTCCCTACATAATTAATTTTAGGAGTTCATATCTGTCACCACGTGTTATATGACCCAAGTATTGAAGTTTTCTTATTTTGATGGAATCCAGTATCTCCCTGCTGTTCTGTATTCTCCTTAGTACTTCCTCATTGATTATTCTGTTTGTCCAGGAGATTCTCAGCATTCTTCGATACGTCCACATCTGAAATGCTTCCAATCTATTGAGGCATTGTTTATTGAGAGTCCATGTCTCCACACCATACAAAAGAACAGAAAATACATAACATTTTACTACTTGCTTTCTAAGATGTAGGCTGAGGTCTCTACTACACAATATTTGTTTCATATTAGTGAATGCACTTCTAGCCTTTTCTATTCTAATTCGGATTTCTTTGGTATAATCGTTTGTTTCACTAATGTTCGTCCCTAAATAGTTATAATTCTGAACTCGTTCTATCGTCTTATTATTTACGTGTAGATTGATGTTTCTAATATTTTTCTTTGATATAACCATGAATTTCGTTTTCTTTATGTTTAGTGAGAGACCAAATTCTTCACTTGTTGCAACAACCTTATTTACAATTCTTTGTAGATCTGTAATAGTTTCTGCTATTAGTATTGTGTCATCGGCGTATCTAATTTCACATATGGGTAGGCCATTTATTTTTATCGGTCAAAACGGCAAACAGGTGTATGTTTTCAAAAAACTTTTGATAGTGTGTAAAAAATATTTTATTATCAGCTAAGCACTTTCGACACATAATGTGTCATCATCAGAGCTTCGTCCTCTTATAAAACCTTCATAGAAGAGCAATTGCTAAACGACACAATAAAAAACGTGTATACTGGGCAAAAGCCACAGATATAGGGTATAATAACCCTTTAAAGTGAATAAAATCACATCTAAATTCTTTTATTAATTAATAAGACAACATGGCTGAGTCAAACCATTTTGAGCCCACGTGAACAACAGATCAGCTGAGGAAGACTGTCTGCTGAGGAAGCTGATCTGCTGTTCACGTGGGCTCAAAATGGTTTGACTCAGCCATGTTGTCTTATTAATTAATAAAAGAATTTAGATGTGATTTTATTCACTTTAAAGGGTTATTATACCCTATATCTGTGGCTTTTGCCCAGTATACATGTTTTTTATTGTGTCGTTTAGCAATTGCTCTTCTATGAAGGTTTTATAAGAGGACGAAGCTCTGATGATGACACGTTATGTGTCGAAAGTACTTAGCTGATAATAAAATATTTTTTACACACTATCAAAAGTTTTTTGAAAACATACACCTGTTTGCCGTTTTGACCTATTTAGAAGTGTGTACAAGTCTTGCAGTCTTTTCAAATTCAATTTATTTTTATGCCTGCTACTTCATCTTCTAGTGCCTTTTATGAATATTTCTTCTGAGTATGCATTAAACAGTGACGGCGACAAGACAGAGCCCTGTCTAACGCCTCCTTTGTTTTGTTTTGTTTTTGTTTGACTATTTCTATCCAATTATCTCTTATAGTCTCTCTTGTAGTCATTGTTTTGCTTCGGAGAATGAGTAAGCAGTCATTTATTTGTTCCGACCATCGTTGTGGAGATCCTCCTCTGGATCTTTTACCCTCTACGTTGCCTTTAACTATCAATTGTTCCTCGCCTTCTCTTCTAGTTACATATACAGTGTGTCCAATTAAGTCGGCATCATATGGGAAACTTTTTTATTCGTAGTTTTACGAAAAAAAGTTATTCTTTATAAAAAGTTTTGCATGGTCTAAAACGTAAAATACAACCATCAGTTAACATTTTTTTAAGCCGTATACAAGGTATGTCAAAGATATGAATTTTACTCAAGAGTAAAGTACTTAGCTATATTTTTCACAATATTGAAAATTTTATAATAAAAAGTTGTTTGGAAATAAGAACTATATTCTAATATGCAATTTCATTCTTCTAATTAAAAAAAAAAGAAAGGTAATATACAGGGTGCGCCAAACCTCTGATTTTCTTTGATTACGGCTAAACTATGAGATATACAAAAAAATGTTTAAAACAAAACTAATGTGCATCAAAGAGGTTTATAATTTAGAATTATTTTCAATTATACAGGGTGAGTCAGAACGACGGTATGAACCAAAGTTTTATTTTTTTAAATGGAACACCCTATATATGAAATCATTTTTAAATATATTATTTAAAAATATAAAAAATTTGTATAAGGTCTTATAGGCCTAAAGTTAATAATTTTCGAAATATTTACATTTTTATTGAGAAAAATGGTAATATTTATAGGGTTGTGGATTATGTTTCCAAGGAAATAAAAATTTAGGTGATAGGTCAAAGTTTTTAAAATATAGTGTTAGTTTTAAATAATTTAATATTTTTTACTTTTAGCCATAAAATATACAGTGTGATCACTATTTGCAAATACAAAATTTTCTCATTTTTTTTAAATGGGACACCCTGTATATTAGTTTTGCGTTTTGTAGTAAATATTACAACCTTTCTTTTGGTATAAGGTTGTATGTACCTACCATGTTTCGTTTTGTAGATATTTAAAAAAAACTATAGATTTTACGTTTTTGCGGTTTTTTTATTTAAAAATTTTTTTGCAAAAAAAATAATTATAATCTTGTTTTAGAAACATACACTAAAATATAAAATATGAAAATAAAAACGTAATAAAAGATTAAAATAAATCGTATGCTAGTACAATTCAATTGAATTTAATAACTTTAAATTATTTTACAAAAAATTTTTACCATATTAATGAATGCATAAATTAGTTACTAAATTAAATAAACAACCAAATTTTAAATCAACCGTAGTAATTCTTCTATCGCAGCAACTTTCCTGTACCAAATTAATTGTTAGTTATATTGTATTTACGAATAAGATCAGTTAATAACTTTATAATTTACCTACATCTTGAGAACGTATAAAGTATGCTTTGAAACAAATGAACGTTATGGAAGTGTATTAAGAAGTAAATAGTATCTATGTACCTACTCGTGTTACAAAAGCTGGTAATAATTTCTAATGGTTTCGCCCAAAACAAATGTCATATCCAAAAATTTTTCTTTTCAAAACTGAGTACTATTCATTACCTTAATCATAAATATTATAACTTAAAAATATTGGCAATTTAAATGTTGTTAATATCTAACTTCATTGTGACCAAAAGAAACGCATATAGACATTCCATTGAGTGTCCTATTGCGGCTTTGATGATTCACCACCCGGTATATATACCTTAACAACAATATTTTAAAATCTTCTTAATTTCAAAACGATGTTATCGTCTAAATATACCGTCGTAAGCAATAAATCTTCCTAATATTTTTTATTAAAAGTTCAACCGTTTATCGCAAACATCTCCAAAATACTTCTCGTTTTAACAAGTTGTGCAATGTCGGAAATAAGCTAGCAGAAAAAAATCGTTTTGAAAGTGTTCTTCACAGTCCCCTTACTCCAAGGTAAGACCTTGGGGGTGACAAAATACCTATAAAACTACCCTACAGCGATATCAAATGGGATGTTAGCATAAAACCCCTCCTTTCGAAAAGCGATCCGTTTCATTGTAAAAAGTTTGAGGGGTGTCAAAGTTTACGAAACGACGTCAAAGAAACGTTATTTCTGTTGTTAGGTAATAATGTATTTTTCAATTGTGCGTCGAGAGATAATTGAATGGGATCCTGCTGGAGAGGACAATAAATGGAGGATTCGGTTGAAGGTTACAGGTATCGTCTCATTGTGCTAAATGTTTTCGATAATATTATTACTGTATAAATATTCTAATGGATTTAAATTTTTGTTAAAGCTGCTAAAATTTTTTTTAATGCTTCAGTCGGAGTAACATCACAATATGTTCACTGCTAGAACAATGAGTAATTTAATTCTAACTGAATTTAACTAAATTTTTCTAAGCTAAAATCTTAATCAGTAGTATTTTTTTTATTTTATACAGGGTGTAACAAAAATAAAGGTCATAAATTAAATCGCATATATTCTGGGACCAAAAATAGTTCGAATGAACCTAACTTACCTTAGTACAAATAAGCACATAAAAAAAGTTATAGCCCTTTGAAGTTACAAAATGAAAATCGATTTCCTCGAATATATCGAAAACTATGGGAGATTTTTTATAGAAAATGGACATGTAGCATTCTTATGGCAGGAACATCTTAAAGAAAAATTATAGTGAAATTTGTGCACCCCATAACAATTTTATGGGGGTTTTGTTACTTTAAACTCCCCCAAACTTTTGTGTACGTCTCAATTAAATTATAATTGTGGTACCATTAATTAAATTCAATATTCTGAAAACCTTTTTTTTAGTATTTTTTCGATAAGGCAGTTTTTATAGAGTTAAGGCTTATTTTTTAATATGTTTACATAAAAATTTTATGGGGGTTTTGTTCTTTTAAATCTCCCAAATGTTTGTGTACGTTCCAATTAAAATATTACCGCGGTACCATTAGTTAAACATAGTGTTTTTAAAACTTTTTTGCCTCTTTGTATTTTTTCTAGAAGGCACCTTTTATCGACATGTGTCTTTTTTTAATATGGTTCAAAATATACCTAAAAATGTAAATCATAAATTTTCATATTATTACCAAGTCTCCATAATCGTACTTAACCATATACAAACATGTGGTGGATTTGACAAATATTCAAAATATCTCGATAAAAACTGACTTTTCGAAAAAGAACGAACAGGCACTACGAACAGGTACTACAATAATAATTTAATTAGAACGTAAACAAAAGTTTAGGGGTGTTTAAAGGAACAAAACCCCCATAGAATTTTTATGGGGTGTCCAAATTTCACTATAAATTGTTCTTAATATGCTACTGCTATAAGAATACCACATGTCTATTTTCAATAAAATATCTGTAACAGTTTTCGATATATTGGAAAAAATTTATTTTCATTTGGTAACTTCAAATTACTGTAGGTAATATTTTTTATGTGCACATTTGTACTAAGGTAAGTTAGGTTCAATCGAACTTTTTTTGGTCCCAGAATATGTGATTAAATTTATGACCTGTATTTTTGTTACACCCTGTACTGCATTTAGCCTATTTATACTAAAATTAACGTGTACACAACGGCACTATGCGCACTACACTAGCTCATCTGATTTAGTTCTTTTGAGTCGTCTGGTCTGGTTCGTGTTGTCAACTAAATGGAGGGCCTCAACATTCACGTGAAGATGGAACCTGTCTTCGTAGTTCCAGGTATATTTAAATAGACCTGTCTAACGGTGTCAATCCCCAGATCATTGTGGATTTTACTGTTTCTAATGTACCAAGGGGCATCTTTGATGTGCCTTAGTACCTTGTTCAGTAAGCGTTGAATGTTTTGGACACTACTTTCACTGCCACACTTCCATAGTTGTATGCTCAAACTTCAAAACAGGCTTGAGGATTTGATTGTAAGATAGCAACTTATTATGAATCGATAATTTGGAGTCACGTCCAAGCAACCAATATATTTTTATATCTTATTCCAAGCTCTTGTTTTTTTTAATGTTTGCTTTCAATCTGAGTCTTTCTTTAAGAGTAATACCCAGATATTTTGCAGTATTCTCATATGAAACCTAGATATCATTTCTAATTGTTATCTATTGTCTCGTTTTATTAGTAAAATCAATATATGTCGATTTGGTTTCGTTCAACTTGATTGCTCATGGTTTAGTCCATTTATCTATCTGATCTATGGAGTTCTGAAGATTAAAAACTGATTTTTGATAATTCTTGAGGATTATCTCCGGTGTACAAAATGTACAGAACTGGTCCAAGGACATTTGGAACCCAAAGAACCTCAAATTCTCTTATCTGTCTCAAATCAGAGACTTCCTCCTGCGTTTGAAGGTTGTCAAAGTTTACAAAACGACGTCAGAAAAACGTCTTCTTCTTCTATTTGTATAGTAATCGCTCTGTCTCTTTTTTTATTCTGCCCTCTAGTAAGTTGTCGATTCATCGTTTTCGTTGTTTTCCAACTGATCGTCTTCCTATTGGGGAACCGTCTCTCTCTCCTTACTACTTTATTTATTGTTATTCGGCTTATGTGGTCATTCCATTCTGCTCTTCTGTTTCTTACCCAGCTATTGATGTTCTCCACCTTGCATCTTTGTCATATATCTCTAACGTAATTTCTGTAATTAAAAAAATATAACATAGTAACGAAATTTCTCAGCGGACCTTTTTGAAAATGCCTGTTGACATATTAATATAAATTTTGTTATCTCAGCATTTGTCATTTATAAATTACATACAGTTTCAAGGTAAAATACACTAATATAACATACTTGTACAAAGAGCCCATTATCATTAAAAATACGAGATGTTTGCGAGGGATACAGCTCGACAGAACAACTATAAAATTAAAAGCATAGAGCATTAGTAAAATGAAAAGTACACATATTCCTATTCTCTGCTGAGGTTTGTCATAAAGCAGAGTACGTATTATATATAACAGGAATACGTATGTAGAACTCATAATTACCTGGAAGTTGGAATCTTACATCAAATATTCCTGAGTAGGTACAATCAGAACATACGTGTTTGAGAAAATGTTGATTAGTGGTTTACTTTTATACGAGTTTTTTGGTTGTGCTTGCAGCTTTAATTATCAAAATGTCTATTGAAGCATGGAAAATGTTTATAAAATATACCAAAATAAACTATTTTTTATCATTAGAAGAATCTGAAGTGACATTCTTCAACATTGTTGAACCCTTAAACGCCCAAGGGCGCCATTTTTAATTTAAAAGCGACATAAAAAATGGTCATTTACCTAAAAACTTGAAAAAACGGTCATTTCCCTATCCAACGATATAATTTTTTTTTAAAATCGGTGGTCAAATGACTGATCAATTAATTTTTAAAATGAGAGATGCAATGTGGAAATCGCATACCATAATATCAATATCCACGTTGCACCTCCCATTTTAAAAATTAATTACTCAGTGATTTGACAACCGATTTTGAAAAACTTTATATCGCTGGATAGGTGAATGACCTTTCTTTCAATTTACAGAAAAATATACTGGATGTTCCATTAAAAAAAGTCAACAACGTTTTTTTCAAAAATCCGCCATTTTTCGTTTCGTATTTGAAAGCGATATAAAAAATTCAGTCCATTCAGACAAAACTTTTACTAAAATAAAACATTTCAGCGAAAACCGCATATTTCTATGTTGAGCCGTTTAGAAGTTATAGGCGGTTAAAATGGGGGAAAATATAAGTGGACACCCGGTATAATATCAATTTGCTTAGTTATGTTAAAGTATGTGATATCCACGTTGCACCTCTCATTTTAAAAATTAATTACTCAGTGACTTGACAACCGATTTTGAAAAACTTTATATCGCTGGATAGGTGAGTGACCTTTCTTTCAACTTACAAAAAATTATACTGAAATTAATATTTATATCAAAAATATTATAAAAATTATACAAAAAAATATCCATTAAAAAAAAGTCAACAACGTTTTTTTCGAAAATCCGCCATTTTTTTTTCGTATTTGAAAGTGATATAAAAAATTCAATATATTCAGACAACACTTTTAATAAAATAAAACATTTCTGCGAAAACCGCATTTTTCTATCTTAAGCCGTTTAGAAGTTATAAGCAGTTAAAATGGGGGAAAATATAAGTGGACACTCGGTATATTAATATACAGTTGCTATATACCTAATATGGTTTTTTGTTTCAGGTAAGTTTGACTCTACTTTATTTTGGAATGGTAAGTTTTTAATTTTATTCTATTTTCATCTACGTACCACCAGGAAGTATCGTCCTCCTGGTATCCCCATTTTTTCAGGTTACTAGCGCAACGCGAAACGCCGGTTCTTAGCCTTTTTGTGTTTTCCATGTCGGATATGAAATGTGTCTAGCAGCCGTTTGCTCTGAGAAGAGAAAATGTGTTGTGGTAGCTGATACTTGCCATGGGTGTATTGGACACGACTATGGTGCTTAAGATAATATGGATCTTGATTTTTTCAAAAAGCTTTGCCGATATCTAAGTCTATTTGGCTGAGTCTAGTAGTGATACAAGCGGTGTCTTCGATGTGTCTCCTGCTTATTTCCTTTATAGTTAGTAGCCTGGAATAACTGGTCTATCGGGGACCGACTGAAGCCAACAGGGTGGATCAGTTCCATGGTATGGAACTAATCTCTCGATATGAACTACCTTGGGTTTATTTCTAGCTGAAAACTGGATGCGGTAGACTAGGTATATTACCTAGCTCCGCAATATTTGTTACCTTAAATTGTTCGAATTTTTAACTCTACACTAATTTTGTTTAATTTTGTTTTGTTTGGGGGCGAGGTATGGTAAACACATTTTTGTGAATTTTTGTTTGAAACTATTGTAGAATAATTTTGTTTTTAAATTAACTAAATATATTCGGTACAATTAAAAGAATATTCAAAAAAAATTCAAGACCAAATATTAAAAAACAAGTTAACGGCGGCAAATTTTTGATACCTCCAAAACAAAATGGATTTTGCAGTAGACAGCAAAACTCGTCATTTAATTATATGAAACAAAAAATTCAAATATATTTTAGTAGCTTATGAGTTTATCGAGGTGAGCTGTCGAGTTTTTTTAGTTTTAATAATTTTTAAGTTTTTGGTATCACTAAGAAGTCAAAATAACATTTTTTTTTTGTACAAAAGTGGTGAAAATCAACATATTTATTGTTGTTAAAGAAAAAATATCTCGACAGCGTTACTTCACGAAATGGCTTAAGAAAATCTATGAAAAATTTCAGCTAGATCTGTCAAGTTACAATGTCCACTGCCTTTAAAAAAGGCAGTTTTGAGAAAAATGCGTTTATAGTCTTGATAACTTTTGTTTTCAATTTCTTTTTTGTCTGTCAAATTTTTTGTCTGTCAAACCTATTTCTTTTTTGACTAATATTGTCCTGAAGTGGAATTTGATTACAAATATGGGTTAGACCTTTTCGATATTATACGAACCGTTTCGTTTAGAGCCACGTCGACAGTGTTTTCCCACACTTATGCACCAAACTCCGCCGTCGAAAAACATGATAAAGCAGAGAGTGCGGAGAGTGTGTGGTTGTGCTCCCCATTTTGAATTGATTAGTTTGTAGATGATATTATTTCTTACATTTTTCTTAATATCTTGACAGTGGTACCGATAAGGCAGAGTTCTATACAGACGCACACCCAGGTATTTTGGAGTCTCGTTGTTTTCCAGCATCTGACCACGTCATAAGTTTTTGTTGATTTGGATTTAAGATAGTTTTCATCGTAGTATATTGCTAAGTCTACCAAAGCATCTGTCAGTTTTAAAATTTGCCTTGTTTGAGGATACTTCCTTGTGTGAAACAAGGTAATTTCATTGACCTTGTAACTCAGAAATCCTCTGTAGTTTCGTAGAATTTTGCCAGCAGTCGATGACAGTTAACTGTATAACGGCCGGTTTCACAAAGTAAAGTTAACTTGTGGTTAAGAGATAACCAGAAGTTACGTCAAAATATGCGTTTTAGTTTCAGGTCAACGGCGAAGTATGGTTAACTCACAGAATTTTTAACCAGAGGTTGGAGTGGGTTACCCTTATGGGTATACCCAGAAGTAACAATTATGAAACTGAAACGCATATTTTGGGGTAATTTTGAGGTTATCTCTTAACCACAAGTTAACTTTACTTTGTGAAACCGGCCGTAATAGTGGCAGTTAGGTCTATAAATACTACTCCTGTTTTTCCTTTCCGTTCAAAATTATTTTCAATATTTTGGGTGACAATAAAAATTTGACTGCAGCAGCATTTTTCGGGTCTGAACTCTAATTCTTCTGGAATAATTTTAGTCTCCACAGATTCTGCGATCCGGTTCAGTAACATTTTTTCGAATGCTTAAAAAGGTGACATAAAAGAGACAGGTCTAAAACTGTTTAGGTAATCGGAACAGTTTATTTCAAATAATCATTGGAGAATTGGAGCATACTGGAGCCACATTTTTTCCCAGGTTCTAAAAATATCCTAAAATAGAGATAATTTCTTAATTAAGAAATTAGTTGGATGTAATAAATAAAGAGACCAATATATTTATCATTGAAATATTAAGCCAAATATTCTAGATTTATTTTAATTGACATTTGGCTTCAAATCGTACGGCACTGGAGAATACCTTTAATATAGCTTCTCCCGTCCATTGTATTCTATCTACGAGATTACTATTTTCACGTACACACGATATCTCTTAACCAATTACAATAATTTAATCTAAGATTTTCCTACACGATTAAATCTGCTATTGTTTTCATGGCATGCTTGATAATAATTACCATTAAAATAACCATTAAAGACATTACTCAAAAATTCATTGGATATATTAAAGATGTATATAAATACTCTAGTTAGTAAGGTAAGGTTTTAACTGCTGATAAAAGTAAGTACCTACAATACTAAAATCACAATCAAGATGCACTAGAAATAAACACACCAAGACACTTCAAGTTACAAGGAGCACCCTCGAATATTGATTTACAATGTAAATGTATACTTGTAATGTTATACTTTGTAAAATGTATAATGTTATACTTTGTCAATCATGATTTGGGATTTATACAATGTATATACTGTTATGCTGTACCTTTTCTCTCTGTTCTGAGATTGATCAGAATATTCTAATTTCAATTAATTAACCAATTATATTAATCACTACTTATGGAAACAAAACCAAAGTTAAATAAAACTCTCCAGATAAGATTTATTCTCAGGGCTAATTTATTTTAATCTATTACCTTTAGTTTGTGGCTTCTAGCATCTCGGGTTGTTTACTTTTTCCAGTACACAACAGGGAAAATAAATACACTCAATGTCATACAAAAACTAGAAATGTTATTTATTTATCCAAGATACCATAAATATAAGATTTAAATGAATGCTTAAATCGATTTTGTTGCAACTACTTCTTATCTAATAAATTTATCTTTAATTCTGCTATCTCCTTTTTTTACAAAAATTTTATTTAAATGATTCGGTAGACTGTACTTAGTATTATACAAAAAAAAAAATAATTTAATTTTCTCCTTTTGAATAGATTACTTATTTATTCTTTGGATTTATTAAAGACTATGTTATGCTGTAGAACTGTTCAATAACAAAAAAAATATGACTAAAAATCTGACTAACCTTTTTTCTTCTCTTCTTTCCTTCCTCTTATGGATTGTGTAGTCCTGGATTCTCCCACACGTGCTCCTCGGATGCTATGACGGTCCTTCTCGTACAAACTGTTTCACAAATAAACAACAGCACTCGCTCGTAATCTCTCCTCAATTTTCTCTCTGCTCGATATCTTGTGCAAACTGACATAACCCGGCTACTCGTTCCAGACAGAAAACTGGAATCTCTTCGGACACGAGGAGATTGAACTTCTCAACTCGATCAACAATTTGTTTCAACACGATTCTGCTTATCACGGCCACCAACTTCACCAATTTACACAAACTTAGTACTTTTTAAAAACTAGACTGGTCTCTTCAGATCTTCTTTACAAAGTGAAACTGTTTTTCTCCTCAAACTCAGACTCAACACTCTCTTCCCCTTCCATCCGTCTTTCTCGCCAATCACAAAACACCCTCTCTACACATTACATCCATACTTTTATTTCTCAAGAACAGATTATTTTTGTATACAACTTTTCCGTTTTATCAAATTCCAGGAGACACCAAAATTACTCTTGTTTTTCTACATGCTAAACAAAAAACCTTATATTCTAAAACTCAACCATCGTATTTATCGTCTCTCCTATGAATCATTTGTAAACGTCCTATTGTTAACTTCTAAGCGAAATAAATGTACTTTCTAATCCTACCGCATAAATGTATAAGTGCGTTCAGAGAATCATTAACGATTTTCACTTTCCGCGAAACACTGTTTACTAACTAAATTATACTATTTACAATATTTGGTCATATACAGGGCGATGAAAATCTATGATCTCGTGGTCTCTGACATAAATTAATTTTCTAAATTATTCCCATAAAAATTATATAACAATACATTGCGAATCATGATTTGGGAGTGCTCCTCGTAACATCGAAGCTCTTGCTTTGTTTATTTCTAGTAAATCTTGATTGTGATTTTAGTATAGTACTGAAATAATCGGTACCGAAATACTCAGTGAGACATCACAATCTAATTGTGCTCAACTGTATAAACTATGTCACTTATCTACATAAAAAATAAACATTAGTTTTTTTTATTTATTCAAAGTAATAAATAGGTAATTAAAAAAATATATATGAACGAAAAACTTCACTCTCTTGAAACTTATTATCAATTTACTTATATATTTTTTGGTACATTTTAAATTGAATTAAAAAATAGTAAGACTTTTGGTGATACCTTTGACAAGAAAAATGTTACTGGAGTGTACCACGGTATTAACCCGGCACCTGCCACGTGGGGTGCTACCAGCACACCATAACATATTTTTATCAAATATTTGATACTTCAAGTTTGGTAACGGAGCTGTGCGTCATAGTAGCTTTCTATAATATAGTCTGTTCGCTAAACTCAGACGCAACTTTCTAGATATTTTAGTCGGTAATTTTGCCAATTTTAGTAAAATTGGCAAAAAATAATTACTAAATAGTTAATAATCACTAAATAGTTAGTAATTTTGCAAATTTTTGCAAAATTGGCAAAAAACAAAAAAATTATCGACTAAAATATCCTGCCAGTTGCGTCTGAGTTTAGCGAACCGACTATATTATATAGCATAGATGTGTTAGTGTTTGAAGTGGTTATTTAGTGTCATTCTGAACTTATAGCACTAAAATCGAATTGGGGTGTCATCATCTGGCACTTTAAGTTTTAAATTTTTTTTGTATTTTTGATAAACTGGTCAAATTTACATTTTTTATTGAAATAACTAATTAATATAGACTCTATACTCACTAAATATTAATTTTTTAAGATATTTTACTTGACTTCATTTATTATGGCTTGGTACTTGCTAATATAATATGAGTAGATCACAAAAAATTTTTAAGGGATGCTGTGAGCACCCCACGTGGCAGTCGGCGCCTTGCAAAGCCACGTGGCAGGTGCCGAGTTAAAAGAAACACAGTAATAAACTTAATACTTTATAAGTTAAAAATAAATTATAAATAAAAACTTCCGGTTGAAATGTCTTCTCAGCTTTAAAACAAAGTTTTTCTTTTACATTTTCAATAAGTTAAAAGGCACCAATAAACTTTTTTAGCATAAAATTTGGAATGCTGTGATTTCCAACACATTCTAGTCACTTTATGGACCCTGAGGCATCGTAATTATAACTTCTAAAGCCCCTCGTGACCGTCATATTCTCTCGTCGTTTTGTAGACATTTGTCGACTTCTATCGTGGTCTTTTAAGGCCTAATTCCGAAATTTGACATGAATTTTAATTCGGTTATAATATGCTTAATAATTTTTAAATGTTTTGAATTTTGTTGGTGGTTGATTCTGGGTGGTTTTAATATTTTTATAGTCGTTAATTAGGCGTAATTAAATTACTTGGTTATATAATTATTTCTTTTTATTATTTAGTTATACACTTCTCGAAGAAATTAACGCACCACAGGTTTTACATAATATCTTCTATTAGGTCGGGTCGTATTAAGCTATCAAAAGCTTGCTTGAAATCTACGATAAGGAGAATAGTTCTAAATCGCTTTGGTTTGGCAAAAGTATTTAGTAGTAAAAATGAATGCTTCTAAGTTTTACATGCTTAAATAAAAACTGAAATTATAACTTTCTGTTCGATATATACTAAGCCTAGTTAATAAAAAAATTTAAATTAATTACAAAATTATACCTACTGTGAAACGATTTTCCAATAATTGAATTTTAAGTTCAGCCCTAACCAATCTTAATTTTCTCTTTGAAAACTACATTTAAATTACTTTTCTGCAATCGATTTTAATTAGGAAAAGTAGTCAAACAACTCGTTTAAAATAAACTAAAAGATTCATATTGTGAAATTGGCTGTTAGTGTATAATAAACTCTCCAACTTTATCGTTGAAAACCAATATCATCTTGCGAAATATCAGATTCAGTGACTAGTAATTCAAAGCCAGTTAATATATTCATCGAGTTTCGCAAAATTTCCAGTCTAGACTAGAAGTAAAGCTTCATTTGACTTCGTGCTTTTAAAATTATTTCCTTAAAATCTGTACTTCAAGTAATCGTATTCTTTGTCGATACTGCCTCAACACATTGTACACTGGAAAAATGGACACATGATACTTGGTCGACATAATGTCGACTAAAAATAAGTATTTAAATTTGTTAAAACTTTTGGAGCTGAGGAAAAAATATTTTTCTGACCTCAATCTAAAGACGGTTTAGCCATGCTAGTAAAGAATTTTTTGTTGAGTTAAAGTTATTAAAAACGTACAAGTTGATTACTTACTTCAAAATACTTTCCAAAGCTTTTCAATTACCTGGAATTTTTTGTATAAGCTTCTGTCACAGTTTGAACGTTGAGTAGGCTGGAAATATGAATTTTTGGTGACAATATTTAAGATGTGAAGGATAAACACTTAACAGCAGATAAACTAATCAATAAAAAAATTATGGATAACAGATGAGATCTTGAAACTAATGCACGAAAGAAGAAAAGCCAAAAATGGCCCAGGCTGATATACAACGACAAATAATATAATAATAAGAAGGAAATCAGAGAAGCAAAAGAAAAAGGAGCAATGGACAGATGCGTATAGATTGAGATTTTATAATCAAAGTACGATAGTCACAACATAGGAAAATTAAAGGACTCACAGGTGTTCAAACATAGTATACAAACATAGTAGAATAAAAACGTGGAAGGAGTATCTAGAGAAACTGGATAGCGACCAAAGATATAACACTTTTGAGCTAGAAGAAGTAAATGATAGACCAAGAATATTACAGTAGGAAGTTTGTTCTGCAATAATACTGCTAAAGGATGGCAAAGTGGCAGGCCCCCAAAATATACAAGCAAAACTACTAAAACAAATGGACAATCAATCAATATAAATAACAATAAAGATATTCAACAACACATTCAACTCTCGAGAAATACCAACAGAATATCTGAAGTCTAAGTTTATCAGAGAATCTATCGGAGATCATCTATCAGAGAGATCATCTATCGGAGATCATCTATCAGAGAATGTACAAGCTCTGTGAAAGTAAAATTTCTCCCAACCAGTTTAAGTAGTTCATAAATGAGATTTTTTTATGAATAAAAGTCTTATCCAGAGATGCAGGAACGTCAATTGCGACGTATATGTATGTCTGGTTGATTACGATAAAGCGTGATCGAGTGCAGCACGTCAAGATAATGCAAACACTAAAAGAAGCAGGGATTAACAAACAAGATCTGAAAATAATTAAAAACCTTTATTGAAGTCAGACCGCAAATCTCAGAAATAATGGTGAACACACCGATCATGCGTGGTGTGAGGCAAGGCTGTATTTTGTCTCCTTTAATCTTCAATCTCTACTCGGAAATATTGTTTATCGAAGCATTGAACGAAACTGAAAAAGGTATGTTACATATGCTGCTAAATGGATACCGCCTTAACAACATCAGATATGCAGATGGCATCATAGTATTTGCGAATAACCCAGAAGAGCTAAAAATCCTTATTAACAGAATCACGTATTGAAATCAACAATATGGGCTTAATATAAACGTACAGAAGACAAAGCTTATGATCATTAGCAAGAAAAAGATGACAGAAGATCAACTCTACGTCAACTAAACTCCTGTAGAAAGAGTGAAGCACTATAACTACCTTAGTATTATAATAAATGAAAAATGGACCAACGACCAAGAGATAAGAGCGCACATCGGAAAAACTACATCCACCTTCAACCATATAAGGATTTTTTCAATAGTCACAACCTCTCTTTTTATGATGTTGAATTGTGGACTTTGAAGATATATGTATAAAATTTGAAGCATTTGAGATGATGATATTTCGGAGAACACTTAAAATCCCGTGGACTAATCGAGTCGTAAAGAAGGAGGTCCTCAGAATAACAAGGAAGAGGTCCTGACCACCATCAAATTTCGAAAGTTACAGTACTTTGGACACATTATACGAAATGAATCCAGATTAACTTCTATAAGCCATTCTGCAAGGAAAAATATTTGGAAAGCGAGGTCTAGGATCAAGAAGACCATCCTGGTTAAAGGACCTCAGAACCTTGTTCAAACATATGTGTAGCTTTTCCGCTTTGCTGCAGATAAGATAAAGATTGCCATCATCATCGCCAGCATTCGTCAAGGATAGGCACATCAAGCAGAAGAACTATAGGTAAAGGAACTAGACAAAAAATTAGAAACAATTTTTGCTATTATTGATGATATAATATCTTACGTTTACTGAACATAGTATGGATTAATCTAAATTAAACAATGTAGATGCTGCACAAATAATTAATTATAAAATTAACAAGCTGAAAATGCGGGCATTATCATAACGAAAACTTTGTTTATTTACGTATTTTAATTAATAATATGGAAAATTTGCTATTATGAAAAGTTGTTCAGAATTAAAAATTATGTTTTAATGTGCAATTATATAATTCTAATTTAAATGTTGTGAATTATAAAGGTACTTTACTCTTGATCGAAATTCATATTTTTTATATACCTCGTATAAAATTAATAAAATTTGATATATGATGGTTGCATCATAAATCTGAGACCATGAAGAACTTTTTATAAACAATAACTTTTCTTCGTCAAATTAAAAATAAAAGAGTTATAAATGAAAGTGTTGTTGGTATCCATAATTTGAGAAAAATCTTCAAATATTTTTTTCCATTAGAAGGATGTAATTACACTTATAAGGCCATAATTTTTTATTTCAAACAACATTTCATATATTCGGTTCGCTAAACTCAGACACAACTGGCTAGTGATTTTAGTCAGTAATTTTGCCAATTCGACAAAAAAATAATTACTAAATAGTTAATAATTACTAAATAATTAGTAATTTTGTAAATTTCGGCAAAATTGGCAAAAAACAAAAAAAATACCTACTAAAATCACTAGCCAGTTGTGTCTGAGTTTAGCGAGCCGACTATAATAACAATTTTCATTTCATAACAAATGGAACAGTCCATTTATCATTAGGTAGTCCCATTAAAGGGGAGGCCGTATACTCGTATAAACCTTTTTAAAGTTAATAAATTATTGCTTTCAAAATATACTTAAATTGTATTTTTCAACATCTATTTATTTTATATAATAATTAAATTCACTATAAAATGTCATTGATATTTTATTAATAATTAATTTAAAATTTAGTTTGACATTCACGAAATGTCAAACTCAAATGTAAATAACCTATGCTTTGCTTAACAAATTCAGATTAAAAAAACTAGCCTACTTACTATAAACGATTTCAGCTGACGTTTAGTGTGTCGGCGGAAAATAAAAGGATTGTGACGTCACATTTTAGACTTTGAGGTCGATTATCTCGAAGACGATTAGAGATCTCGAAATGCCGTTTTCAGATTTGGATTCAGAAAACAAAACTACATAAGAATCCATTGATAAATCTACTCTAAGTATTGCAGGAGCGGCGACGCAATAACACACAGACTTTGCGAATTTATAAACGAAAAGTTTTCGTTGAAAATCTCTAGAATGTCTGACAACTACTGTCTTCTATTAATACGATAACAGAAAAGCTCAAAAATAAAAAGAATATTAATTAAAGTAGAACAAAATTTTTGTAGATTTTCACAGTGTAGCACATTTTCGTTGGTTAGATTTCTCAAAATTATATCTATTGAGCACGGTTTAGTTCGAACTATAACAATAACAATGAATGTAGTCTGCCAGAACGACTGACACTTAATCTAATTGTATTTACACAATCCTCCATTTGGTCAGATTGGCACTGCCACGCCGCACCGGATCCCTCTGCTCTAATCGATACCGTTGAGATGGCTTTCAAGCTGAAAATACAATTTGTATATTTCAGACATATGTAGTGAGTACAATTACATATGCGAACCCGAAGTTTCCACTTCAGGCGAATGAAATAAATGTACTTAGTATTTGTTTTGCAGCGGCTCGGCGGTTAAAAGGGGACAACCGCAAAGTTTTGAACGAATGAGATTGTACCTTATTGACAAAGAAGTCTACAGCCAGGTATTTTTATTGAATTATATAAATTACATGCTTTAAATGTATGTTATTTTGTATAACTAAATATTTGATATATGGAAATAAACCTGTTGTTTTATTGTCTTTCAAAAGGTATTTGATCGTGTCAAGCACTCAATATTGATCGAAGTTCTTAAACACATTGTCTTGGATAGCAGAGACTATCGGATAATTGCACTTTGTATTCTTATTAAACAATATTAGTTCAAATAGACGGTTTAGAATCACATGCTATTGATTTTAAAGGAGGAGGTCGGAAGGAATGATTCTTGTTGCCCCTGCTTTTAAACGTTTACTACGAAAGAATTTTCAGAGATGCACTTTTTGAAAAACAAGAAGGAATAATTGTGAACGGTGAAGTCATTAATAATTTGCGATATGCGTACGACACAGTACTCTTAGCTTCTATTTTTAGAAGATTTGCAAACATTACTTGATAGTGTCGTTTAGAGGAAACAGGTCTGTAAGTACCAAAGTACTGGTAAAAAGTTAACAACAGAATATAAAACAGTCTACATAATGTAAATAATACCAAAGTTAAGCAAGTTAATTAAACTGTTTACATTGAATATCAGGTAAATTTCAAAGCAGATACTCATGGTGAAATTAGATCTAGGACAGAGTAGGCCAGGGCCGCTTTTACAAGGATATCCAAGGTGTTATGTAACAGAGACCTCAAATTGTTATTGAGGATCCGCCTACTTCGCTGCTACGTGTTCTTAGTCTTAATTTTATGGTGTCGAGTCTCGGACTGTGAATAAAATCGAGCTAAATCGCCTTAGACTTTCGAAATGTGGTGCTACACAATTTTAAAGTTTCTTGAGTGGAAGAGATTCTAAACTTCACAATATTAGAACGTCTCAGTAAGACCAATGGGATTATAAAAAGCATCAAGAAGAAAAAGTAATTCGCACATGTAATGAGAGGTCCCAAATATAAGTTGCTACAAAATATTATGCACGGGAAAATAGCAGGCAAACCCAGTCCAGGACAAAGGAGAATTCATTGTTGAAGAACCTGAAGCAAGATTGGTATCGTGTTGATACAAGCATATTAAAATAAAATTAAGATAGCTATGACGATAACCGACGTTCTAAAAGGAGATAATATATGAAGAAGAGAAATTAACCAAAATGAATTGTAATATATGTCATTTCTCTGTAACATATTATATGCCAATCGTTGATATAAAGAAGAGCCCGTCTCTCAATGGGCTGAGAGATACATAATCGATACGTCAATGAAAACAAAGATAGTAAAAAGGGGAAAATTAATGAAACAACAGCCCTCATCGCCAACTGCGTGGACAAAGCAGAACTCACAAGGCAACAAATGGGAAACGCAAAATTTACCAGTAAAGAAAAAGAACACCGATTGTGAATACAAAATTGTTTTCAAGCCCTGGAAGAAGAGATACCGAATGCTGAGTCTTTACTACTCTTTCGATCTATCAGCATATTTCCAGATTTTTGTTGGTTGGTCGAAACCTCTGGGTTTCTTATAATACATGGCATATTCTGGTACCGGGTGGTGAAATCTTCTCCCAATCTTCTCTCCAAACGGTTATATTGAAATTTCTTTCAATTAGATTCATGCAGAATCTAGAGGGTTAATTCTTGAACAAAGCCTACTCATGTTTCTGTCGATGATTCCATCTTCCATCGAGAGAGCGGAGCATAAGTGCCGCATTAATTTTTTATATTCCATGACAAGTACATTAGTCAGACTGACCAATCAGACCTGTTATGACCTATGGTATTGAATCAAGACAAGATACCAACAAAACCAAAAGCATGCTACTAACAGCCGAGATGATACTAAGAGCAATAGCAGGGAAAACAAGAAGGGATAGAATACAAAACAACATCATCAGGGAACAATGTGGCGTGCAAGATGTAGTAAGATGGGGCAGGCAAAGACGAAGAGAATAGTTCAGTCATGTAAAAAGAATGGAGGAGCACAGACTACCAAGAATTGCTCTAGAAGAAAAACCAGCTGATAAGAGTCCACCGGGGAGACCACCAAAAAGATGGAGAGATAGCTAGAAGTCTATCTCTCAAGAAATACTTCAAAGTCCGAATTAACAGATCGACAGATCTACAAAAAGTATAAGAAGAAGAAGACAAGTGCATGTTCTCGAAGGGCGTGTGAGGGTGCTATGTGACTTAGTGCTGGTACCGGTGCACAGTACTTCGAAATGGAATACACGAGTCGCAGTGCTGTCGATCTAATGTAATCGCTGAGGAACCACATGTGGTACTGCATAACATTTGAAGAACGTTATTACGTGTTCTATTTTGCAGTCGTCTCTGTAAGACGTTCTTTAAAGCTTAGCAAGTGTCTCACCTAGATATTTTGGATGTTTAGTATGGCTGATATTGCAGAATCCACCAGAGATGCGAAAGAAGTTTTTATCCATTCCGAAAGTGGGTCCTGGGAAATTGCCCTTAAGGTTAACGAAGAGAAGACCAAGTACATAGTTACAAAAACTCAAAGACAAGAGTTTTGTCTAAGAATTAGACAAAACATTTTTATAAAATAAATGATAATCGCCAGAAATTTTAACATGTTAATTTCTTCAAAAAAGACAAAATGCATGGTTATAACAGCAGATCCAATAAGATGTAAATTGGAGCTGGAAGGTCAGATAATAGAACAAGTGATGGAGTTTAAATACCTAGGCATCACACCATCTAGCTACGGAAGGCTCGAAAAAGAAGTGGAAGATCAAGTGAATAGAGCAAACAGAGCCGCAGGTTGCCTGAATAACACAATATGAAGAAATGAAAATATCGGAAAAGAAATGAAAGGCAGAATTTACAAAACAGTCATCCGACCATGAAAACCCTTCGAAAAATCGATGGGACAGAGCTAGAAGTACAGATATACGACGGAGATGCAAGGTGGATAACATTAATAACTGGGTAAGAAACAGAAGAATAGAATGGAATGACCACATAAGCCAATAAATAGGATAGTCAGGACAGCGAGAGACGGTTCCCCAATAGAAAGATGATCAGTGGGAAGACCACGAAAACGACAGAACAACATCTTAGTAGAGGCACGTTGAAAAAACAGACAAAAGAGTCATGTCTATACAAAAAGAAGAAAAAGAGAACATTTTGATAAATGGATTCAAAGTTGTCCAAGAATTCAAATAATTGGGAGCAGTGATATCAGCCGAAAAAATTAGTAAAAGAATTAACAACTACAATCATGTCAGAAAATACAGCATATTACTTTGTGAAACACGTTCTCTGAAAAAAAAACTTTTCTATTACATACCAATTAATCCGTATACCTAATATCTGTAAAACCCTGTACACAAAAACCTATTATCTGGTCTAGCACAGCAGGAAAATTTGCAGGTTGACGACGAGACGAGAAAAGTTAATGAACCGCCACTGCTTATTAGGGCTTTATGTTTATAATAGGGATAACGGTAATTATACCCTGCAAACGGAAGTGTTACGGGTCTGTTTGTGAATTCTGGTGCTTAAGGAGTGCACTTGGATTACTTCCAGTTAAGTTGAAATTAAATAAAAAAGGTTGGTACGTCGGTCTGGCAGCCGATACGACGGGATTATGACCAACTTACTTTTATCTCGCTGTTGCCAAAAGGAAAACAGTCCTACCTAAAAAAAAAACGAAAATAAAGAAAAGCGAGATACGACTCCTTTATATTTACCATGCAGAGTGGTAACGTCTATTTTTAGTTTATGCAAATCTGAAAGGGAGTTATAAAAAACGGCTAGTAAGGGTAGTAATAATATAGTTTATCGTACATAAAATATAAGCATTGTATATAACATATATTTCTTCTTCTTTTTGTGTAGATGTAACTCTGTCTGTTTTTTTCAATGAGCCCCCAGTAAGTTGTCATTCCATCGTTTTCGTAGTCTTCCAACTGATCGTCTTTCTATTAGGGAACTGTCTCTCGTCGTCCTTACTACTCTGTTTGTTGTCATTCGGCTTATGTGGTCATTCCATTTGACTGTTCTGTTTTTTACCCACTTATTAATGTTCTTCACCTTGTATTACCTCCGTCGAATGTCTGTTATTCTATATAGCTCTGTCTCATAGTGTCTTACTATAGATTTTTTGAAGGCTTTTCATCTCTGCTATTTCTAGATTTATATTTGTCCTCTCTGTATCAGGTCGTGCATAAAATCTATTTTCATATCTAATTGGACGATAGCTTTAATTTTTCTTCTTTTAAATCTGGGAAATTTTCTGATTTTTTAAAAAAGGTTCTACATGGTCTATAACCTAAGATGCAACCATGGCACTAGACAAAGTATCCAGACAAAAAATGCAACTAGAAAAAGTGGTGGAAGTCAGATAGAACTACTGTACAAAAAATATCTATTGTGGAATCAGAAATATATTTTATTTGCGACAAAAGATATTCACTCTGTATCTCTCTCTTCGTCTCTTACGATACATCAATCGCCTTGTATATGATCCTAATCGTCACCCCTTTCTATTGTGGCGGTCTTCTTCACTTAAATGTCTTTCCAACATCGTCTTGGATGTGCCCTTTATCAATGTGTTTGCTAGTCTTCCTCGTTTTAGTTTGTCTGTGGGGGTTCATTCTAACACTTTTTTTAGATCCTTCTTTAGCCATACTTTAGCTCCATAGATTAAGTCTTTAATTGCTGATGAAATATGCCCAACACAACCTGTGTGCTAACTCGATTTTACGCTGCATTTAGATTGTAGTGTTTTTGTTGAGATGACCCTTGGAGTTGCTTCATCCATAATATGAATCTAAACTGACTTTTTAAATACACTTTTATCTACGTACTCAATAGAAATACAACTTGTTTCAGTCAAAGTCAAATAAATACTAACCTCTAAACGAATGTTGTGCATATTGGCATATGACGCCTGAAGAAGTCATGCGCACTCGACAGTAGTAATGGTATGACGTTCTTAGACGTCATCAGAATTCAAAGTGTTGTTACTGGTTTTAATTATAGTGTTTTCTGTTTTTATATTTTTTGTCCTAGCACCGAAGTCAGGGCTCCTGTCACCTGTCTTTCCTTTAATATCCTTTCTTTATACCCCATGTTACATATTTATTGCAGCTTGCAATTGTCTCCTGTTCCAGATTCAGTTTCTCTGTTTCTTCCCTTCCTAAGCATAGATATTGTGTTTTCTTGGTATTCACCTTTAGACCCCATTTTCTATATTCTTCTATTAGTTTTCCTGTCATATATTTAAGATCTTCCTTGTCCTCTGTAATTACAATTTGGTCGTTTGAATAGTGCAGCGTGTAGAGAATCGTATCTCCTATCGATTGTCCCATTCCATTGCACTTCTACATCCACTGTCTCCGGACTCCATCAATAATATATGTATATGTTTGAAGGATTCGACCGTTACTTGATTGAAGTTAATTTTATCTAACAATAAAACACTGAAAACGTTTGTTTTCTATATTTCCACAAAATTTATTATAACTATGTGACTACAGCTGTTTCGGCAGAGTGCCTTTCTCAAGTGATTTAGTTTACTATGGTTTTGCCTTTTTAATGTCTTTAACTGAGGAGGTTGAGGAATGGGAAGCTGTTTGTCTCGAGTTGGTCATTCAGCATTATATCTGTATTTCTTAATTTATTAATTATCATAGATTCTAATAAAGATAGCTTAAGACCTTTAGTTTGAATATGCAGAATTTGAAACTCTTCATTAAAAGAATGATTATGCTCTAGAAGGTGAAGTGCGTATGTAGAAGTGTCTGTTTTTCTACTGTTGAAAGCCCTTTTGTGTTCTGCTATCCATTTGTCAAATGTTCTGCCAGTTTGACCGATGTAAGTTTTCGTACAGTCACCACAAGTTAGTTTGTAGACACCACTCTCTAGTTGTTGTCTCTTTCGGCTCTTATTGTTCTTAATATATTTGCTTAAGTTGCTGTTAGTTTTGAAAGCTGGTGTTATTCCTTTCTTTTTTATGTATCTGGCTATTTTTGTTGTTTTCTTGGCAGTATATGTGATAGAGCAGAAGGTACTGGTTTCTTTCTGTGGTGGTGGATAGACTAATTTCAGGGCTTTCTTATGGAGTTTTTGATATAAAATTTTATTATTTGTTTGTTAGTTATAGCCATTGTTTACTGCTATTTGTTTAATGATGTTCAGTTCTATTTCGAAGTCATTTTTTGACATGGGAATTTCTGTCAGTCTATGTATCATGCTATGGTAGGCTGCTAATTTGTGTTGTGTAGGATGGGATGATGAATTGTGTATAGTTGTGTCAGTATGGGTAGGTTTATGATAATATACGGAGAAGTCATGTTTGTTGTGTAGGCGAAATGTGTCCAACTCATCATAGAAGGCTTTCTTTATAATTTTCCTGATATAAAAATGGAGAAGAAAAGGCGAAGCCAGAATATTAAAAAAAAAAAATAAAACAGTACAGTTATATTAAACAAAATGGTGATTATATTAATGTTAAAAAGTAAAGAATATTTTCGGTGTGTGTTTATATGGGATAAAATAAGCGTCATCATGATAATACTAACATGTGGCACAAAAGTCAGAGTTATTGTACTTTACACATAAACTGTAAAACAAGATTATTGTTAAAACTATACTACTGTGTCCCATAAAGCCTAAAAGGATTGTGCTATAATTTAGATAGCTCAAGACAAGGGGAAAATAGTCACAGTAATACAAATTTAATCACCATTTTTCACCGATAACTGTAATCGTTACTCCAAAATTACGACTTTCAGACGAATTTCAATGCGGTTTATATTCAAATGCACCAGCCCGACTCGTAAGCGACGCGACACTTGCAATTCGCAGTTTTTTGATTGCTGTAATATTTATTTAAATGGGCTATTTTCAACTCGAGTAGCTTTGTTTTTGGTATCTCGTTTATTTGTTAGAGTTTAGAGACACTATCAAAGTGTACAATAGTATATACTAAATATTTGAAAAGTTAATCCTATTAAGACTAATAGATCAATCTACTACTTTTGTTGAGCATATGCCACGATGTTACTTACTTACTTACTTACCCACTTAAGCCGTCCTCTTGTACCTTACGATGTCGAGGTAAGTGGAGAAATCAGACGTCTCCATGCCTTTTGGTCAGTAACTAGTCTTTCTGCCTTTCTTCACCCAGTATTTCTTTCTGCGTAAGTCTCTCCAATGTCCGCGTTCCATGTTCTTGTCTGGCCTGCCTCTTCGTGAGTTTTTGTCGAATGCAGCCTTCCATACCCTCTTAGTTCTACCTTCACTCATTCTCGTTATATGTCCGAACCTCGATAACGGTTTAGTTTCAAGTCCGTCTAAGGTCATTCCGATACCGTACCTTTCACGTATTTCTTCGTTTCTTATACGATAACGTCTGGGCACCCCGGTTACCTGTCGAAAATATAACACGCTTTAATTTTACTACGAATTTTGTCTTTCATTGTCCACATTTCACTACCGGAGACTAGCACCGGCTCATAGAGTTTTAAATAATTTCATTTTTCAAAAATGAATAACCATTTTCAATTTCGTTGCAAAACGAAAATACAGCCGCATCATATTCTAGTCCAATCAGAGAGTGCAGCAAGTGTTCAATAATTGTTGGGGTGGCTTGTTTTTCCTCGTTTGTATACAATTGCTTGTTAACAATTAATTATAAAAACAATAAAGTTTACATTTAAAAAAAAAACGACTATCAAAACACCTCCAAAAACACAACATCCACGGCCGAAGTGACCAAAAAATGTGCGAACTTTGCTGTTTAGATCATACAATAGGGGCTGGTTCTATGTTTTTTTAAAGGCATTTTGCCACCGGGTCAATAAAAAACTTAAACTTAAGCAAAAAAAATAAAATGATTAAATGAGGCGCAAAGAGGTCCACTTACCGTTTTAATCATTGCATCAGCTCTTTAGAGGGCCCTCAACTGCATTTAGCACTGCGTACACCAATTGCATAACAAGTCCATAACAAAAGCCTTACAAGCTAGGCTGTTAACACCGGCAAACTAGCGTAGCCGTGATTGAGTAGCAACTATCTTCTTTCGCTTTTTTCCAAAAACTACAAGGCTTCAGTTTTTGCACTATTAAGCAAACCTCTTTCATATCGCGATAGACAAGCAACAATGAATACAAAATAGTGTTGGACTGGTTGCCTTCCTCGTAGAAATAATTTAAAAATAATTAAAATATAACAGCAAGCACCTCTACCGGTTTCGAAACTTATTAGTCTCTCATCAGGAGGCACATATGCTGCTCTCTCTGATACAACCAAAACAAACCCCGGCGTGCAATGATGGATTGCAAGGAATGAAATGTTAGGGATGCCCTAGCGGCAACTGCTAGCAAAAGACTAAGTTTTCAATCTAATGTCACATAAAAAAACATCAAAAAATGTTACTCAACATCCTACCAGATTGAAAACAATGGGAACCTTCTCTGGTTACACCTCCGAGGCTTCTACAACTTGCAAGCCATAACGGATGCTGAGACTAAGGAGGATGAGGGAATTTTACAATTTATAATTCACGTCCCATCTGCTCAGCGCAATAATTTCATTTTTGTTTTCAGGCTTACTTCCTTCTTCCTAATAAAACTTTTATTTAGTGTATAGGTACCTACTATAATTTTGTTGTACTCATCACTCGACTGTTGATTTCTGGTTTTATATTTCCTTGTCCATTCATTGTTGATCCTAGACACTTCAAGTGTAATAGTCTCATTACTTAGCTTTACATTTATTTTTTCTTGAGTTTTCGATATTACTAAAGCTTCTGTTTTTTCAATGTTTATTTTCTTCCCGAATATCTTAAAAGCTTCATTCCAAACATTTACATTCACTTGCAAGTGCAGAACACATATCTTGTAAAAAATGCTTTTATCGCCAACCGTCACTAAAGTCATTCATTCAGTCAGTCAAGTACCCATTTGCCCCCTTTTGCGGCAGTAAATTACCACTTTATTGTACTGAAAGACGAATTTTACTTTACCTGCCGCGATTAATCAAATTATCCGAAATTAAATGTAAATGGTCGATGGCAGTAATCGAATGGCGAGTATTTGAGTAAACTTCAAATTTATTTACTTTATTTATTAAAAATATTGCACACAATTTGCGAGCTTATTAATGAAATATATGTCAAAAAGTAAAATTCTGTAGTATTTTTTAATAATATTCATATAAAATAAATTAAAACTTTACCGATTTATAGGCTATTGATTATATTCAAAATAAGATAGCTAAAAGGAACTACAACGTTAACGGGGTTTTATTATTTCATATGGTCAATGGACATCTATATATGAAAAAACCGCGGAGTGCTACCATTTAAAGGGGTGCGTTTTTGAGAAATGGGTGAATTAGTCCCTGGGCACAGGTTACATTAGGGTGAGTTCTATGCACTTTTGGTATAAACATAACTACATAAAAATTGTTCCTGGTTAAATCTCCTATCTAAATATCGCTTTTTAAAGTCAATGATACTTTTTTTTACAAAAATATATTCAAAAGAAAAAGCACAAAGAAACCCAAAAGAAAGAAATTTTGTTTTTTGTCCCATAACTTTTGTCCACGAGGATATAGGTATAGACATTGCTTTACAGAAAAAAAATCTACATATTTCTTCTTTAAAATGTTGTATAGTAGAGGTAATTAGGATATATAGTTTTCGAAATATGATTTTTCAAAGTTCGCCACTCACAGCAATTTTGGGCAATTTTCCTTGTAATTTCGCAAATATTGTTCTGTAACTTTTTTCCACGTAACTTTAGGTATATGAAATGGTACACCTAATAGAAATAGAAATCAATTAGCTTTAAAATGGTCTACTGTCTAACGTTGTACGACTTTTTTTTTAAAGAGATTATGGTTTTTCAAAGTTTTATACTTTTAACGATTTTTTATAATGTAATATAAAAATAAAATTATATTATTATATGATATATTGTATATTATATAATATTATATTATATAGAGTATATATAATATAATATTATATTATATAATATATAATACCTAATATAAAAAAAATATTATTTTTTACATTTTTTACGATTATTTTTGAAATTTCTCATTATAACTTTTTTCTTCTACATTTAGGTATATATTATATTATATAATAAAAAAAGCTTATTTTGTTTACTTTAAAATTTTGTATTACAAAAAATTCGAGGATTATTTTTGAATAACATATTATTTTTCAAAATGTAATAAGTACTTGCAACGATTTTTGATTTTAGGATTATTTTTTAAATTTCTCATTATAACTATTTTTTTCTTGTACATGAATATACTATATATTGCTGAATAAAGAGGGCTTACTTTCTGTTCTTTAAAATGGTGTATCATCTATATTTAAATAATGGAAACCGAGTGATTTTTTGATATTTTTTTACCTGTATTATTTAAAATTATTTCTTTTACAAAAATTACATAAACATTAGTCTTAGAAAACATCACTTTAGTTAAAATTATTTAAACGTTGACATTTAAAAAATTTCAAAATCAAAGTCCATCTCTTCGTTAGCATTAGCTTCAATATCTTCCTCTGACACCTCAGTTATCTTAGAGTCCCACAATTAGTACCCATGCACATGCACCCTTTGCAGAATATTGAAAAACTAATTCCTATCTTCCTACAACCGCAGTTTTTTGTACATCCTTTGGTACATTTACATGCTATTTTTTCAAGCAAAGCTTGTGGTGCAGGAGCTTTGACAGTAAATATTGGAATTAATCCATATTTTGAAGTTTGCCCGGCCGAGTCAAGTGGATCCAAAGTATTACCTATAAAAAATAAGATTCAATCATAACACACAATCACATAAAAAAGTTATAAGGAGAAATTTAAAAAATAATCCTAAAATCAAAAATCGTTGCAAGTACTTATTACATTTTGAAAAAGCATATCTTATTCAAAAATAATCCTAGAATTTTTTATAATACACCATTTTAAAGTAAACAGAATAAGCTTTCTTTTTTATTATATAATATATACTTAAATGTAGAAGAAAAAAAGTTATAATGGGAAATTTAAAAAATAATCGTAAAAAATATAAAAACTTGTTAAAAGTATAAAATCTTGAAAAAGATAACCTCTTTAAAAGAAGTCGTACAACATTATACAGTAGAACATTTTAAAGGTAATTGATTTCTATTCCTCTTACATGTACCATTGCATATGCCTAAAGTTGCGTAGAAAAAATTTACAGAAAAATATTTGCGAAATAACAAGGAAAATTGCCCAAAATTGCTGTGAGTGGCGAATTTTGAAAAATCATATTGCGAAAACTGTAAATCCTAACGACCTCTACTAAGCATCATTTTAAAGAGAAAATATGTAAGTTTTTTTTCTGTGAAGCAATGTCTATACCTATATCCCCGTGAACAAAAGTTATGGGACAAAAAACAAAATTTCTTTCTTTTGGGTTTCTTTGGGCTTTTTCTTTTGAATATATTTTTGTAAAAAAAAGTATCTTTGACTTTAAAAAGTTATATTTAGATAGGAAATTTAACCAGGTACAATTTTTATGTAGACGTGTTTGTACCAAAAGTGCATAGAACTCACCCTAATGTAACCTGTGCCCACGGACTTATTCAACCATTTCTCAAAAACGCACCCCTTTAAATGGTAGCACTCCGCGGTTTTTTCATATATAGAGATTCATTAACCATATGAAGTAATAAAACCCCGTTAACGTTGTAGTTCCTTTCTATAGTACATAATCAATAGCCTATTAGTAGGTAATTATTCAATATTGATAACTATCGATTAAAAATCGAAAGCGGCCATCTTGCAAACGTTATCTGTCATCACTGTCATGAAATTATTATGACGTCTAAAATTTAAAAAGTTTTTAAATTGTAAATTGTAAGTATAGTCTGTTCGCTAAACTCAGACGCAACTTTCTAGATATTTTAGTCGGTAATTTTCCCATTTTTAGTAAAATTGGCAAAAATTAATTACTAAATAGTTAATAATCACTAAATAGTTAGTAATTTTGTCTAATTTTGCAAAATTGGCAAAAAACAAAAAAATTATGGACTAAAAGATCTAGCCAGTTGCGTGTGAGTTTAGCGAACCGACTATAAGTGTTAAAACCAATATAAAATTGTTTGCGATAAAATTTTGTATGCACCACGTCAGTAAAGACTCTTTATCGAACTCGTCTGTTATTCGCCTCGCTCGCTATGCTCGTTTTGCTCATAATACCAGACTCGTTCAATAAAGAGTAACTTTACTGACTTGGTATTGTAACACATTAATACTCACGACGGACCTGTAAGAGACGATTTATCGGTTTTGTTTAGTTTAAGTAAAAAGTGTGTGAAATCATTCTTTGTTGGTGACGAATTATCGTTTTCGATAGAGAATAAATAATTTGGCAGTATGAAATAAATATTTGTTCGAATAAGTTGTCACTTTTAATTTTTAGTTTACAGTATATAAATAACTATTAACAATTTAATTTTATCACATTCATTTATATTGACAGTATTCATATTTCCTACTTAACCAAAAACTGAGTTGTGATCAGATCCAATATCCACACCGCCTTATAGACGGAGAGGCAGCGCTGAAAAATCTCTTTGAATTTACTAAAGCTAGATTTTCACAGTTGATTACCGTGATTGTGCAGAGAAACATACTGCGGTCGGTCAAGCGAAACGTAGAACAGGGGTTATTGAGAGGGTATCAAAGTTGCTTTCCTACGAAGGTAATTAAATCCATTTATCAAGGCTGAAAATCAGTACACACATTCTAAATTAAATATAAACAAAAGTTATTATAGTCGGTCAGCTGTATGACGGGACAGAGCCGGTCGGTCGACCCCAATAATCGATTGAGGAAATGAAGCATTTTGGCTCGCAATTTTTTCGTCCAGCATGGTTTTACTTGAAATTTTCACAGAAGATAGGAAATAGTCTAAGAATCAAATAGGAAAAAGTGATTCTAAGAAAAAACTGTTTTTCATATTTTTTAGAGGGTTTTTTGAGAATACCTCGAAAAATATGCATTTAATCAAAAAAACTGTAGATATCAAAATTGTGTCATTAAGTAACACAAACCAAATTTTTTTCCAATAATATCTTTAAGACCAATACAAACCGAGATACGACATGTTAAAGGTTAGCCTTTTTCGTCAAATGCATAATTTGAAATATTCACAGTCAAATAATGGGAAAATTTTGCATTTGTCGAATAAAACTTAAATAATCTTTTGTTTCAAATATGTGTACAATTAGACCTTTCAAAACAAAATAATAAAAAGTTTCTAGCTTTATTATGATTATGTTCTTTATATTTTAAGTTGGTCTTCATGTATAAAGTCTTATTTTCGACAGTTCGTACCAGATGTTTTCTACCATCATTGGCTGTTCTTGCCAGAATTGTTCAAGTAGATTGCTTCTATCATTTCTTATGCCTACTCCATGTCTCTCTCTCTCTCTCTCTCTCTCTCTCTCTCTCTCTCTCTTTCTTGTATTATCACTCCTAGTAGAGTATTGGACGCATTTGCGTTTCTTGGCCAGTGTAGACGGCTGGTAGTCAGCTCAGCGCATCTTCTTTGTGAAAAAAGGTCTTCCCCCTTTATATTTGTCCCCTCAGGTTGATATTCAAGAGCGTGTCTCGTGATGTGATTAAGCTATTTCCTTAAGGTATGACCAATCTATTGGTTCTTCTGCTTCTTTTTTGTTAATATACTGGTTTGTTTTGTTCTTTTCAAAAACTCTAAATGCGATACTTTATTAGACCAGTAAAATTTTAAGGACGTATTTATAAAAGTCTGCCTCTTTGTTGTACTTTTGTCGTGCTTTCAAGTTTCTGCTTAGTAGGGTAATATGCTTTTGACACAACATGTATTTAATACATAGATTTTTGTTGTTTCTGATATTTCTCTTGTTCGCCAGATTTTATTTAACGCATTGAGAGCGAATTGTGCCTTCGCCATTCTTGCTTATCGCTCAACCTCCTTTTCATTGACAGGATTGATCCCAAATAAGTCATATTCTCTACTTCTTCAATTTTTTTACATTTTATTTTCAACGAAAATTTTTCGTTTATAAATTCGCGAAGTCTGTGTGTTATTGCGTGGCCGCTCCTGCAATACTTTGAGCAGATTTATTGATGGAATCTTATGTAATTTTGTCTTCTGAATCTAAATCTGAAAACGGCATTTCGATATCTCCAAAGTCCAAAAAACTGACGTCACAATCCTTTTATTTTCCGCCGACACACTATACGTCAGCTGAAATCGTTGCTAGTAAGTAGGCTAGTTTTTTAATCTGAATTTGTTAAGCAAAGCATAGATTACTTACATTATTTTTGAGTTTCACACTTCGTGAATGTCAAACTAAATTTTAAATTAAGTATTAATAAGATATCACTGACATTTGATAGTGAATTTAATTATTATATAAAATAAATACGATGTTTTTTTTGTTTTGATTCTGGCCTTGGTTTAGAACCTTTAGCCACATAACTACATATAAAATTATTATTCGTTCATAAGTATAAAATTCTCCAGTATACACTTAAAAATAAAGAATAATAAAAAATAAAGTTTACAAATAACAATGGCTACTTACTATGTTAATAAATACAACTATATTAATTTATTTTTTTTGCTTTTTTTTGTTTTTTTTGTTTTTTTTTTGTTCTTTTTTTGTTTTTTTTTGCTTCACTACGGTAGGAACTAAATCCGATTCATCCTCTCGGAGATTTAGAACCTCTTAGTGATTTATTTTTTTTTTTATTTTTTTTTATATTTTTTTTATTTTTTGTTTATTTTTTTTATTTTTTTTATAATATATTTTTTTTATTATCTTTTTTTAATCTTTTTTTATTGTTTTCTTTTGACCTTTTTTTATATAATTTTTTTTTCGAACATACATAGGTTTAAAAATAATATAATTAATTACAGGAAATATCTCATTCATACATTACATAATACAAAGGAAATACCTATTCATTCAAACGATTAGTATTACATTCACACTTTTAATTTAATTTTTTGAAGAGATGTCATAATTAGTTTAAAAATTTTAATGTTATCTTGACTTAATATTACGTTTAAGTCTAGGGGAGTACTTAAACCTGCTTTCAGCAATTCTTGTAGCAAAACCTATTGTTGCTGAGAGAAAGGTTCCCTCAGCCAACCTAACAGAGGATGCGAAAATGGTGATGGAAATCATCACCATGTTATTGCTCAACGTCCTTCCTGACAGAAGAGACTCCATTGGCAAGTTCGCATCTCAACTCTGTGAAACATACTTTGGTCACCGTATGGTACCTCATCCCAAGAACAAAGGGTTAGAAATAACCTTTGTTCCCATCCGCTAAATAAAATAAGTCACATTCAACTGTGTATTGGGTACAGTCAACTGTCAGGGTATTGGTAGAAAGAGAGCTTTAATTAAGCAAATGCTCTTTGATAACAACATACAAATCCTATCCCTCACCGATACCCTGTCTAAAACCACGCCTAACTTCACAGGCTATACTTCATATCACCTACACAAAAGCCAGGTCAGCCGTGGAAACGGCTTGCTGATACACAACAGCATACCCACCTCTCCACACATCCTTCCCCCCCACATCCAATTTCCAGACCTGGATTTCCTGGCAGTTGACATATACGTACAAAATAACATCAAAATTACGATAATCTCCTATTACAAGCATCCAAATCAACCCCTTTCCAACCTGCTGTTAGAGTATTTTTCCACACTCAACTCAGCAGTGTTAATGGGCGATCTTAACTGCAGGCATACCCAATTCGGTGATAGTACAATAAATCCAGCAGGCAGAACGCTCTCAAACCTACTTCTTGATCTGCCAATATCCAGAATCACCAACTCCGAAGTCACGTTTTTTGGGCCGGCTGGAATGTCCATAGTCGATCATATCCTATGCACAGACAATGTGCTGGGTATGTTCGACGATGAATGCTTCATTGCTGACTCAATAACCTCTGACCACCTTCCTCTGTTAGTTAAAACTAACTTCACAGAACCTCCGCAAATAAGACCTGTCATATATAGGGAAGATTATCGTAAAGCTAATTGGGAACTATTCCAAGACTATATCGATCATAACATTCCTCAGTTAGGTAATATGTCAACCATCAACGAAGTTGACACAGGAATCTCTAAAATCGAGAGCCTTCTACGGGAGGCCTCATCCTTAGCAATTCCAATAACTCGATACAATCTTTTTACTCCAACTCTACCTCCCAGAATAATCGCTAACATCAAAACAAAGCGACGACTAATCAGAGAGTACAAAAGATATCGAGACCCCCTCATCAAAACAGAATACAACCGACTCTCAGCGTCCATCAGGCTGGAGGTCAACAGGCTGAAACAAGCTCAGTGGAGGCATGTTACTTCTCAGCTGGACTATAGAGAAGGGAGTAAATTCTGGAACAAGTTCAAAATCCTAACGAAACAAAAATCTAAACATCATTCACATCTTGTAGTCAATAACGTCATCCTTAATAATCCACTAGATAAGGCCGAAGCTTTTAAAAGCTCTCTCCAAACAGCCTTCGTCTCACCCAACAACCCAAACTTCAACGAGCGACACAGACGCAATGTCGAAAGGAGAGTGGAAGAAATACTCCAAAACCCCCAACACATGGCAGCCTACCCTCATCCGATGGTGGCTCCTGTGGAGGAGGAAACCGTCAGGCAGATGTGTAACATAGGAAAAAACACATCTCCTGGCCCAGATGGTATCCACAGAAGGTGCCTCAAAAAACTTCCAGAGAGTATTATACCCCTGCTTACAAACACAATCAATGCATGTCTTAGGTTGTGCTATTTTCCAACTTCATGGAAAGTAGCCAACACAGTTATGATTCCTAAACCTAGGAAACCACCTACCAGCACAGAATCCTACAGACCAATTTCTCTTCTTAACACTCTAGGTAAAGTCTACGAGAGAATCCTCAAGGAGAGACTCGTAGAATTCCTAGAGACAAACCACATTCTCCCCAGTTTTCAATTTGGATTCAGAGCTGAACATTCCACACGTAACGCATTGATTGAAGCAGCCACTTTCATTTCCCAAACCATTAATGAGCATAGAAAATATGCTATAGGCATCTTCCTAGACGTCCAAAAGGCCTTCGACCAGGTCTGGCACCCAGGCCTGATCGAAAAACTCCACCGATTTGGACTGCCTGTAACATTTATCAAACTTATTCATTCCTACCTCTCCAATCGAACAATTCGCGTCAAAGTCGCTAACCAACTATCCACCCCATTTACTCCTCAAGCAGGAGTGCCACAAGGATCCATATTAGCTCCAATACTTTACACAGCGTACAACAGTGACATCCCCCATCCCATTAATCGAACCGAGTCAATCCTACTTTACGCCGACGATACTGCACTGCTCACTGCAGGCACTGCGCGAGGCACGCTAGGACGGCCCTCTGCCTTCGATAGGGCCCAAACTCTACTAGACAAGGTAGTAAGGTGGTGCAACAAATGGAGAGTCACCCTTAACCCAGCCAAAACACAAATGATTGCCTTCAGACACCCTCGTAGTGCTAGGTACGAAACAACCAGAATAACCCTTCAAGGAGAGGCTCTTGAATATCGTCCGTCGGTGGTCTACTTGGGAGTCCACTTTGGCAGGACACTCAATTGGAACATCGACATCCAACACACCCTAAACAGGGTAAGAAACAGAGCTAAACTCCTTGGAGCGTTATCTGGAACGTTTGGAGGTACATCGAGCAAGACTCTCCTGCACACCTATAAAACCTTTATAAGGCCTATTGTCGATTACAGAGCGCTCCTTTATGCTTCGCTAAAACAACATTATACTAACAAAATCCTCAGATGCGAGCGTAGAATCCTCAGAAAGTGCCTCAGGAAGCATTGGAGATATCCGTCGGTATTGGTACACCCACTTGCTAAACTACCCCCCATAAATGAGAGAATCCGTTCTCTCAGCAACAAATATGTCATAAGAACGATTAATGGTAACAACCAAAGGGCTAAAAATGTCCTAACCACCCCTTGCAATCGGCGAGGGCATATACTCACCGGGACTCCCAAAAACAAAGTTCCATTCCCTCCGGCCAATCTTCTACAATTGGCCAGAAACGAACTTCCCGATGAGTATTACGAAATACTTGAACAAACTCCCCTAATGTATCGCAGATAAACAGCTGCATCCCCACACGCTGATCTAAGAGCCGTTCCTCTAAGGTGACAGATTTGGAATACCCTCATTGACTGGTCGCTTGCTGAGCATGACATTCTATCTTTCGCTCCTACAGCTTCTGCGCTAAAACCACCTTCTTTACCCAATTCACTAGCAATTCTGCTTCTCCACACATCATTGACGCATTCTCTCGCAATCTCCCACACTCCTGAAAAGGAGAATCCTTCACCCTGAAGAGGCTTAAGCCTAAACGGGGGTTAAACGACGAGTTTACATTACAATTCTTGTAGCAGCCACATACTTGAATTGAGATGTAAGGGACAGTTAAAAAATATGTGATTTAGATTAGCTATGCTAGTTCCACAGTCACATCTGCCTGTTGGGAGAACTCCGATTTTATGTAGATGCTTCGGAAAACATCCATGATCTACTTTTAATCTTAGGATGGTCGACACTGTATTTCTACTTAGTGCAACAACTTTGTAAAATTGGTTAACAGCTACTGTTGGTTGTAATTTAAACAAATTAGTGCCTGTACTTTCACCGAACTGAATCCAACGTCTATCCCATTTACATTTAATATGCTGTTTAACATATGCAAAAAGATCACAACATGTGTTAAGTTCTTCAATCAATATTTGAGGGTGCTTTAGTGGATTTTTAGCTATTGAATAAATACGATGTTTAAAAATACAATTTGAGTATATTTTAAAAGCAATAATTTATTAACAGTTTTAGAAAGTTTTATACGAGTATACGGCCTCCCCCTTAATGATAAATGGACTGTTTCTTTTGTTATGAAATGAAAATTGTTATTATAGTCGGGTCGCTAAACTCAGACACAACTAGCTAGTGATTTTAGTAGGTATTTTTTTTGTTTTTTTGCCAATTTTGCCAAAATATGCGAAATTACTTATTTAGTAATTGAAGAGTACAGGGGAAAAACAAGGAATGTCACATTTTATACATATTGAGAAAAACACCAATAAAGGTTTAATTCTTATGATTTCTAAAAACTACTTTGGAGATTCTTAGCAGAATTCTAGCAATTATTGGTCTATAATCTTAATATAATATGAATCTATATTAACTTGTTAATTTAATAATGCACCAAAAAACTCCTAACATTCCATTAACATATTTTTATGCAGTGGCGTGCGGACAATCCTGGTCCCTCGCCTGGATACAAATTCTTAAAAAATTTATATAGACTGATCTTTCTGGTTATTGTTCTGAATCGATAGTCTAGTCGATTGTACCTACTCAGTTTTTACTACCACATGGTGAGAAAAGCCAAAATTCATGAAAAAGCGACATTCCTTGTTTTTCTTCTGTACTCTTCAATTATTAAGTACTTATTTAGTAATTTTTTTTTGCCAAATTGGTAAAATCACTTACTAAAATCACTAGCCAGTTGTGTCTGAGTTTAGCGAACCGACTATATGAAATGTTGTTTGGAATAAAAAATTATGGTCTGATGTGTGCAATTACATCCCTCTAATGGAAAAAAATATTTGAAGATTTTTCTCAAATTATGGAAATCAACAACATTTTCATTTAATAACTCTTATTTTTAATTTGACGAAGAAAAGTTATTCTTTATAAAAAACTCTTCATGGTCTAAGATTTATGATGCAACCATCATATATCAAATTTTATTAATTTTATCCAAGGTATTTAAAAAATATAAATTTCGATCAAGAGTACCTTTATAGTTCACAACATTTAAATTATAATGATATAATTGCACATTAAAACATATTTTTTAATTCTAAACAACTTTTCATAATAGCAATTTTCCATATTATGAATTAAAATACGTAAATAAACAAAGTTTTCGTTATGATAATGCTCGCATTTTCAGCTTGCTATTTTATTAATTTGTGGATTATTCTTTTGCACTTCCTTAAGGTCCTCTCTGCACTTTTCTGGAGACGAACCATGTAGGCATACTGTATTAGCTTATCGATTATTGTTCGCATGTGAGTTCTGTGTTCCGATAATGGTAGGGGAGCAAAGTATGCTAAATGTGCAGTCACTCCAGCGTTATGGGGACCTATTGGGTTGTGAAGATTAGGTCCTAAAACCAAAAAAAGTTAAGTAATGTTTTCCATTTTAGTGGGCGCTTGCCATTTTTTAATTTAATTTTCTATTTCCAACAATCGTTTTTTCAAATCTTAACGCCATCTATCCATAATTCGAAAAAATATTTCGAATAAAAGTTACTTATTTTTACGTAAGGAATCCAAATCTGCAATAAAAAATGGGGACTCCTATTTAAGATTTTAAAGTAACCCCTCACCCCACCTCCGTGGGGGGTCGTGTTTGGTGCCATTTGATAGATTTTTCAAAAATATTGAATAAGTGTATTTCACAGTTTTTCGATCTGATGTTCATTTCGCGAAATATTCGCTTTTTCCTTGTGAAATTTTGGGACTCAATTTTGGGGCTCCCCCATTTCCTTACGCCCGGCTCAAATCGTCAGATTTTTGAAATATACACTATTTTGCATGTACTTAACTTACCTTATCTTAATCTGACAATTTCGAGTTTTTTTAAAGATAGATTTTTTTTTCGGGACCCCCTTAACGAACTCCCCTGTGTTAAGAGCCAATATATGGTAGAGGTAGATCTGTAGGGTACCAGGTTTCTTCCCATATGATAATCTGACGCGCTAGAGTAACTACAAAATCTTTGGGCTCCCCTGCCATAACAGGCAGACGTCGCGTCGTAAGCAAATTCAAGATCTTCAAGCTGATTATAGAGGTTCCATCTAATGCTTATCAGATCATCTGTTACTTTCCTCATAATCCAGTCTACCAATATTAGGAATAACGTAGGATACAAGATACAACCTTGTTTAACATCGTTTTCAATAAGTATTTCTTCTATTTTCACTCCTTCATCTTCTAGTATAGCGTTGTACCTTTCATAAAACAGTTTGATTAGGTAAATCATTTTGGTTGGTGATTTACAATTTTCCACATTTGTTCCCTATTGACTCTATTGAAAGCGTTTTCAAAGTCGATAAAACTTACTTCAGAAGTTGCTAGCAAATAGTAGGACATTAGCAAAATGGTAAATGTCATATCTTTCTTGAATGTTCCGTTTTTTGTTACGCACAATTTATATTGTGATTGCAGGAAGCATATGTGTTTGATATGACAATGCATGTAAAATTTTTCCAATCAACTTTAGTTCACACCCTCCGTCTAACAAGAAACTCACCCCCTAGCCCCAGAACAACACCCTTGATAACGGCAAACATCATAGAACACAAAACGTTCGACTTAACTACGCATTGTGTTTATGACATATATATTTCGGGACGAATAATTTGTTTTTGGATGAAATGAGCAGCTTTTCACGTTAGTTTGACAGCCGAGATCGATTGTACCAACATGTGGTAATGAGAAACACTTGTTGTACCCATTTATTTCATAGTGACTCATCTGTTTTTTAATTTCCCAAATGATGGATGACACGTTCCGATAAAATCGTCGAATTTTGAACCTATGAATTGGTTAATATGTGCCTATTGTTAGAGGACGTTGTTTCAAATTCGCTGATGCTTTTGATCAAATCGAATTTTATTACAATATCCAATCCAGTCAAACTGTAAGTACATACACAGCCAAACATATATGAATTCATCTGATATTTCTCATTATTTCAAGTGAATTAAAAAAAACATCACACGAGTCCAATAGTATTTATATTGAAGCAATTTAATTAGTCGAGGAAATGAAACTGAAAAAATGGCAAAACCTCGCAATTTTTTCGTCAATTTCGCAATTTGTTAAAGTACCTAACTTTTTTATGGTCAAACATAAGCGAATGAATCAAAAAACCGGATTTTTAAGACAACCTGAGGCTATGGTTGAGTTTTAATTTCAGTATTTTATAAATGCTTGAATATTCCACAGGGTGATGCGAACTTTGAGAAAAAGACACAGTTTGGTTTGGTACTTACACCCGGTATGTAATGAAAATTTACCTCTTTAGCAACACTATTATTACAGCGATATTGTTAAAGAATAAGGCTATAACATATTAAAAATATCACTTAAATCCGACAACAGGTTTAGGAAATTCGAGGCATCAAAAATGATCCATTTTTAAGGTGGGCGGTTAATTTTGCCGGTGAGTGTATGAGATCACTCTACAAAAACATATAATTTTAGGATAGTATTTTAAATTTTAGTTTACAAATAGTTATTTATGAAACAATTCGTGAAGTATGCTTTTTGCGAACGCACGCGATGTTTAGAGCACGAGCGACAACGGAGCGCGTAAGTTCGCAAAAAGTAAACGCACAGTTTCATACAATATTTTATCTATGATGAACAAATAAAAACTGTAACTCTTCGTCACTGGGATTTATTTCTATTATACAATTTTTAGAATTTTGACATTTAAAAATTCTAACTTCTTTCAAACCACAAAACTGTCAAAACTTTTGTCGTAATTTATTGCTCATTATGTCATCACCATGACAACGCGAAAGTTAAGAATATTTGATTATATGAAAGTGTGTCAAAAACAGTGCGAAAAAGTAAGTCCCATTTACAATACAATGTTACTTCACGCACACTTTAAACACTTCACGCACTGCTCTCTACAATGACAGTTTTCACAAACTAAAAACTTATACAAAATATGACATAGAGTAGATAAAAAGAATTTATCTACTCTATTTCATATTATGTATACGTTTTTAGTTTGTGAAAACTGTCATTGTGGATAATAGTGTGTGAAGGATTTAAAGTGTGCGTCAAGTAACATTGTATTTTAAATGGGATTTACTTTTCCGCACTGTTTTTTGACACAATTTCATATAATCAAATATCCTTAACTTTCGCGTTGTCATGGGGTGATGACATGTGAGCAATAAATTACAACAAAAGTTTTTGACAGTTTTGTGGTTTGAAAGAAGTTAAAATTTTTAAATGTCAAAGTTCTAAAAATTGTAGAATAGAAATGAATTCCAGTGACGAAGAGTTACAGTTTTTATTTGTTTATCGTATATAAACGATTGTATGAAACTGTGCGTGAAGTACTTTTTGCGAACTTGCGCTATGTATAGCACTCGCTACGCTGTCGCTCGTGCTCTAAACATCGCGTGCGTTCGCAAAAAGCATACTTCACGAACTGTTTCATAAATGACTATTATGTTTTATCGTTTGAAAAAAAAAACAACTATTAACTGCTTTGTGAATTGCGTATTTTTAAAACAATATATCATTTAATGCACTTGTTTAACCTATACTACAGTTTTAGCCCGATCAAGGAACACAGAACGTTACGAAAACCTCCAATAAATAAAAGAAGGATGAAAATTTGGGAATAGGTAGTTGAAATTGTCTATTATTATATAAGAAAAAGTTTACAATTCTATATTACAATTACAATTCTTTGGCTAAATGGGCGCAGTTCCAAAGGCCATAAAAGAAAAAAAATACAATTTTACATTTTCGTAAAATGGAGGGGAATACCCCCTTCTCGGGGGTGAAAATATACATTCAAAATAAGTTCGGAAATGGATAAAATGACTAATTCTAAGCAACTTTTGTTCTATAGAGTTTTTTCACTAAGTCAATACTTTTCGAGTTATTTGCGAGTGAATATGTCATTTTTAACAAAAAACATGCTTTTGGACGGTTTTTCGCAAACAACTGAAAAAGTATTTTATCAAAAAAAATATTCTTAGCAAAAATATAGTTCATAAAAAAGTGAAATAAATGGTGTATGCATGAAGTCTGTTGACCCAGTTAAAGCAGAGTTGTAGCTAATGAGAAGTAGGTTCTTCGTCAAATTTCAAATCGAATATTTCAACGTGAACTAACCAAAAAACGGAGCACTTTTCGGGGAAAACTCATTGAAATTTTTTAAAGTGTTTAAACACAAGTTTTATTTTTGTTTTTTTAAAAAACTTCAGACATTAAAAGTAAGTGAGTTACGCTCAAAATATTGTTAATCGCTTTTATTTTATGGTAAAAAAATCGCTAAAATTGCCCCCTAATTAGCATCCCAAATAAAATTATTCGTTACCGCTTCACAAGTTACTTTGCGTATGTATTCTTTGTATGATCTATAAGTTTCATCCGTTCAAAGTGCTTGCTTTTGAAATGACTGTAGTTAAAATGGCTTGCACGAGTCACTAATCATGGGTGTATGGAAATTTTGAACAGTCATAGCATAACCAATTTTTGTCTACTAGGAAAACGAAAAACCCGAAATATTCAGAAAAGCAAAACTTACATTTTATTACTCTTTGAGGTTTTTGGTATTTCTAATAATTTTTAAGTCATTTTGAAAAAAAAATGAATTTTTTTCAAAATTCGAAAATTTTCTTTATTTTAAAAACAATTTTTTTCAAAAACAAAAACTTTGAAGCAATGAAACTTACAGATCATATAAAGAATACATAAGCAAAGTAACTTATCAAGCGGTAACGATTAATTTTATTTGGGATGTTAATTATTGGGTGATTTTCGTGATTTTTTTACCTAAAAATAAAAGTGACCAACAATATTTTGAGCATAACTCACTTACTTTTAATGTTAGAAGTTTTTTTTAAAACAAAAATAAACCTTTTTTTAAGCACTTTAAAAAAGTTGTAATGAGTTTGTCCCGGAAAGTGCTCCGTTTTTTGGTTATTTCACGTTGAAATATTCGATTTGGAAACCTACATTTTATTAGCTACAACTCCGATTCTATTGTGTATACAGATTTCATGCATACACCATTTTGTGTTATACTTTTTTATAAGAAACAAAAACATGTTTTTTTTTTTGTTAAAAATGAACATATTTACTCGCAAATAACTCGAAAGTAGGTATTGACTTAGTGAAAAAACATTTTTGTAAAATGAAGGGGATGTAGAATTGTAACTTTTTCTTATATAATAATAGACAATTTCAAATCCCTATTTCCAAACTTTTATCCTTCCTTTATTTTTTTTTGGGTCAGATTGTTCTTTGATCGGGCTATTTATGCAAAAACGACAAATAGTTGAATAAAACGTAGTAAAATATTAAAAATTCATTTTGTTTTATTTAAATACTGGTATTATTAGAATGTTGTATTTTTTTTTGTTTGTTTTTAATTTATTTTTATAATTACCCTTTTTTATTATTTGTATTTATTTTGCATCGGATAATCTCACTCGAACATATAAAAAAATGCGTATTTTTTTAATATACAGTGCACTGGAATAAGTGTTACCCCTCCCTATTAACTTATTTATTTTTAGCCTATAAGCAAAACACTTAGAGAGGTCGATTTTTAAAATAATCATAGTATATTATAGCATCAATATTTCGAGCTTTGCGCGATCCCTCTTCAGGTGACAGTCATAACTTTGATTTTTGAAGTTATACTTCTTTACGCGCGATAGAGGGTGAATTTTAATAGGATTTAAACCTTTGATCCCGGCGCAGTCGCATTACAACTTTGTTCTGATTGGATGTTCAAATGACATGACAAAAATTATCCAATATGGCAAAACAAAAAAGTTTATAATTGTAGTGATTTTTAATTAGTTTTTAAAGCAACAGGTACGTAATAATTGTAAATGTATCATAGGTACCTACCAAAATACATAGTATGTAATATCATTTGAACTATCATTTGAACCTACCAAAATACATAGTATGTGATACTTTTATTTACATAATTTGATTACCATCAAAATTTCTATCAATATTCACTTAATATATTGTTTTCTTACTCTATGTTTTGTTGTATTTTTTCAATTCTAAATCATTTCAATTTAAAATCAAAATAATTTGATTTACATAATGCAAAAATGTCAAAAGTTTAATCCGTTTAGTTAGTCGATCTTCGCACATAATGACACACTGTCTCCGTGGCGAAGCGTAAAATGCGAGTGAACCCCAATACAACGCCAATACCAGCCGCACTGGTAAGTTGGTTTAAATCCCAATAGAAACTTTTATTTTTTTATTTTTTTTATACATTTTATGATTGTAAGTATATTTATTATATAATTTTATTTTCAGAAAATACGTAGGTATTTAGTTAAAAAAATTTCCGACAATTAATGTTCAGAAATCATTTCTGACATTTTTAATGTATTTATTATATAATTTTATTTTCAGAAAATACGTATTTAGTTAAAAAAATTTCCGACAATTAATGTTCAGAAATCATTTCTGACATTTTTAATGTGTTTGTGTGTGTTTTATTCTTTTATTATTTTAATTTCTGGCACTGTTTTAATAAAAATGTTTGAGAAGTAGTAAGTATAAATTAGTTTTATATTTAAATAAAATATAAATAAAAAGTATATATAATAAAAAGTATATATATATATATAATTATATAATGATATAATAGAAGTATAACTTCTTACGTGCGTACAAAGTACACACACATTCTTTTTTTAAATGGGAAAGTACATCATGTGACACATCATTTAAAAGGTTTTGAAATTCTGATTACAAAAATGTATAATACTATAATCCTTTTTGAGAGTGCAAGCGCAAAACTTCGGTCGAATTCTTTTTAAATGCGTCCATTTTTTGTGATTCCTGAAAAAACTAATAAGTATTTTTAAAAAATTTAAACGGAGAATCAACGAACACAGTATTGCCGGGGGTTAAAAGTCACTGAGAATTTCTATAATGTTTATTTTAATAAGTTAACACCAATTCACAGAGGTGAAAAAAAGAGAAAATTTAGTGTGGTTTTCAATTTCCAATATATCATTCAAAAGAAACTTTTTATTTATTCTAAGGGACTTTTAGCTCTCGGTAATAATGTACTCTTTCACTTTGTGTTTAATTTTTTTAAAATTACTTAATATTTTTCTCAGGATTCGAAAAAAAAATAAATGCATTTAAAAATAATTTGATTGAAATTTTGCGCCTACGCTTTCAAAAAGGAAAAAAGTGTTATACATTTTTGTAATCAGTGTTTCAAAAGCTCCTTAATGAGTTAACGGGGAGGGGTAACACTTATTCCAGCGCACCGTAGAATATTTTCAAAAACATCTTATGGCATATTAATTTTCAAATGGCCAAAGTGGCAACATCAAAGACGCAGCCACTATCCATTGAACTGATAAAAAACGACATTCTACAGATGGTTTGAAGAAGAAGACAATAGCTAACGTGCGACTAACCACAAGTTACAAGAAGATAAATGATACATATACCGGGTGAGTCACCACTAACGGGACGGAAGATTACAGCTAAACGGTAAAAGATTTAAAAAAAATTTAAATTGATTAGTTTTTAAGTTGATAAAAGCTACATTTTAAAATTATTTTGAAATATACAGGGTGCCCCAATAAATGGTGGCGTATCAAAGTTATATTTTTTCTTATGGAACACCCTGTATATATTTATTGCATTTTTTAATTGTCCGCAAAAAATAAGGTATAGTTTTATAAGGCTTCCCTATATCTATGTACAGAGTGTTCTGAGTTATGTTGACTTTTCTTAAAATGTAAAGTTTTAATAGAAGGCTTATTCTCAAGTTATTTAAGAAATTATAAAAACATTACTTTTACATCTAAATAGTTGTATATTGGTTTAATGTATTCCATGATTAATTATTATACATTTGTCTACAGGGTGTTCAAAATTTACAGTTTCATTATAGGAGTATTCAATGTGTCATATGATGCTTATTTTAAATGGAACACCATGTATATTAATAAATAATTATACTAACCAAATTTACCTGTTTCGAATGGTATATGAATGTCCTATACCTAGGTGTCATAGTTTTTGCGTAATTTACAATTATTTAAATTCTTAATCTGTAAATCGATTTTAAAACAAAAGATTAATGTCATTGTATGACATTGTCAGTTTATGACAGTACGGTCTGGTAATTATCAAAACTATAAACATCTATGTATGATATTCAATTTTTTTTTACCTAAAAATGGCTTTGGAAGAGCCAATTACATTCAAATTTAATTGTTCCTAAAAATGAATAATCACATTATCTATGAAAGAGTAGACATGCTACTTTGCATTGGGGATTATTTTTAAAATTTTCTCTTAGCTTCTAAAGTTTACGCTTAAAAGTATCCTGATAGAGAACACCCAAAAAAGACGTTTTTGAGAAATTTCTCGATAGATTCCGTGCTGCTGGTAATTTTGCATAGGTAGGAAAAGTTAAATAAAAATAAACCATTTATTTTTGATGACGTTAACGAACTTGATGTCCTGCTTTCTGTTACGGAAAACCCAAATACTAGTACCTACGTGAAAAATGTCGAGTCAATTGGAGATCAGTCTAACAAGTGTATGTAGATTACATAAGAAAAACCACTATCATCCGTATAAAACTCAACTACACCAGCATTAGACAGAACAGGAACGTTTAACTTTTCGTTTATGGACTTTAGAATTTGGAGAAGATCCTGATTTTTTTTAAGAATGTATTATGTACAGACGAATCTACCTACTTTTCATAATAATCGTCTAGTTAATAGACATAGCTTTCATTTTATTATGATACAGTAAACAAACATTTTAATGTTGATCGCCAACACCGATGAAGTGTTAATGTTTGGGGCAGTATTCTGAGCCAGTACGTTATCGACCCATATTTTTTTTACGAAAATCTGAATGGAACAACTTTTTTAAATTTCTTAAAACAAGTTTTTTGAATCCTTCTTAAAACCTTCCACTTAGCGTGCGAACAAACATGTGACTCCAAGTGGACGGAGCTCCTGCTTATTTTTGACGTGATGTTAAGAACAACCTCAACATAAAATTTAGAAATAAATGGATAGATTGATTCGGTCCATATATTTGGCCACCTAGGTCACCAGGATTGACCAAGATGAATTTTTTTAAATAAGGTTATATTAAAAATATTGTAAATGCTGCACTTCCTAACCCTGAAACCTGTGTTTAGTACAATCTTTGATTAATATACATGGTGTTCTAATAAAATACCCATCGTATTATGCTACATTGAATAATCTAATAATGAAACTGTAAATTTTGAACACCCTGTAAATAAATGTGTAATAATCAATCATGGAATGCATTAATTATAAGATAATTACCAGACCGTATTGTCATGAAATGACAATGTCATACAATGACATTAATTAACTTCATCTTTTGTTTTAAAATCGATTTACAGAGTAAGAATTTAAATAATTGTAAATTACGCAAAAACTATGAGACCTAGGTATAGAACATCCTATACATTCGAAAGAGGTAAATTTGTTAAGTAAAATTATTTATTAATATACATGGTGTTCCATTTAAAATACGCATCATATGACACAATGAATACCCCACTAATGAAACTATAAATTTTGAACACCCTGTAGACAAATGTGTAATAATTAATCATGGAATACATTCAACCAATATCCAACTATTTAGATGTAAAAGTAATGTTTTTATAATTTCTTAAATAACTTGAGAATAAGCCTTCTTTTAAAACTTTACATTTTAAGAAAAGTCAACATAACTCAGAACACTCTGTACATAGGTATATGGAAGCCTTATGAAACTACACCTTATTTTTTGCGGACAATTAAAAAATGCAATAAAATACAGGGTGTTCCATAAGAAAAAATATAACTTTGATACGCCGCCATTTATTGGGACACCCTGTATATTTCCAAATAATTTTAAAATGTAGCTTTTATCAACTTACAAACAATTCAATTTAAATTTTTTTCAAATCTTTTACCGTTTCGCTGTAATATTCCGTCCCGTTAGTGGTGACTCACCCTGTATATTTACTAAGGATTTCCACAGTTTTTACTGTCTTCCTTCACTCAATCGTTCTCCAGTTCTTTCTATTATGCCAGTTCCCTTCCTGTAGATTGCTTCTTTCCATTGCTTCGTGTAAGTAATCTCTGAAAGATCTTCGGCGTCTGTCTCTCTTCCTTCTTCCTATCGAGGTCCACTCTGTTATTCTATTTATCCAACGTTTTTGGTCTGCTTTTCTGGCATGTCCGTACCAGATTAATCTCTTCTGTTCTATGTAGTCTATTATATCTGAGTTCATTCCTATTCTTTTTTTAATTTGTATGTTTTTTATTCAATTTCTTTTTGTTACTCTGCAGCTGCTCCTTAGAAATTCTACGTCTGTCGCTCATATTTTGTTTCTGGATTTCTTGTTTATTATCCAATTTTCTCATCCATAAATCAAGATACTTCTTGTCATGGCCTTATATTATATTCTTCGTTTTATTTTTATTCTGATTTTCTTATCCCACAATATACCGGGTTCAATTTTCGTATACAGTCTCTTGTTTATTCAAGTCTATTTTTTATATAAGATACAAAGATAAAAAGATACAACTTACTCCAGCTCATTATGCAGCGAAAAATTCAAGGGAAAAGGAGCATAGGAAGACGCAAAATATCGTGGCTGCGCAACCTGAGAGAATGGTACATCAATGGATGTACATCTAATGAACTTTTTAGAGCAGCCGTCTCGACAGTCCGAATAGCTATAATGATTTCCGACTTCCGTCGTGGAGATGGCACTTGAAAAAAAAAATTTTTATATCTTCTTCAGTTCTTCTTTTGTTTGATATTATGAGACCTAAATACTTGTAGTTGTCTGTTCCTTTGATTTGTTTACATCTGTTTTATTTCTATATTCTTTCTTATTAGGAATTCAGTTTCCTTTCGGTTTATTTCCATTGCAGTTTTTGTATATTTCTGTTCCAGTTTTCTCATTATAAAGCTGAGGTAATCGTCGTCTTGTGCAATCACTATTTGGTTGTCAGCAAAACTTAGGGAAGGTATATAGTTATTCGTTTCTTATTGTATACCCTTTCCTTCGCGTTTTTTTCATGGGTTCAAGAGTTTTTTCCAGGAATATTTTGAACAGGCCAAGAGATCTGGAAAAGACCTGTGGTAATAGCTTCGTCGTCTTAAATGGAATGCATATTCTATTGCCCGTTTGTATGGCTCTCTTATTATTCTTGTAGAGTACTTTTACTGCTTTTACTAATATTCCTCGAACTTAGAGAAACATCTGTGTAAAAAAGTATATAATTCTAATAAAAAAACAGAATCAAATTTTTATAAAATTTTATTTTTGCAAACTAAATATTTAGCTCCTATTTTCATCTCAATTTAAATGACATCGAAGTATAAATTCCACTGAACAAGAATACCTATTCACAACACCTATTCCAAATAAACAGAAAAAGAAAATCAGTGAGCAAACAATTGATAACTTGTTGGACAAAAAGAGTCCTAAATTTTACTGAATCTATTTACAATGGGGTATCACGCATGGATGCGTTCAACGAATGTATCTATGTACCAAGAGCCGCACCATCTGTTGCAACTTGCACACAATTGTGAATCTCCGGAGATAAATTCTCAAATATGCTTCTATCTTTTGATCTCGTTTCACGTTATATGTTGTTAAACGCGAATATAAAATGGGCGATTGGAGGCCACTGGTAGCAAAATAATGTTGACTTTTCTAAAACCGAGTAACTTTCTACAGCAAATTCCCAAGGGTATCATGCATTCAAAAGATCAAAAGATGTTTTTAGCCACCGAAAATTTGTGCCCAGGAAATTCCGAGTAGCAAATATTCAAAAGGTGTAGTTTTATCTACTTACTTATAGGAATTTCAAAGTTGTCCCCCGACAATCCCTTGGCATTGGGGACAACGCCACCAGATGGGTTGTTAAATTTGTTAGTTTAGAATTTGGATGCAAACCTCTCGCGTATTTTTAGCGAAAAAGTACAAATCTAGAATTCGACCAGTCTAATCGACGCATTTATCGTTTAGAGTTTTGATCTTTCACGTATTTTGTGTAGTTATTGTGTGTCTAGTTTATAGTTTAAGAGTTACACGTTTAGCAAACGCTTATTATTAATTAAGTTTATTAATACTAAAGAAGACATCCTTGGTTTATGTTATAATTATTGACCTTGAAACTGCAACAGTGCTATCGTGTTGTGTGTCGCAGACTAGTGTAAATTGCACATGAAATCGGCGGTTTACATATAAGAACTCTAAGAATAATTTTGACCAGATCTTAATTTAGTTATAGTAACAAAGTTAGCAATTAAATTACATGTTTGTTAATGCTTGTATTCTTTATTTCCCACGTTAGTAGGTGATCCTTCGAATTGCCATTTATTACATTGCTTATTACGCTCTAAATGGTAGTAAGATCGCCATCCTAACTTATTGTTCATCTTCCTACATTTTTGTTGAACAAATCTTCCATTTATTTCTACCATTATTGATTCTATATACCAAAATCTGCATAAAAAATAGTACAAAATCCTAATAATAAAAAGCAGTATCACATTTATTTAAAGTTTTATTTCTGCAAACCAAATATTTAGTTCCTATTTTTCACTGAATGTAAATGAAATCGAAGTATAAATTCCACTGAACAAGAATACCTATTCACAAAACTCCACATCGAGAACTAGTTCAAATAAAGAAAAAACAAAATCAGTGCGCAAACAATCGATGGAACTTGTTGGACAAAAAGAGTCCGAAATTTTACTGAATCTATTTAAATCATCTTGGAGGAGATTACTAACTCAGTGAGCTTTATTAGTGGACTGTTTAGCATAGGGTGAATTTAAAAATAGAATAAAAAAAATAACAGTAAAAAAACCAGACCTTAAAGTAAATTGTAATAAAAATATTTCCTACCTTGTCATTTCTCGTTGCACAAGCTGGAGCAGGCCTGCTATTTTTCGTACTGCTATTGCTGAGTAGTATAAAGTATAAATCACTCGCGAGGACTATATTGAGTTTCTATACACTTTTCGGAATGATTGTAAGTGACTGTTAACCAAGAGAGTTGGTTGGCGAAATTGTCTTTTTAAAAATGAGGCGAGTAGGCAGGTAATTACATACAAAAAACTTTAAGGTTTTTACTTGAAAATAATGATAAAAATTAATACATACTCACTGAATTAGGTATTGGCCTACTCGTATATACGGGGTGTCCCATAATATTGAAAAGAAAATGAATTAAAATATTCTTTACAAAAACAAGAAAATTAAAAATTGTTATTCCTACTTATGTGGACGAACCACAACCGCCCACCACAATACGCAGTATTGTTACGGCTCAAAAGGCAAAGGACATAATTTTACTATAGAGCGTTTATATATACCACTATTAGTTTTCACTGTGGCCACTCTAACTATACCATCAGATCCAGGATGAACCTCAATTATACGGCCCAAAGGCCATTGTAGCGGGGGAATATTATTTTGGCGGATTACCACTAAGGTACCTAGTTGGACGTTTGGAGACGGAGAATTCCATTTAGCCCTTTGATGAAGAGTTTGGAGGTACTCCTTAGACCACCGTTCCCAAATCTGTTGGTGCAACTTATTTAATAATTGCCAACGATTCAACCGATTGTGCGGAACATCGAGCAACGTTTCTTCGGGCGGAGCACTCAAAGGCTCCATGGTCAAAAAATGTCCTGGAGTTAACGCACTAAGATCGTTTGGGTCTGAACTTAACGGGCATATTGGCCTCGAATTCATGATGGCCTCAATTTGAGAAAAAATAGTATATAACTCTTCAAAAGTTAGTACTTGTTCTCCAATTGTGCGAATTAAATGACCCTTTACCGTCTTAATATTAGATTCCCATAAACCTCCAAAGTGTGGAGAAGAAGGGGGAATGAGATGCCATTGAATAGATTCATGAGAAGCAGCTTGTGATGCCAATCTGTTAAGTTCTGCTCTGGCTCCAACAAAGTTAGTGCCATTGTCACTATAAACATGTTGACATCGGCCTCTACGACTGACAAATCGCTTAAACGCAGCTAAAAACGCGTCAGTGGATAAATCAGATACGAGCTCTAAATGAAGAGCTTTTGTTGAGAAACAAATAAAAAGCGACAAATACGCTTTAAGAGTTTGAGACTTTCGAAGTTTGGAAGCTCTTATAGGAAAAGGGCCCGCAAAATCAACTCCAACATTACTGAAAGGTTTTAGTTGAGATATTCGAGCTAGCGGTAGATTTCCCATTAACGGAACTGGGGACAAAGGATTCACCTTAAAACATTTAACACACTTAGACAGTACTCTACGAATGGCTCGTTTGGAAGATATAATCCAAACACGCTGAGAAAGTAGGTATTGAACAGTTTGAAGCCCGGCGTGTAGATATTGCAGATGAGTAGATTCAATAATCATATCTGTTAATTTACAACTGTTAGGAAGTAATGCCGGAAATTTGCGATCATACGAAATGGGCACATTACCTAGGCAACTACCTACACGTAGAATTCCCTTTGCATCGATAAAAGGTGAAAGCTTTCTTAAATTTTTTGGAAGCAGCTGTTTATCTTGGATAAAATTTATTAAAGTATTAAAAAAGATCTGCTGTGTTTGTTTAACAAAAACCAGTAAGGAGTTATGTTGCTCCAATAAACTTAAACAACCTATTTCCAGATTACCATATCGGTTTTTGGTTACATAATGGAAAAAACGAATAATGTAACACAAACATCGAACACACCTATTTAAAGACGAATGACGATCCAATAAAATATCTAAAAAATTATTGGGAATTTCAGCAATCAATGCGACAGTCCGCACTTCCAAATTTACATTAGTAGACTCCTTTGAATTAAGTTCAAAGAACGTTAGCGGATCAGATTGTAAGAAGGTTGGCCCCGCCCACCATTTGGAACAGTTAATTAACTCAGAGGGTAAGCAACCCCTTGAACCAATGTCAGCAGAATTTTCTTCAGAAGGAACATAGTGCCAACATGAAGAAGTTACTCGTTCCTGCACATAAGCTACTCTATTGCTCACAAAAGTTTTCCACTGATGAGGGGAAGATTGTAACCAACGTAATGTAACAGCAGAATCAGAATAACAGTATATTTCCTTGATTTCTACTTTATCTTTAATAACAGAAGAAACAAAGGAGACTAGTCGAGCCACTAAAACCGCAGCAGACAATTCTAATCTTGGAATAGTAAGTCCCTTATTAATGGGTGCGACCTTAGATTTAGCTATAACAAAAGAAACAAAAGGTTGGCCTGAAGGTGATAAGCATCGAAAGTACAAGACAGCGCAGTAACCTTTCTCGCTAGCGTCACCAAAACAGTGAACTTCTAAGCGTAAAATATCGTCAATTAATAAACGACGAGGTAAATTTAATTTACTCAAATATGCTACATCATCAATGTATTTTTTCCACAAACGGATAATTTCTTTTGATGGAGCATCATCCCAACCAATCTTTTGAGTCCATATTCTTTGAATAAGGTGTTTAATTAGAAATGTTATTGGAGATAAAAATCCAAGAGGATCAAATATCTTTGCTAAATTGGACAAAAGATGACGTTTTGTACAAGAAGAGTCTAAAACTTGAACTTTAAAAGCAAATGTATCCGAAGAAGCGTCCCATTCCAACATTAATACTTTAAGTGTTTTGGACGAAATATCATCATTAAATGTAAGAGGTTTTATTGCTAAATCTGATACAGCTAATCCTTTCAATAAATCGGGTACATTACTGGACCATTTTTTCAACTCAAAACCTCCTTTGGCAAGTAAGGCAATAAGTTCGTCTCTTAGTGCTAAGGCATTTTCGAAACTAGGACAGGAAGAAACGATATCATCAACGTAGGTTCCAGTTTTAAGTGCCTCGACTGCTAGAGGAAACGAATCCCCGTCATCATTAGCCAACTGATGTAGACATCTAATAGCAAGATAAGGAGAACAAGAGAGACCATAAACAACTCTGTTGATACGAAGATCTCGAACAGGTTCGGAATTATTAGAACGCCAAAGTACTCTTTGATAATCTGTTTGAGTAGGATTAATTAAAATTTGCCTATACATTTTAGAAATATCGGCCGTAATTACATAACCATGCAATCGAAAATTAATCAAAATTGTAAAGATGTCAGTCTGAAGCTTAGGACCAGTGAATAATTTGTCATGGAGTGAGGGTTGATTTGGAAGATGCCCGGAACCATTAAAAACGACCCTTAATTTACTTGTTAGACTTTCAGGTCTTAAAACACAATGATGCGATAAATAGTAAACATAAGGTGAATCGAAGTTATTCAATGGGACAGGTTCCATGTGACCGAGCTCAACAAATTCCTTCATAAAGGTGCGGTATTGGTCATAAAGTTCAGGAGATTTTTGAAGCCTTCTTTCTAATGAATAAAACCTACTAAGAGCAAGTGATCTAATATTAGGAAAGACAGGATTTTCTTCCTTAAAAGGTAGATCTACTACAAAGCGTCCTGATTGTTCACGCGTATAAGTATTCATAAACATATTTTCCACTTTAGCGTCATCAGGAGCTAAGCAAAAAACTTCAGGGACTGCTTCTAATTCCCAGAATTTCTTTATTTTCTGATCCAAAGAAACCGTATCTTCAACTTGGCAAAATAAAGAAGTAAGAGTAGGTGCCTTTGAAATATTTACTTTTCCCATAAGCACATAGCCAAATATAGTATTAATTGCATCAGGTTGATCTTGATTGCCGTAAATACGTCCATCCAAAAGAATTGTAGAGAATACATCAGCTCCTAAAAGAATGTCTATGGATCCTCTACGAAAGAAGTTATCATCTGCTAACTTTAAATTAGCAATATGGGGCCAAGTATTAACTTCTAAATTACATAAAGGCTGATCCTCACATATTTTTGTCAAGACTAACGCATCGGTTGTCAAAATAAGAGAAGATTTACGTACTGGTTTAAAAGAAATGGTAACCCCACCTAAATTAGTGTTCGACTGCATAGAACCTAATCCTTGGATGTTAGCTGAAGTTTTCATGGGACGTAAACCTAAACGCCTAAGGGTCTTTTGACAGATGAAGGACGTCATGCTTCCCGAATCTAACAGACACCTAACAGGTTGGTAGTTACCGTGACAATCAAGCACCTCAATACATGCGGTGGAAAGCAAAGTACTTTTATCAGCGGAAGAAAAACACACAGAAACGGATGATCCAGTCGTTGAATTTAAAGTGGATGCCGCCGAATCTTGAACATTCTCTTCTTTCTTAGAAGAGGAGAAGCAAAGTAGTGTATGCTGTTTTTTATGGCACGAGTGACAAGTCCATGTAGATTTGCATAGGCTAGAACGATGTGATCCAAGACAGTTAATACACATCTTGTTCTTTTTTATTAATTGAAATCGATCTACAGGAGATTTTGCCAAAAAAACGGAGCATTTATAAATGGCATGGGTATCATTAGTTTTACAGATAGAACATTTTGGTTCAGGTTCTGTTTGAGCAAGCAATGATGTAGATTTGGAAGAATTAGGTTTTTTAGAAAAGTTAGATTTTGGTTTAGTGTGAAAATCAATATTATCTAAAGCGAGACAACTTTGATTTAAAAAATCAATCAGTTTTTTATAGCTTGGGATGGTTGAATTATTATGAAAAAGCTCAAAACGTGTTACTAAAGAAACAGTTAATCGTTTTAAAATCATTTGAACAAGTATAAAATCCCAATGTACTGTGGGTAGTCCTAGCTTATTTAAAGATGCCACATTTTTCGAAAATGTATCTAACAACTTGCGTAGTTCTTTTGGATCTTCTGAAGTCAGTTGTGGTGAACTTTCAAGGTTATTCCATAAATTGGCAGCGATCACCCTAACATTATTAAACCTTTCACAAAGCAGATCATAGGCAATTGGATAATTGTTTGCTGTGATGTCAATATGATCCACAGCATCGCGCGCTGCACCCTTTAAACACGATAGTAACAAATTAAATTTGTCAATTGGTTGTAAGTAAGTAAGAGTATGGACGCGAGCATCAAACTGATCTATAAAACTTCTAAATTCAGTTATTTTTCCACTGAAAGATGGCAATTCCGGTTTCGGTAAATTAAAATAATTTATAGGTAAAGGATTTTGAGACTGTGAAGTTGATGTAGTTTGCTGACTTGATGTTGAAGATTTTCTAAAGGCTTGCACGTATGTTAATTTAATTTTATAATATAATTTGTCAAAATTACTACGGCAATCATCTTCGACTTTAAATAGCGCGTCCTCATTATCTTGCTCAGAAACTAACATAATTATTTTATTATGAAGATCATAAAAATTGTCACGAATTTTTTCCAATCCTTCATACATAACTTCCAAAACCGGGTAAAAATTCTTATCGTCAGCAGCTACCTTTAAAGCAACATCATGAATTTCAGTCATTTGTTGCACTTCAACTTGTCTTAAAGATTGATATTTTTTAATTTTATCTGCCATTTTGTAAATTTAAATGTAGAATTAATAAATTTAGAAAAATATGAAATTAGCGTTAGGAAATAAAATAGGTTCACCACACGAAAATTAATAAAATACAACCGCACTTTGTGCTAATAAAATAGAAAACTATGTCCTCTGCTATTTGAATATTTATAGACAAAAAATAATTGTAAAACATAAACCCTTTAAATAAAAATTACTGTGTAAAATAAACACACAGTTTCATCTATAATAGAGTCAACCTGTATAATAATTATTATAACAAAATTTGTCTATTGGCCGACGTTGACAATTTAATAATAATTACTTTTACATTAATGTGTTCCTTTTTTACTTAAAAAACAACATTAACTGAGGTATAGGTACCACTAACGATCGGCACAAACAAAAAACCAATGTACTAATTGATACGTGATTTTAATTTTGTAAAGAATATTTTATCGCCTTATGTTAAAGAATAACAAAAAATAAAGTCAAAGGAAATGCGGTTAAATAACCTGAATTTGATTCTGATCTTTGTAAATTAGCAAAGTATGACAATAAAATCAAACAATTCAGGTTTAAAAGAAACTTTCCCCGACTATATTACCCTCTTAGAAAAATGAAAAATGCAAGAAAAAAACATAGAAAATGGATCTATCAGGCTCGTAACGGATCAATAAATCATCTTGGAGGAGATTACTAACTCAGTGAGCTTTATTAGTGGACTGTTTAGCATAGGGTGAATTTAAAAATAGAATAAAAAAAATAACAGTAAAAAAACCAGACCTTAAAGTAAATTGTAATAAAAATATTTCCTACCTTGTCATTTCTCGTTGCACAAGCTGGAGCAGGCCTGCTATTTTTCGTACTGCTATTGCTGAGTAGTATAAAGTATAAATCACTCGCGAGGACTATATTGAGTTTCTATACACTTTTCGGAATGATTGTAAGTGACTGTTAACCAAGAGAGTTGGTTGGCGAAATTGTCTTTTTAAAAATGAGGCGAGTAGGCAGGTAATTACATACAAAAAACTTTAAGGTTTTTACTTGAAAATAATGATAAAAATTAATACATACTCACTGAATTAGGTATTGGCCTACTCGTATATACGGGGTGTCCCATAATATTGAAAAGAAAATGAATTAAAATATTCTTTACAAAAACAAGAAAATTAAAAATTGTTATTCCTACTTATGTGGACGAACCACTATTTACAATGGGGTATCACGCATGGATGCGTCGCACGAATGCATCTACCAAGAGCCGCACCATCTGTTGCAACTTGCACAAAATTGTGAATCTCCGGAGATAAATTCTCAAATATGCTTCTATCTTTTGATCCCGTTTCCCGTTATATGTTGTTAAACGCGAATATAAAACGGCGAATGGTTGTGCATTGTTTAACAGGAAGCGTCAGTTATCCAATATGTACTGATCGATTTTGTAATATTGCTCTCAGCGGGAATATTTAGTGTTATAGACGTTAAAATGTAACTGTTTGTTTGTTTTCGAGTTGCATCCGCCGGAAATTGCTTTTTGACAGTATTTTTCTTATAATATAATACTAAAATTACTCGTTTAAGCACGTCTATTTGAAATTTCTGTGTTTCGGATAAACGTCAAAAACAACAAAGAAAATCAGTATAAATATAATTTAGTAGACATACAAAAAGGGTTATTTTGCAGGTTTATATTTTTATCATTGTTAGTGGAGTCAATGTAGATCGAAAACCTGTATTGTTTCGGAAAATATTAAACAAGCTTAAGTATATTTTTCTAAAACCTTATTTGTTAGTTTATAAATATGTTAAAGGGGAGGCGCAACATCTTGGTCCAATTCTATTTAAATGCATTCATTGTTTTCGAATCCTGTGAAAACTAATAAGTGCTTTTAAAAAATTTAAACTCAAAATAAAAGATTAAGTTATTACCGAGGGCCGGGAGCCCCTGAAAACTTCTATAATGTTTATTTTAATAAGTTCTTCTTATATCGTTTTCTACCGAAGGTTCTTAAGTTATTTCCTTGTGGCATTTTTATAATTAACTATTTAGATGGGAAATAAGCCACAATTAACTTGAAAAAAAAATTATTAACGTTTATTATTTGACAATGATACCCGATTTGGGCGTCGAAACGTTAATAAAATTATTTTTTTCAAGTTAATTGTGGCTTATTACCCATATAAATAGTTAACTACCGAAGGTTGGCAACCACTGAGAAATATCTATTCAACACTGAGGTTAGTATAATCTTTGATATTCCTCAGCCATGATTTCTTCTTTCTTCCCAAGCCTTTTTCCCCTCTACTATTCCTTGCATGATGACGTGTCTTCTTCTTCTTCAAGTGCCATCTCCGCGACGCAGGTCGGCAATCATCATAGCTATTCGGACTTTGGAGACGGCTGCGCTGAAAAGTTAATTTGATGTACATCCGTACCATTCTCTCACGTTGCACAGCCACGATATTATCCGTCTTCATATGATTCTCTTTCATTGCATCTTTCCCTGCATAATCAATTCGAGCAATTTGTACCTCTCTCCATATGTAGTATGTCCGAGATATTCCAATTTTCTGGTTTTAATTATATTTAAGACTTCCATTCCTTTATTCATCTTTCTCAGAACCTCTTTGTTTGTGACGTGTTCTGTCCATGATATTTACAGAATTCTTCTATATACCCATAACCCAAATGATTCCAGTTTTTTCATTGATGCCGCATTCAAGGTCCAAGCGTCCATTCCGTAAAACAGAGTCGAGAAAACGTAGCACCTAGCCAACCTTACTCTTAGCTCTAGCTTTAGATTTCTTGTGCAGAGCACTTTTCTCATTTTTTTAAAATTCGCTCTAGCCTTTTTTATTCTAATTTTAATCATTTGTGGAGTTGATCATTGTTCCAGGATATGCATATTGGTCTACTTGTTCGATATTGGTTCCATTTATGAGGAGATTCTCGTTATTTCTTTGATTTTTAGATATTCTCATAAATTTTGTCTTCTTGATGTTCATTGTTAAACCGTATTCTTGGCTATATATCGGTATTCTGTTAACCAGTCTGTGAAGATCTTCAATATTTTCGGCTAAGACGACAGTATCATCCGCATATCTAATGTTGTTAATGGGAACTCCGTTCACCTTTATTCCAGCTGTTTCACCCTCAAGAGCCTTTTTTAGGATCTCTTCCGAGTAGGCATTAAAGAGAACTGGCGACAATACGCATCCCTGTCTCACTCCACGTCTAATTTCAATTTGCTCTGACAGCTGTTCGTTACACGTAATTTTGCTCGTTGGATACGATATACGATATACGTTATACGAATACGATATACACGTCGTGTAGTAGAAAGTATTTATCGTTTCGAAGTATGTAGCTCAGATACGATTTTATTTTATTTTAATTGTGTTCATGAGCTTGCTGTCATGTCTAATTCGTATTGACACTTCATCTTTTAAGACTTTTGCAGTCCAAAGAATTTTCAAAATACTCCTATAAGTATAGCCACATTTCGAATGCCTCCAATTATTTACGAATTGGGCTTTTAGAGTCCAAGTTTCTGCCCCATATAGTAGTTGCGAGCAAACATAACATTCGACTAACCTCAATCTAATGGCCATACTCAATTTCTTATTTGTAAACATTGACTTGTATTTTATAAATCTTTTTTCTAGCTATATAAGCTTTAATAACCTTTAATAAGTTACGTAGCTTAAAAAAAATAAGGAAATTTAGTGTGATTTTTAATTTCAAATATCTCCTTCAAAAGAAACGTTAATACGTCATTTTTGACAAACTGTAGCCTCCCCGCAATTACTTTTCCCTCAATGAATCGTAGAAAATCTAAAAAAACTTCAGATTTTCTACACAAACTTTTAATTTTCTTTTCATCATATTTTAATAATAATTATCCTATTCCCAACGAACACAAAACCAAAGACAAAAAAATTAAAATAAATATATTTACTAAACACATCAATATATTTTTTCACTCTTTATTTGCATTGATACATACGTAACTTGAAAGATTTAGCAACTAACTTCATACTGCCGGAGCCGAAATTTTGCGCCTATGCCCTTAAAACCATTTAGCTGATTGACTTTATTAGATATTATTATTCAAATAATGCATTCTAGTCGCAAAGTCCCGTTAAACAAGGTTTTTCCCATCTGACCCACACTTACAAATAATCACCCAAATTACGATGAATATTCCCAATTACCGTGACACGGAGCCGAACTAATTAGGTGGTGATATCGGCTTCAATAAGACACATCGGTTGTTCGCAGAAGTCTCTTCCCAAGTTCGACTTAAGACAATTTGTGGTTTCCGATAGTAACCGTGACGCCGCGTCTTCTCGGCGATGTCGTCAAACCGCCGAGCGTTAGAGCCTATGGATGCCGTTACATCATGTGAGTGTCGATCGTGTCAGAGACTAAGAGGATTTATCGTTACACCACTACTACTTCTGGAACTGGAGATAACGTCGACGACAATATGTCGAAAATCATTAGTTAGTCCTTTTCTTGAGCCACTTTAACTTTGTAGAGCTTACAGAAAATATTCTGGTGGCTCTAGTAAGTTCCACAGTTTGTAAGTAACGTTAATTAGTTTTAAGATGTTATTAACGAGAAAGAATAAGTATAAAATGAATAAAGTAAACTATGCAAGCTGGTTTCAAGAGTATGATGTAGCCATGATTTTAATAAATTGTTACGGGTTATATCACAGACTCAGTAAAACACAGCTTTAATTTAAATAAAAATATATATTCTTGTAAACCAACAAAATAAAATCAAAAAATCAAAATAATATTTAATCTTCTGCGCAGGTTTGAATAAGCTCCCCAGTTTGAATAAGTTGGGAGTGACCGTTCAATTCAGGGTCCGGAGAGAAAAGCGCAGCCAGCGATTCATCAATTCTGAACCGCTACACGATTTGGCTTTAACTCAATACATTAAATCTCAGTTGGTGCTTGCTAGGTCAGTTCTGTGGATGAAACCATTTGAGTCTTCAGATGAAGTCCCTATGGGCTCCGGTTTGGCTTTAAGTCAATACGACAAAGCCCGGTTGGGTACCAGGCAATTTCTGGTAGACAGTTGAGTTCTTGCAGGATCATTTCTCCTGCTTGAACTAGTTGAATCTTCCATCGATCGTTATTTTATACAATTACGACGAACCCATCTCCTAACATTCGTGTTCTGGAGACACAATCGTTACGAAATGTTGCAATAGAATATATTTTTGTTTGGAAACATCCTAGAAAGAACCCAAACATACACAGAAGAAACACTTGGGAATTAACAATGCGGCTTTAGATCGGGCTCGGGCCGCTCTTTCTACTATTGCCCAGATGTTCACTTCCTAAGTTCTAATGAAGACAATTTGTTGTTTTCGATAGTAACCGTTACGATGTCGCGAAACCTCCGAGCGTTAGAGCCTATGGATGCCGTTACATCATGTGAGTGTCGATTGTGTCAGAGACTAAGAGGATTTATCGTTACACCACTACTACTTCTGGAACTGGAGATAACGTCGACGACAATATGCCGAAAATCATTAGTTAGTGCTTTTCTTGAGCCACTTTAACAGCTTACAGAAATATTTTGGTGGCTCTAGTAAGTTCCACAGTTTGTAAGTAACGTAAATTAGTTTTAGGACGTTATTAACGAGAAAGAATAAGTTTAAAATAAAGTAAAATATGCAAGCTCATTTCAAGAGTATGATTTTATTTACGGGCTATCTCACAGATTCAGTAAAACACAGATTTGAATAAGATCTTCAGTCGATTGCCTATAAATAAAAATAAAATAAAATTACTAGACTTGAAAAAGACGGCACCTAGTACATTCATACAAATCGACAAGGGACATGCAGTAGGGAATAAGATGGGAGTGACAGTTCAATTCACAGTTCGAAGAGAAACGGGCGGTCAGCGATTCATCAATTTTGAACCGCTACACGATTTGGCGGTCCTTCCATTCAGATTTATTCTTTGTTCTTCTCCTACATTGTCTTATGTTTACAGTTTTTAGGTCGTCTTCCACATCATCCCACAAATTCGTTCTGCTCCTTCCATTTTTTCGTCTTCGTATTGGCTTCTATTGTAATATTTTATTTGTTGTTTTTGATCTTCATTTTGATGGACCTGTCACAGCCATAACAGCCTTTGAATTTCCACAAATCTTACAATATACTGATTGTCCTGATTTTACATGTGTCGGCTTTCTCTTGCACCATGCCATATACTTTTCTCAGTATCTTTCTCTTGAATGTTCTGAGTTGGTCTTCATCTTTGTTCGTCATTACCCAGGTTTCACAACCATAGGTTACTACTTATCTAGTCTTATTCTTGTAGTACCTATCCGTTTCGGATGTTGGCGACCATTATGGCAATCTGTACTTTGCACACTGCTGCTCTAAAAACATTTTTATTGGTTGTGTTGAACCACGAACGTAGATTTTTCAGCCAGGAAATCCATCGCCTTCCTGGTCTTCACTTTTCTTCTACTTTTCACTGCAAGATTAGTTGCAGCAGTCCATATCTTTCACTGTTCCTCATGATGTGACCGAGGTATTTGATTTTGGCTGTTTTTATTGTGATTAACCCTTCTTTTTCTTTTTGTATTCTCAGCAAATCACACGACTCGACGATAAAGCCACATTTCAAAAGCCTCAACTTTATTGCAGGTGGCGTCTGTGAGAGTCCACGACTCAAACTCCGTACAACAGTATAGGAAATATATAACATCGTAGTAATCTGACTTCTATGGGTATCGATAAATCATGAAATTTGAATAATTTTGCCATTTTTTGAAATGCAGATCTTGCTTTCTCTAACCTACATTTAATTTTTATGGAATGGTCCCAATTTTCATTGACGTTCGTACCAAGGTAGGTGTATTTTTTTACTCTTTCTATTTGTTGACCATTCACATTGATTCGTCCAAATTGCTGTTCATTCTTAGAGATCATCATACATTTTGTTTTCTTAGAGTTTAGTGAAAGTCCGTATCTCTGACTGACTTCTGCGATTCTATTCTTTAAATCCTGGAGGGCTTCAGAACTGTCAGCGAATACCACCGTGTCGTCTGCGTATCTTATGTTATTGATACACTCTCCGTTAATTCGAATTCCGGCTAAAACATCAACCACTGCTTCTTAAAAGATTTCCTCGGAGTAGATGTTAAACAGCAGTGGGGAGAGTATACATCCCTGACGAACCCCACGTTTGATTTTGATATCGTCGGATTCTCCTGCCTCTGTCAGGATAGATGATGTTTCATTCCAGTACAGATTGCTGATAATCCTTAAATCACAGGTGTTTATTCCAATATTGGTTAATATCTCCATCAGCTTGTCGTGCTTTACTGTATCGAACGCTTCTGGTAATCAATGAAATATGCATAAATATCGCAATTTACGTCTCTATATCGTTGAAATAGCACTTGTATACTAAATACAGCCTCTCTTGTATCCACTACATTTCGAAAACCACAAAGTGTGTTTGGCTGATTTTTTCTTCGCACAGTCTATATATCCTTTGATGTATAATTATTTTAGATATAATTTTAAAGTATGCCATATTTTAAAATTATTTATTTCTCTAGTCTAGATAATCATTTTCGTTTTTTGTCTAATAATTTCCATATCATCAACCTTTTATTAGCATAGTATGTACGATACCAACTAGAAATGCATGTATTAATTTCCGTGACCCGTCAAAATAGCCCGGTCAAAACAGCCCCGTCAAAAAAGCCCCGTCAAAAAAGCCCCGGACACAAAATAGCCTCGACAAAATAGCCCGCACACAAAATAGCCCCGGTCAAAACAGCCCCGGCTAAAACAGCCTCTTAGAAAACACCTCCAATAAAAAGTGTTATCTTTTAACGGAGTACCATTTATTTTAAATTACTATTCTAATTGGGAAATTGGCCACAATTTACTTAAAAAAATTATTTTATTAACGTTTCGACTTCCACTTCGGACGTCGTTGTCAAGATACAAAATATTAATAAATTAAACAAAAATGTTGTTGCTCAGTAAAAAAATTCTTCTAATAATTTAATTTAATCTGACTCATTCATATCAGAAATTCAGACGTACAGTATGGTGCCAATGGAAGGAATAAATTCGTTATTTCGTAAACCCGCGACGTTAAGGGAAAATCCTGAAATAGATCGATTTTAATTTTTAAGCTCATTTGAAAGGTTATTTAATTCTCTATTTATTAATATAAACAATTACATATTTATACAAGGTGTCCAAAAACTTTTTTAATTTAAATTATTTGACAAAAAGGAAGAATGTATTTAATTCAAATTAAAATGCATTTTACTGCTGCCGGAAAACAGAAAAAAAATGTTTATATCATAAATAAACATTGATTTTCGCTTAAATTAAATGTTCAAACTTTCAAGAGGCAGAGAAGACAGGACTCGAGTTCTCTGAAAAGACCATTTTTATTTTTTAATGTGGTTAAGACAAACATCTGAATAGAGGAAAATTACCATTTCCGAAAAAATGTATTTTTAAGGAACTATTTCATGATGAATTCTGAAGGGAGCTTTTTTGTGGGGGCTATTTTGTCGGGGCTATTTGGTCGGCGGGCTATTATTCCGCGGCTATTTTGTCTGCAGGCTATTTTGTCGGAGCTATTTTGTGTGCGGGATATTATGTCGGGGCTATTTTCTCGGAGCTTTTTTGACGGGGCTATTTTGACGGGGTACCATTAATTTCGCTACTTATGGAATTCTTCTGATTCTGACAACAATGTAAATACAACCATAATATCGTCCTCATTACAAGACCCTTCAAACTAAAATATATAAAAATCATTTAGAGAAAAACTGTTTTTCTTGAAATAAAAGTTTGTGTGGTTCATTTAATCCACCAATGGCACAAACAAGGATACATCCTCAGAATCCATAATTTTTTCCAAAGCACTTTAAATATTTTTTCTCTCTCCCTCGTAAACTAATAAAATCTCTACTATTAATGGATTGGCACGTAATTATGTTTACCACATATGTCTAAAGCACACATAGGCTACAACCGAACAACCATATCCTAGGGATAATAGAGCCCCCATCTATTCTTATTGTCGAGAGATCCGAATATGGCGATAGTAAGGTAGGTTAACACTAGCACAAATTCGAAATATTCCAACGAATGTTATTTGAACTAGCTTAAACAGCAGCTGAGAGCTAAGTTTTGTTTGAAAAAGGGGATTTTGCGCTGCATGCTTGAAATAATAAATGGATAAAATTAATTCCATTTCGGTAAAGGCTGTTATAGGGGCTTAGAGAGATATTACAAATCCATTCTTTTTAAAATATGCCAAATGGGTTTTTATTTTGGTATTATTTTTTATTATATTATTTAATTTTATTTAAAGTTTTGTGCACTATGGATATATATTTATGATCTATAGCGGTGTCCACTAATCGATAAAACAATTAACATACACTTAGAATACGATCATGAACACAAAACAGCAAGAAAAAAAGTAAACTAACAAAAATATTTGGAAAGCCGATGTGTTCGATGTTATGGTAGGGGAGCCCAAGCGGAGATTTTTGCAGTACTCGAGCGCGTCAGATTATCATATGGGGAGAAACCTGGTATCTGCTTCTCTAGTTCTCGGTCCAAATATATTACTAAAAGTAAAAAATGATCAAATGAAAGTTGTAACTTATAACCTTAAAATCTTATTTCACATTTCTTCTTTTCTTATGTTACCTCTAACTTAGTTTCCTTTCATCAGTAGCCTTTTATTTATAACAAAATTCTATTTAGTCCAGAAAGCCACTGCGCATCCGATAGGGAAAATATTCCGATTCGGATTTTTTGCACAATCTTACTCAAAAAGGACTCCTTTTAACAAATTTGCATGTTGCCAGGACCAAAAGTGGGTCAAAAATTTTTTAAACGTTTTTTTTTTGGATTTTTCGTAAAATTATTTTTTTTGGATGGAACAAATTTTTTTTAGGTTTTTTGGATCATTCCAAACAGAAAAGGTCTACGTGACTTTTCTCTAAAGTTGATAGTTTTTGACATATAAGCGATTTAAAATTGAAAAATTGCGAAATCAGCCATTTTTAACCCTCAAAAAACTGTGTGAAAAACTGAAAATTTGAATATTGCCAAGGAAGGTGGATATTCTTTAAACGTCGATTGATAAAATCCCAAAGAGTTTTTTGCAATACAATATTCAAAACTCCTTTGTTTTTAATTGGTAATCAAGCGTGCACGACACTATTTTCCACCGTTGCGTGTGTATACAGTATGGTGCAAATGACAGGAATAAATTCGTTATTTCGTAAACCAGCAACTTTAAGAAAAAATCCCAAAACAGGTCGATTTTTATTTTTAAGTTATGGTATTGTAGCATACCTATATGGTATACTAATGACGTCATCCATCTGGGAATACGATATACCTGAAATGGAAAATGATACTATAGCCACATTTGCAGATGACACCGCTATCTTAGCAGTAGGTGATACCAGTGAAGAAGCAGCAGAAAAATTACAGTTGGCAATCAATAAAATACACAACTGGACTAAAAAATGGAAAATCAAATTAAATGAATCTAAATCTATTCATGTCAATTTTACAAATAAAAAAATCGAAAACATTCCAATTAGAATAAATGATGCCCAAATACCATATGCATCTTCTGCAAAATATTTAGGTATCACACTTGATGCAAGGCTTCGCTGGAAAGTCCACATTAAAAAGAAAAGGGAAGAATTAGGTATCCGTTACAAAAAAATGTATTGGCTGATGGGAAGAAACTCTGCATTGTCCACATATAACAAAATACTCTTATACAAACAAATACTTAGACCAGTATGGATGTATGGTTGCCAACTCTGGGGCTGTGCCAATTCAAGTAATATTTAGATTATCCAGAGATTCCAGAATAAAGTATTACGGAACATCGTTGATGGTCCTTGGTATATCCGAAATGTCGACCTCCACAAGGATCTTGAGATGGAAGATGTAGACAAAGTTATCAAGAAGATGGCAGGTAGTCACGAACAACGGCTCCATAGTCATGTAAACATCAAGGCCATCCAGCTCCTCGATAATACTGGGCTAGAAAGAAGACTCAAACGAAGAAAACCATTTGAGTTAGTGTAAAGTGTTAGTGTAAAAGCAGAGCATAGTGTTGTATTGTGTGTTAGTTTTAGTATTAAAATTTCATACTTGTTAAAAAAAATAAGAGGACACCATAGGGTTAAGATCTTAGATTCTGTATCATTTAGTAATATAAGTTAAAGAAGAACTGATAATTGGTCAACTGATGACCAGATTTCAGTAGTCTAAACACAGCTTGTGTTTAATAAAAAAAAAAAAATCCATCTGGGAGATGGGAGTGATGACGTAATCAATGATTTTTTTTAAATGAGAATATGGGTCGTGTGGTAGCTCATTTGAGAGGTTCTTCAATTCTCTATTCAGTAATATAAACATTTATATAATTATTTATACTGGATGTCCAAAAAATGTTTATTAAAACAAATTATTTAACAAAAAAGGAAGAATGTATGTATATATAAATATATATATATATATAATCGGTTTATAACGTTCTACGACGTCTTCCGATTCCCAATCGCCATTGCTCTCGATCGTAGCACATGTCTTCGTTCAAGCCTCTTTCTCCGATTTCCCTATGGATTCCTTCTATCCAGCTTTTCCTAGGTGTTCCTCTCTTCCGCCGTCCTTTTGGTGCCCATCGTAGCACTTGCTTGGGTAATCTGTCTTCTTCCATACGTTGTATTGTTGCCTTGTGTATCCCACGACCGTGAGTTACGCAGTCACGGAAGCGGAAATCCTTGGAGCCTTACGAACCACGAAATCTCAAGCAGCCGGTCCTGACCTATTTAAGATCATACAGCTGCGTAGGGTTCCAGTGCAGAAATTGGTTCTCATCTATAATACCATGCTCCAGTTTGGTACTACCCTAGAGGTGTTGAAGGAGTGCAGGACCACTTTGATACCGAAGGGTGGTGATCCACTGGTGGTAGGTAATTGGAGACCTATCACAATATCATCTATCTTGGTCCGGGTGTTTCATCGGATCCTGGGTAAGCGCCTTGCCGTGTTGGGCTACCATGATAACCAGAGAGGGTTTAGACAGTTAGATGGCGTTCTGTTGAACAACCTGACACTTCAGACGGTTATCAAAGAAAGACGAAAAGCCCTTCGTCCATACAATATATTAGCGATCGATCTACGTAAAGCATTTGACACGGTCTCTCAACGATCAATTGAACGAGCAATGACACGGTTCGGGCTCGATGCTACTTTTAAACGTTATGTGATGGACTCGTACACGAACTGTCGTACGTATATCACCGCCGGCAGCGAGTCGACGAATAACATGACAATGAGTAGAGGTGTTAAGCAGGGCGACCCGCTGTCACCCTACTTATTCAACATGGTGGTCGATGAGCTGATATGCAGGCTCGAAGAAGGTGTGCTTGGTTTGTCGATTGCGGATGGCAGAACAAAGGTCTCAGTGTTGGGTTACGCTGATGACTTGGTTCTCTTATCGGAATCAGCCCGTGACGGGAACAAGCAACTCCGGACAGCTGTCGATTTCTTCGAGAAGAGAGGAATGTCGCTGAACGCTGGTAAGAGTGCCGCTATTACGGTTAGCGTGAACCGTGGTAATAAGCACTCTTATTGCGTAACGCGTTCGCTCTTCTCTGTCGGCAACGACAGAATTAGGCAGTTGAAACCGAGCGAGTTGTTTGGGTACCTAGGTAGGAAATATAACGCACTCGGTCAGACCAAGGTGGCCTTCCAAGATCTGCAGACCCAGCTCGATCGAATTCAACGATCCGGTTTAAAACCCGCTCAGAAATTGAGTGTGGTTAAAACATACTTGCTGCCGCGATACATCGATATGCTCCAAGCACCGACGATTACAATGAAAGCTCTGAAGGGTTTTGACAGGACTGTGCGTATGGCCGTGCGTAAGATTTGTCGTCTCAATCGAACGTGCGCAGACGCTTATATTCACACGCCGATCAAAGAAGGTGGTCTGGGCGTGATGGCTATGGCCTTACACGTCCCAGCCATCATGAGAAGGAGGATGACTAAACTGATCATCTCAGCACAAGGCATGAATGCCGTGATCATGTCCACAAACTATGTTAGTCACCTCTGGGAAAAAGTTTTGAAGTGGACACAGAACAACGGAGGCAGTTCAGCGTTGATCGCACGTGAGTTGAGCGAGAAACTAGGCACTGGCTATTGCGGTAACGGTCTTGCTCAAGGGTCCAGCCACAGTGAGAGCTCAGCCTGGATACATAATCCACCTCCCTACTGGTCGGGGCGTGATTACGTTAAAGCAATACAGCTGCGAGGAAACCTTCTACCAACGAAGGGCATCCCATCAAATCCACCACACCTACGGCGATGTAGAATGGGATGTGACAGAAACGAGTCTCTTAGTCACGTCTTGCAAAAGTGCTCTCGGGCACATTGGCAAAGATGTAAGAGACATGACCAGCTCGTTTCTTATCTACGAAAGACAACCGAAAAGAAAGGGTGGATATGTGAGGTTGAGCCTCGGATTACAATGCCGAGTGGCGAGTTAAAAATACCTGACTTTGTCGCTGTGCTGGGTGACAGAGTACTGGTTGCAGACGTTGGCGTTCACTGGGAAGGCCCAGATCCGTTAAGTGTCGCCGCCGGACATAAGACGGCGAAATATACGGAGCCTTTATTCCTTCAGACCATGCAAGCCCGATATCCTGGGAAAATCATCTGCATGGCACCTCTTATAATAGGGGCAAGAGGTACTTGGTGTCAATCGAATTCGAAGATCCAGCGAATTCTTAGTCTATCACGGCTAGACATTAGGAATCTCATTCTTAAGACCATTCAAGGCCTGTTCATTCATAGTCACTTCATGAAATCCTAATGAGTGCACTTATGAAACTTACTTCGAGTAATCCCCCCGGCTTTTCCTAAGAGGGGATATACGTTTCGTCAGGGTCTATATTATATTTTACCCTCTATGACTAATCAATGTTCTGTGAATGTCTTATTTGTTAATGTGCATGTCGGCGCTTCACGCCATTTTGACCGGTCTCATAAGGGGTCCATTAATTATTATTACATTTTTTTACCTCGCTAATTTCAAATTGTCAGAGCATTCTCTTGGAAGTGGCGCAGCTACGCAACGGGTGCGAGCGATTTTACTAACACGCCGATATTTTCTGCTGAGACATCACAGCAAAAAGAGCCGAACGTCACTGGTTGATCGGATCGGCGATTCGGAGCGCCGGTGCGACCACCCAGTGAAAGAGTGCTAGATCGATGACGAGGGGGGCTGATGATGAATTTGCCCCTCGACCGGCATGCCTAGGCACGCCAACTGAGGTTTGGCTCCACTCTGACTAACCGAAAAGCAATGTTTATTTGTGAAATAAAATTTTTTTAGTTTTTGGGTAACAGTAAAATGTATTTTGAATTAAATAAATTACAGACATTCTTCTTTGATTTTCAAATAATTTAATTTAAAACTTTTTTTGACACCCTTTATAAATAATTATTATGTAAATGTTTATAATACTAAATAGAGAATTGAAGAACTTTTCACATTAGCTAGCATACGACCCCTATTCTCATTTAAAAATTTATCGATTACGTCATCACGCCCAGATGGATGACGTCACTAGTATACCATATATGCCACAATATCATAACTTAAAAATAAAAATCCATCAATTTCGGAATTTTTCTTTCGAAAAAAAGAAGACCTTTTCTGTTTGGAATGATCCAAAAAACCTAAAAAAACTATGTTCCATGCAAAGCAAAATAATTTTAGGAAAAAAACAAAAAAAAAAACGTTTAAAAAATTTTTGACCCACTTTTGGTCCTGGCAACATGCAAATTTGTTAAAAGGGGTCATTTTTGAGTAAGATTGTGCAAAAAATCCGAATCGGAATATTTTTCCTAGCGGATGCGCAGTGGCTTTCTGGACTAATTTAATGTCAGTCACATTCCACACTACGCACGCGTTTCACAACAATTATGGTACGATTTAACTGTAGGTGTAAAACAAGGAACAATGGAAAAATTTTACAATTTTACTACATTAATTTTCGTTATTATTATTGAAATAATTTTCGAAGTAAATCCCAGTCATGTAAAACGGCTCTTAGGAAGTTAAACGCAAATAACTGAAAAAATCTGCTGTTCTGTGGAACAGAATAAAAAAATATTACACTGTATTCAGATTATCTAACCAGACAGTTTCCTTTAATCTCCACAAAATTAAAGTATACGTATTTCTATTACCTACGTGGAAATTAAAATTTACCTGTAAGAAAACGTGTAGTGTGAAATGTAGATGAAATAAAAAGATATTGATGGTTTAGGAAATTAGAAAAGGTTTTACGTGTAAACGAACAATATTTTGAAAAGATGTGAAAGCTGTTTCATATTCTTTTAATTTACTAAATTAGATTGCCAACAACCAAACTAACAATTTGCTACTAAAGAAATATTTATAGGTACATGCAGGAGACATATTTTGTAAAAATTAAAATGTATACAAGATGGATAACCGCAAACTTCCCATCCAGATTTTTTTCTTAATGAAAAAAACAAAAAGAAACGCCTACAATCGTCGGTTTTTATTTTTAGGGTGACATATTTTATAAATACTATCAAGTAAAAACATACTACTTTATTTTTGAATACAGTCCAACCCGCTTATTAGAATACCGGTTATAGGAATATCCCGGTTATAGGAATACAAATTTGAGGTCCCGAAACGTTTCTATTAGCCACCAATGATCGGTTATTAGAATACACCGGTTATAGGAATACTTTTGCTTGGCACAAAGGCTATTCCAATAAGCGGGTTCGACTGTACATATAAATTGATTTTTACATACCTCGATTTTTAAATAGGTACATAAACTTTTACTTTTACACATTTATTTTTATACAGGCACTGAGTATATTTGGTTGTATATTCATTTTGATTTATAGGGGAGTGCAATTAGAACGAAAACATGCATTGTTTCGGAAAAATTCAAACATGCTTATATTTTTCTAAAACTTTTTTGTTAGTTTACATACATGTTAAAGTAAAAAGTTCTACTCGCTAATTGTTTATTAATTGTTTAAACAATAACAATTTTTTTGTATAAATAATTTTAAAAATATCGTTAAATTTATCATTTTACTTTGACCAAATATGTTTCTATTTTGTTTTTGATAATGCTGAATCCGAATATGGCATTGCAATTTGAAAATTCTTATACAGAAGCTCTTATACAGTATGTCTGCGTAGCTAGGAACCACATGGAAAACTTTTTAATTATAAATTTTACGAAAAAAATTATTCTTCATAAAATGCTCTGGACAGTCAAAAATCTAAAACTCAACCATCAGATATAAAATTTTATCAATTTTATATGAGCTATGTGTCAAAAATATGAATTTCGTTAAAGAGTAAAGTACTTTTATATTCCAGAATATCAAAAATGCTATTATCAAAAGTTGTTTGAAATTAAAAACTATGTTTAAATATACAATTATATCATTCTAATCGGAAAAACAAATTTCAATTTGTTCTCAAATTACGGATACTGATCATCATTTTATTACAATTATCATAACTATTTTATTATCACTTTTACGAAAAAAAGTTACTCTCATTAAATGCTCTCCCTAGTCTAAAATCTAAGATACCATCATCAGATATCAAACTTTTTTAATTTTTTACGAGGTATGTAAAAAATATGATTTTTTCTGAGTTAAGTGCCTTTATTATTCACAATATTTTAATAAGAAGGATGTAGTTGAACACTAAAACAAATTTTTTAATTCCAAACAACTTGTCTTAATAACAATTTTCGATATTGTGAAATGTAACGGTACTTTACTCTTGAGTGAAATTCATATTTTTTGACATACCTCGTATAAAATTATTTAAATATGATATTTGATGATTGCATCTTAGATTATGTATGATGCAGAGTATTTTATAAAGAATAATTTTTTTTCGTAAAACTGATAATAAAAAAGTTATCAATAGGTTCCAAGTTACGCAGACATACTGTTTAAGAGCTAAAAATTTTTTTGCTGAACATTTATTATTGTTGAAGCTTATTATTAAATGTATTTTAAGTAAGTTTTACAGAAAAAAGTTTTAATCACTTTATATAAACATTTTTTTAGCTGGTAATTTTCGATTTATGTATTACATTTTTGTTATCTTTCTTAATTTTCTCAAAAAGAAATAGTCTATTTCATTTCTAAAGTAAAATAATTTAGTGCATTTTAAAGATAACATTTAAATAAAAAAGCACTTATAAAACTGTAATAGATCTGTTCAAACTTGAGTAATACCGTCTTAAAGTGGTGGTATTAATTCTATAAAACTACGAAGATTTCAAAAATTACATTTTTTAAGACGTCATATCATTTGAATTAAATTTTTTAGATATTTTTTGAATAAAACATCATTTAGTAAGATGCTTGAAAGGTAAGTTGAGCAAAATTGAGGGTTTTATAAGAAAAATTGTATTAGTTACACATTTTTAAATCATTTTTAAACACAATTCATGTAAGGCTCACTTTCCGCCCCCACCGTACTTATGCCCATACATTTTATTTCTTTCTATTATAACTATAAGATAGCTTAATTATTCTTCTTTCATGCTCAATTTGTAAAATTCCATTTAATCCATCAGTTAAAGAATTACATTAAAATAACTCAACCGTGCACTTCGCCGTACCCTAGTTTACAGTGCTCCAATGTTTGTGAGATGGGTGACTTTAGCGTTATAAATAAAAAATTATAGAATATACAGATTTAATTTTAGAAAATTCTTTATATAAGGTTTTTTTTTGTAAAATTTTCTGAATTTTTCAATGGTCAAGTCAGTTTTTTTCTAAAATTTATATTTTCGGAGTTATTTAAAAAAACATCTAATTTCGTTATTCATTTGTTTAATAAAAAAAGCACCCACTTCTCGAGTAGAACTTTTTGATATGTTGTTTATTAAACATTTCTTAATGAAATTACAAAAAGTTCTATCTTGTTTGATTTTTTCCGAAATGAAAATCTATATGCACTCCCCTATTAAGGTAACTCAAAACTGACAAATAAAATAGTCACAAAATATTTAAATAACATAAATTTTCTATTTGTGTTGTTCACCACGAGTAGCCTATTACTACCTCTGCCACTTAACTTTTAATACAAATTCATTAGCGTCAATAATAAATCGTCGCTATTGGATAGCAGATATATTGTACAAGCAAATTTTGAAATTGTGGAAAAAATGAACTCACAGAACTTTTTAAAATGTTTAAACACCGGACAGTGGGATAGTATTCATTTAAGCCTTCACTTAAAAAACACGATTATTTATCCAGTTCGATAGTTTTAACAATTTCCGAATTCGGTTGTTGGGGGAAGGTTGTAATCTTCGGCATTTTCCGGTGTATTTTCAATCTACCAAATGTGAATGCGTATTTTCTGTCCTTACAAAAAATGTTGCTAGGCCACTGGTAGCAAAATATTTTCTACCTTCACACAACCTACTGAGTAAATTGCTCTCAGAAAAACTCCGGATGCAATGCATTCAAAATATGGTTTTACCAACCGAATTTGTCCACCGCCAACCCTTGGTAGGCATTGCAATCATAAGTTGAAGAAGTTAGAATCAACTTGCAATCCAGCGTCGCTAGACAGCGTGATATTAGTTTAGAGTAAAAGTCTCGCCTATTTGTGTTAAAGTATCAATCGAGATTCCAGCGCTAAGTCTGGACGTCGCCTTTATTAATTTAGAGTTAAAACTCTCGCGTATTTCAGTTAATAAGTATCAAGTTAGAATTTATCCAGTCAGGACGTCGTATTCTTAGTTCAGAATTACTACTTTCGCTTATTTTGTATAATTAATGTGTACCTAGTTTATAGTTTAAATTCTACACATTTATTAAACGCTAATGTTCATCTTTCGTTCATGTTGTTAAAAATATACCCATTTTGTGCACATATTGCGTGTACTATAAGTAAGCTTAATAAATGATCAAGTTGTCTAAAATTCCTCTCGAGTTATTTCAGCGAGAGCAATAACGAAAGAAGATTATTCCAGGTTTCGAGAAATAATATTTCGTATATCCCCATGACATGAGATTTTATCAACCTCCACGACAGTGTTTCAAAACGAAAAAACGCTGAAAGGGGAAAACTCACTGCAAAATAACAGTCTGATAACAGTCCGCAGACATATGTGACATTTAGATATAAAAAATAATCCTCTTTTCTGACCAATAACTATTTCCGAATTCGGTTGTTGGGGGAAAGTTGTAATCTTCGGCATTTTACGGTGTATTTTCAATCTACCAAATGTGGAGGCGTATTTTTGTGGCCTTTTCTGTGCGAGTTATGCGGTCTGAAATGTCTTTTGTGCACTTCATTTCAGATCCTTTTCGGAGATTAGAGCACGCTCTTCGGTATATAATTACGTAATTAATTTTTCTGGCTTACGGACCGAAAATTTTCTATTATGTGACACACGATCTTCGTTATTTACTACAGATTAAATTGCGAAATGTATTTCGATACAGTATATGATTTCCTCTTTCCTTTACTGGGTGTTTGTTATTATTACACGACTTCACTTTATTTATTTTTTAATAAAAATACTTATATTTATTTATTTAAATAAAATGACTTACTTTATATTATTTTATTTACAAACACAAAACAACTACAAATAACCAAACATATCTAATTTATTAACAATTTATTTGTTACACTGACCGCGAGAGTATACAACACTCACTGCCTATACCCTAATAACACAAAACATTCCAGGAATGTTCCTAGAATGTACACACAGGGCATTAAAAACATTCCTGGAATGTCCCCAAAAGCACACGAACGTCCGTGGAAAGTCCCAGGAATGTGCTGTGTCAACATTTTAAACATTCCTTGAATGTCCTGTTGGAACATTCCATGAATGTCTACGAATGTTCTTTGAACATTCACATTATATTTTTTAGACTGAATGTCTTGTTGAAACATTCCATGAATGTCTACTAATGTTCTTAGGACATTCAAAGTATATTTTTTAGACATTCTCTGAAATATATCGTCAGTGATGTGACAATACCTCCTATATGTTTTTTTATGAGTTTTGCAGGAGACGAAAAACATTTTTTAAGGTCACGTCCTGTTTTAGAGTAGAATAGAAATATGCTTTATTGTCATAAAAAATTGTACAATTTTATCGACAGAGCTTATAAAAAGTCAAGACAACAAAACAATAACAATCCAATTTACTAAAATTACATAAATCGTCAATATATTTACAATAATACCAATAATAATGAGTTAAACAGAAGTAGTCAATTGCAAAATTTAAGTAAATTGCAAATGCATAGTCTACCTAGTAATTAATAAGTTTAAAAGTTAAGCTGCTGCATATGACACCCAAATATAGACAAAAAAAAAAGATAATAAAAATACTACTTGTGCAAAGGGTACTGTAATTTCTTAGTTATTGATTAAGAAAATCTTCTACTGAATAATATGGTCTTTCAGATAGGTAGGCTTTTGTCAGTTTACGGAATTTGGGGAAAGATGCTGCAGATTTAAGTTGTAGAGGGAGATGGTTGTAAAGTTTTTTTGCGGAATATACCTAATATAGATTTCTTTACTAACTCAGAGGACGGGGTCGGCATATAGACGTCAAACGTAGAATTTCTCGTGAAGTAGTCATGATTAGGTCTTGGTGGAAAGACATGTAGATGTTTACGAATTAAGCAAACAGTTTCTAAAATATACAAAGATGGAAGGGTTAAAATTCTGTGATCTTTGAAGTAACTTCTGCAATGTGTTGTTCTTCTGAGGCCAAACAGATGTCTAATTGCTCTTTTTTGTAATTTGAAAATAACATCGAATTGGGCAGCTGTACCAGAACCCCAAAAAGGAAGACCATAACGAAGATGTGACTCGAACAAAGAAAAATATGTTATTTTGAAAGATGCTAAATTGAGTTTATTCGAAACAGATCTTATAGCATAGCAAGCTGAGGATAGTTTCTTCCTTAACAAATCGATATGGTGGGACCATTTAAGGTTGCTGTCTAAAAAAATACCAAGAAATTTCACAGAATCAACGGTACTGATCTGGCTGTTATTAAGAGGTAAGGGTTGAAGGACTCTTTTATAAGACAATGCCTCTGTTTTATCTACGTTAAACGAGAGTAAATTAGAGTCAGACTAGGTTTTTATTGTAAGTAGATCAGAAGTTATAGTAGCATGAAGAGTTGCAATATTTGAGTTGCTCCAGGTGATACTGGTATCATCAGCAAAAAGAAAGATTTTTCCATCGATTTTTAAACTAGTGATGTCATTAATAAAGATAAGGAAAAGTAGAGGACCCAATACTGAACCTTGAGGTACCCCACATACAATGATTTTGAGACTAGAGTCTGTATCATTTGCTCTAACCAGTTGTTTCCTATCATCCAAGTAAGATTGGAACCAATCTAAAGAAATACCTCGAATTCCGTAGAAATTTAGTTTTCTTATCAAAATGTTATGATTTACACAATCAAAAGCTTTGGCGTAGTCACAAAAAACGGTGGCAGTGTGAAGATTATTGTTCAGTGCTTGATAAACCTCATGTAGTACAGAAAAGATGGTATCAGTGGTGCATTTATTATTTAAAAAGCCGAACTGATTTTGTGATAAAATATTGTTTTCAACTAGAAAGGACATAAGTCGGGCTTTTATGAGTCTCTCAATAATTTTGGAGAGTACCGGTAGTAGTGCAATAGGTCTATAATTGCAGGTATTAGATATTTCACCACCCTTATGAAGAGGAATAATGATGGCTGTCTTCAGGCACTCTGGAAATTTACCTTTCTCAAAGGAATCATTAATTAGTGAGATGAGGACTTATAACACATTTTCTGGGAGATTAGAAAAAATTTTTATCGATAGATAATCAGTACTACAGGAGGATTTGCTTTTGATACTATTGATTGTTTGGATCAGTTCAGATTTATCGACTGGTTTTATAAAGAATGAATTCGAGACCTTTCTTGAATTAGGGAGATAAGCAATGGGATCTTGTTGTGGCAAAATAGTTGATGTAATATTTTTACTCACATTAACAAAGTATTCATTTAGATTTTCAGGGTCTGGAAGGGAAATTGTTTTAGCAGTGTGGGTTTTATTTCGAAGATCGTTTATTATGGACCAAGTTTCTTTTGCAACACTTTTTGAGCTTCCCAAACGGTTATGGTAGTAGTCTTTTTTAGCTGATTTTATAAGTTTAAGAAAGGTTGCCCTGTACTTGGTGATATATTCAGTGATAGAAACGTAGGTAGTAAATTTCCTGATATAGAGAAAAGAACGCATATTCTTGGAAGGTATTCGGATACCTTTAGTACCTTTTCATACGTAAGTTTTGACTTGTTTTGTAGTAAATTTCGTAGATAGTTGAATTTACTACAAAACAAGTCAAAAAATATATAAAAACAGGAGGTGGCCCAAACAAGTTTTTCTTCTCCTACAAAATTCATGAAAAAGCAGATAGGAGGTATTGTCACATCACCGACGATATACCAGAAGTATGCGTGGCCATACCAAATAATACATCCTTGATAAATATAAACGTTTTTATTGCACAAAACCTTGTCATATATTTTTTTCCATTATCATCACTACGATGACGATTCATTATATTGAATTGTACATTACAATTACAATCTGGTCATAACTCTGACCAATGAGCAATTTTAATTTAACCTAAATTACTACTGTTCCTTATAATTAAGAGCTTACCCATAGCGTCTCTTATCTAATCTAACAGGCACACAAGCACTATGCTCTGCTTTTCTAACCGCACTATTCTAACATACACAGGCACACAAGCAATTATGCTCTGCTTTTCACTATCACCTATCACCCAAACTAGTTCAAAAGGCTCTGTCCTTTTCAATCTTTTAGTTTGCCCAGTAGTATCGAGGAGCTGGATTTCCTCAATATTCTTGTAGGTACTTACTAAGTTGTTGCTTGTGACTTCTAACTTTACTCCAACTTTAAAAACAAATCCAGCTGTAAAATATTTATGTGCCTGAAGGCTTTTGTATGCTTTCATCTGCTGGTTAGAGTAGTAACTGTGAGACTCCACCAGATATGTATAAATATCTATAATAGTAATTTGGTGGAATGCAGTTTATGGTAAAATCAAATTCTGACTGAATTGTATATGGATCTAAATCCCCATTTATTTTCAGCTTCAATAAATTTTTAAAACAATAAAAGAAATAATGTTATTGCTTGCAAAATTCATCAATATTGATAAATATCAGAGAAAAATGAACAGTAAATAAAAATTGTTTCCCCTACCTTTCTCCAAACATCTGGAGTTTCCAATAATAATTTCCTTAAATAATCACTTTGCAGTATGGTAAAGTTTATAAAGTTCACAAGATACAGCAAACGAAATCCAAATGAATCCAAAATAGACAAAATACGACAATAAACAATTAAATTAAATGATATTACAAACATAACCTCTGTAACCTGTAACTTTTTGTATGCCAACCAGAACCAGAAGTCACGTGGTTTGGATTGCCTAAATACATATATACACACGCGGCAAATTTGAAAATGAATGCAAATTTAATAGTAAATGGCCTCTCTTAAAATATAGGACACTGGTAGTATGTTCATAGAATGTCTTGTGGTGACATTCCACGAATAACTTAATCAGATGTTCACCGAATGTTCCTTGAATGTCCAGGACATTCAAACATTAATAGAACTTTGATAGTACATTCCTGGAATGTTTTGTGTTGTTAGGGTACTGATTCAAAATCGTCTTATAATATACCTAAGCGAATAGGTCCAGAAAAATCATTAAAAGTAAACTACCAACTTTATCAGGTAAAATAATTTATTGGTCCAATCGGCAAAGGTATAGAATGAAGGGAATGTTTACCTAATAAATCAAACAGGTAATAAAAAGTTGTTTACGCGAAATTACAAAAATATGCCGGAATCTTCGACGGTCAATCGGGGTCACATTATATTATAACGACTGCTATCTGTAATGGATCAGAATACTATTTTATTTCTTATCAAAATTAGAATTGGTAAAGTTCTATTTTAAGTATTTATACAAAAACCTGTACTGATTACTTATAGAATCATAAATTTGTTAACCCTCCGTTACTCGCACACGGTGTGTGAGACCGGCCCCGTAAATAACTTCTTGTAACTCTGATTTTAGTGGGGATTTTGAATTGCTGCTGCATATACCTCTTCAGTCGTCAGTCATCTGTGGGTGAAGTCCACGTGCTGTGTAAAAAAGAGTATTGTACTTTTATATTATTAGGCAATACGATGCGATACACCGTGTGCAATTTGTGCAAAAATTTTTGTGTTTGTATCAGACATCGATAGTTTTAATTAGTAAGGTAATTTAAGATCTTTCTTTTACTTTTAATGTTTATATTATACACTAAGCATCAAAATTAACGCACCACCTTAAACATTGGACATTTTTTATGTCTCGTATTTCCTAAACCTGTTTTCCGATTTTAGTGATTTTTTTTAGTAAATTATAGCTTTATTCTTCAAAAATATCGATGTAATAATAATATTGCTAAACAGGTAAGTGTCATTGTATACCGGGTGTAACAATAATAGTGTGTCTTTTCCTCAAAGTTTGGAACACCCTGTGGAATATTCTAGCGTATATAAAATGTTGAAATTAAAACTCAACTATAGGCTTAGGCTTTCTTAATATTTTGCTTTTTGATTCATTCGGGATGTGAAATAATAAAAAAGTTAGGTACTTTAACAACTAGCCATGTTATTCATCAATACAGGGTGTTTCTAAATAAGTGCGAGAAACTTTCAGGGGTAATTCTGCATGAAAAAATGACAGTTCGCTATATAAACATATGTCCACAAATGCTTCGTTTCCGAGATACGGAATGTTGAATTTTTTCTTACAAACTGACGATTTATTTATTGCTCTAAAACCGGTTGAGATATGCAAATGAAATTTGGTAGATTTTAAAAAGAAGTTATTGCGCATTTTGACATACAATTAAGAATTTTATATTCACCATTGGCGTGCATACGGGATGTAACTAAAATGTTTATACCCGACTGCACCCGTATGCACGTTTATACCCGTAAAATTCTTAATTGTATGTCAAAAAATGCGCAATAACTACCTTGAATTTGACACCTTACTCCTAGCTTCTACTCAAGATGATCTGAAACTATATTTGATAGTGCCGTTGAGAGCTGTACATGAAGAAGAAGAATAATCTAGACGTTTTGGAAATGTCTTGTAAGATTCGCAAGGTCAAAAAATGAGGTAAATAGTCTACGTAGAGTTATAATTGAAATTTGGATAGTTCTGTTATTCAAATTATATTGCAGTATATTTGCAGTATTGTCGTTATTTTTAATAAAAATGATTTTTTAAAAGTGTAACAATATTAAAAGTGCCTGATACTAATCCTAGAAAGTATTTTTCACGTCTTTTTTTTAACACTAGATTAAAAAATGGGTAAAATTCCATGATTTATCACGTGGTTAGGCAATAATTAAAATTTAAAAACAGTATTCGTGAGGGTGATTGTATTAACCTTTTTTCTAGTGGATAAGTTAAAATTAAAATGTAGCCGTGACACTTAGGTACGCTACTGAGAGACTTAAAATCCACTTGATGGAGCTCTTGGTTTTTGCAAATTCCTGCTGTGACGTGTGTTGTTTCAAGCCCAGTCTCACACCAGCATCAGCTCAGCTTTCTGAAACCGTGACAAAACCGTAATTGCTCGAATGTCACGTCCGACATTGTCTCAAAGAGATTACCATTCCAGTCGACGCAGAAAAATTCTGCTGCTTGCTTGCAGAGCAGAATCGTTATATTTGCTTATGAAAGCGTTACTTTGCTATGGTAATGCCAGTGCGGGTTTTCGGCTCTCTTACTACTCGTATTTGTTCACTGAGCTGCGCACAGCAATATCGTCGACGTTTAACGTTAATACATTATATTTATATACATTATACAGTGTCCCGAAAAGATTGGTCATAAATTATACCGCACATTCTGGGGTCAAAAATAGTTCGATTGAACCTAACTTACCTTAGTACAAATGTGCTCATAAAAAAGTTACAGCCCTTTGAAATTACAAAATTAAAATCTATTTTTTTCAATATATCGAGAACTATTAGAGATTCTTTATTGAAAACGGACATGTATGATTCTTATGTCAGAAACATCTTAAAACAAAATTATAGTGAAATTTGTCCACTCCATAAAAATTTTAGGGGGGTTTTGTTCCCTTAAATCCCCCCAAACTTGTGTATACGTCCCAATTAATTCATTATTGTGGTACCATTAGTTAAATACAACGTTTTTAAAACTTTTTTGTCTCTTAGTGTTTTTTCGATAAGCCAGTTTTTATCGAGATGTGGCTTCTTTTTCAAAATACACATAAAAATGTAAATTATAAATAAATTTTCAGATTCCTAACAGGTCTCTATAATCGTACTTAACCATATACAAATATGTGGTGGATTCGACAAATATTCAAAATATCTCGATAAACACTAGCTTATCGAAAAAGTACTAAGAGGCAAAAAAGTTTAAAAAACATTGTTTTTAACTAATGGTAATACAATATGAACAAAACCTCCATAAAATTTTTATGGGGTGCACAAATTTGACTTTATTTTTTTTAAGATGTTGCTGCCATAAGACTGCCACATGTCAATTTTCAATAAAAAATCTTTAAGAGTTTTCGATATATGAAAAAAAATCGATTTTCATTTTGTAACTTTAAAGGACTGTAACTTTTTTTGTGTGCACTATTGTATATAGGTAAATTAATGAGGTTCATCAACCTATTTTTTACCCTCGAATCTGTGGTATAATTTATGACCAATCTTTTCGGGACACCCTGTATATATCGTCGCTGTGAAATCAAATCGGCATAACTGCAAATAATTTATTTTTGATATATTGGTATCAAAACATGTCTCCTATTTTTGTCTATTTTTATGTCAAACCGCCATATGAGGCCCAAGATAGATATAAAACTACTAAAAGAAAATAACATCCAGGAAATAAGTAAAAACAAAGATTAATAAGAATTTTGCGAAAATAGTTGAAGGCGCTACTAGTGGCATAGAGGAACAATGGAACGAATGAAGACATTATTACCACACTTTCGCATGAATATACAGGGTGGGGCATTAGTGTGACAAAGTCCAATTACTCGTTTGTCGTAAGAGATACGAAAAAAAGTTATTTAGGTAAAAGTTGGGAAACACATGGTACCATAATTTAAAAATATGTTCAAATATACAGGGGCGTGCGTATTGACAGGGTGACACAAACTTTTGTTTTTTTAACTGGAATACCCTGTATATTTTTACATTTTTGGATTCTCCTTAATGTTTCCTTTCTTAAAATATATCGTCTTGTAATATTATATGAGGTAGTTTAAAAGTTAATTACGTTTTTTTGTTAATTTTGTAGCAATATATACACACTGTACAATTGTAGTGATTTGACATCAAATTTTCTATATACATATATTCAAACGATTTTTAATATAGTCTACTACTCTCAATCATTAACAGTATAGTGAAATGTTTAATTTTAGTATACAGGGTGGGTCGAAACTCGGATTAAGTATTTTCTGAGTTTTCTTAAATGGAACACCCTGTATTTTAGTATTGTAATGAAATTATATTTTATGGTACTTTTTTATTTCCTAATCATTCCCTATACCTAAGTGCTTTAATTTGTAAGTTATTCGTGATTCTTTAAGCCAAACATTAATTGGAACAGAAACTACTTGAAATTTTATTAGGTGGCCATAAAAATATCCAATCAAAAATAATTAAAAAAAATACATAATAATCTAGCCTGATCCTTAACTTATTAATATTCGATGAGATATCCAAATACAGTCGTAGTTAAGGTTGTTGGGGCTTAAAATTTTAATCAAACATACAAAATTCTCCCTAGTTGGCTATGACACAAAATTTGCTTAAATATTTGACATTATACTATTTATATAACTTTATTGAATTGTTACCATTACAATTATTAATTTTTCTAATGAGGAACTGATTAAAATGGCTTTGTGCTAGGAGAGTATAACAAAAATTAGCTACTTGCAATAAAAATTTATCATCAGCAATTCCCTGATAGACGGCAACAAAAAAGAGAAACTTTTGAAAGTATACTAAAACGGTTTCAACAGACTAGATACTTAGATTGTAAGAACGGTTGTACTAATATGCAGATCCTCAGTGACACTAAGGATTATATTTAATTCCTGTTTTCTTCGCTTATGTACAATAGTTTTTGTTCGATCATATTTATCATAATCTGAGTGTCCAGTCCGTTCAAACCGTTCTAGTATATTTTTAAACGTTTCTCTTCTTAGTTGTCGTCTATCAGGGAATTTCTGATGAAAAATTCTTATTCCTAGCAGCACATTTTTGTTATACTACATTGTATATACAGGGTGGTGAATCGGAAAACGGGCCATAGGGAACTCAGTGTAAAATTTTAAACTGTTGAATTCCTGCTTCAATAATTATGTTACATCAAAAGTCATGAGAAGTTATTTGTAGAGGATTGAAATCTGTATTAAAAACAGAAGTTACAATAGTTCTACGATTTAAACACATTCCAAAATTTTGAAAAATATAATGTATGTACAGCAGTAGGTATGTGTGGGCATGTTAGGGCACCCGTTACTATTTAATTGACAGTGAGCACACAATTGACTGAAGAAAATATCTTTATTATTAATACTTTCTCCTTAACTGAGGGTATCCGATCAACTTTATTGTGTTTTAAAGAATAAATGATAAAATAAATAAAGAAATTGACAGTTCAAATTGTTAATATAATAAATTTATTGTCACCGAATGCAATCTTATACAGAATATTGCACTGTGTGTGGCGTAACTTTGGCGTATTTCTCTGAAAATGGTATGATATTTTTAAAAATTTTGAATAATTATTGTTCGTAAAACAATATTAACAGTTGTTTTCTATACAAATTTCAATTCTCTACAAATAGTTTCTTATAACTTTTGATGTAAAATAATTAGGGAAGCAGGAATTCAACAGTTTAGAATTTTACATTGAGTTTCCTATGGCCCGTGTTCCAATTCACCACCCGGTATACACCACATAACTAGTGATAAAGGCTAATGATAAATACCGACTACTACAGTTGATTCTACAAGGCAAGATGCAAAGAGGATTGATATGAGTGCAGTTCAATACAATTTTTCAGAGCTGCAGCCAATAAAGTGAAAATTGCTGTACAGGTAGCCAAACTCCGATAGAAGACGGTACTGCAAGAAGAAGAAGAAGAATATTGCAGTTTGCCAGTGCGACTTAAGTGAAAACAGCAATCACATTTAAAAGTCATAGTGGCATATCTGCATATTTCTCTGGATTTACTCAATAACCTGTGCTAGGGGAGCACAAGCGGGGATTTTTGCAGTTACTCGAGCGCGTCAGATTATTACATGGGGAGAAACCTTGTACCCTGAAAATGTACCTCTACTATATATTGGATCTTAATGCAGGGGAGTTCGTTAAGGGGGGCCCGAAAAAAATCTATTCTTAGAAAAACTCGAAATCGTCAGATTAAGATAAGGTAAGTTAAGTACATGCAAAACAGTGTATATTTAAAAAATCTGACGATTTGAGGAAATGGTCGAGTCCCAAAGTTTCACAAGAAAAAAGCGAATATTTCGCGAAATGAAAGAAAGGTCGAAAAACTAAAAAATACGTACTCAATATTTTTCAAAAGTCTATCGAATGATACCAAACACGACTTCCCACGGAGAGGGGTGGGGGTAAATTTAATATTTTAAGTAAATTTAATATTTTAAATAAGAATCTCGCGATATTTCGCGAAATAAATATCAGATCGAAAAACTGAAAAATATACTTATTCACTATTTTTGAAAAATCTATCGAATGAATGGCACCAAACACGACCCCCTCCCCCCACGGAGGTGAGGTGGATTTAAAATCTTAAATGGCAGCCACCATTTTTGATTGTAGATTTGGATTCCTTACATAAAAATAAGTAACTTTTATTCGAGACATTTTTTCGAATTATGGATAGATGGCATTATAATCTAAAAAAACGATTGTTGGAAATGGAAAATTAAATTAAAAATGTTTTTTAATTTTTTTTTAGGATTTACTTTGTTTGGTTTTAGGACCTACTCTTCACAACTCAATAGGTCCCCAAAGCGCTAGAGTGACTGCACATTTAGCATATTTTACTATCCTACCACTGATTATTTGCTGAAATTGGAGTCTTAAACTTATTGCGGGTCAAATTAAAAAAAAAAACAAATAATTGACTATAACTTATCTAAGCTAAAATAATAAAATACAAATTTACAGAAAATTTGATCTAATTTAGAGTTTCCTAAATAAAGGTATTGACCTATTATAGCTAGTGAATATTGGCAAGCAATCAACACCTTTACTTTGGGAGACATAAACTTCAGATCAGAGCGGTATTGACATCGCAGAGCACGCTTTTAATGGTCTTTAGTCTGCCGATACGGACATGTCGCTGAATATTCATCACCTTCTTATACATCGCATCGAGAGACGCCCCAGGAAAGCAAGCGCTGCTGCTGCTGCTTGGTCTCGACGAATTGGTCGTTGATCGTGGGGATGCTAAATGTTTTATACAAACTGATGATGCTTATTGATTTATTCGAAAACGGTAGGGGCATGACACCCAACGATTATGTCTCTATTCCTACTAGTTGCTAAAAAGTAACAAAAGTTTGCAGCGTAGATCAATTTTTAGCGTTATCGGTTTTGGCTTGTTCTTGCAACATGCATAATATGCATGTTGAGCAATTTCTTCATTATGACATAAATGGTTAATATGGTTGTACGATATAAATTCTTGAATGAATGATTGATTGCAACACATTAAAACATTTTTAAAATCTGTTTCGAAAAAAGTCCTTTTTCTTCTTCTTCTTGAATGGGTTTACAACTCAGGGTGAGTCTTCTCCGTATCTACTATAGCTCCCCCATCTTCTTAAATCTTGCGCTTCCATTCCCCATTGTTGTAACCCATTCCTAGATTAAGCGCATTTAACATTTTCCTTTGGGTCGGCGTAGCTAAGTGGTAGTGTGCTTGGCTCGCGTGCCGGTGGTCCGGAGTTCAAATCCTATCACCGACAAGAACAACTAGACATTTTTAAAATGTTTATAGGCCCCAGGTCGACTCAGCCTGAATAAAAATAGTACCTTGGGTAAAACCAGGGGTAATAATAGGCGGTTGAAGCGTAGCACTGGCCCTGTTACCTTCCTTGTATAGCGTAGGCCCTAGATATAGCAGACTACCCTGATATACTCCCAAAGCCACGTGAGCGGTATAAAACGGGGGACTATTATTATTATTAACATTATCCTTCCATCGTTTCTGGGACGGTCTACTGATCTTTTAACGTCTGGTCTCTCAAAAAAAATGGTCTTGAACACTCTGTCTTCCTTCGATCTTACCAAATGACATACCCATCTCATCCGGTTAGCTTTTATATGTCTTGCCATGTTTTCAGTACCATACACAGTCACAAATTCAGCATTGCGGCGCTTTCTCCACTCTCCTGTGAATTCATCTCTTTGAGGATTAAATATCGTTTTGAGAACCTTCCTTTTAAATACTAGCAGCTTATTTATTTCCCGCTGATGTAGAGTCCATTTTTCGGTATCCACCATGTAAAAATAATTAGGTTAATGCTTATATTATTGAATAGATAACTGAATAAACTTTCAAATGAGCTAGCACACGACCCCTACTCTCATTTAAAAAATCATCAATTACGTATTTACGCCCATATGGATAACTTCACTAGTATGATATATATGATAAAAAATTAAAATTTAAAAATAAAAATGGACGTGTCTCTGGATTTTCCACCAAAGAGGTCTATTGTCGAAAAAGTGAATTTATTTCATAATTTTCAACCTATTTATACAGGGTGTTCAGAAACTCTATCGACAAACGAAGACATGAGGATTCCTCAGGTAATTTTAAGACAATTTAATCCAATTCATTTAGTCCGAAAATCCTTCCTAAAGGAGCTAGAGCTATTTGAAGATGGCGTCTGGTAATTAGTTTTTCTTAAATATCTCCAGAATGCTTCTATTTAGAAAAATGAAATTTGGTACACGTAATTATGTCTCAGAGATAAATCGATTCCATCCTGTTCAAGTTTCTAGTACCGGTCATAGGCGTCCGTTTTGGGTAGGGCAACAGTTATATTATCGCATAACTTTTTTGTTTTTAATTTTAAGCATTTTTGGGTCTGGATTATTAAAATATAAGGTATTACAGTACTAAAAGAAACTTTTGCTTTAGGTCGGTAGAACACACCGTTTTTTTTTAAAATCGATTTAAAAATTTTTCGCTTTTTGATTATCAAAAAAAAAAATAAAAAAAAAACTGTTTAGAAAATCGAAAACTGATACGTTTATTTATATTCCAGAGATGAATCGATTTCATTAATTGCGAATTTCTAGTACCGGTCACATGCGCCCGATTTGGGTAGGTCAACGGTTATTTTATCGCATAACTTTTTTGTTTTAATTTTTAAGAATTTTTGACACTAGATTATTAAATTATGAGGTATTCTAGTACTAAAAGTTACTCTTGCTTTAAGTTGGTAAAATAAACAATTTTTTAATTTGTTTTCAAATTCAGGAAACGAAAAATTTTAAAATCTATTTTTCTAGAAAACGCTGTGTCCTACCGACTTGAAGCAAGAGTATCTTTTAGTACTAGAATACCTCACAATTTAGTAATCCAGTATCAAAAATGCTTAAAAGTCAAAGGCAAAAAAGTAATGCGATAAAATAACTGTTGCCCCACCCAAAACGGACGTTTATGACTGGTACTAAAAATTCATAATCGATGGAATCAATTTATCTCTGAAAAATAAATGTATGTACCAATTTTCGTTTTTCTAACAAGAAGCGCTCTGGAGGTATTTAAGAAAAACTAATTACAAGACGCCATCTTCAAAGAGATCTAGCTCCCTTAGGAAGCATTTTCGGACTAGATGAATTTGGTTAAATTGTCTTAAAATTACCTGAGGAGTCTCCTGTCTTCGTTTGTCGGTAGAGTTTCTGGACACCCTGTATATAGATACATGCATTAATTGTATATATTATTAATTTAGAACTAACCTTTTTTTTTTCTTTGTCGAACGGGAGTTCATTCTAGTAATATATAATTTGAGAAAGAGCTGACGCAACATGAAATATTATGGGACGTCAGAAACAGAGCAACGCAAGTTTCAACCCTATCAAATTGTTATCTTCAGTCTCTCATTATCCACTTTGAACGTTGTTGTGTTCACTTGACTGGACTATTAAGTGTAAGAGGATATCTTGCTTTGAATTTTACGCTTGACGTAATTTTAGTTCTTTGAGTGCCTGCACCCTACCTCAGCGCCCCCTCTCGGACGGAACTGGGTAATTTGCAAAGACTCCTTGGATTTGAAAAGTTTTGATTTAGCTGTGTTAGGTCGTTTTCGATAACAAACAATTCGAGGGTGGACAAAGTCGTGGGAAAAGCGCTGAAGTATATTCGAAAGTTTTTTTCTTCCTAACTTCCTAATGTTGGAAATACTTTGCCAACATTTTCCGGAAATATAATTTTTTATTGTCATTAATTCCGGACATAAATAAAGATGCTTTTCGACAGGAAAAACATATTAAAAAAATAGTGGACACTAATCTCATTAAATTTATTTAAGGTAATTATAAGACAGTTCATAAAGCATTGTAGGGAGAAAAGTGTTTAATTATTCATTTAGTTAATCACTATTTCAAACTAATGATAACAAATTCATTAATTAGCCTATACTTGTCCACTGATAAACCTAGGCCTCATGTAAAATTTTCCACTTATTTCTATCTTTAGCTTATTGCATCCAATTGGTGGGGATGTGGTCACTTTTCTTGTTCTTATGTCGAGGTTTGGTATTTTATCTCTAATGGTATGATCTTTTCCTGTCGTGTTGTGTAACTTTTATTTTACTTCTTGTTCCTTTTCAGAGTTAGTGTTTCTGAAATCATAGGTAAGAACAGCTAAAGTACATTGATTAGAAACCTTCCTTTTTAAACAAACTGGAATATTAGACTTGAAAATGTTGTTCAATCGACCAAATTCCCATATGAAACCTATTTTTTTTTTGTATTTCAGCTGTCTGATTATCTCGTTCTAAGAGAATCTCATTCCCTAGATATTTTTAAGATATTACTTGGTCGATGATTTCGGCTTTTAAGTTAAATTTTTGTCGGTGAATACAAGGTTGGTCATTTTGTCTTTGAGGTGTTAATTTTGAGACCAATGGTTTTTAACGCTCCATAGAGCATTTCCATCATTTTTGTAGCTTTATGGACTCTATCAGACAATAAAACGACGTCATAGGCATATATTAGGTGGTTCAGATCCTCTCCATATATATTTTACGATATAGTACAAAAAATTGTAGATAATATCGTCCTGTCTAATTCCAAGTTCTATTCGGAACTTTTTGGTATCTTCATGAAGTAATGTTGCCCAAAATCAGTCTTGGTTTTGTTCTTGCATTTTCGCAAGACCAAGACCAAGACCAAAACCGCTTAATTTTAGCAAGGCCAAGACCAATACTTACCGTGCAAGACTTGAGCAAGAACAAGACTAAGCCTGCGAGACTCTTGCGTCTTGCAGTTAGAACTGAGGGTCGTTTTAGGGAGTATATATTCTTAGATACTCTATGAGAAACAAAAAAAATTGTAAAAAAAATTTTGAAAATTGGATTTATGCGCATTACGAACAATACCATCAACATACATAGCGAATCAACATATCCATTAAAAAACACTTCACACATTTGACATGTACTCAGAGGTTATTATTATAATGTAAAAATAAAATATTTTGTACAATCTTTCCGAGCAGCCGAATTCTTCGCTCTGAAATTAATTGTCCAGATTTTCAGAATGGTCACCTTCTAATCATAACACAATATTCCTGCGTTACGACGCCTACAGTAATATCGAATATCGTATACAAACTTTTTAAAAATGTTAAGCTATAGAAAATAGACTTAATAAGTATATAAGTAATTAATTTTTTTCATTATTAGTTTTCTAGGAATACAAATACCAGAAATCTTATCGGTGGACATAATATTATACTAAAACTACTATGTATTGTTTATGCTGAATATGCTATGAGTTCACTCGGCTAAACAAAATTTGCCGAAACAGGGCGGCTATTATTTAAAAGTATCATAAGATAATGATTCGAGACAAAAGTACAGATAATGCCGGATATCATGTAAACAAAATACCGAAGTATTATTTTAACCATATACACTTCTCCAAGAAATTAACGCACCGCCTTAAAAACGGGTCATTTTTAATGTCTCAAATTTCCTAAACCTGTTGTCCGATTCAAGTAATTTTTTTTAATAGGTTGTCTTATTCTTTATAAATATTGCAGTAATAATATTGTTGCTAGACAGGTCAATTATTGTCATTGTATACCGGGTGTACCAATCAAACTGTGTTTTTCTCACTCTGTGGAATATTCTAGCATTATGCTAACTTATTATTCAAGCATGCAATAGCATACTGAAATTAAAACCCAACTAGAGCCTCATATTTTCTTAGCATTATGTTTTTTTATTCATTCTCTTATATTGGATAATAAAAAAGTTACTTTTTTAACCAGTCATGTTTTTCATCAATACAGGATGTTTTTAAATAAGTATGGCAAACTTTAATGGGTAATTCTGCACGAAACAGTAATGATAGGTTGCTTCATAAACGTTTACTTTATAAATGCTTCGTTTCCCAAATAGGGGGTGTTGAAATTTTTCTTACAAACGGAAGGTTTATTTATTGCTCTAAAACCGGTTGAGATATGCAAATGACATTTTGTGGGTTTTGAGAGGTAGTTTTAACTTAGTTATTTATTAATTTGGCTAGTCTTTACTATGGCTATGATATTTAAGCTTAAAATGTACCTCTCTGTTACGTTCATCATCATCATCCAGCCTTCTGCATCCAAAGTTGAACATAGGCCTCCCCTAATTTCTTCCAATTTTGTCGGTCTTGGGCTTTCTGCAACCAATTCCCAGCAATCCTTTTGACGTCGTCTGTCCATCGTGTAGGTGGTCTACCTCTACTTCTTCTGTCTTCTCTTGGTCTCCACACTGTAATTTTTTGGGTCCACCTCCCGTCCTTCATTCTGGCTACGTGGCCCGCCCAATTCCACTTCAGCCATGCTACTCGCTCTATGCCATCTGTGACGCCTATCCTTCTTCTGATTTCTTCGTTTCTGACCCTGTCTCTGACAGTCAGCCCAAGTAGTGACCGTTCCATTCTTCTTTGGGCCACTCTAAGTTTCGTTGCTGTGGCCTGGGTTAACGATAATGTTTCTAGCTTCGTAAGTCATGACTGGCAGCACACATTGGTTGAACGTCTTCCTTTTCAAATAATTTGGCAAGTTGCTCTTGAAGATGTCTGATAGAGCTCCATATGCGGCCCATGCTAAGATAATCCTTCTCTGTAATTCAGCAGTTTGATTGTCCCTGGCAATTTGGATTTCATGCCCTAAGTATTTATATTTATGGACCAATGCTATTTCGTTGACGTCGACTTTTGGATTTTCGCGTGGTACCAGGTTTGTCATGTATTGTGTCTTTCCAAAATTTACGTTTAAACCAACTTTTTTACAGGCGGCATCTAACTCAGTAAGCATAGTTCTAATCTCTTTTAAGTTGTCTGTTATAAGAACTATGTCGTCTGCTCTGCATCATTGCATATGCTTTCCTGACGAGAACAAAAGAGTTCGAAATGGTCCATAGAAAGATGGTAATGATCTCTGAATCGAAATTAAATATAATGCCTTTTATCTACCTACGGTTTTACTCACGTATTGAGTACTAAGAAGCAAATTTGTTGATCTTTACCTCGGTGAATTGATATGTTGTGGAGTGCAACTATGTAGACTCCCCATCTCTATACATTTATCACCCTTTTCCTTGCAATTTTTAGAAGGATGGGGAATAGGTATAAGAGAGAATCTGCTTCCGAACCAAGAAATCCAGAGATTTTATTATTTTTAAACATTTATTTGTTTAAAGATGGAGTCTTTTGGATTTCGACAGTTTCTAAAAAAGTGTTTAGCATGAATGTTTTTTTATCAGTCCATCATCAGTGAATTCATATATACTTGCTAACTAGCCCCGGAACCAAACAATGGTGGCTTATGAACTTTTGACACTTGGCAGACGTTCGTGGACAAAGATGGGTGCTACAGTTTTCGTTTAGGAGTTCACCATGTTTCCAGAGGTATCCTCTAACATCGGTGTTAAGCCTTCTTAACTTCAACACACTAGCATGTAGATTGAATTATAATTACAACCATTGTTTGTTTCTGGAGCTAGTAAGCAAGTATATGAGTTCACTGATGATGGACTGATAGGTCCGAAAACGTTCATTCTAAACACTTTTTTTGGGATTTTTTAGGATTTTTATATTATACCTATTACATAGGAGTTGTTTTACTTCGATGTTAGAGTTTTTTAACTATACGGTATACAGCCAACTCAGGAAACTATCCCTTAAAAAAAACAGTAAAATCCTTTATAAAAGGTATATATTTAAAATCCCTAAAAAGGGCTACATCACGATCACATCACTAGTTTTCGATTGGTTTACCAATCATCATCAGTGCTTACCTAAAATGAATATAACCTGGTAATATAATGCAAAGATTTTGAAATTTTGACTACGGTTAAGAAAAGTTGTAGGTTATACTCACGTGAAATTTGCATGCTAACCACCAAGATATAATTTTATGAAAATATGTAGGTTAAAGCCCTGTACAAGTAATCCGTCAAGGAAACATCGGTTGAAAATGCTAACTTAAGTTTTAAGATGTTTAAAGTATTTTACTAATATGCCCCAGGTAACATCTGAGCTGTGGTTTGACTTGTTCACATGGTGAAATGTGGTAAATTTGTGTAATGTGGTTTGCCTAACCACCTCCACTGACAATATACTTTTAACTACAACATCTAGTTTACTGAATTTTAAATGATTATTTTTCACCATGGAGTGTTATTACATCATTTCTAATTTTAACTAGCTGTACACCCTAGTCTTTAAATATGACAGGTAAATTTTTCAACGTCCTGTGGAACTCTCATTTCTGTCATTTCATCGTTCGGAAGTCTCTATCCATTTCATTGTCACTTGCTGCCATACTTTCACCATGTGAACAAGTCAAACTACAGCTCAGATGTTACCTGGGGCATATTAATAAAATACTTTTAACATCATGAAGAGACGTATCCATACTTACTCAAATGTGGTCTCGAGGTAAACCAATTACAAAAAACTCGAAGATGTACCACAAGGTTATTTATTATTGTTAAAAAACATATAAAAGGACGCGTTTCGGCTTTACACAAGCCATCATCAGCTTAAATACAGGACTAAAAACAACGGACTGACCTACAATGTAAAAATATCCAACGTTACACATGAGAATAAAGTAAATGGTGACAACGCCCACCTCAGTTAAGGAACTTACCAGAAAAACAGGAAAGAGGAAGAATCAGCTAGTTTACATTACATAGTACAGAGATTTACACATTTCTTCATTAATAATTAGCTATTAATAGCATTTTGTTATTATTGTATTGTAAAATCCTCAAGAACTTCCGCATGTAGAGGAACCATCATGTGAGCTGGTCAGGTGTAAAGACCTTCCGGTGAAAAGTCAAACTGCTGTCAATGATGACATAGAGTACTCAACAATGAAGTGTCATTAATGGTGGTAAACTTTGTAACTAGGAGACTGTTCGAACTAAGGAAAGAAAAAGAAGAAGATAAACGTCAGAATTAATTTAAGTGGATTGAGCAAAGTGGAAAGGAAACTGAGACTGTATGAAAGTGTGACAAAGATGGAAACGACCAGACTTTTAACATCCATGCTTAAGTTAGCAGTTTCAACCGATGCTTTCTTGACGGATTACTTGTACAGGGCTTTGACCCACATATTTTTATAAAATTATATCGTGGTGGTTAGCATGTAAATTTCACGTGAGTATAACCTACAACTTTTCTTAACCGTAGTCAAAATTTTAAAATCTTTGCATTATTTTACTAGGTTATATTCATTTTAGGTAAGCACTGATGATGATTGGTAAACCAATCGAAAACTAGTTACGTGATCGTGATGTAGCCCTTTTTAGGGATTTTAAATATATACTTTTTATAAAGGATTTTACTGTTTTTTGTATTACATGGTATACAGCCAACTACAGGAAAACTTTTTCCTTGTGGATTTTTATCCCTTTTTAGTTTAAAAAAAATTAGATCCACAGCCATATCAGCAAAGATTTGCTAATCATAAAATGATTAGCAAATTTTACCTATAGGGCTCTTAGTCTATTAACTTTATTAGCTTGACTGCACTAAACCGAAGTGTTATGTATGCATCAAAACATTTCCGTTATTCAAAAATGACTAAAAATCGATACTAAAACTGTTGTTTATGGAGCAAATGAATAGCGGAAATTTTATTTTCCCGGAGACACATTTCCGCAGTATTGCAGAACAGCACGAATTCAATAAAGTCTTTATAAAACATAAAACTTGAAAATCTAATATTCATATTGCGTTCAAATATGAAAATCGGAATGGGGAGAGTAGGAAAAGGACGCAAAAAGAGAAAAAAATGAAGGAGGAAAATTGGAGAGTAGAGAGCCTCGTTCTGACCTCTAATTATATCGGAAAATGTCCTCAGGTTATTATTAAATTTTACTCGTGAATAGAATTTCGTATAATTTTGTTACTGAACATTTTCAAATAACAGCCAAAAGTGTGTTATGATTATGAAATGGTAGAGGGGAATTTTTATTTTTAATATTGTTTTACTAATGCATAAAATATTAATTAAGATGAAAAGATTTAAACTTTCTAAAAGATGAAAAGGTTTTAAAAAATCGTTTGAAAAATCAATCAGAATATAAACATAAACTATGTATAAACTGCAAGACGAAATCAATAATTATAATTAGTCACTTAGACGGATGAAATCAATCAATAACAAGCAATAATTATTGGTCTTCGTAGGTCCTAGGTTTTCACCCAAAGTTACTGGAGGTTGAACCGGAAGTCGATATTTGAACTATTCGTGTAACTTTACTACGATTGATATACGATCAACACACAATATTTTCGTGATATACGATTTCACAATTTTGAGTCATTTGTGCCAATATTCCGGTCATACCTTTTTAATCGAAAATGAACTAAATGATCAAAACTGGAACTAAATATTCGAGCTCGATATTTCAATACGCGATTATTGATATAATATTATCACATTCTATTTCTAAAACTATAATGTGGTACTTCCGGTTACACCTTTTGAACCAGAAATTATAAAAAAAACGGAAGTACCAATGTACGTATTCTCGTCTTTTTGAGGCCCATCGAATAATACAGGGTGGTTCATCTTAATCGCCTCGGTCTCTGTACGGAAAACCACTTAATATTTTTAAAAAATTTCTTTACAGAAATATACAGGGCCTTTAATACTATAATCTAATAAAAAAATATGAAAAAATTTTTTTAAGAAACGCTTTTCTTTAGTTACGAGTGACTAAAATTAAAAATATTATGAAAAAATCTACTAAAAAGCAAAAAATTTAAAAAAAATTGAAAAAATCTAACACATTCGTTAAAGAAAAGCGTGGCGCGTCTTCATCGAAAAAACGGTTTTCGTCCTACGCTTTTCTTTAACGAATGTGTTAGATTTTTTCAATTTTTTTTTTATTTTTTGCATTTTAGTTGATTTTTTCATATTTTTAATTTTAGTCACTCGTAACTAAAGAAAAGCGTTTCTTAAAAAAATTTTTTTCATATTTTTTTATTTTTTACTTTTTAGTTTCACACGTTTCAAACAGTAAAATAGATCGTCATTTTTATTAAAATATGTGTAAAACATATGATGTAGGTACTAACATGAGAAGTAGTCGGATTCGGCAAAAAAATTGAAACATTATTGTTTATTTATAAAGCATACCGTAAACAATTAACGTAAAAACTGAAATTAGGTATAGTTCATATCATTAGCTACAATCCGTAAAAGTTTCAAGTTTTTACATTGTAAAAAACAAGAGAATTTAAGCATTTTCCATTAAAATCGTTTTAAAAAAAATTTTTATTGACTATTTCTTGTATTGTTCCCGCGAATGCATATGTCTGCAAATTTTCATTCATTTCCATCGGAGAAAAGGCAGTCAAATTAACGTCTAAAGATTTGACGCAAACTATTGGACTAAATAAAAGCGTTTAAAAATAATGTGAATTATACAGGGTGCTACAAAAAAGAGTGGTATATCAAAGTTATATTTTTCTTTATGGAATACCCTATATTTGATGACATTACTGAATTGACCTTATAAAATAAGCTATATTTTCATAAGGGTTCCCTATACCTAAATACAGGGTGTTTTGATTTATTTCGATTTTTATGAAAATGTAAGGTTTTAGAAAAAAATAAATATCTACGAATCTAAAAATCAGTAACAAATTTGTTCTTGGATCTTAATAACAGACTGTTTAGCATACTTAAACAGATGCTTACTGCAACAAAATTTCTTACAGGGTGGTCAAAATATGAGATTATTCTATTAACAAATTCAAGCTGTAATAACTTACTTATTTTAAATAGAACACTCTGTATATCATTTGTACTACTTCCGCGACATTCGATATCTAATTTGTAATTCTATATGTTCTAATATCGCAGGAGTTATATTTATGGACAGACAGATGGACGGACATACAGGCGTGAAACCAGAAGTATATATTATATTTGTTCTCGCCTTTCTCAGGCGCGTAGAATAATATATCGCATGTACTAGTTGTTGTTGTGCGATATTACGCATTTCTCGTAGGGATCAGATTATGAACATTGAATTAAAATGGAGAACAGGAGTGACAGATGCCATAGAAAGAATTATGACCCTTAAGTGAAACTGGGAGCGGCACATAGTTAGAATGTCGGATAAGAGATCGATACTGCGAATAATATACTGGAGACCAAGACAAGAAGCATATCGAAGTAGAGATCGTCCGCCAACAACATGGTCTGATGACATAAACGGATCGACAAAAATTGGATGCAATCAGCCCAAAATAGGGATGGGAAAAACCTACCGGTTATAACCTAAAACCGGTTTTTTTCCTTTGCAACAACCGGTTTTTCCGATTCATTTTTTTTGTCCCGGTTATAACCGATTTTTCTTTTTAAAGTAATAACCGGTAAAAAACCGGATAAGTAGAAAAAATACTGACTTTACAGAAAAAATAGGAAAATTTTTCGCCCCGTGCATAAATGAGAAACTTTAAGCTGACTGAAACTGATTTTACAACACTGATGACTGATTTCTATACTGATATGGACTGATATCGATTCGAATGTAGTATCGCAAACTAAAGCGAAATGTAAATGTAACTTATTTGGTATTGGCTATGACTAAAAAACCTAACACCGGTTTTTGCAATAACCGGTTTTTTTGACCGGTTAAAACCGCCAGGTAAAACTGTAGGTAAAAAAAACCGGTATAAACGAAAACCGGCGTTTTTGTCAACAACCGCCATCCCTAGCCCAAAACATAAATACAAGGAAAAGGCTGAGGGAGACATATCCAGCAGTGGATAGATTCGGGTTGAATGATGATGATAATAATTATGACTATTTCGGCGACTTTAAAACAGTACTTCCGCTTGCAACTTTAAAACGGTAATGTTTAGATCAAAGTTCTCACCTTAACCATCCTTGGGTTATACCTTTACCATTCTTGGGTTATAAGCTTTCATTCGTTGCATCATTTGTCTATCTGAAGGTTTTATATTTTTTTGAAAATGAGTGAAAACAAATGTTAATTAAAAGTGGGCCAAAGGAATTGATGCGATGGATGTATGACCTAATAACAGATGTTTGGAAGAAAGAGGTCATGTCAAAGGTCTGAAAAAAAGGACAAATAATAAATATCTACAAATAGGATGCCCAAATAACAGGAACAATTATAACATAAAAGGCTTAAGACACGGACGTTCTTTGTCCCTAACTGTATTTAAAATCATATCCTCCAGTTGTTGATAAAATGCACAAGAATGGGAATAGAATTTGGAGACACGTACATAACAAACCTTTTCTTCGCAGACGTTTAATTAATTATGGCAAATGATGAGGAAGACATGGATTATATGTTGTCAATCGTCAATCCCTGGGGTTTAATTCATTATTCTGGTTTTAATTTTCTGTTATCTCGATATCAGGTACTGCATGAGCTATGTTTGTTTGTACTTGCTCTGTTAGCAGATGGTCGAAATAGTTTTTTCATCCAACTTTTACTGCTGCGTCGTCACTGATCAGTTATCTTTTACTATTTATCAAAAGATTAGGGTGTGGTTTATATCCATCTCTGAGTTGTTTAAGGAATTTATATGCTCCTCTAGTGTCACCCTGATAGAAATTGTGCTCAATTATTAGTATTTGGTCGTTTTCGTATCTGCTCTTCTTTTTTCTGCATATTTTGTCTAACTTTCTTCGTTGTTTCTTACATTTCTCACGCCTTGTGCGTGTTCTTTTTAGAGTGTACTGCACGTGTACTGCAGTGTACTGCAGAGTACTGCAGAGTGTACTGCATTTTTTTTGTCTATTGCTTATTTACATTCTTCATCAAATCAAAGCTTTATTGAGTCAGGAAATAAAATTCAAAATTATTTATCCTCTGAGCTTTTTAAGTTGGAAAAAATAAAGCATAACAGAGTGGCAAAATACTCAGGACGAGAAATGCATTTTTAGATTTCCTTTGTCGAGTATTTTGCCACTCTGTTATGCTTTATTTTTTCCAATTTTAAAAGCTCAGAGGATAATTAATTTTGAATTTTATTTCCTGATTTAACTTTCGATTCATAGATGGTGCTAGTAGCGTCTTTGGTAATTATTTTGATAATTACCCGGACAGGATGAAAGGATTTGATTTCAATTCAGTGCCTCTACCCAGTTGCTCCGATGAGGAAACGGCTATTCCGAAATACGTATAAGCACATAGTAGATGTGCTGTACTGTAATCAAATCGAAACCATCCTTTCTTTTCTTTTAGTTCAAAACTTTATTCTTTGATTTTTTTAAATTCTTCTTACTCTTTTAACCTTTTCCCAGGTTCCCATGTTTCTTTTAATCCTGTCTCATTCTTCTTGTATTGTTTCCTTCCTCTGTTCCAGAAGTTCCTGTTCATTTCTTCTCGAAATCACTTTTCTATTTCTAGATTTTTTTAGGTTGTCAAGGTGTAATTTTTCTGTCTTTGTTCTTAAATCCTGGCTCTGGTATCTATTACGTTTGTTCTGTCCCTCTTTTATTAAAATATGGTCTATCTGGTTGGTTGTTTGACCATTCGGTGATAGCCATGTGTCGTTTAGAGAAAAAGGTTGAATTAAACAAAGTTGATAAAAAATATAAATATTAAATACGGGTTGAATATCTTTTTGTTGGTTGTTGAAATTCACAATTTATTATAATACAAACTTATAGGCCTGCATGCTTTATAAATTAGAATAGATAGATAGTCACCAAGGATTCTGCATTCCGACCTATAGAGAATTTTCTCTTTCTTTAGATAGATGTAGCTGACGCGTCCGTGCGCATATAATATTTTATTATTTTACTTAGTGTAACAGCTAGAATTAGTTCGCTTTAGGACATACTACAGGAGACTCTGAAGACACTGAAAAGAAGAAACGTATATCAGCCGATGTTGATGGCCCCCGAATCGAATTAAATCGAAAGTTGTCTTTCCTTGATACAAACTTAGTTGGTTATTTTGTGTCCTTTTACATAATTATTGTCAGTTTTCTTTACATGAAAGAAAATATTAATATGTAAAATGGCGTAGAACTAAAAGTAGCTCTACCGGAAGCCAAATTCGTAGGATTACATTTTAAAAATGTACTAAAACGTAAGTATTTTCTCATCTTGCTTATAAATTCCGTTTATCTGGATGGATTTCCCCTTTGAGGTTTAGCAAATATAATACTAATTTTCGTCAGCATTCCGCGTAAATCTAACGATGCATAATGAATGAATTTATGAAGTAAGCACTCACCGGGCTTGGGCTTGGGCTCTGCCTGTCGGCGCGGCGGCGGAGCACACCGGAACGAAAAGGGTGGTCAGGTGAATTGCCAAACTACTCGTTTCTATGGTAATAAGAGTTGATTACAGCACTAGAGTGGATAAAGTCGCCAATTAGAAAGGGTTGAAGAGCGTCAGGATTAATAAAAGTTCGAGTCGAGCCAAAAGGACGACCTCCTTCCGCTTTTGAACAATAATTACTCACGCTGAAAACGAATTTTGAATCGTTCGTTCGTTCGTTGGTATTATTGAGTCTGCATGGATAAAAGCGTTGTCCGCTGCAATAAGGCCGAAGTCCGAAGAGAACGATCAGCGAATTTGTACTTTTGCAAATGTCGGCTAATTTTATAAATGAACGAAAAAGTTTAAATTACATAATTGCATTATATTTCAAATTATTTATTAAAATATCCTATTGACAGATTATATAATTATCTATCTATCTATAAGCGAGGTTCCTACAGCCTCTGCCGCTTCTCGCACTTCGACCGCCATCGTTTTCTGTCCATCCATTCGTCGTCTTTGATGGCTCTATCTTTCATGATGTGCCGTACATTTTCTTCCCAGGCAACTGAAGGTCTTCTCCTTCTTCTTCTTTGGTGTGGTATGTAATTCAAAGCTTTCTTTGGTCATCTGTCTTCATTCATTCGTTTCACGTGACCATACCACACTAGTTTTCTAGTTTCAAATTATATCTACACTGGAATATACAGTATGTGTCCTCCTTCTAATATCTTCATTCCTGATGTGTGTTTTTTTAGATCACACGCTCTCCTTAGATAATCTACTTCTACTACTTCTATTCTTTTTCTATCTTTTTTTGTCATCTGCCAAACTTCTGCCCCATAAGTCATAATAGGCTCTACCAAGGTACGATAGATTGTCAATTTCGTTTTTTGTCTTATATCTTTAGACCACAGTAGAGAGCTTAGAATGTTTACCGCTTTTTTGCCCTGCTGCGTTCTCTTTTCGATGTATCTTTTGGTAGTGCCTTCTTTAGATATTATAGATCCGAGATATTTATATTCATTACATCTTTTTGTGGTTCTAATTTCTAACTCTGGATCTTCTTCATCATCCCCTATTTCAAGATACTCTGTCTTTGACATATTCATATTGAGGCCCCATTTTTCATATGCTTTCTTTAGTTTTCTAAACATGTAGTCCATGTCTTCCTCATCATTCGCTACGACTACCTGATCATCCGCAAAAAACCAAGTTGTTAGACATTTACCACTGCCTATGTCTATTCCCATTCCGGATACTTGTTTTCACCACTGCTCTAGCGATGATTGAATATATATTTTAAATAAAGTCGGAGACAGACAACATCCTTGTTTAAGCCCCTTTGATATAGGGAATGATTCAGATATAAAGTTTCCTTCTTTGACGACACTTCTTGCATTTTTATATATATATATTTGCGATAGCATCCACATACTCTCTACTGAGACCTACCTTCGTCAATGTTTGAAACAGTTTTTTCAAAGGTACCGTATCGTATGCCTTCTCCAAATCTACAAACAATAGGTGGGTAGATAGATTCCTTGCCTTCCGTTTTTCTATTACCTGCTGCAGAACGAATATATTATCAGTGCACGATCTTCCTGCACGAAATCCACTTTGTTCTTCCATGTCTTCGTATTCTGATTCTATTCTGTTTTTTATTATTCGAGCGTACAACCTCCCTACTGAGCTGGTAACAGTTATTCCTCTATAATTAGAGCATATGCGTTTATCCCCTATCTTGTATACTGAGCTGATGTATCCAACATTCCAGTCATCAGGGATATTTTGTCCTTTTAAGCATTTATTAAATAGTTGAACCAACATCACATGTAATATGTTTGGTCCGTACTTTACCAACTCAATTGGGATGTCTCCAGGTCCTGCTGCTTTACCATTTTAGATCTTTTGAGGGCCTCGCTTAACTCTCCGGTTGTTATCTCAACTATTTGTGTATGCTCGGATAATTCTTCCATTTCGATCTCTTGGAATTTACATCTATGTTCTGTTAGTAAAACCTCATAATGGTGTTTCCACTGTTTCAGATCTATTAATTTTATGTTTTTCTAATTAACGTTATAAAAATTTAATATAATCTGCAGAGAATTCCTGAAAATAGTTGACCAAAAAAAGAGAAATATAACACGAGGTAGACCAAGACGGTCCTCCAGAGATATTGAAGATGAAATGACCACCAGAGATTTAAAAACTGAAAATTGCGTCAGAACAGAAAACGAAACCATGATATGAAGTGCGAGAAACAACGCCATCTGTAAAAGACTCGCCTATATATTAAACTATTCTTCTTCTTCTTACGGTGCTTATTCGTTCCGAATGTTGGCGATCAGCATGGCTATAATAACTTTGCTTGCTGTTATTTTTTCTTAAACAAGCTTCGGAAAATGTCCCGGCCTCTATGGTCTAAGAGCTAACAACGTTTTCGAGAAATCATTTTAAGGCGGCTCATTCTTTCATATATTGTTCCCTATGCTTCCTCTAACACCGTACCAGTCATCTGGCTACTGATAGAGGTTGCGTTCATTACTGCACAGCACACCTGTACAGGTAAACACAAAATCAGGGTGATTGATTAGTGTCAAAAAGCTTAGTAGATCCGCTATAGTAATAGATAGCAATAAAAGTAAATAACAAAAATTGTAGCTAACTTTGTGCTTCACATTACAAAATTAGTTAGAATGTTAGAGGGTGTTCGATAACATAGTGGCAGACAAAACTTATATTTTTTTAAATGGAATACCCCATATTTTATTTTTAATTCGAAATCTTCTTAACTTCCTCATCACAAAAATATAAAGGTTTGTTATGTTATACAGGGTATTTATAAAGTTATAAACCAATGTTCTATGAAAGTCGTAATAAGTTCAGCTCCCTGTATAAATAACAAGCTGAAAATGTGAGCTGCACCTGCTCTAGCATGCCTTTCAGCATCAGAGTGTGGTGCATTATAAATTATATATAGTCGGTTCGCTAAACTCAGACTCAACTGGCTAGTGATTTTGGTAAGTAATTTTGCCAATTTGGTAAAATTGGCGAAAACATAATTACTAAATACTTAATAATTACTAAATTGTTAGTAATTTTGCCAAGTTCGGCAAAATTGGCCAAAAACAAAAAAATTACCAAATAAAATCAATAGCCAGTTGTGTCGGAGTTTAGCGAACAGATTATATCCATAAAATTTAAGGTTGTGGTTGCTTGTTAAATGTGTCTCTGATATTAGCATTCTGTCAATATTGTTTTCTAACAGGAAATATTGCAATTCGTTTTTATGATTTGCTAGTCCATTTGCATTCCACAGTCCTACCTTAAGTAACTCACCCATTTGTTTTCAGATAGAGTGCATGTTTGAGTTCTGCTCTTAGTTCTCTGATTTCTTCTGTAAGTTCATTTATGGTTTTTTGCTGGTTTCGTTTTGATATTAACAGGAGCGTAATAGAGGCCCCCGCAGCATGAAGCTTGCGGGAGGGTCACAATCGATCAGAGGCCCCATCTTGTCGTCTGATATTATGTAGAAATCTGTTATATATTGTTTTACGTTTATATATATCTTTTCCGGTCTCTTGAACTTTTATGGAGACGACAATAAACTATAAGGAGTACGTGACTATTAAATGCTTTGAGAATTGCAATTTGCCGAATTCTAGAACAAAATTTCTAAATCTAAAAATTGGTTTTCTCTTTAATCTCTACCTACGTTTAGTATTTCGATACCTACAATTATTGAGAGGCGCAACAGAGGCCCCCGCAACATGAAACTTACGGGGGGCCTCAATATGTCAGGGGCCCCATCTTTCGTCTAATATATGTAAAAATGTGTAAAAATATTATTGGCATGCATACGTTTTTTAAGCAGTGCAGTATTGAAAATTAATTTGAACCATCCGAATTAATAAAATTGTAGAATTTGCTGATAGTAGTGCACGAAGAAAGTTGTTCTTCTCATAGAATAATACTATGTACTAATGTAATAATTTAGTAATTTTTATTCTTTTTTATTCTATACCAATAAAAATGAAAAATGTAGTCGTCATAAACAATGCATGAATACACCAATAGTTCAGTAAATCACAGTTTTGGAGTAAAATTATCAGCGTCACAACGGACGTATTTGCTTGACAATTTGGATTTAGGTTCTAGTTACACTTCACTTCAAAGTTGGTCTTATGCCGTTGGTTGCTTTTACTACTTCGGGGAGTGATACCACTTCTTATGGTCAAAAACATACGTTTAAAATAATTACGGAAATGTATAAATTGACTAATTATAAGCAACTTTTGTTCTATGAAGTTTCTTTATCTGTGTTAATACTTTTCAAGTCATTTACGAGTAAAAATGTTTATGTTTCAACAAAAAAATCACATTTTCAGATGGGTTTTTCGCAAATAACTCAAAAATAAGTATTTTATCGAATTAAATATTAGATATAGAAAAATATTTGTCGCAAAAATGTAGCATATAAGATACAAAAAAATGGTGTACTCATTTATGAAGTCTATCGACACAGTAAAAGCACAGTTGTTGAAGCTCATGAAAAATGATTCTTATTCTTCCAATTTCAAAGCGAATATTTTATTCTAAAATAACCAAAAAATGAAGCACTTTTCGGAAAAAACTCATTAAAACTTTCTTAAATGTTACAAAAAAAACCTTTATTTTCATTTTTTATAAAGTTTCTAGCACCAAAACTATACGAGTTACGCTCAAAATAAAGTTGGTCCCTTTTTTGGTAAAAAAAAAATCGTGAAAATCTCCCCCTATTTCGCACCCCAAATAAAATTTATCGTTAGCGCTTTACCATTTACTTTAAATATTTATTGTTTATATGATCTGTAAGTTTGACCGTTTCAAAGTTCTTATTTTAAAAAAAAAATGATTTTATAGTAAAGAAAGTTTTTTTTTATTTTAGAAAAATGCCTTTTTTCAAAATGACTTAAAAAGTATTATTGATATAAAAAATCTCAAAAAGTAAAGAAATGTAGGTTTTGCTTTTATAAATATGCTGGCTTTATTCTTTAAGACAAAAATTGGTTAAGATAATATGTAGCTGTTTAAAATTTGCATATACTCGTGATTAGTGACTCGTTCAAGCCCTTTCAACTAGAACCCTTACAAAAATAAGCACCCTGAACCTGTGAAACTTACAGGTCATATAAAAAAGTTAAGTAATTTGTAAAGCGTTCGTAAAGCGATAATGAGTAGTTTCATTTGGGGTGCTAAATAGGGGGAGATTTTCACAATTATTTTACCAAAAAATGGGATTAACAGTATTTTGAGGTTAACTGGCATAGGTTTGATGCTAGAAACGTTTGTAAAAAATAAAAATAAAGTTTTTTTTAACACTTTAAAAAAGTTTTAATGAGTTTTCCACGAAAATTATTTCATTTTTTGGCTATTTCACGTTAAAATATTCGATTTGGAATTTGACGTATAAGAAAAACTTTTCATTAGCTACAACTTTACTGGGTCGATAAACTTTTTGTTTTATTTTTTTATAAGCTACATTTTTGCTAACAATATTCTTTTCAATCAAATACTTACTCTTTGAACTATTTGCGAAAAATCGCCTAAAAACGTGTTTTGTTTGTTGAACAATAAACATTTTTACTCATAAATAACTCAAAAAGTCTTGAGTTGACCACTTCGGTGATGACACTGAAAAATTACACAGTATTGCTATATTTTACGTTCATTTACTGGGCTGTAACGACATATAGGTATTTGTAACACATGTCGCATTTAGTAATTTTTTAAAGGGGCCCCCATTTCCAATTCTGCAGGGGGCCCGACGGAGTTTGTTACGCCACTGGATATTAATTTGTAATAAATTTTGTGGGAGTATTGAAAAAAAAGCGTACTCTTTAGCGGTATATCAAAATAATTTTTTACTGTAATCAATTAAGCTATATAGCTTCCTTCAGACGGAAAACAGTTACTAAAGAGCTGTGTGGTGTGGATGTTCTATGTTCATATTTCAAAAAGGTATGGTCCCACAGCACAGTGCATTCATATTCTCACACCTCACTGCCCACGATGATTTATAATTAATTGTTGTGATATGGTTTACCCGAAATTCTGTTTTTACGCTACATGAGCAACTTCATAAAGGGAATATTATAATAATGTTTCTGTGTGAAAATAAAGCTGAATAGAAAATTCGAGGAGAATAATTCATGTGGATGTGTTCCAGGCGAAAATACAATTAACTTGGGAGGTTTTAAGTAAAGGGTACACTACGAGCTTAAATAGAATCATTCTATCTAAATTCAAAATGGGAAACGGTGGAAAGAAGCAAAAATAAACGGCGAATATAATTTTGCTTTTAAATTGCTACTCTCTGGCTTCATAATCAATATAACTCAAGCGTACTACTATTATGGAAGTAGTTGGATGAAAATATTTTAGAAAATTATAAATAAACTGATTTCAAAGGTAAAGTTTTCAATCCTAGTAGCAACATTAATAACAGGAAAAATATTAAAAATATTACTAAAAGATTTTTAAATTGAAAAACTTATTGGTCCATTTCCTTGGTAACACCTCCAAGGCTTCTAAAATTTGCAAGCCAGATGGATGCTGCAGTGAAGACAAAGGGAGGGAATTCTAAAAAGTTGCAATTCACCACCCCCGTCTGCAGCTTGGTAAAGTTCCAACGGAAAATGGACCTAGTTACTCTATAGGAGTAATACTAATATAACATAAAATAAAATTGTATACCATTTTTATTCAGTTGCAATGCGTTCGATTTTTATTGGAGTCATCATTGGAGAGGAGTGGGCCTGCTGCTCTCTGCTCGAAGTGACCAAACCATGAGAGTTTATCCCCACATTGCAACTGACGTGAATGGATTAGGTGACTATCGTCATCTGGCAATTAAAAGGTAAAGTTTTCAATTCTAATAGCAACATTAACAATATAAAAAATATTAAAAATATTACTAAAAGATATTTAAATTGAAAACTTATTGGCTCATTTTCCTGGTAATGACTCCAATAAGAGTCGAAAATCGTCGATTCAGTATCCATACAGTATACATTTATATTTTAAACCGATTTCACTGTTTTACGTCCTAAGGAAAATACGGTATGCGGCAAAATAAACAGTACTGAAATGCGTATGCCTCAAACTTGTATGTGTCATGTGCCGAAACGTATTGAGTGTTTTTCGAATATCGTTATAACGTATGTAAATGTCGTGATAATGTTAGGTACTTCAAGATGGCTCTCCGCTTTGCAGAATTTTTTATTGTTTTTATCGTATATTTATTTTAATATTAATTGTTTGTATTGTTAAATACTCTCCTCTTACATATTCTTGGTCTATGCATTCCATATATTTTATTTTTTGTGTCATTAAATTTGGTCCTTTTTTATTGATTTTTGAAGTTATACTTCTTTAGGCGCGATTGAGAGTAAAATTTCATAATACTGCGCGCATGCGCACACAGACAGTATGGCGTTTAGTTGCTAAATCTTTCAAGTTATGTATAAATATATCAGTGCAAGAAAAGGTTTGAAGAGAATATATTAGTGTTTTTAGTAAATATATTTATTATAATTTTTGTGTCTTTGGATTTGTCTTCCTCAGGAGTAAGATGAGTATTATTAAAACATTGTATTGTATATTTATTATACTTCACCTTGTCTGTTTGTTACCGTGAATTGTCATTAGGTACGTCCGAACCGATACAGACACAGTCCTCGTAGCGTATTTGGTATAGCATTCGGCCAGAGATCATGAGGTCTTGAGTTCGAGTCCGGAGCAATCCTATACTGTTTTTTTTTATTTTTTTGAAAGCGTTAAGCACAAAATTAGTTTGGTGTAGAAAAAAATGAAAACAAACTGTTTAAAGTACAGAAAGACATGTTTTTCAACCTAATAAAAATATTTGTAAAATAGAATATCTTTAAAATATTTTTAATTGAAAAACTTATTGGCCCATTTTCCTGGTGACAGAAAAATGTGCCAATAGGTTTTTCTATTAAAAATCTTTTAAAAATATTTTATTTTACAAATATTTTTATTAGGTTGAAAAACTTAGTCTTTCATTTAGCAGATGCCGCTACGCACCTACTACCTTCACGTCAGTTGCAATGGGGGATTTTGTCGAAAAATTTTTACCTGGAGTAGAGAAAGCAGCCTATGCATTCTCTGAAGAGCCTTTAACAAGAGGTGAAATCGTCGATAAGAGTGCTGGCTGCACTCTCTAATCTAAGTAAAAATTAAGACGGTTTTGGTTTCGAATTGCAACTGAATAACCATGGTATACATTTTTATTGTTTAAAGTATATTCACTTTTAAGAAATCATATAACATATGTATAACTTCTTACGTGCGTACAAAGTACGCACACATTCTTTTTTCTTCTATTTAGTTATCTATATAACTTCCTGTTTGCTTCTTGCTACTATTGCTATATCATCAGAGAACGCCAGGCATTAACCCTTTTTGTGATACATAATTCCTTTTCTATATTTTGCTTTTCGCAATCAGTTTTTCAAGGGAAGCTATAAAGAGAATAGATGAAAGTGGCCCATTTTGCCTCATTCCATAATTTTTCTACGAAACTGTCTGATATTTCATTATTTTTTTTTACTTGGTGTTCTGTTTTTTTAGTATTAGTTGTATCATTCTAATAATTTTTCTGCTTATTTGTAGTTCTTCAAGTGATTTTTACAGTTCCTTCCGTTTTACTTTTTCAAATGCATGTCTGAAATCTATGATAATAATATCATGGTCGGTTTCTGGATATTGATATTTTCCACTTTTGATATTTTTTAGGCCCTCTACAATATATACCTACCAAGTGAGAGACATTTTGTATATATAATGTGGATTTAGTTCTGTGCTTGGATCTTCTTCTTTGTTATTTTAGTTTATTTCCAGGTTTGGTTGTCCATACAGCAAATGTTTCTAAATATTCCTTTCATCTGTTTAAAATGTATTTTTCATTTATTAGAGTTTTTCCATTTTGGTTTTTTATTTTGGTTTTTCCATTTTCCATTTTTCCAAAAAACGGAAAAGCAGTAGGACTGGATGACATTCCTGGGGAAGTATGGAGAGCATTGAGAGACAGAAATAAGTTGGCTAGCAGGTCTATTTAATAGAATTATGGAAGTTGGACAAATGCCAGACGAATGGAGAAGCAGTATATTAGTACCTGTCTACAAAAACAAGGGAGATATACAACAATGTACAAACTACAGGGCTATAAAACTACTTGACCACCCCATGAAAATATGGGAGAGAGTAATAATTGATAGACGGATACATGAAGAAACCGAAATATCCGATAATCAATTTGGCTTTATGCAGGGCAGATTAACAACAGATGCAATTTTCATTGTAAGGCAACTGATGGAAAAATACAGGAAAAAAGAGACCAACGCTCATATGGTATTAATTAATCTTGCATATGATAGAGTTCCTCGAGAGATTATTTGGTGGACACTCAATAAGAAAAGAGTCCCTGGCGAATATGTAAAGATTGTGAGAGATATGTATGAGGGAGTAACGACTAGTGTTAGGACAGGTGAGGGAGAGACTGATAAATTTCAGGTGAAAGTAGGATTCCACCAAGGCTCTGTGCTTAGTCCGTATTTATTCTCATTAGTTTTGGACCAGATAACAGCGAAACTACAGGGTAACATTCCATGGTGCTTAATGTATGCTGATGATGTCGTGTAAGTAGGAAATAGTGAAAGAGACTTAGAACAAAAACTGGAACAGTGGAGACAAGCTCTGGAGGAAAAAGGTTTAAAACTTAGTAGGACAAAAACAGAGTATTTGAAATGTTCATTTAAAGATGGAGTTACTACAAATAAAATGGTATCTTGAATGGATGGTGAAATGATTGTGAGAAGCAATAGTTTTAAGCACCTATGTAGGATCGGTATTACAGAGTAATGGAGAAATAGATGGAGATGCAAGCAGTAGAACTGGGGCTGGAGTGGAAAGAAGCGAGTGGTGTGTTGTGTGACAGAAAAATTCCAATGAAGCTGAAGGAAAAATTCTATAAAACAGCCATATGACCGGCTATGATGTACGGAACTGAATCTTGGGCAGTTAAAAAGAAAGAGGAACAACTAACGGAAATGAGAATGTTTAAATGGATGAGTGGAGTGACAAAGAAGGATAAAACTAGAAATGAGTAATTTAGGGGAAGTCTAGGTGTGGCAATAAATAATTGATGCCAAAATGAGAGAGCATAGGTTAAGATGGTTAGGCCATGTTTAACGTCGAGACGTTAATCACCCAATGCGAAGAATAGCTGAAGTGCAGGTTCCTGGAAGGAGTAGGAGAGGAAGACCAAAGAAGACCTGAGGGGAGACGATAAGGCTGGACATGTTGGTAAAGGGGATTAACATTGATATGACCCAAAATAGAATTGTGTGGAGAAATGCAATTAGGGAAGCCGACCCTGCATAGGGATAAGGCAAAGAGAATGATGAGAGTTTTTCCATTTTGGTCTCTCATAAATAGAAATTTAACACAATATTCCTTCTTTCATTTTTTAATCCCTAATCTTTGTTTTTATACTTTTGCTCAATTTCTTCCAAGAGTTCTTCGATATATCTGCTTCTTAGTTTTCTTAAAAATTTTTAGATCTTTTTCTTTGTTCAGTATACTCACTTGCAGCATCGTTTGATCCTACTTTACTTTTAGCATTCTTAGTCGTAATTTACTTCTTTCATCTAATTATTTTCTACATTTGTCATCGAAACATATTTTCTCAATTTTTTTTTTTAAATTGTTCACTACTATTTTCGGCTGATCTTCTTCTTAACGTGCCCTATCAAGTCCCCTTGACGTTGGCGATTAACATGGCGAAACTGTCTCTGTTTCGAGCTATTCTAAATAGGTGTTCTGCTTTCTTTATTCCTGTCCACTCCCGGATATTCTTCAACCAAGAGGCCTGCTTTCTACCAATTCCTCTGCGTCCTTCGATTTTACCCATCATAAGTTGAAGAATATTATACCGGTCTCCCCTTACTACGTGTCCAAAATAGGCCATCTTTCTATATTTGATGTTATCAAGCAGCTCGCGGGTAGCATTTGCTCTCTTAAGGACTGCCACATTTGTCAGCATAGCCGTCCATGGTATTTTCAGAATACGTCTGTGAAGCCACATTTCAAAGGCCTCCAAACGGTTAATGGTGGATATTTTTAATGTCCATGCTTCGACACCATACAAGAGGACTGACCAAATGTAGCATTTAATCATGCGCTTTCGAAGTTGAAGTTGCAAGGTATCATTACAGAAGAATGACCTCATTTTTAAAAATGTCGTGCGGGCTATCTCGATTCTACATTTTATATTTCGGCTGATACATCTCTTAATTTTTCTCCGTATTTGTGCTGGATTCTCTTCTTCTGCTTCGGTTGTGTTTATCTTCTCGTTGAATTCTTGTTTTTAATCATTCTTCATTATTGGTATGATCTGTTTCATTCTGATAAGAAAAATTTAGTTGAGTTTTGATAATACACGTTTTAAAAAAGTATTTATCAATCCTTTTATACTATTGTTATATTTCTTGTATATTCTCTAGTCTCGTGAATTATAAATTATGCAGGATAATAACTAATAAAGTAGTTTTCCGCGAAGATTTAAATATAAAAATATTCCTTATAGGTACATAAAAATAAAAATGAACCCTTTCAATTTGTAAATATTTAATTTATTTCAGTTCCGTTAGATAACGTTAAAAACTAATCTAATATTTATTTACGGCAACATAAAACGAATAAGGCGCCTGAGACAAAAGTGTCTGCCTATCGTTTTAATCATTCAAATATACCGGGACAGTAAAACGAGTCCGTTGAGCGACAACAGCACAAAACTCCTTCGTACTCATTCATCTTTATGTGGCGTCCATAATTTTTAAATTTTAATAGCAATTCTAAACTTTCTTCCAAACTCGCTCACAAATTCTCCTCCCAAAGGGCTCTAAACTAGTCCACGTTGTGAGGCCGAGCCCGTATGAAGAATTTTCTGATCCGATTCCTTTGCAGATTCCTTAAAAAATGTCCCCTCTAAAGAAATCGTCTAGGGTGCCAGGCGAAATTTTTAGGCAAAAATTGGTTAAACAATCTTTTAAACAAATTCAAAATATCACCTCTTTTGTTCGAGAAAATATTTCTTATTTGATTTTTTGAATCATTTTAAGCAATATCATTTTTTTCAAAAGTTGACAGTTTTTATTATTTCTGAGGTTGCCAAGTTCTTAAAGTCAAGTTTAGACATTTAGTTTCAATGTTCTGATAAGTAATCAGGGCTTATTGCAATTTTAACAATTGTTTTTAATTGTTAATTATGCCCGGCCACTCTAATCCCCAGTGCCACCCCGTGTCCTACTATATGGTGCATCTCTATCGCACGATATGATTGGCGTATACAATTAGCACAATATTAGCAATAATTAATTGAGTAAGTTATTAAATTATTAAAGAAACTATATTACGATATAGAAGAAACTTATTTAAAAGTTTTTACTTCTCTATATATTTTTTATTTACAGAGGAGTAAAAACTTCGTTTGTAAAATGGTATTAAAAACTTTAAAAAGTCATTCAAATAGATTATAAAATTGCATCAGAACGTTTTAGATCTTATCAGATCATCATCAATAAAATTCTATGTAGTAGTTGAAACTAGCCCATTAGTTGAAAATAAAATTTCAATTTTACATGGTTTTTAAATGAAATTTAAATGTTAAACAACACTATAGTATAATTACAGTAAAAATGCACGAGAAATAAACAAACCAAGACACGTTGAATGTTACTGGGAGCATTCTCTAATCATGATTTGCAATGTACAGTTACGACCATTGAATAGTTTACAGGCTTACGTATCAACGAGCTAATTTTTCAAATTATTACCTCGTTTAAACGCACCTTTTACGTCAAAGTGACGTTAACAGTGGTGTATCTACAATAGGTTGATTAAAATTAAAAAATCAAAATAATGTAAATATATTTTACAAAATTTTACAACATGGATAGTATAGAAAAGGATAGTATAGTCTTAATGAATAGTATAGTCTTAATAGGTAACGAAAATAGGGAAGTATGGTTTTAAAATATCCATTTTATTTTAACTCTATTTTATATTAAATAATGATAAACAATGTTAAATAATAAATAATTTGTGTAATGCTTCTACGTGCAGTGCAAATACTGACAGGAAACGCTGTCTCTTCGTTAGCTTTTGAGCTCTGGCAAAAGGAGATTCTCTCAAATAATCTACTAACAACTCATCCTGTTGATCTGCGGAGATCTTCTGTCCTCCTTAACCGCCCAACCTTGCTATAGAGTGATAATTATCCCATCTTTTATTGATTTTCCATATGCACATATGGCTCACGTACAAATCTGCAGCAACTTTCCTTAGTGAACAACATTCTTCGAGTTTGGCAATTGCTCTTGCTTTTTGCATATCACTCAAATTCATTCTAACCATTTTGGAGGAGTTTGATATCATTTTATTTTGTTTTATTTTTCAACACTGGCGAAATTTTTGACAAGCATTGACTTTGAAATTTTTTGACTTTGACATTTATCAAATCTTCTTCTTCTTCTTCTTCAGTTTATTGGCCTCCACCTACTTGGGTATTTGGCCAGCTCATCGTCAAGGAACAAGGGAAAAATCCCTTATTCACTTACAATTTGGAGTTAGTACATTGTATAATTTGTTTCTTCTTCTTCTTCATCTTTTTCTTCTTCTTCTTTAGTTAACTAGAAATTTTGGTTGGTGTGGGACAAACATGACAAGATAAAAAAAAATTTCACGCTAGGGGCAACCTCTCTTTCCTTGTCTAAGGGGGCAACTGTCTATCAATACACAATCTTCTTTTTCTTCTTTGATTTAGGAGAAATTTTGAGTTGGCATGGGACAAATACAAAAACTTAACTTTTTTTTCAACGACATTAAACTTTTTTCTCTCAAGGGCAACTGCCGACTACTACACAATCTTATTCTTCTACTTCTTTTTTAGTTTACTGGCAATTTTGAGTTGGCATGGGACAAATTCAACAAAGACACAAACTTTGCTCTCAGGAGCAACTGCCGACCATTACACAATCTTATTCTTCTACTTCTTTTTTAGTTTACTGGCAATTTTGAGTTGGCATGGGACAAATTCAACAAAGACACAAACTTTGCTCTCAGGAGCAACTGCCGACCATTACACAATCTTATTCTTCTACTTTTTTTTTGAGTTTACTAACAATTTTGAGTTGGCATGGGACAAATATAACAAGACACAAACTTTTTTCTCTCAGTGGTAACTACCGATCATTACACAATCTTATTCTTCTATATCTTATTTACAGACAATTTTGAGTTGGCATGGAATAAATACAACAAAGGCAAAAACTTCTCTTATACAGGGCAACACCTGACCATTACACAATCCCATGTTGTTGCCTCAGATAGGTATAGTCAAAGACCCAGGTGATTACAGAATGTTTATATAGAAACAAAAGATTATATTATTCGGTTATACGAATTATATTTTCACGTGTACTTTTGACATATTTTTCAAATTATTTGTAATATATTCATTTATGTTATTAATTTATTTTCAATATTTTACTTTCCTCATAACTTAATTTTGTGTATATTCAAAAAATGTCTTAAAATTTTAATAAGAACCAACTGCGGTTTCTAAAGAAGGGTTGTAAGGGATATGGGTGTTAAGCACCCATTTTTAGCTAATTCATTATATAAATCAAAATTTTGCACAGTATTAATAGGGCATTCAAGAATCACATGTTGTAAATCTGCTAATTGACCACATTCACAATAAGGATGTTCTACTATCCCCATTTTAAATAGGTGATTTGGAACCAAACAGTGACCTGTACGCATTCTGATAATAGTTGTTATATGTCTTCTATCTATGTAAGTAACATTGAGATACCAAGGACTATTTTTGAAAACTGGTTGTAGCTGTTGATACCAAATACCTTTATATTTAAAAGATTCCTTCCACTCTTTTTTAAATTCATCCCAGTACATTTTTTTAAAAAAGGGAAAATAGTCATCTTTCTCCACCTTTATGCATTTATCAAATCTGTACGACGCGACACTGTAATTGTAGAGTATTATAATATAAAAATTAAGTGTAAACTATTCAGTGATCGTAACTGTACATACTTGTATTAGGTATATTATACATTATAAATCCCAAATCATGATTTAGAAAGTGTATACATTGTGAATCATGATATGCGAGTGCTTCTCGTAACATTGAACGTGTCTTGGGTTGTTTATTTTTAGTGCAACTGTATTGTACTTTTAGCATAGGTGGATGTTGGCATATTTTCAAATCTACTGATTTAGTTCATCAATTACCTGATCAATTAACTTGATCTCATGGCTGGGTCTTTTTTAACTTTAGGGGGCAGGAATCATTTGCTGTCTAACTAAATTGGCAATCATTTTAAAGTCGGCTATTTTAAAATATATTATTATGTCTGAATTGTCAATATGAATGAGTCACAATAAATTAAATTAGAACAATTTTTTACCAAGCAAGATAAACAAAATTTGTTTATATTAGTAATATTTTTATTTCGATAACGGAACCAACATGTCCTGCCTAATTGTCGTCCCAGGTCTTCTTTGGTCTTCCTCTCCTACTCTTTCCAGGAATCTGCACTTCAGCAACTATTCGTATTACGTTAATCACCCAATACAAAGAATTATTGAAGTGCAGATTCCTGAAAAGAGTAGGAGAAGAAGATCAAAGAAGACCTGGGAAAGACGATTAGGTAGAACATGTTGGTAAAAGGAATTAATATTGATATGACCCAAGATAGAATTGTGTGGAGAAATGTTAGGAAAGACGACCCCGCATAGGGATAAGGTAAAGAGAATGATGACGATTTACTTCGATAACGATTTGCGAAGTGGAAATCGTTATAATTAGTTAGAGTAATTGTTTTTAATTTTGCTCCAGTGAGTTTTTATTTAGTTAGTTTCATGTCGCCCGTAGAGCATCCCTCTACGATTTAGAATGCTAAGAAGCTACGTATTTAACACGCTACTATACGGCGTAGAAGCCTGGACTCTCAAACAGGACAACACAAAATCATTGAAACTTTCGAGATGTGGTGTTACCGTCAAATGCTGAAGATAAGTTGTGTTGAAAGAGTCACAAACTTTGAAGTTATACGAAGGATAGAAAAATACCCAGAAATTTTGTTCATCAACGATCAAACGAAGAAAACTCGAATATTTGGGTCACCTGATGAGAGGACATAAATACGCATTACTTCAAAAATAATGCAAGGAAAAATAGAAGGAAAGCGGAATCCAGGCCGTAGAAGAATGTCATGGTTGCGGATTTTGAGAGAGTGGTTTGGCGACACCACTAATGAACTCTTTAGGTCAGCGGTAAACAAGGTCAGGACAGCCTTGATGATTTCCAATCTCCAATAGGAGTGGTATAAGAAGAAGAAAAAGATGTCACCCGTTACCTGAGTCAAATAATGATGTGTCAACAAGGTTACTATGTATTGTTGTAAAATTTTATGGGAAAATTTTAGAAAATAAATTTATGTTAGAAGACCACAAAAATTATAGATTTTCATCGCCCTGTATATGACCAAAAATTGTAATTGGCTAATTTCGTGAGTAATCAGTGTTTTCGCGGAATAGTGAAATCGTTAAGAAGGTGGTTTTTTCTTAATGGGTTTTTGAACGGACTAAAACAATGGTGCGGTCAGAGTAGACAATACAGTTTTATTTCGCTTTGCAATGGACAATAAGACATTTTATAAAAAAAATTCGAAGAAGGTTAAGCGGTACACAAATTTATTGATTTTAGAATGTAAGGCTTTTTGTTTAGCAACGAGAGTAATTTGATGTCTCCCAGAATTGAACAAATTGGAAAGTTGTATACAAATTAAATCGTTTCTTAAGAAATGATAATATGGGTGTATTGGGTAGAAAGGATGTTTGGTAATTGGTGGAAAATGATGGATGGAAGGGATGAGAATGTTGAGTCTGATTTTGACGAGAGCAAAAATAGGCACTCTGTAATGAATATCTGGAGACAGCAGTCCAGTTTTTGAAAAGTGAGAAGTCAGTGTAAAGTGGTGAAATTTGCCTTTGCGCGCAGGATCAAGTTGAAACGAAATCGTTGACCGGTTTGAGAAGTTAATTTTCCTGTGTCTGAGGAAGATTCCTGTTTCTGTCTGGAACGAGTAGCCGATTGGCATCTATTTGCACAAGATATCCAGCACAGAGAAAACTGAGTCGAGAATTCGAGCGAGTCCTGTTTGTTTGTTTGTGAAGCAGTTTGGACGAGAGGGACGGAAATAGAAGTAGAAAAGAAACAAAAAGATTAGTCAAATCATTTGTGAAACGGAGAGAGTTTGTTTATATTCACACCATATTTGCTTAATTTTTGTATTGAACACTTCTATAACATAATTAGTCATTCCAAATTTTAAAGAAGAAATAAGTAATCAATTCAAAAGGAAAAATTTTATTAAAATTTGTAAGAATAAATAACGAATTATTTAAATATTTTATTTTTGTTAAAACAGAGGAGATATCAGAATTAAAGCTTAATTTATTAGATGAGAAATATTTGCAACAAATTTAGATTTTAGCATATTTTTTAAATCCTATGTTTATGGTATATTGGATAAATAAATAATATTTTTAACATTTACATGACATTGAGTGTGTTTAATTTCCCTGTTTTTTTTCTGGATGGAGTAAGCAACTAGAGATACCAGAAGCCACAAACCAAAGGTAAAGCATCAGAAATAAAATAGTCCTGAGAATAAAGTTTATTAGAAAATTTAATTTAAATTTGGTTGTTTTACATAAGCAGTAATTAAAATAATTGAGTAAATAATTAAATTAAGAATTCGCTCATCAATCTCATAAAAGAGAGAAATACAGAGCATCACAGTATATTATAATATTTACAAACATTAATAATATTTTAAACCAATTCTTACCCGTAAGAATATTGAGTTGACTTATTCCTAAAATTCTGTGATAAATCTTATAAATAATAATTAATGTAATTGAGATAATGCCGCAATTGTTTAAACAATTTCTGCAAAAAATTTCTCCCCCTGCACCCTTCTGATTTCCAAATAAAGCGAATCAGAAATTTTTTCATACGAGAGCGGTCTCATCACATCGACTAAAGGGCTCTAAAACGCTCCTCCGCCCGGCTCTGAGTCCCAAAAACTAGGGCAATCGATATAGAGGAACACCCGTAGAGCAAATCCGTCGCATCTCGCTGGCTTTCAAAGTGCGTACCGACTCGACTGTCAAATAATGTGAATGCCTCATTCGAAAAACAAAACAATCCGTGAGTTCGTGAGTAAGTTGATTGCGGCCTCTGTGGGTCATTTCTTGAATCTCCCATGCACTCCCGAAGTCTAAGGAAGGAACGGAATATGGTCGAGTATATCGATAGGATCGGTGAGTTGGTAGAATTGGAGTTATTTGTAAGATTTGGAATGTGTGTCAGATGTTTATCGGTGTTTGTAGCCAGAACTTTTTGACTGTTTCTTGTTTGAATAACAAAGCGGCGCGTTGACCTTATTTTAGACCAATCTGTTGAATTCAGCTGTTTGTTGCCCCGAAAAGTAGCCTTTGTTTTCAAAATATAGGTTAAATTATTTCAATTTTCTCTTTGGTTTTTATAATGTATATTCTTTATAAATCATCATCACAAATATATCTGCTGCAGATTTTATGCAATAACTATAGCGTATAAGTTAAATAATAATGATAAATTAATTTTTCTCTCTAAATATACAGGGTGTAACAAAAATACAGGTCATAAATTTAATCACATATTCTGGGACCAAAAATAGTTTGAATGAACCCTAAAAAGTGCAACCCAAAAATGCACAAAAAAAGTTACAGCCCTTTGAAGTTACAAAATAAAAATTGATTTTTTCCAATATATCGAAAACTATTAGAGATTTTTTATTGAAAATGAACATGTGGAATTCTTATTGCAGTTGCATCTTAAAAAAATATAGTGAAATTTGGACACCCCATAAAAATTTTATGGGGGTTTTGTTCCTTTAAACCCCCCAAACTTTTATGTACGTTCCAATTAAATTATTATTGTAGTACTATTAGTTGAAAACAATATTTTTAAGAACATGAAGAGAAGTATTCATATTACTATTAATATACTATTAATAGTATTATTAATAGAAGTACTATTAATATTTTTAAGACTTTTTGCCGCTTAGCACTTTTTCGAAAAGTCAGTTTTTATCGATATATTTTGAAAAAAATTTCAAATCCACCACATATTTGTAGTAATAATATGCAAATTTATTTATGATTTACATTTTTAGGTATATTTTGAACCATATTAAAAAAGAAACCACATCTCGATAAAAGGTGCCTTCTCGAAAAAATACAAAGAGGCAAAAAAGTTTTAAAAACACTGTGTTTAACTAATGGTACCGCAGTAATATTTTAATTGGAACGTACACAAACATTTGGGGGGTATAAAAGAACAAAACCCCCATAAAATTTTTATGTAAATATATTAAAAAATAAGCCTCAACTCGATAAAAACTGCCTCATCGAAAAAATACTAAGAGACAAAAAAGTTTTAAGAATATTAAATTTAACTAATGGTACCACAATAATAATTTAATTGAGACGTACACAAATGTTTGGGGGTTTAAGTGAACAAAACCCCCATAAAATTTTTATGGGGTGCAAAAATTTTACTATAATTTTTCTTTATGATGTTCCTGCCATAAGAATGCCACATGTTTATTTTCAGTAAAAAATCTCCAATATTTTTCGATATATTCGAAAAAACCGATTTTAATTTTGTAACTTTAAAGGGCTGTAACTTTTTTATGTGCATATTTGTACTAAGGTAAGTTAGGTTCATTCGAACTATTTTTGGTCCCAGAATATGTTATTTAATTTATGACCTGTATTTTTGTTACACCCTGTATATTTTTACTTTTTCCGTTTGTTTCTTTTTTCATTCTCCTCGATACTCAATTATCTCTATCTCCCTTCACAAGATTGATGACTACTCCCTATATGAAAATTTATTTTTTTATTCCTATTGTTTTCGCTATATGGCTTAATATAAAAATTGGATTTGTTTTGCCCCATTTCATAGATCCAAAATATTTTTAGATATTTCGATTTCTTCGCTTATGTACACTCACCGAACAATTGTTTTTCTTCTAAAAATGAATTTTCGTTAGAACAAGTAATTTTGGTTCTATCATATAAGGATTTAATGATTTCCTTTTTAACGTTGATGTTGTGATTTGATTCGTAATTGAGATATCTGTTGGTGTGTGTTTGTTTTCTATACACTTGAGTCTCATATTCAGTATGCTTCTTTGAGACTAAAACATCGAGGAAAGGCAAATTCTTATTGTATTCCTTTCCCATTGATTATTTTTTGTATTCCTTATATTTTATTCCTTATCCATGTAGCATCTGTATACGATCTTCCAGTACGAAAACCCAGTTGTTCATCTGTTAAACTTATCCCCTGGTTCATTAGTTCTTCTGGTATCTCAGGATCAGTATTTTGAAAAAAAAAAAATAAAAAAAAAACCTCAATTACAAGGATGTTATTGCATATTAAATTTAAATGAATTTTTTGAATCCCGAGAAAACTAATAAATATTTTTTATAAATATTACCGAGGGCCGAAATTCCTTTAGAATAAACATAATTATCTTTTCAATGAAATATTTGAAATTAAAAATCACACTAAATTTTCTTTTAGTTTTTCACCCGTGTAACTTATTAAAATAAACATCATAGAAGTTTTCAGGGACTTTCGGCCCTCGCCCTCGATAAGAACATATTCTTTCATTCTGCGTTTAAATTTTTCCAAAATACTTATTAGTTTTCTCAGGATTCGAAAAAAATGAATGTATTTAAATACATTGCACCAAAATTTTGCGCCTACTCCTTTAAAGGAAAGGTACGTAAACCTACGTTTTTGACATATGCACATGGTATAATCTTGATAAAAATTCATATCTTATGGTTTCACCTAAGGTTTTAGATTTAGACCATGCTTATTATTTAAGAAAGAATAACTTTTTTTTCTTAAAATTGATAATAAGTTTCTCATATGGTTCCAAGTTACGCGGATATACTGTATATACAATACATATATTATTTTTCGGATACATTAATTTTCTAGAGAAAAAAAAACAAATAATAACTTTTTCCTTGCGAAGCTTTCATAAAACTAAAATTAATCCAATGCCGACGTCTGGATATTGATTTCTAGAAGTTTTTAGACAAAACTTTTTTTATATAGTAAGGGTTTTAGCTTGCTTGTTTGTAGTGATTGTTGATTGTAAACAATTTGTAAAAGTTTTGGCGCAGAAAGTTTTCATAGCATATGGGTTGCTATCGATTTTTATTCTATTACTGAAAAATTCATTCATTTTTTTTCTTTGTGTAAGATTTGAAATGAATAGTGTTATTTTCTTTCTAGTTAATTAAGTTAACAAAAACAATTAAAACAAATAAAAAATGTTATTAGCATCTTTAAAGCTGCGATTGTTCATTCATTAGTATTCTTCTGAAGCTATTGTCCTGTAATATTTTTAACAGTTGTAACCTTGTAACAGTTTGTTACGTTGCGTCTTCTATTTCCTTGCTCTATCTTGACCTCGGTCTTCATCTTCGTCTATTGCTTTCCAATTCACTCGTCCTAATTAATATTTTGAGAATTCTAGATGGAACCATTTTTTTAACGTGACCCTGTTATCCCGTGTATATTAGGTGACCCGTAAAGTTTTTGCGTTAATTACTGCTTATATGTTACGTTCTTGATAAAGTTTAGATAGCGCGGTATATGTTCTTGATATCCATTGGCCATTAAAGTTTTTTCCACCAAATATTATGCGCAGTATTTGTCGTATATAATATCACGAGAGAAAATTTTGCCGGCAATATTTTCGACTGGTATGAAAGTTTGTTGCCTGGCAATTTTCGCGAATTAAATTTTGACTTAAATCACGAGACGTCAGTCGAGTGATTTTGTCAAAATTTCATAAGCGAAAATTACCAAAAGGCAACGAACTTGAATGAAACCAGGAGAAAATTTTGCCGGAAATAATTTTCTCTCGAATGATATTCGACAAGACTATTTCACGAGACAATTAATGCACCATATCAAAGAAATATAATCTTTATTTATTTATTTATCTTTATTTATTATCTGTCATAATAAACGAAGCGTTGCTATGCCGTTTTATCAGTTAAAAACAGTCTAGAGAAATAGTCGCTTCAAAACTCATAGCCACTTTTGGTGTTCTCTTGTTGTGACCCATGTTTCAGAAGTACCTATACTTTATGATCGGCCTTATTATGGTCTTGTCCTTAGTTTGACTGTCAGAGATATATTTTTGGTTATTATCAACCTATTGAAAGCATATTATATGGTGCAGTTGTTCGATATATTTCTTCTTTGTATTTTTAATTTGCTAATCTTTATAAATCTGTCAATTTCTTCGAGTTTATATTGTATTCCCTATGTTTTTACCATTGTTACGTCCTCATGAATCGCTTATTTTTTGTCCATTCAATATACTTTATTTTTGCTTTATTTATATACAATTCTTTGGTTGCTACACTCTCTTGATAGATAAGACCTGTTCTATTAATATTTGGTTTCTGGATAACATTTTCCGAAATTATTCTAAATATTACAGATAATAATGTATCACTGGCCTTATTCTTCTCCTTCCTTTTTCCTGTTCTGATTTGTATGTAGATATCACTCTCTCTACTTTTCCAATGTGCCTTCACCATCTGTTTTTTGTTATTATGTTCATGTGGTCATTCCATTTTACCCATCTGATTATTACCCAATTCTTAATGTTCTCTACTTTGCATATCTGTCGAATATCTGTACTTCTAGCTCTGTCCCATAGTGTCTTACCATCGATTTTTCTAAAGGTTTTGATCTCTGCTATTTCTAGCATTATTTTTGTCCTCTCTGTAACAGGTCGTGTTTCTGTCGCGTACATCATTATTGGTCTGATGATTGTTTTGTAAATTTTTCCTTTAATTTCTCTCCTGATATTTTTATTTTTCCATATTGTTTCATTGGGGCAACTTGCGGCTCTGTTTGGTCTATTCACTTGATATCGTGATGCCTAGATATTTAAATTCCATCACACATGTTCTATTATCTGACACTTAAGCGCTAATTTTGTCTTCTTTTTGAGATATCAACACTTTAAGTTTTCTGACGGTTATATCCAAATGGTCCAGCATTTGTTGCAAACATTTTCACCTTGGGAGATTATATTCTAGTTCTGTTGTGCCTTCCTGTGAAAATTAATTATTTTGCTCGATTACGAAGATATTTAACTCTTTCAAATTTTATAAGAACGTACTTATATATCATCATCATCATCATCATCATCATCATCATCACCATCATTATGCAACCTCTTCCGTCGACTACTGGACATAGGTGTCTCCCATTTCTGTGCACCGGTTTGCCATTTCTCGGACATTCTTTTAATGTCGTCATTAAAGTTCACGTCGTCACGTATTGAGACTATATATTATCAAGATATATATAATCGAGCTATTTTTAGGCCCACAATACGAGTATGTGATTTAAATTATGACCTATCTTTTTGTTGCACCCTGTATATCATTATGTGCAAACCTATATCTGTGTTCGCGATGATAGTCTAAAACAGCAATTCTATTTGCTATTGTTGTATGATTTTTAAAGTTTTTTTCACATATTCACATTGTTTACATAATGCATCTTTACACGTTTTTCAGTGTACCTAAATAATCTCATGTATACTTAATATACGAATTGCGTATTATCTTTAAGACAATCTGTATTGGAGTCAAACCTTACGCAGAGAAGACGAAAATCGCCAATAAATCTGATCGAAAACAACGATAAAATTTATGCGCAAAACTTTCATCAGTACCCAATAAATCGTTACAAAGTTTGCTCTGCAGATTTTCTCCTCGCCTTCAGATCAACTTTTGACAAGATTACTCTTCATTTTTTACTTTTGTCTTCGTGGACCGCTCGCTAGGATTGTAGTTACAAATCTCTAAAGCATGAAATAAGGGATGCACGTGATTTATATTTTAAGGGAGTATATAGCTGTATAATGCTGTACTGCGTTATAAATACTTATGTAGTTTAAACGGCAGATTTCTTGTGTGCTGTACTTGGAAATGTGCTCTTAAAATTGCGTACTTAAGTGTAATATGCGAGGAAAAAGTTAGGCCAGTTTATTCTATAATAATTATTAGTATAATATCCGAGTAAATTTAATGTATACAAGGGCGGGTCAATAAGTCCCAGACTTTTTTAACTTAACATATCTTTTCATAAAAAAAGTTAGCTTATTTATCAAAACACTCTCCTTTGACATCTGTACATTAAGTCCAACGTTCCTCCAATTTTTTTAACGCCTTTGAAAAATATTATTTGTCGAGTTCATCAAAATAGGCATATATTTGTGAGGTGAGGTCTTCGTCGTTGGAGTCAAATGTGCCATTTTTTTTCAATTTTGGGAAAAACAAATATTCACTGAGGGCTAAATCTGCACAATATGGATAGCAATAGGGAGCAATTCGTAGGCTGAAGTAAATAAAGTTCATGCTATAAAGTACTCGTTTAGTTATTACATTGAAAATATTATTATTTATCATGGAACGACGTCATTTAAATTTGGATGAGATGAGTAGGGCTGTAGGCCTTCTTCAAGGTAGCATGCGACATACTAATGAAAGCTGAGAGCACATGTGACTCACCGTCAATTATGGCAGTGTTTTTGTGGCATTGTAAGTCCAGTCTAAATTCATCCAGGACGTGAGCGCGTTATGACAATTACAGCATCTGAATTGGTTAACAACTTACAAAGGGTACAGCAGGTGACCATAGAGCACGATACTGTGAAAAATCCTCTCCATGCAACTAATCTCCATAAGCAACGCCTTTGAGATGTCCATATATCTCAAGAGACAATTAGGCTGCAAGATTAGATTTGTGTCAAGAACATCAAAACTGGGATGCAAGCAAATAGTTGGGCTCCAATTTTATTCTTCAGTGAATCTAGATTTGGATTTCATTCAGATTCTCGCGAAGTAAGAGATGATCTGGAAATGTGGAAATGTACAGACACAAAGTATGTGTGTACTAATAAGTGATAAGTATCTGTAATCTGATTCGTATGGAGTGGAATAATCGGTGGCAGAAGTTTTTCGAAACCGCTTCTTTATAGTTCAGAATTACTTCGACACCGTTCTTCAACCTATCGTTTATCCGTTTACTGGTGGTGTTAGTTACAACTTCCAACTTTTTCGTGATAATGTCGCACTCCTAGTGGCAGACTGGCTTACCAACAACGAAGGTATTGAATTTAATAGCAATGTTCAGAACTTATATCAACGTTCTGAACATCATGGTTTAAAAAATCTAGCGAATCCATTATTTTACTGTTGAAGTTAGATGAAGGTGTTTCCAAACTTAGTGAATTAAAATGTGGAGCTAAAATAGTATCAATCTCCCTTGTAGGACTAGAACGTATTTGAGAATGTACTTGTGGTTGTACCTTGCTATCATGTTGATTTTCTTCAAAAATCTGCCTTAAGAATGAAACTCTATTGCCTGCAGTTGGTGAACTATTAGTAACTCCAAACAGTGCAGCTTCAATAGGATGCTCTTCAGCTAATGATTCTGAGTTTACCAAACCACATTCATGAGACCCGGAATGAACAATTTCAGGCAATAATGGAACTGAAGTATCCAAAAGTGAGATGTGCTCTACTTGATTATCTTTCCCAAAGCTCTCATAAGTCCTGTTGACTTCTAATAGTAGCCGTTTGTGCCAATCTAATAGTTGATTCCTTTGAGCTTCCTGTTCCTCGTTGCATTGAAGTCTGATAAGTCTGAGTTTAATACGTGTTAGACAAGAGTTAATTCTTTTAAATTCATTAGTTTTGTTCTCTCCATTAAAATGTTCAATACCTTCTTCCAGATCGCTAAGTTTTCCTGAGCACAACGAAAACTCAAAAGATTGGTCTATATTAACCACCTTCGAAGAATTTGTTTGTCCCTCTATTTCTGCCTTAAGAGCTTCTCTCAACGTAGCCCTTTTCGTGTGTACATTTGCATCAATTGGTAAACTTCTTACTGATAACTCATAACTGAGTTGATCACCCAACAGTCTATTAACCTCCACATTAAATAACCGAAGAAGAATAAAATAAAACCATATGTCGGTTTGAGATAAAAAAAAAAGATAAAATAAGAGATGAAGTATAAAGTAAAGACAAAAAAATCTCAACAATATATTATAGTATCCTATCCTTAAATATTTTTGCATGAAATAGCAACACGCAACCCTTACCCAATGTTACGAAAAAAAAAACAAAAAAAAAATAACTTCAACTACTACTTTAAATTAAGCAAGCTTACACAACTATTGGGTTAAATCCGAACACTAAAACCGATAAAAATATATGCAATATATATTTTATGATGTACAAAAATTTTGAGCTACCCTGTATATCGGAAACAAAGGAATAAAATTAAATATTTATTTGCAAGAAATCTAGAAAGTGTCCACAAATCACAAAAATCAAAAATATTATGCCTAATAATATTTATGTACAGCAGTGTATATCAAAATATCTGTGAAATATGTAATAATAATTAATATTATGCCACTATGCCATATCAAAAATCAAAAATTTTATACTTAATAATATTTATGTACAGCAGTGTATATCAAAATATCTGTTAAATATGTAATAATACTCAATGCTTAATAAAATAAAGAAATAATTTAACAAAAAAATTTTACGTTGGAGCGCCAAATGATACTCTTCGCCGATGTTACCAGTTTTTATAGAAGGTATGGGAAAGTAAATGTAAATACTTTTATTTTCTAACAAACAAAAAAATAATAAAAAGAAATCAAAATCGGAGAATCACCAACTATTTATTCTTATTAACCAAACTATAAAATTCATGTTTCTCTCTGTAATTATTTAATCTTAATTGGAAATATAAAAAAACCAAAAGAAAGAGGTAAAAAGCTCAAATAAAGTTTATGCTTGCCTCTAAGAACATTCTTTTCAGTGTACACCAATATTATAATTGTTAAAACTATGTAATAGGTTTAGGTACTACTTACAAAAAAAAACAAAACCAAGTTATTTATCTGACTGCTGTATCTGTATGTGGCGGTGTAGTGGCTTAGACTGGCAAAAACAACGTTCTCTATTGGTTTGATCCTACCTTATATTTTGTCGATGTTATACAACGTGGACAATGTCGTACGGGAAAAACACACAACTCTCTAATTTCCTTTATTATTTGTTTTCACGGGCACTTAATTGTTTTTCTCAGTATAATGTCGGCCCTGGACAAGGGTGTTTCAAAAAAACCTCACAACATCCAATAACTAGAAGAGAAAGAAAAATTGGCCTGAAATGAATATATACATCAGCATGCAAGAAAAGCAGAAGGTATAAATTAAAACTACTAAAGGTTTCCCTTTAGACCACGAATCAGGTGTTAAAAAAACAAAGCTTACCTTAAAGATAGTGTGTGGCCAAAAATGAAAGGTCTTGAGGACCTAAATATCCAGGATTTATAAATCCTTTCTGAGCAAGATAATATACAACTTCATAAAATTGAATATTCCTTAATTAATTATCTGGATGACTTTTGATTAAACATCCTCAGAGAGTTTCATAGGACAACACTTGTCCTCATGAAGTGTAAATAAAAAGTGAAAAATATATGACACTAGACAGGTAAAGACAAAGAGATGACACTTACTAGACAGGTAGCAATTTATACCTAAAGCCTACTTCATGCCTGATTTCCTATATGATTTCGGACTTAAAAATGGTTTGATAGCAACTAATATTCAAGACAATAATATTTATAGAAGCTTGATTTTTATAATTATTTAGGCCAGTACTTGTAACAATAAAGCAAAAATTATGACAATCTGATTTACAAAAATCGTTTCTAGTTGCTTAGCAATTTTTAACCCGTAACAATTTGTTGCCTTGGCCAGCATAATCCCAATCTGAATCCCATCGAGCATACATATATGAGATATGCTTCAACGAAGAATTACTTCACATATGATTAACACATACACACCGTTTCGTCTCCGAAAGCGTCTGATAAAAGAATGGGTATCTACTACATAATAGACAGGTATAATTCGATATATCAAAACCTATAGAAAAAATATTATATAAATTAAAATGAGAAAAAACAAAAAATATATCTGGATAAAAGCAGAAGAAGACGAAATTATTTTACTAAATACACGACCGTGCAACAGTAGGTCAAATATTATCGCCATTCCAATTTTATAACCAATTGTAAAAATGTCCCATCTAAATTATTTACCTGGTTTCAGTAGTTTCTTGGAGATATATTTTTATTCGATTTCCGGATTATTCCTAAGAGAGTATCCCCATAATCCAAACTACTTAAATTGATTATACCTGGTAAGCTAGAAATACGTTCGATTAAGCTAATTGATTTAGGTATTTACCCAGCAGCGGTCTTCAATTTAAAGTATTTGATTAGAGAATAAATGCAGGTACCTACTTTTACTTACGAAATTAAAGTGGTATACGTTTCATTACTTTATATGTGGTTTTATTTACTAAATATACTTGCTATGTGTATACTCAAGCGACAGTCAAATATATACCCACAACAACAATGCGTAGACCAATTCAAAATGTTTTGAATTACTTGAATTACAAAGTTATTCTCTATAAGCAAAAACTCTGTTTTAGAAAATTTCTTGGTTTAGGTAGTAACAAATTTTATATTCAGTTCTCCCGCCTCAATAATTGTTTAACGTTGGCGTACATCAGAGATTACGCAAATAAATTTAGAACTTTAAAAAGTGGGTAAACCCTGTAGTTGGCTGTATACCTTCAATATAACAACGTGGAATGAAGTAAACACTTCTGTTGTATGTAGGCATATGAATTTATTAAATATCCTTAAAATTTATCCACATGGGAGTGGAAGTACAAAACGTTTTCGGTCAAACTGACCATCAACAGTGTAAACGTCCAGTGTACAAGTAATTGAAACTAGCCACTTCAATGGGTATAATTTACATTATTTAGATAATAAGCTAATTTAGAGGTTTTTATACCTATTGAAGTGTAGAGGAATTGTCCATTTTAATGGCAAAATAACTTTCTCTGCCTAAACCATTAACCCTTAACTACACGCTCTGGCGTACTTTGTACGCCAGATATAAGAATTCTACTGGAAATATATTTAAAAATTTAATTTTTGACCTTGCTTATTTTTCTAACCTATCACTGGAATGTGCTTTACAATTTGGTTTTAGTTTCGTTATAATCGGCGTTCTGGAAACATCGTAATTTACATTTTATTATTTGTTGTTTCCGGTGGTGGACAATATACCCCAGGATTATATTACTATAAGTCGTAATATAAGCACATATTTTATTTGTTTTTTAGTCATTATGGCAAAAAATATATTTTTCTTTGTAAACAATACTTTTTCTCCTGTAAAAAATCACATTTAAAAAAAATTTTTATTAGTAATTTTATTTATCATGGAATCCAGTTATTCCATGATTCCAGTTATAAATCCCAATTGGCTTACTGAAAAGGAACTCCAAGTATTCACTGATGCCGAATAAGGTTTATAACAAACAACTAAGTGTATTTTTTCAAAAAAAATTAAACAAATCCGCTGATTTTAAGTGTACTTTCTTTTGACGTACAAAGTACGCCACGCGTGTAGTTATGTTATAACTTGATGCGCGGGTAGTTAAAGGTTAAAGTGAAAATAGTGCTCAACTCGAAAGCTTTCTATTCAATAGGTAACATTATTAGAACTTGAAAACGTATTATACGCCAGTCAATGGGAGCAAGAAGAGGATAATACCTCCGAATTCTATCCTACTGCATGGATTTTAATGCAATTTTGGGAATATCCTCTACTTATCTCCTAATTCAAAGTCTACCCTATGCCGATGTGTGCTTTTATCTTAGTGGTGGTTCCCACCCCTCCTTAGGGATAAAAAATTTTTTGGTTAAAATAACCACGGAATTCGCTAGAGAACCTGATTCTAAGCAAAAGCTGCTCTATAATTTTTTTTTGAAAACTCAATACTTTTTGAGATATTCGTGATTGAAAATTGTCCATTTTCATTGAAAGATAATACCTTTTGGAACGGTTTTTTGCGAATATCTTAAAAACTGTGCATCTAACTAAAAAAACTATATTAAACATTTTTGTAGGTTATAACAAACCAAAAAGAGACTTTGCCTTCACAAACCTTCTAGTTATAATACAAAAAGAGATGTGGTAGGTGAAAATAGTTTGTTTTTTGGTACATTCTCAAATTGGTGTATTCATCTTGAAATAACAGAGAGACGGTCGATTTTAGGTGTCTAATGCTACTAATGCTTTTTGCAGTGCTTGAAAATACCTTTAAAATGAGCTGTATTAAAAGTCAATTACATTAAAACTAAGCGAGGTATGCTGCAAACAAAATTGATAACTGATGTTTTTAAGATAAAATGAGGAGTAATTTTAACCCCCATCCACCAAAATGTAAATGCATCGTTTTCCTTTCACAATATCTTTTATTATAGTTAGTGTTATTTCTGTTTAAAAATTTGGACGGGTTTAAAATGAATGGTTTTTGAAAATAAAGATCAAATTATAGAGAGCACTTTTAAATCTTCTTAAAAATCTTCTTTTTCTCCATGTAACTTGAAAATGATAAGAGATACAGTAATGAAAAATAAAAAAGAAATTTTAATCTGAAAAAGTTCTACATTTTTGTGTGGTATCTTTTTTTCATATTTCTTAGCTTTTTCGAGTTACATGGAGGAAAAGGAGGATTTTAAGAAAATTTTAAAATGCGCTCTATAATTTGATCTTTTTTTTTTTTCAAAAACCGTTCATTTTAATCCAGTCCAAATTTTTTAAACATAGAAATAACACTATAATAAAAAGTACTGTAGAAGGAAAACGATGTATTTAAATTCTGATGGAGGAGGGGTTAAATATACTTCTCATTTCTTCTTAAAATACATTAGTCATCAACTTTTTTGCAGAATATCTCGCTTAGTTTGAATGTAATCGACATTTTGTATTGCATATTTTAAAGGTCTTTTCAAGCACTACAATAGTTATTGGTATCATTATACACTTAAAATTGACAGTCTCTCTCTGTTGTTTCAAGTTGAATACACCGATTTGAGTATGCAGCAAAAAAACAAACTCTTCTTACCTACCATATCGCTCTTTGTAGTTTAACTAGAAGATTTATGAAGGAACGAGTCTCTTTATTTTTTATAACCTACGGAAACATTTTTTATAGTTTTTTTGTTAGATGCATAGTTTTTAAGATATTCACAAAAATCCGTCCGAAAAGTTGTCATTTTTCAATGAAAATGGCCAATTTTCAACCACGAATAACTCAAAAAGTATTGAGTTGTCAAAAAATAATTATAGAACAGTTTTTGCTTAAAACTAGGTTCTCTAGCCTCTTGCGCGGCTATTTTAACCAAAACATTTTTCACTCCCGAGAAGGGGTGGGAACCACCCCCAAGATAAAAGCGTACATCGGCATAGGGTAGACTTTGTTTCATGAGCTATTCCCTACTTACTGTGAAAATATTAAGTAAATCGATGTAGTAGGATGGAATTCGGAGCCAAATACCCTCATGGACTGCCCTATCAGAACGAGGTTTGTCATTAATTGTGTTTTTAATCGGTTGATCTTGAAACCCACTTGTGTAGAAGTATTGTCCATCTTAATCGCAGGATAACTTTTTCTCTCTAAACTATTAAAGTGAAAATAGTGCACTAGAAAGCGTTCTATTCAATATGTAACATTATTAATTAGAACTTGAAAACGTATTGTACATTCAACCAAAATCAGACATCAATGTCCTTGTCTAATAAGACTCCTAACTACAGTTTTAATAGTTTAAATTAACAACAATATTGTATATGTAATCAATGTTAGGATCATTGTCCTTAAGACATAATACATTAGATAAATACTCCGAGATTCTGCTTGTTTTCGTGCGATAGGAAAACCAAACAGGGCGCCTAAAGTTTTCCGTTTAAGTCCAATCAAACAAGCCGGGGAAATAAACAAGTTGTTTGTGGCAACCCTTCATTCCGCCATACCATATTTTATCAGAATTTGTCAAGTTCCACCGAATCCAGAGTCCATCAGTGTCAGTTAGACAGGGAATAATTGCCATTGGGAATTGAATCGAAATGAATGTAAAGCGTCTCTTCTTACTGCTACTGCTCCTCGCTGCCACTTTTCAAACGAGATAAAATCTAAAGGGAGTCTTGCTAGAGTTGTTGAGTGCTGGTAAATTTTAGATTTTACGAATGGGAAAAAAATTAACGGACGTACGGAGGGTCGGAATGTGGAACGAGGGAAATGTATTAGAAGTTTTTTTATCTATCGGACAAGATTTATTTTGCAGACGAAAAGTAAAACCTAACAAATAATTGGATACTACTGTTTTAGAAATATATGATTATTGATCCCTTTCCACTATTTTACAAAATGTATAGAACAAGTAATGGATATTATTACGAAGGTAATTTCTAAAGTTTATTCTTTTTCCTTCTTCTTTATAATATCGAAGCTTGGACTGTTAATCTTGACTTATAGTCGAGGAAATGAAACTGAAAAAATGGCAAAACCTCGCAATTTTTTCCTCCAGCATCGATTTCTACAAAAATTTGGGATTAGGCTCATTACACTCTCTAGTTCATTTTCTATTTTGAGTCGTTGTACGCTTTTAATTTTTTAAGGGTGAAAACTACCCCTAATTGTAAAAAATTATAAAATAACATTTTAAGCTTTAATATTGTCAACATTTGGTTCTTATTAGTTACATACTGATTGTTTTATGTTTTAAGGTATACTATCCTAATATTTCAACCCTTAAAACCACCTTTGTTGGAGCTATATATATAAAAAAAAAGAATGTGTGTGTACTTTGTACGCACGTAAGAAGTTATACTTCTATTATATGATTTAAACGAAATTAATATACTTTTTATTTATATTTTGTTTAAATATTAAACTAATTTATACTTACTACTTCTCAAACATTTTTATTAGAACAGTGCCAAAAATTAAAATAATAAAAGAATAAAACACACACAAACACATTAAACAAGCCACAAATGATGTCTGAACATTAATTGTCGAAAATTTTTTTAACTAAATACGTATTTTCTGAAAATACAATTATATAATAAATATACTTACAATCATAAAATGTATTAAAAAAAACAAAAAAGAAAGTTTCTATTGGGACTCGAACCAGCGCTGATAAGAGCGGTTGGTATTGGAATTCATTCGCCTTCTCCGCTTAGCCACGGACACTATGTGTCATTATTTACGAAGATCGACTAACTAAACGGATTAAACTTGTGATATTTTGATATTTTGAAAATTGATCAAATTATTTTAATTTTGAATTGAAATGATTTAGAATTGAAAAAATACAACAAAACATAGAGTAAAAAAACAATATATTAGGTGAATATTGATAGAAATTTTGATGGTAATCAAATTATATAAATAAAAGTATTACATACTATGTATTTTGGCAGATCAAATAGGTAGGTTTATACCCATGATACATTAACAATTGTTACGTACCTGTTGCTTTTAAAAACTTTGTTGCTCACAACAATAAAACTAATATATTATACATTTGTTTACCTTTACCTTTACCTCCAAACCACAGCTGCCATATCGGATAATTTTTGACATGTTATTTGACCATCCAATCAGAACAAAGTTATAATGCGCATGCGCCGGGCTGATAGGTTTTAACATATAAAAAAATCACCCTCTATCGCCGGTAAAGAAGTATAACTTCAAAAATTACTTATTATCCTAAAAGAATAATTTCGGCTTGCATCGATTTATATAAAAATTTGAAATTAGGATCACCTCACTGTGTACTTTATATAATCTATATCATGCTCAAGGGCGTTATTATTTTTAGGGGTTTAAACTACCCCTTACTTTCAAAAATTATATAAAAACAAAGTAAACTTTAATATGGGTAAAATTTGGTTTTGATTGGTTAAATAATGATTGTTTTATACTTTAGTTAGGATTTAGGATATAATATCATAATATTTCAACCCTTAAAAACCACTCTTAATAACATTACAATTTTTAGAAGTAGATAATTTAACAGAGATATACAGAAAAAAGAAGAATTCAAGAATTACAAAAAACATTTATTTACACAAAAATACGAATTTACAAATATGTACAAATACAAATACAAATAGTTTTTTACTCATCTTCCAGTATACGAACTAGTTCTGTGGTGTTATACATAGGTACATTGAAAATTATTCATTAGCGGACTATCAGAATTTTTCGAAAAAAAAATTTTTTATAAACATAGCTCCTTCATTTTTGGCGACAAAAAGTTTTTTCAAAAATGATTTTGTAGTATTTTTGAAGAGTTATAAGACTGTGTAAACTAAATTCCGTAAGATTCCTTAGTTTTTAATTGAGGTGGGTATAAAGGGCTCGAATAAGGGGGTGTTTGTTCGTAAATAGAGGTTTTAAAGAGCTATATCTCGCTAACGGTTTACTATAATGAAAATATATGCACAAGGGAATTTTAGTTATTAAAAAAGCTACAATTTATTAGTCCATAATTTTTTTCGTATCTCCAGTATTTTCGGAGATATTTTGAAGTAAAAGGTGAAAAATGGAAAATTGCAAAAAAATTAATTTTTTTTTTCAACTCCAATTTTTCTAAAATTAGGCCTTTTAAATAGGTCAATCTTCTTGGGTGTTTTTATAATACAAATATAAAAGGAATTACAGAAAGGTGAAGACCGCCCCGAAATGGGGTGGCAACCACCCCAAGGTTATAGCGTACTGCGGCATGATATAGAAAATTATCCTTGGACTATTTCCTACCTTCTCTGAAAATTTCAAGTAAATCCATGCTGGACGAAAAATTGCGAGCCAAAATGCTTCATTTCCTCGACTATTAATGAGAAAGCTGGAAGCTTTTGAGATGTGGTTTTTAGGAGAATATTAAAAATATCATGGAACGATCATATTACGAATGAAATGGTATTGCAGAGAATAGACATTTTACAAACATTACTCAGAAATACAAATTATTACAGCTGATCATGAAGAGTAAAATCCATAGGAAAAGGGGGTCGTTGTAGACGACAAATATGATCGCGTTTGGACCGGTTTAAACATACAGAAACTTTTCAACAAACCAGAAAATAGAGACTCAATTTGCAATGCCAACCTTCATTAGTGGAGCTGGCACTAGCAGAAGAAGAAGATTCTGTTTCCTCTTTCACTACCCTGTCGGATTATTGGATGTTGAAGATCATTATGGAAATAATAATAACTTTGTTTGCGGCAGCTCTAAACAGATTAATCGTGGTCTCTCCATACCATTCTCGGAGATTTCGGAGTCAGGATGTTTTTGTTTGGCCTGGACCACTTCTTTAGATGACATTACCCTGTATTATGCGGTGTAGAAGATTATACTTCTCTGGATGTCGCATTACATAACCGAAATATTGTTACTTTAGAATTTTTAACGTGTTTGTTATTTCTGTGCTCTTTTTCATTAGATGTAAAACTATTTCATTTCTTCGATCAATCCAACAGAGCATTTAATCAGAGCCTTTAATCAAAGAGCACAAGTAAAGAATCCAGTCCAGAAATTGAAACCTCGAGAGGAGTTAGGCAAGGATGAATTAGGTCTTCATTACTATTCAATGTATCTATAAGTGTATTATAGTGAATCCATTTTTAAAGAAGCATTTCTATGTGAAAATAAGGGAGTAATAATATAATTAACGGAAGAACTGTTAACAACATAAGATATGCAAATGACACCGTGATTATGCCAAGTTTTGCTGAATTACCCCAATTATTACTAAACAAAACAAATAATAATTTTTGTGAATAATAGGGAGAGAAATGAATGTAAAACAGAATTATGATAATAACTAAGAGAAATAATATACAAACAAACATGCATTTGGAAAGTGTACCGGTTTGAAAGTGAAAGGTTGATAAATACAAATACCTGAAAATCTGGATTTTAGAAAATAATGATGAAACAACAGAAATAAGGGCCAGGATACAAATACCAAGAAATGCGTTTGTAAAAATAAAAACAATGCTCTGCAATAAAGACGTTAGATTAAAACTGAGGGTAAGGGCTATTAGAGATACTACGTATTTTAGATACTTCAATATGGACTACTTGAAAGCTGGACATTGAAGCAAGAAGACGTAAACAAGCTACAGTCATTGAAAAATGGTGTTACAGAAGTATGCGTAGAATAGCATGGAAACAGAAAAAAACTAACACGGGGAAGTATTGCGAGAAATTGACAAATAATACGAAATAATAACCACAATAAAAATAAGAAAGTTAAAATATCTGGGACACTTAATGACAGGACAGCGATATGAAATGCTAAAGACTGATAATACAGGAAAAAGTAAGAAGAACAAAGAATATAGATAGAGGGAGAATACCATTGATGAAAAATTTAAGGAACTGGTTTGAATGCAGTTCAATAGAACTCTTCAGGTCAGCGGTAGATAGAGTAAAGGTAGTGATGATGATACATATCCAACTTCTGACTGGAAGACGGCACTTAAAGAAGAAGTGTGTGCGTTTGTGCATGCACGCCATAATTCGTACCCGCTAAAATATTAACACCTGAAGTGCAGGAATATTTAAAAGTATTTGCATTTCATATTTTATCACAAAAATCGTTTTGAAACAAAAGTAGAAAAAATAGTTAAATTCGTTTGTAAAAGGTATGTTAATAAAAATCTCTAAAAAGGGTTAGATCACAGAACGTTTTGGGGATAATAATTCCATTATTAGTGCTTAATACCTAAAATAGAAAAGTATATTTAATCTTGATGAAACTTTTTACGTGATTACAAAATTAGCCACTCACACTAAAAATTTGTATCTAAAATAAAAGAATTGAATTATCAAAAAATAAATAAACGAGGATTAAAAAAAATCCGAAAACCAAAATGAGTATGAGTATTAATGAGTATTAATTTATAGACGTGACTAATATGATAAAGGCAATCTAAAGCTGGTGGACTATTAACAACTTTATCCGCCCCCTAAACGTATTGCTGAAAGTCCAGCAACAGAGGGTAGAGAGTAACATCACTCAAAGTTATGGGGTGGTGATCCACAAATACATACAGAGCGAAGTGAGTTAATTGCTAATTGCTATTTGAGATGGTTACCGAGCGACAGTGATTTACTAGCTTTCTCTCTTTCTTCTTCAGATACGAATATGACGATGATCTTTCTGGAATTTGAGCAATCTGGTCTCGTTACTTTTGTGTGACACAGTTTTGTATTACACAATAATGGCGCCCAACGTGGGGCGGGACAGCAAGTATTGAAAGTGTTACGTTATGTTCTGCAAATCATTGTCATTATCTGTTATTATTACTGTATCGTCTGCAAAACTTGCATTCAAAATTTCTCCATGGACAAGTACACCCTATATTCAATCTCAGAGTGCTTTGTTCAATACCGCTTCACTGTAGACAGTTAAGGGTAGTAAGGACAGCACGTCGTACCTCTAACGGACTTAGCATACCACAGAGAAATGTGTTTAACGACCTTATGTCCGGATAGCAAGATCTTAATCTACATCCCCGAACGTCATCTGAGGAATGTGAAAACTTGAATAATGTAGAGTTCTTAATTAACAGTTGCTTGCCGTCTGTTTTTCTTAATAAGTTAAAACTTGATAATTGTTTCTCGTCATTAATACGAGAAACTACGCACGATATTGTTTGCATGCTCCCTATTGTACTACGCTGTATTATCTACTATTTGCTACACCTTATTTTTATCTAAAATAAAAGCATTGCATTACCCAAAAAATACTAGGATTAAAGAAAATCTGAAAACAAAAATGAGTAAACATTAATTAAATTATAGACCTGACTAACATGATGAAGGCAATTCAAAGCCCCTGGACTATTAGACAACTTTATCCGCCCACTAAACGTATTGCTGAAAGTCCAGCAGTAACAGCAACAGAGGGTAGAGGGTAACATCACTCAAAGCCATGGGGTGTTGATCCACAAATACATACAGAGCGAAGTGAGTTAATTGCTAATTGCTATTTGAGATGGTTGCCGAGCGACAGTGATTTACTAGCTTTCTCTCTTTCTTCTTCAGACACGAATACGACGATGATCTTTCTGGAATTTAGTCATCCGTAAAATATAGCTTAGGGTAGATAACAAGTAAATCTGTCTCGAAGAGGAATATGCAAAAATTGTAAGAAACTGGTGCACTGGAATTAATATCTCGGGGTTCGGGATCGCGGTGGGGGAGAGGAAAAATATTTACCTCCGCAGAAACGAACGATATCGATTGATGTTAAAATTAAAATCTTGATTAGTTTTGTTTCTGAAGAAATACGATATTTTTAATAGGAATACTTGGAGAAGTTGTCGAGTTTAGAAAGGAAGGAAGGTATTGATTTCGAGTAGTTAGAGCGACTACGAAACGTGCATAGAAATATAAACCGGCAAAAAGGTTTAAAATTACATGACAAAATATATGTTTTTATGAAAACGATACTTGTACCTATGTGATTTATTTATATAGGGTGTCCCAAAAGTAGTGGAACGGTCGAATATTTCGCGAACTAAACATCGGATCGAAAAACTGAAAAATACGTGTTCAATCATTTTCAATAATCTATCCAATGACACCAAACACCAACCCACACTACACCCCCTGGAGGTGGGGTGGGGGGTAACTTTAAAATCTCAAATGGAAACCCCTAGTTTTTCTTACAGTTTTGGATTCGTTACGTAAAAGTAAGCAACTTTTATTCAAGACATTTTTTCGAACTGTGGATAGATGGCGCTATAATTGGGAAAAACGATTTATTTTGATACCATAGGTAAATTGTAGAAACGGTCTAATATCTCGAGAAATACACTTCCAAATGAGAAACCGAAAAACAGGTTTTTAATACTTTTCGAAAACCTATCGAGTAACACTAAACATGACCCTCTAACCCACCCCCTGGAGACGGGATGGGGGGTAAATTTAAAATCTTAAATAGCAACCCCCACTTTTTATTGCAGATTCGAATTCGTCATGAAAAATTAAGCAACATTTATTCAAAACATTTTTTAAAATTGCTGATAGATGGCGCTAATAAATCGTATTTTTCCAATTAAAGCGCCATCTATCAATAATTCTAAAAAATGTTTCGAATAAATGTTGCTTAATTTTTCATGACAAATCCGAATCTGTAATAAAAAGTGGGGGTTTAATTTAAAAAAAATATTTAAAATATTTAAAAACAAAATAAATTGCTATTTAAGATTTTAAAGTAACCCCTCACCCCACCTCCAGGGGGTGGGTTGGAGGGTCATGTTAAGTGTTATTCGATAGGTTTTCTAAAAGTATTAAAAACTTTTTTTTTGGTTTTTCATTTGGAAGTGTATTTCTCGAGATATTAGACCGTTTCTATAATTTACCTATGGTATCACGATAAATCGTTTTTCTCAATTATTGCGCCATCTATCCACAGCTCGAAAAAATGTCTTGAATAAAAGTTGCTTAGTTTTACGTAACAAATCCAAATCTGCAAGAAAAACTAGGGGTTTCCATTTGAGATTTTAAAGTTACCCTCCACCCCACCTCCATTTGAGATTTTAAAGTTACCCTCCACCCCACCTCCAGGGGGTGTAGTGGGGGTTGGTGTTTAGTGTCATTGGATAGATTTTTGAAAATGATTGAATACGTATTTTTCAGTTTTTCGATCCGATGTTTAGTTCGCGAAATATTCGACCGTTCCACTACTTTTGGGACACCCTGTATATTAAAAAGTGTATATAGCCTCAATTAAATTTTCAAATGCGACAAATAATCTTATATTTTGCGCTGTACTATTTCGACAGTTTTCACCCATTCACCCTCAATGTTAAACTAGTATTTAAGCTGTCGATGTCGCGATAAAGCACGTTGGGTGCCAATTGTGTCGCGATAAACTACCACAGATTATTGAAATACTATTGAAAAATACTATTTCAATTAACTATGTTAGTTGTTATCGTTTACCCCAGCCTAGTTCAGATTCCCATGGTGTGTGTCCGTCTCATTCTAATCAAAAATATTGTGACGAATTACCGACAGCAAATAATAGGTTCCGTCTCGACAGCCAGCCACGTACAGATACATCTGGAAGGATGACTCAGCGAACAAGCGAGGAAAGGATTACTCGAGAAAGTTCGCCTACGCATTACTAGGGATGGGCGGTTCCGTTTTTCTGGAACATTCAAGAACATGGCTGGTATTTTTCTATTCAAATATAAGGATGTGAATTTTTAGGAGTAGTTAGTCTATAAGATAAATTCGTCTGTATAGTTATATAAATAAAGCCGTATATAAATACGAACCGCTCGTGTTACTTTTACAGTTGGTGTCCGGTGTTCGGTGTTCGGTAAACTTAATGCGGTAAACTTAGTGCGATATAAATAAAAATGAATTAAAAAAAACTTAAAAGACTTTAAAAGACTTTTGAACTTTATTCGTCGGGAATAATTAAAGTGCGTTAATTGTTCGGTATTCGGAGAGACATTTAAAAGAACATTTGAAAAGTACGTGTGTGCCGACCAAATATGCTGCTAGCAAACCTTTCCTTAAAACAGTTGCGGGAGCATTTAGAAGAACGCGAGTTAGATGTCAGTGGGTCCAAGAAAGTCCTGCAAGCACGACTCGAGGAGGTCCTCAGGAAGAATGGAGATGACCCAGAGACGTTCCACTTCAAGTCAGCGGAAGAAGTAATCTTATCGAAATTTGAAACTGTTTCTCAAAAGATCGATAAAACTTCTAGAAAAAGCGACGATAAATTCGAGAATGTTGCTAAAAGATTTGACGAGACTTCTCAAAAGATCGATGAAATTTCTAGAAAAAGCGACGAGAAATTTGAAAACGTTGCTAAAAAATTTGACGAGACTTCTTAAGTAATTAAAGAGGTTTGTAGGCAAAACAATATAAAACTTGAAGAAGTTTGTAGACAGAACAACGAGAAATTCGAACAAGTTTTTAGAACAACCGATAAGATACAGAATAGTATAGACGACAATAAAGAAATGTTAAAAAGAGAAGATCAAACAATTAGTGACCGTAGATGAAAAGATAAAAGAATTAGAGAGCACAATAACCAATACGAAGATGCAACCACTAGTTAATGCAGTAGCATTAGATCCTGTAGTGAAAGAAGAAACACAGAGAGACGAAACGTTGCATCATGTGAGATTTAAATTACCACAATTAGATGAAAAGTCTTCTTGGTCCATATACCTTAGACAATTTGAAGCTATTGCGGCCGCCAATCACTGGAGCGAACAAGAAAAGGCTGTTTCCTTGACTGCTGCTTTACGAGGTGATGCTGCAGATATATTAAGGATAATTCCTAAGGGTCAAGAAAAATGTTACCAGACCTTGTTCAGTCGTGGAGCTATGGAGATGCCCATCTACAACAAGTATACAAGGCACAACTGCGAAGTAGAAGTCAACGAGCAAGTGAGAATCTGCAAGAATTTGAAGCAGATGTGGCTCATGGCGTGCGGTTGGCTTATCCGGAGGTGCCAGACAGCGTTTTAGAAGAAATTGCGCGAAAGATTTAGATGAAGCACTTGCTATTGCCTTCGCAGCTAGCCAAGCTTCACGAAACAGTCGAATACTAACCGTGGAAAAAGGCATATGCAAAATATTCTCTTAAATATTTTGCATATCATGTGGAGTAGCTTTTTAGATCTGTTTTTTTTTGTCAATTCATTTCGTATTCTGGCAGAACTTTTGCTTTAGGGTGTTCATCGTTCTTTTTACCTCAGCTAGGCTCAAATTTGATTTTATCATAGATATAGCTTTCTATTTCATCTATTTCTGTTTAAACAGACACTACGATATTGGTAGCTAATAAAAACTATTTATAAACTAAAATGAAATAAATAGCAACACAATAAAACTTCCTAGACAATATTGTCATATTTTCACATTGAATCAAAGTGCCTTGCACTTGATTTCGTTAAAAAGATTGGCGGTGCGATTCATGTACCTATCTTCTGGATTCGTTACTGATGGCATCATTAATAAAAGGAATGTCGGTTGAGGTTTGCATGAAGGGTTTGGTTTGACACGTACCATGAGGCTTTAGCTAACATAAGTATAGTCTTTGAGTGAAATGTCCGTAGCATTTTGGCAACTAAACTAAAGCAACTAAAATGAAATATGGCAACACAACAAAACTTCCTAGACATATTGTCATATTTTCACAGTAGCATCAAAGTGCGTTGCACTTATTTTAAATTACATTTTTGACATCCATCGCGAGTTTTAATATCGTAGGGTCGGCGAGTTCGAGTTCCATCAGCATTGGCCGGAAAACTACTACATGAAAGAGATGTACAGTTAATTTAAAAAGTGTTGAGAAGCAGAAAAAACAGCAGCAGGGAAACGGTAGCTGGGAAGCGGTTTCGGACAGTAATCTAAATTGAGCAGGGTTAAATTGAGTGGCGGAGCCGCAGAGGCGTACAGCTTCAGGTAATGAATGTTTATCGGACTGAATCTCAGCTTTTGCCGCCGTTTCGAGAGAGAAGAAGACGCTCGTCTACGACGCCATAACAAGTCGTTTCTTTTGTCTTGCAGACAATGTAGTTTCTCCTATAGTTTTATATAAAACATATAAAATATAAAATATATAGTTATAAATTTCCGCAAAATATTAAAAGAAGAAATTGATGGGTGCTAGAAAAAGAGGAAGGAGCCAGAAAAAAATAGAGGAAGTCGGAAAAAATTGGAGGGAGATACGATAAAATAAGAGCAAGTAAAAAATTTAGTGCAGTGATTGTAGGGGTGTAGGGGCAATCACTAGTTTAGTTATAAAACACAAGCTAATATATTTCAATATGCAAGAATACATATTTTTTTATTTACACACAAAACCACATCAACCGCTCAGGGTTATTAGTGGATATAACAAATGCAAAAAATATTACATTAAAACAATTATATAACTTGATGTCTTTTAAATAGGTTAACACTGTTGAAGTTTTTTTTTGTGAGAATTGTCTTGAGCTCATCATCTGTGATTCCATGGGATCTTCTTTCTTTCTTGAAATGCGGACACTCGAGCAGAATATGTTTGACAGTCAGTGGATCGGAGGAGTTAGCTACTCCGCCACTAGCTTGCTGAGCTATTCTATTTTTATTAAGACATTGAAAATTTTTTTAAATTCATGATAGTTTGTTTGAAGTGGGTTTCTTGACAAAGAATTACAGGAGAAAGTTCGCCGATTAGTAGTTTCAACTGTTCATAATGGGTATAAAACCCATTTATGTTCCATTACACTATAAATGAGTTAGTCATGCCTTGATTTTCCTTCAACCAGTGATGATTCGTCAGTTTCGTCAGCTGAAGAAGTGTTAGGGTTTATTTTTTTCTCTAGTCGGGTGATATTATTTCTTAACCTAGAATTTTGTGTATAACAATGAACAAAGTTAAGGATCTGAATTAGTTCCACTGGGTCGTTGGAATAATCTTTAGAAGTTAATTCAGGGTTATGAGAGTGTAGCACGTTCTCCATGAAATCGCATATTTCGTTAAAATTTAGCACAAATGGAGGTGACCGATTTTCGATTTTGTCTTTGATGGATTCTAAGGACTGAATGATATCTTCACGGGAGATTTTGGAAGAAGTTTTGGGTTTTTTCTTTGGTTTAGATTGTTTAGGGGTAATAAAAATGGGTGGTCTTCGGATTGTCTTCGTTTCTTTCTGGAGATGATAAGTTATGCCTTTTTAACTGGTTTGCAAGGGGGTAATGAATGATTGCCTTCTGAAGCTCAGAACAGGACTGTACTCATTTTCAGGCATTCCTACTCGAAATAAAGTCATATTGGATACAGTGCGAATACCAAGTTTTTGTAATTCTTGTTCAATTATTTCGTTCGGGATTGTAGGACATGCACAAGATATTAGAAGTCTTTGGGCTAGAGAGATTAGTCTTCTTACTTCGACTTGACATCCATTTATTTCGATATATTTATAAGAATGAAGAACAGAATCAACAGTATTTTTTGAAGAAAGATACATATCCTGTTGTTAGCAATTCTGGAGTCAAAACGTATATTAATTGGACCCACTAGTGATCCAACAGCTACGACGTAATCATGGATTTTTGTACCTTCAGTGCTGGAAATGACTATTGCGTCTTCTTTTGTAGGATGTTTAAAATAATTTACGGCATCTGAGTAACTGTGTTTAGTGGAGGTGTGTGTAGTACTTGCTGGAACAACTTGGGGTGCTTCTGCAGATACTCTTCGGACCTCTGCTCTAGCGTTGGTTTTTTCAGTGGCAGAATATTGTGCACCAGTATGGTTAAATAGTGCACATACAAACAAAATCGATGTCCAACTTAATCAAACCATGAGAATAATCACTGGAACAATAAAATCAACCCCAGTGAGATGGCTGCCTACTTTGAGCAATATTGCTCCACCAGATCTACGGCGTACAGCAGCATTAGTGAGAGAGTATCAGAAAATTGTAGCCAACATACAATTACCAATCCATCAAGACATACCAGACATCTCAAAAGAGCACCAGCGACTGAGGTCTAGAAATCCTCCAATCAGAACTGCCCGAACAATTGGTGATTCCTAAGATATACAAAGGCAATGGTCCACAAGATGGATGCCAACAATAGCAGCAGACTATATTCAGATATCCACCCCAACCCAGTGTTTCATCGGATCGGGTCTGCCCCGGCCCACCTGGGCGAGGCTTAATCGCATACGTACCGGACATGGTAAATGTGCTGATTCTCTGTTCAAATGGGGTCGTGCAGAGAGTCCTCGGTGCGATTGTGGATCGCCTAGACAGACCATAAGTCATTGTGTTTCAGATTGCCTAAATCGTGTCTACCGTGGAAACCTCCAGGACTTTGTGGAATGCTCCCCAGATGCAATTGAATGGCTATGTAAATTGGACATTAATATTTAGATTCATTCATTATGTTTTAGTGTTTGAATAATATATATTATATTTGTGTATTTATCGTACTGAGGAAGTCCATACGCTAAATAAAAAAATAAATGTGTAGTATTATTGTTGTTTGAAGTCATTTTATTAATTTTCTTGGTCAGGAGTTGAGCCGGTCCTGTGGCCGGTCCAAAAAATTGGTCAAGAGCCAAGTGGAATTTTTGTTATCTCTTTCCGTATGTAATATTTAAAGGTTATTTTGTTGTTGTTACAAAAATATTACGAAAATAAGTGCTACTCACTTGAGATAATATTGTCAGCAACTGAGGCACTTTAGTTTGTAGTAGAGGTATAAAATATTAAATTATGATTTGTTTTTACCATTTAAAATGACTATTATTTCGGAGCAACTAATAACGTGGTATATTTGATCGCTATCAGGGCCGGACTCCGCAATACATATTTTATATGCTACATTTTTTCTGTTCTCGACAAGTTAATTACCTTAATTAATTTATCGTGTCGGGATATGTCAATCATATAATTTCGCTTCAGTATCGGGCTACGTCGGCGTCGGTCGGTTCAATCTTTGTTGGCGAGCCACAAATCTTCGAGGGTATATCGATAAGGAGAGTTTCTACATATAAGAAGATGTTCCATATTCTATATTTCTCCAGTTCTCGCTGCTTTATATAGATTTGAGAATGGTGTCGCCTTCATGCACTCCTTTGCTATCTTACATATCTGAAAAGCACAGTGCCCGTGCCGTTGTTCGTAATACACCAGCTAATATGTGCCATGTCCATTTTTCAAAAGTTTCAATCCACTTTTCGTTTCTAGCTTTACTCCTGTTTGCGCAATCAACCGTTTCTTGGCTAAAAGGGTCAGCAAAATGGAGCGTTTCGTATGTTCTTATTATTTCTTTGGACTCATATTGTTGTCTATATCCTCTGGGGATAAATTTCCTAGACAAATGTCTTATTAGCTCTAAAATTTTTTCGTAGTTATCTACGACTCTCAAGAGGTAGCAGCTCAAAGTCTAGCATGTCTGCATACTTTTCCCAGTTTGCCATTTTGCAGTTAGATCTCCTTCTGAATGTCATAGCTTGTGGTCTGCTCTTGTAATTGGAGAGATGTTTATACCAATTGGTCTGTGCTGAGTGTTTGGTGTGGGGCCATATACTACTTTGGTACATCGATCTTCAGGGTTAGTACTTGAAAATATGGAGGAAGTTTAGGATCGTGGATTAATGTGAGACCACTCGTTTCAACCTATGCTTCTACTGTGTCTCCGTTTACATCCCAAGCTGCATTGCCCCAGAGTAACTGTTAAAGTCTCCCAGTGTAAGCTGATTGTGCTTTGATTGGAAGTTAGTTAAGGGGTGAAAACATAAAGGGCAAGTTTGTGGGTTTGTATGCCGAGGTTATTGTGCATTTTCCGATCTCAGTGGTTATTATCTCTATTGATACTTAATTTTTCTTTACAAAATGCACACTGGTATTTGCGTAATACGTTTTCTTAATATCTCAATAGTCGATCCTAAAGAATATAGGCTACTATTCGGTAGGTCACATTTAACAGGGTAATGCCTCTATAGTTATCATAAACTATTTGGTCTCCATTCTTGTGAATAGGGACAATTATACATACCATCCAATTTTCTGGCAGTTTTATAAAAGTGTGACATGAAGAAGAAATTTATAAAAATCTTTGACTATATACATATATGATTCTATACGAGTAATAATCAGAATAATGTTTGAGTTTGAAATTTTCTGATTTTAATAAACTTTTCAATCGTCACACTACTCGATCATCTACGGCTTCGCCCATTTCAGCCATTTATTAGCAATATTTGATTTTCAGATAAAAACATTTCAATAGCGTACCTGAAATATAGTAGTTGTTTACAAGCTTTGGAAAAGCTGAAACTCCAACAGTTCTCTCCGATTTACCGACAAACATGCAGGATTACAGCATTTAATTAGCCTGGTTCTACCTGATATTCTAAAGACAAATAAAACTAGTTATATACGCGTGTGACAATTTTGAGTAGGAAATTGTAAATTAGTAATTGTGGAATCATGATTAAAGGACTAGTTTAGTTCGCGTGCTTTCATATTCAGTTTCAAATTGAATTTTGTGAAAGGCAGCAACGAGAAGTCGGGCGTTGGGTGTTCGGATTCAAAAGATATGAATCAATTAGGTGGATGTCAGAACAAAGCGAATTTGTTCCTATTGGAAAGGTAGAAGTTAATATGGAATATTCCTAGGAGCGGAGATGACAAGAAGGTAATAAAGAGCGCAACAATTGCTACTCAGAGAATTTAGATTCATTTTTAATAAGTTTGCAGATTAAAGTAAAGTTTATTTTTAAAAAGGAGATATGGCGAAAATTCTTGTTTTTTTATTAAATCCTTTGGAATTTTTCTTTAACTCCTTTATTCAGCAATCTATCAATAATAACAATAAATGTTTTTGTTGACAAATAATTACGACTTGTAAAGGTTGTTTTATTAAGCCCTTTGATTTATAATGTAGCTATTGTTAACTTTATAGGATTACCTCTACTATTTACAATTTACAATATTTTACTATAGTCCAGAAAGCCACTGCGCATCCGCTAGGAAAAATATTCCGATTCGGCTCTTTTGCGCAATCTTACTCAAAAAGGACTCCTTTTAACAAATTTGCATGTTGCCAGGACCAAAAGTGGGTAAAAAATTTTTTAAATGTTTTTTTTTGTTTTTTTCCTAAAATTATTTTTCTTGCATGGAACAAAGTTTTTTTAGGTTTTTGGATCATTCCAAACAGAAAAAGTCTTTAGTGACTTTTCTCTAAAGTTGATAATTTTTGACATATAAGCGATTAAAAATTGAAAAATTGCGAAATCGGCCATTTTTAACCTTCAAATACTATGTGAAAAACTTAAAATTTGAATGTTGCCAAGGTAGTTAGATATTCTTTAAGCATCGATTGATGAAATCCCGAAGAGTTTTTTGCAATACAGTATTCAAAACTCCTTTTGTTTTTTAATTTCTAATCACGCGTGCGCGACACTATTTTCCACCGTTGCATGTGTATACAGTATGGTGAAAATGAAAGGAATAAATTCGATATTTCGTAAGCCGGCGACTTTAAGGAAAAAACCCGAAACAGGTCGATTTTTATTTTTAAGTTATGATATGGTGGCATAATATATGATATACTAGTGACGTCATCCGTCTGGGTGTGATGACGTAATCGATGATTTTTTAAATGAGAATAGGGGTCGTGTGGCAGCTCATTTGAAAGGTTCTTCAATACTGTATACAGTAATGTAAAAATTTACATAATTATTTATACAGGGTGTCCAAAAAATTGTTATTAAATTAAATTATTTGACAAAACAAGAAGTAGAAGGACACCCTGTATAAATAATTATATAAATGTTTATATTACTGAATAGAGAATTGAAGAAACTTTCAAATGAGCTAGCATACGACCCCTATTCTCATTAAAAAAAATATCATCGATTACGTCATCACACCCGGATGGATGACGTCACTAGTATACCATATATGCCACAATATCATAACTTAAAAATAAAAATCGACCTGTTTCGGGTGTTTTCCTTAAAGTCGCCGGTTTACGAAATAACGAATTTATTCCTTTCATTTGCACCATACTGTCGGTGGAAAATAGTGTCCCGCACGAATGATTAGCAATTAAAAAATAAAGGAGTTTTGAATACTGTATTGCAAAAAACTCTTCGGGATTTCATCAATCGATGTTTAAAGAGTATCTACCTACCTTGGCAACATTCAAATTTTCAGTTTTTTACATAGTTTTTAAGGGTTAAAAATGGCCAATTTCGCAATTTTTCAATTTTTAATCCCTTATATTTATGTCAAAAACTATCAACTTTAGGGAAACGTCACTGGAGACCTTTTCTGTTTGGAATGATCCAAAAAACCTAAAAAACTTTGTTCCATGCAAAATAAATAATTTTAGGAAAAAAACAAAAAAAAACGTTTAAAAAATTTGTGACCCACTTTTGGTCCTGGCAACATGCAAATTTGTTAAAAGGGGTCGTTTTTGAGTAAGATTGTGCAAAAAATCCGAATCGGAATATTTGTCCTAGCGGATGCGCAGTGGCTTTCTGGACTACCACAAATTTACAAATATCTATAATAGAAATTACTTATACCTATTAATTAAATCTCTTGGTTTGAATGTTTTTAATCTTTTTTCTTCATGCAAGTCTTCTTCAAACAACCGATTAGCTAACTCGTTATATGTACAGACACTCTTTTACGTTATATTGCACTATATTCACTTATTTATTACTTCTTGCACTGTTGGAATTACTAAGTATCGTTGGAATATTGAGTTAGGTACGTACTACGGAGCATCAAGAATCAGGCTATCGTCTTGTTTTGGATTCTCTGTATTATATTTATGTTGCTATTAGAAGCTCTTCCCCAAAGGTGGATACAGTAGGTCCAAATGGGCTTTATAATTTCTTTGTAGTTTGTTTACTAGAGATTCGACCGATGATCCAGTATAGACGGCTTAGCGTTAGTCCTAACAGTTTGCATTTAGTGAAAATATGTTTTAGCCATGTTGGTCTCCTGTCTAGGTGGACTCCCAGTGTTTTACATCTTCGGCTTAAGGTAAATAGCCGTTGTTCAGTTGTACTGGTGAACAAGTTTCTTTACGGAGTGTTAAGGTAGAATTCCGCACAAAGCGACCGAGACAGGAGACCGCGACAGGCGACAGATAGGCGAGGTCTCCCCACGACTGCTCTCAATGCAATTATATCAGGGTAGTTCTGCAGCCCGCGACCGAGACCAGCTACCAACTATCGTCTATCGCGACCTATCTGTCGCCTGTCGCGGTCCCTGTCTCGGTCGCTTGGTGCGGAATTCTACCTTTAGGGCCGGTTGTTCCAACGCTAATCAAAACTGATCATTATCAAATATTTAATTACAATTATATTTGATTAAGCGTACTTCTGACAGATGTCGCATTTTGAGGTTATGTTGACTGATTTATTTTATTATTTTGGTTTTAATTTAAAATAAAACATAATTAAACTCTTTCTGATGTTAATTTCTTGTTTACTCAATTTCTTGTACAAATCAATAATAATAATAATAAGCAATTTTTAATAATTTAAGAGCTGCGGCTATATTTTAATTACTGTTTTACCTACAATCAATAACTGATTAGTGTTTTACATGTATTTTTCATGTCGCGATTTGATTCCCATCAAGAAAATTGATTACAATAAATGATTGATTATAATCAACTTCTTGATTAGCGTTCGAACAACCGGCCCTTAATGTTATACAGTGTGTCAATTTAAAAAGTTACAATGGCTATATCTCACGAACAAAAGCTGATATCAAAAAATGCTTGAAACCATTTCTAGGATAGTAAGGGGGAACTAAAATGGCATGAAAGAGAACTCACCCCCATCAACCCCCTAGGCCCCACCCACCACAACCCAAAAAGTTTAAATTGCAAACCCCTACTTGTGATATATAATTGAAGAGGCTATAAAAAATGCTATCCAATGGTATAAACAATAATTATACAGGGTGAAGCAATAATTGTGAAACTTTGGCTTAAATGAAAAATTTAGGGCCGGTTGTTCGAACGCTAATCAACAATGATCACTATCAAATATTTAATTACTGTCAAAACTGTCAATGTCAACTTTGGTTGGGTTGCTAAAAACATAATTGATTACAATTCTGAGACTATAATTAATTAAGTAATATAACAATAATTATTAACATAATTGATAATAAATCTCATAATTTTAATTAATTATGTTTTCAGCAACCCAAACAAAGTTGACATTGACAGTTTGGTGACAGTAATTAAATATTTGATAATGATAATTGTTGATTAGCGTTCGAACAACCGGCCCTTAATGAGGTTTTGTTGAATTGCAAATTTGATAAAAATGTCAATTAAGTAAATATTTAATGTGAATTCCGTTGTTTGGTAAACAATAATACAGCCTATTATCAAATTATGCACGAAATTTGGCAAATGTTCTAGTAATAGGGCGCCATGCTTGAGTAATTCTTTCTCGCAATTCCCCAAGTGAAGCAAGTTGAGTTTTATAAACAACTGATTTAACGTAACCCCATAGAAAAAAATTATATACTATTCTACTATAAAAAGTACCATCCAATGGTATAAAAATTAATTATACAGGGTGTTAATATCAGCTGGCTTACTATGACTTTTGTATTTGTAATACTATCTCCCGGACTATTATTTTAAATGGTAAATGTCCGCTCGAACTTTTTTTTGTTGAATTAAAACTTAATTTGCTATTTTTACCTTAAATCAGTTGTTTATAAAACTTAACTTGCATCACTTGGGAAATTGCGAGAAATAATTACTCAAGCATGTCGCCCTATTACTAGAAAAACATTTGCCAAATTTCGTGCAGAATTTGAAAATAGACTGTATTATTGTTTACAAAACAACGGAACCCACTTTGCAAATTTATTTAATTGACATTTTTATCAAATTTGCAATTCAACAAAACCTCATTAAATTTTTCATTTAAGCCAAAGTTTCACAATTATTGTTTCACCCTGTATAATTATTGTTTATACCATTGGATAGCATTTTTTATAGCCTCTTCAATTATGTATCACAAGTAGGGGTTTGCAATTTAAACTTTTTGGGTTGTGGTGGGTGGGGCCTAGGGGGTTGATGGGGGTGAGTTCTCTTTCATGCCATTTTAGTTCCCCCTTACTATCCTAGAAACGGTTTCAAGCATTTTTCGTTTTCAGCTTTTGTTCGTGAGATATAGCCATTGTAAGTTTTAAAATTGACACACTGTATGTATAGATTTTAGTCCATTCGCTTTCATGCTCAATTTTGACAGCCGTTTTTGTATCTTGTTAAGGCAGATTTTAAGTTTTGAAAAAGACTGTAGTCATAAAATATGGGCGCATAAGATAGTGGGTCCTTCTTTATCATTTTAATGAATGACAGTCCTCAGCTGTTCACGTGAACTCACAATGGTTTGACGCAGTCATGTTGTCTTTTTTAAAATAGAAAGAATTTAGATGTGAAATTTTATAATTTTAAGGGTTTTATACCCAATATCTGTGGCTTTTGCCCAGTATCCATGATTTTTTAAAATTTTTAACAATTGCTCTTCTATGAAGGATTTATAATAGGACGTAAGTTTTTTCAATCTGTTGTTTATAAAAGAATCTCTTATCTTAAATGTTCTTTTAGGAAGCTCTGATGATGGCACGTAATGTGTTGAAAGTACTTAGCAGATTATCTAACAATAAAAAACTGAAAACGTTTGTTTTCTATACTTCCACAAAATTTATTATATCTAAGTGACTACAGCTGTTTCGGTAAACCTACCCATACTGACACAACTATACACAATTCATCATCCCATCCTACACAACACAAATTAGCAGCCTACCATAGCATGATACATAGACTGACAGAAATTCCCATGACAAAAAATAACTTCGAAATAGAACTAAACATCATTAAACAAATAGCAGTAAACAACGGCTATAACGAACAAACAGTTAACAAAATTTTAAACCAAAAACTCCATAAGAAAGCCCTGAAATTAGTGTATCCACCACCACAGAAAGAACCCAGTACCTTCTGCTCTCTCACATATACTGGCAAGATAACAACAACAATAGCCAGATACATAAAAAAGAAAGGAATAACACCAGCTTTCAGAACTAACAACAACTTAAGCAAATATATTAAGAACAATAAAAGCCGAAAGAGAAAGCAACTACAGAGTGGTGTGTACAAACTAACTTGTGGTGACTGTCCGAAAACGTACATCGGTCAAACTGGCAGAACTTTTGACAAACGGATAGCAGAACACAAAAGGGCATTCAACAATAGAAAAACAGACACTTCTACATACGCACTTCACCTTCTAGATCATAATCATTCTTTCAATGAAGAGTTTAAAATTCTACATATTCAAAATAAAGGCCTTAAGCTATCTTTTTTAGAATCTATGGAAATTAATAAACTGAAAAATACAGATATAATTCTGAATGACCAACTCGAGACAAACAGCTCCCCACTCCTCAACCTCTTCAGTTGAAGATTAAAAAGGCAAACACATTGTAAACTATATTACTTGAGAAAGGCACTCCGCCGAAACAGCTGTAGTCACTTAGATATAATAAATTTTGTGGAAGTATAGAAAACAAACGTTTTCAGTTTTTTATTGTTAGATAAAATGAACTTCCATCAAGTAACGGTCGAATCCATCAATTACTTAGCAGATTATTAAATTTTTTTTACACACTTTCAGTTTCTTTGAGAACATACACCTGTTTGCCGGTTTGACCTACCTGAGATTTTAAGTTGTCTTGATGCAATTTTTAGGTTTTCGTGTGAAGAGAGAGCAGCTGTATCGTCCGCAAATGTGGCTATTGTAACCATTGGTGTATTAAGAAGATCCTTTGTAAATTATACAGGATATGTCCGGGTACACTGCCCTGTGGTACCCCTGATTTTATGGCATTTAGGGAAGATTATTATTTTTTTTTGTCTGAAAGAGAAGTGTCTATTGGTTACGTAAAATTTTAGTAATAGGAAATGAGGATATGGGAGTAGCTTCTTAATTTTGTAGAAGAGTCCAATGTGACAAACTTTATCGAATGCTACTTTGGAAAATGGAAAAGTATTTTATTCTCTTTCATAGGCGCCCATCATTCTCTTTCCTTTTTTTCACCCTTTTGGGCTCTTCAGAGAGGACTACAGTCTGTTCTGAATCAAAAAGAAAACTAACTGCCTCCCTATGCAAAATTATACAAAATAATTATTCGCTTTTAGAAATTGTAGGGACATCTATTTAACACAATCAGAAGAAATGAATAGACACACCTAAGGGAGGCTTACTTCCGGAGATAAATATAATAGCTGTTCTGTTGATGAATATGATGATTTTGAGAACCATTTTCGAAGTGGAACAGGAAACTTCAAATTAACTTTGTTGTGGTTTATTCCCAAAAAAAAAATTTAAATTGCATTTAAATTCACAAGAAAATAGCTTCAAAATAACTATATAGTATTAATCAGTAAAAGTAAAAACAAAAAAGAAATATAAACTTTAATAGTTTTTCTAACACGCAATTATAAAATATTGACAATGTAATTAGCAATTTAATTAATGTTGTCATGTGCGCCGTTATCGTGAAAATAGGGTAATTTCATTTTATCGTAAAATTATAGGGACTAACAATGTCAACTCCGATTTGGTATAATTTTAAACAAAAACAATTAAAAAGCTCTTAAATTCACTTTTATGAGAAAATATTATTAGAAACTAAGTGATTACAGTCATGCTATAGTTTCAGAGGTTTCTATTCAACGAACACAGCACATTTTACATGAAATACTATATTTTTGGTAATTATTATATTTAAAGGAATAACTATAATATAATATAATTTAATATAATATAAAATATTGTAACGTTATAAATGTCACATATTTATTAATTTACCTTTAAAATTTTATTATAATTTCTATTGAACTTATCAATTTCTTAACCATCTCTCTTGGTTTTACCATTTTTTCTTCAAAAATAGTTTTTCATGAGCTAAATATTGTATCTTTACCTTGCCCGTATTCAAGAGATAGCTAATTTAAACACAAGCTTTTGTTGTGGGCTGGTTTTGTCTTCTTTTTGAAGTTATACTTCTTTACGATCGAGGGTGAAATTTTATAATTCCCTGGCGCATGCGCAGACAGACAGTATGTAGTTCGTTGCTAATCTTTCAAATTATGTATGTATCAGCGCAAATAAGTCATTAAAAGAATATATTAGTGTTCTTAGCAAATGTATTATTTATTATAATTTTTGTGTCTTTGGATTTGTCTTCCTCGGGCGTAACATAATAAAATATCTATTTTTATACTTCACTTTGATCTATTTGCCACCGTGATGTGTAATTATATCCGACACGTCAATAGTACGGGGCTTGATAGCTCGTTTGGTATAGCATTGGACAAGAGATCGAGAGATCGCGGGTTCAAATCCCGGACGATTCATATTCATTTTTATTTTTTTTTTATTTTTGGTATTGTGACTGTTAATTATACTTATTTCGTTGAAATTATATAATAGAAGTATAACTTCTTACGTGCGTACAAAGTACCTACACACACATTCTTTTTTTTTGTACGTGCAATCCCTGTGAGCGATGTATATGTGATTATTGCATATTATGCTTTTTATTAGTCTATGTTTTATTTTTGTTTTTACATAATTTGCTTTTTTCCCTGTGAGTCCACTGATAGTCCTTATTGCTGCTTCTGTATTTTGGATTTTTCTATCTCCATTGTGAGCTCTAGGTATTAAGTTTAATTATTGTTCTATTTAATGGGTGTGCCTGTAATTGGGCCTCTTTGGGTGTATTATTATTATCCATTATATGCACCAGTCTTCACTTATATTCAGCCTGTAGGTTTCTTATGGCTACATAAACGTTTCTATGTTTCGTCGCTGTAGTAGTCTCGTGTGCGTGTAGGCTGAGTAGAGTTTGGGGACTTCTTGGAACGTCAGTTGTGTATATACTATATACTCCGGGACACCGTGTTCTGACAGGACTTTTCCTATTGTAACCCTGAACTTTTACTCGCCAAGGTACGAAGTGGCTAGTCCTGTCTTGGCTTTGTTCTGTCTGGCTTGTTCTAGTCTATCAAAGGCTTTGCTTACATCCAGGAAGGCAGCACCTTTATATTATTTATCGTCGAGTCCAGCTGCAATATATTCAGTTAGTCGGAGTACTTGATGTTGGCTGGAGTGATGTGCTTTAAAGTCGAATTGTGCTTCAGGAATTATCCCAGGTTGGCCTGTTTCTGCTTGGAGTTTGGCTCGTATGATTCTTTCTACTATTTTTCTGACTGATGGAAGTGCTAATGAGGCTGTAATATTGCAGAAAAAATCCTGTTCATCCCTGGTTTGTGAATCCCCAGAAACTTCATTTGAGGAATAGATGTGCACTATCAGTAGATCCCCGAATGTCAGAAGATCAATGGAACAGTGTTGCCTGATATCCGGAGTGCACATAGTAACCAACTCATTTAACTTAGCGACTAAGCAGTTACTCAACTTGAAATTTTGTTGGTGGATATTATATAGGTTGTTGGTGGAAGTGCGGAGTTTCAGGGAGATCTGTCAGCGGCAAGGCTGACAGATCTTGACAGCATCTTGACAGTATAGCAAATTATTTATATAAATAGCGACATTTTAATAAATTGTAGATCTTATTTATTCTAGATACTGTTTCTCTCCTTCTAATTATTTAATAATTGCATCACAAATAAAATTATAGATGTGGACCTATAGAAAAATTATGAGGGTTTCCTGGGTAGATAGAGTTAAGAACAATAAAGTACTGAGAAGAATAGTTAAAAAGAAGGAAGTTGAACTTACAATTAAAGAAAGAAAACTACAGTATCTCGGACATGTGATGCGGGGCGAGAAGTATGGCATCCTGCGACTCATAATGCAAGGAAAGATAGATGGCAGAAGAAGCATCGGAATAAGACGAATTTCATGCTTGAAGAACCTGAGAGAATGGTTTGGATGCAACTCAAAACGACTATTTAGAGCTACTGCCTCAAAAATTAAAAAAGCTATGATGATTGCCAACCTCCGTAGCGGAGATGGCACCTGAAGTAAAAGAAGAAGTAAAATTATTGTTAAAGACGCTATTAGTAGTTTTAAGAATATGACACTTTTATATTCAGCTTTTAAATAAACTGGGATAAATAAAATATTTTAGTATTTTTTCTTTTTCAAAATTATAATGTTCAATAATATAAAAATGTAAACACGAACTAAAAGATGTCGATGTTCTTGATTTTTTGTTATAATATGGTCAATATTTTACGATTTAAAATATGAAAATGTTTCCATCTGAAATCCTGACAAAAAACAGTATCTATTTTCCCGAAGAAAACATTAGCTCTGCTACTACCATACATCAACCCTAATCACTATTTCTTTACTCGAACTTCTTCTATTATATGCATATCTCTTCTTGGCCTTTCGCTAGACAGACAATATTTTAAGAATTTAAATTTAATCAGCATAATACACTGGCACGCTCACAAAACGTGTATCAAAATGGAATAAGAAAAATAAGGGCCATAACTCCTGATGGGTGTCGAGTTGACAATTGCTTCTCCCCCAGTATCTCGTCTTGGTGTCAAGGGAGTCATGTTTCAAGCAAATGCTCTCTCATCGCCTTCATAAACGATACTTGTCTAATACCACATTGTGCTCAATAAAAATTCTGAACGTGTAATCTGCATTCATTTTAAAGTATATTAAGGCCACTGCAGCTTTATTGTAATAAATTACATTTTATTAGACAAATTAGCTTATAGGTAAAATCTGGTATATATGTACACTGACCCGCAAAAGTAAGCGGACACTAAGTTTAGTTTAATTAAAATGAAAATGTTCAATAACAAACCATAAAATAAAAAACAAATTTCAAAATATTGACTAAAGTAACACATAAACATTTACAAACTTTCTTTATTCCGGAGTAAGACCTTTTTCACATCAAAATTATAAAACAGTTTTACAATCTGTCTATCTATAACCTATTTCGCTCATTCTTGAACGCATAAGCCTCCCGTAAGAAAAAAAAAACTACTACAGGGTGTTTCCTTGGGAAACGGAAATATTTTAATGGTGAATTGAAGTCACCGAGTCGGTTCTAGATATACTACATTTTTTGCCCTACCGACTTTTATAGCCGAGTTACAGGGTGTTTTATCGAATTTGTCCATTTTTTTCCTAAGACATAACTTTAGAACCACCCTGTAGATTTTTTTGATATTTGGTACACGTATGTCTCATTCAAAACCCAAACGACCGACACACTAAAAAAAATCCAGGTCCGGATTAACAAAAAATTTCAAAGTAATTGTGACCTTAAAACAACACCCTGTACATTCAAATTTTGAAAATCTGTTTGCACATTTGAAAAGAGCACAAAAAGTAAAATTACTGGTTTGCTTCAATTTTTCGGCCAGACAATTTTTTGACTTTAATTTTGAAATTATATTGAATTTTTTAAGAACTGTGATATTAAAATGCAATTAGTATTAACTTTTAATTATAAATTATTAAAGTTAATGAATAAATGCTCATTTTAAAAATAATCAATACTTATTTACCACATTGGAACGACCCAATTACTAATGACAAGAAAAAATCCAGAACCGGATTAACAAAAAAATATAAAGTAATTGTGACCTTGAACCAACACCGTGTACATTGAAATTTTGAAAATCTGTTTGCGTATTTTAAAAGAGCACAAAAACTGCGTTAAAAGGTGCATTTTAAACCTTTTTTTTTAAGGAAATTTGAAAGACCTCTGAGACCAAAAACCAGGTATGTTAACTTTTAATAATTTAATGTTAATGAATCAATGTTTATTTTAAAAATACTTAATACTTATTTATGACACTGGATTCATGGATTCTATAAATATGTAGCTGTATGCACATCGTTAAAAATTAGAATTGCGAGAATTGGGATGTTTTAATGTTTTAGTAATGAATTAAAAAATACAGCTACATCTAATAAAAAAAATTCGTTTAAACAATTCAACAATTTAACAGAAATTAAAATTTTTTGAACTATATCTAATAGTTGGTCAAGTTGTCCGCCATTTTGTTCTACACATTTCTTTGCTCGTTTTAGAAGATTTCGAATCGATTTTCTAATTACATTGGGATTGTTCTTAATAGCTTCTTGTCACCTTGACAGAATTAATCAATATAATTTCAAAATTTCCCTAATTAAATTATCTGCGCAAAAATTTGACATGCACCTTTTAATGTACTTTTTTATGCTCTATTAACATGCGCAAACACATTTTCAAAATTTCAATATACAGGGTGTTGTTTCAAGGTCAAAATTACTTTATATTTTTTTTGTTAATAAGGCCCAGGATTTTTCTTGTGACTAGTAATTGGGTCGTTTCAATGTCGTAAATAGGTTTTGCTCATTTTTAAATGAGTATTTATTCATTAACTTTAATAATCTGTAATTAAAAGTTAATAATACCTGCTTTATAATGTCGGAGTTCTTAAAAAATTCAATATAATTTCAAAATTAAAGTCATAAAATTGTCTGGCCGAAAAATTGAAGCATACCATTGAATTTAGATTTTGTGCTCTTTTCAAGTATGCAAAAAGATTTTCAAAATTTGAATATACAGGGTGTTGTTTTAAGGTCACAATTACTTCATAATTTTTGTTAATCCGGACCTGAATTTTTCTTGTGGTTTATATCGGTCGTTTGGGTTTTGATTGAGACATACGTGTATCAAATATAAAAAAAATCTACCGGGTGGTTCTAAACTTATGACTTAGGAGAGAAATGGGCAAATTCGATAAAACACCCTGTAACTCGGTTATAAAAGTTGGTAGAGCAAAAAATGTAGTATATCTAGAACCGCCTCGGCGACCTCTATTCACCATTAAAGTATTTCCGTTTCCCAGTGAAACACCCTGTATAATATAATAAGTACTTACGAGTGTAATGATAGTTTCAGAAGTCTTTGTGCGCTCTTTGTCTACCAAACTGGCACGTAGATTCTGGCTATAGTGGTGTGAGGAGGGCGTGTCATCGTTGGCTGGGTTTAGGTAACAAAGTAGATGCACTAAACTTCTTGAACACCTGTTTGCACAAAAAAGACTACTAGCAACTTGTAATTGATTGACAAAAGTTAAATGCTTTAACCCAATTTTTAAGGCACAACAGAGATTTTGTGCCTTAACAGCTAGACATTTTTAAAAATGTCTATAGGCCCAAGGTTGACTCAGCCTGAATAAAATGAGTACTTTGGGTAAAACCAGGGGTAATAATAGGCGGTTAAAGAGTAGCACTGGCCCTGTTAACATCCTTGTATACCGTAGGCCATAGATATAGCAGACTCCTGCTTATTATACCGAATTAGCGGTATAAATTGGGGACTATAATATCGACTATAATATCCTTGACCCTATTTTGAGAAAGAAATGTGGCTTCGTCCAGCTCTTTTTTCACACTTCTAAGTGTCGTAGAATCCTTGACGAATTTGTTGACTCGCAACAGAGATGTTGCATCGACCTCGTCTAAACTTAAGCGAGTTCGCACACCAAAGCAAGATCCCTACATCGCATGTGGGGCACTGCCCCACACAGCATCGCAAAAGATACGCACTGAGTGTCACATCTGGTTTTCGGTGAACGAAATTCCACCGAAAGTCACCGAAGCTTCACCGAAAACCAGATGTGACACTCAGTGCGTATCTTTTCGCAATGCATGCCACATACGATGTAGGATATTGCTTTGGGCATACGGAAAAGGTCACGAAAACAGGTCCAAGCTTAAAATCAACACTGTCAGGGAGTCTCTTTGAATACTGCGCGTTCATTTTGGGAGTTGCCACTCACCAGAACTGACGCCACCAGATACATACATATGGGGAATGATGAAGGAGTCAGGCAGATCCACCGTCTGCCATTTCGGAATTGCGGACTAGAATTAAAGATTTTTTCATACCAGAGGCAGTTGCGGATCTAGAAATTTGCCATAAGGGGAAACTTCCAATGAAAAATCAACCAAAAGACATAGGCAATAAAGATAAACTCAGACTACATAAAAGACATAAATTAATAAGTTATATGCATTAGGTTCCTTAATTTTCCTAACTTGCGTGTTTATTGGGTTGAATTTGTGTTTCTGTGGTTTCGGTTTCATGTCAGCTGATATATTTTTATGTTTGAACAATTTTTTTTTTAATTTTGGACCTTGTTAGGGTGGGGGATATTTCCTTAATTTCCCTCGCCGTAGGTCCGCCACTGGCCAGCAGGTATCTTTAACATCTGATTTATCATGAACGTGCGTCGTCGTGAATAATGTTTGCAGGGCTATATACTATATTAGATATATAAATAATTATAAACATTTCAGAAATGTTTATTTTGTCGCATACTGTACTTTGTACTGTGTTTATCGTGATGTCGTTAATTAAATTGCTGATCTGTCATATTGGCACATTGTATTGTTCAATATTTTTATTTTAAGAAATATGTAATAATTTAGAACACATTAAAATTGAATTCATGACTTGCTAGAGTTAAACTTGCGGTATAAACACAACGTAGTAAAAGTAATAAATGCCCTCGACGAAATGATTAACAATTCAAGCAGAGTAATTAGTCTGTATGCGGTTTAGCCAGCTCACACTGCCGAAAATCCGCATTAATTGTAAATATAGAATTATATTCTGTTTCAGAGTATGTGCTTAGCGGAAGTCCTAGGGCGCCTGCATTTCCGGCCAGGTCACCAATGGCAACGAATGCTGCTGCCGCCGCTGTCGTGGCCGCCGCCGCCGCGAACACCCAACTCAGGTAAGTCCGAATCTTAATTCATATCTTATTCATTCACACTAGGGAATTTCATATGTTGTATATCCAGTATCTTGTTTTGTATCTACAGTCAGTCGTTTTGTCGCTGATATATCCTGAGTGGGATATTAAACGGTACTATTTATTTCAAACTCAAAATATTTTAAAATCCATATAATAAGCAAAAAATTTCCTCTAGCTGGCTGTATACCATTAATTACAAAAATTGAAGCAAAAAATCTTCTGTGTAAAAGGTATATTTATTTGAAAACCCCAATAAAAGGCTACATTAAAAAATAAAACGTTTTCGCTTTTAAGAGAGCATCATCAGTGTTCTTTGCAAGCTTGTTGGCTTAGCATGTAGAGCTTGCAAAGAACGCTGACGATGCTCTCTTTAGAGTGAAAACGTTCTGTTTTTTAGTGTAGCCCTTTATTGGGGGTTTCAAATAAATATACCTTTTACACAGAAGATTTTTTTCTTCAATTTTTCAAAATATTTTGGTAAATGGCCTAATAGACAACGTACGAATTTTTATTGAAAAAATATTAGCCTACTAAAGAAGCGAATAAAAGTTAAAAGTCAAAGTACTGTAAGCAAAACTAAGTCCAAAGATCCACGGATATAAAAATTCCTTACGTTGGAAAATAAATTCTGGTAACAACCTCAACCTGAACTTTCTACACTTTACAACGCAAACTGACAATAAATAAATCGACCTGGGAAATCTAAAATATGCATTTCACAATACGTCAATTTGTCTAGGAAAAATTTCCATGACGGGGAGATTTGGTTTCGATTCAAACAGCACACCACGGGTCACTCTAACAAGAGGATGAAATGTGCATAAACCATCCAAGTGGCACAATAAAAATATTTAAGGTTTATAAAGGTTTTATTGTGGTAAATAAGAAAATAATGGTTTTAAAGTTACCTTGTAGATATACTGTATACTGCCAGAACTTTGATAAGCTTTGAAAACTGATAAGCCTTTGTCACTAGTTTTAAAGTATCTAATAAGAGTATCAAAAAAGACTAATTAATCTTAATAGATAGTTTGTCTTATTGTAGTTTTAAAATGTTTTATTATCAGTTCACTTTAAAACTAATTAGTTTTATGAAGAACTTCCGGACTGTTTGGTTTCATTAGATTTTAGTTTGTTACCTTTTAGTTTTATTGCAGTTTTAAAGATTCTCGTAATATGACTAAAAAACCGATTATTAAAACTACTTGATGTCAAGACTATTATGTCAGTAAAACATATGCCCTAAAACTATTTTTTTTTAGTTTTCTTTAAAGTTGCTGTCTTAAAAGCAATTAGTAGGCTATATTAAAACCAAACGCTCTTAACTAAATTAATTTGGTGATCGTAAAGACTAAACTATGCTTCTTGTTAGAAACAATAAAACTAAACTTATCCCCTCTTCTTGCATGTCAAAAATGGTCGGCCATTTGTTTTAGAGCGAAACAGTGGTGTAGTGTGTTGTAAAAAGTGGAAGTACAGTTGGTATGGAAAAAATAAGTCGCAAGTACTTAACATATAAACGAACTGGTCATTTTAAAAGAAAAATACAACACACACAGCACTACGACGCCTCGATTTTAGGTTAAATTCAAGTTAAAACCGAGTGGCATTATTGACAGCAGCATTAAAACTAAACGGTCTTAATTCCAAGGCGACCTTGCTATTATGTAGGATATATGCTCTTGGAAAGGTGTAGAATAAAACCATTTGATCTTAACAATTCTCTGTCGATAGACCAAATAGTTTTATTTGGATTTCGGTCATTTTGCTTTCTGGAGATATTGAAAGCCATGAAAGATTACAATATAAGGCTTCCATAAAAATTATAAATAAGCGACTTGAAGACATAAATTCGATTTATTTTAACATTAAAACATATAGACTAGGAGCCGGTATAGGTGAAATTTGCTAATCATTTTAGACACTATAAGACACTATAACTTAAATAGTAGTAGAACCTGAAAGAAAACGTATGGACACTGTGCCGTCACTTTTTAGTGGAACATGCGTTGACAGTAGCGCATCAAACTTTCCACTTATGGACGGGATAAATAAATTAAAAAGTACCCTCAGTTACTCCCAGAATTCAATTTTTTTGATTTTTTTAAGTTCGATGTGATTAAACAATTAGGCTCAGCATAATTTTATCCCGCCACCCCTTCCTCCTTCTCCCACAATAAAAAAAACATTTGTCGTTTTTATTTTTTTTAGGTGGGATGCAATTAATTTTAAAATTTCAAAAAATTCATAGACATAGTTGAGGATTTTCCAAATCATGTCTATTTTTTATAAAGAAGTAGGTTGAGTATACATAACCTCAAAAAATTTTTAAAATATTTTTTTTTTAAAAAGCGTGTAACTTTTTTTTGGGGGTGGTTGGAGGACTATTTTTTTCTGTTTTGTGTATTTTATCAAACACTATGTTTTTAGTTTTTTGAAATTTTTCTGTAAAGTTCGCCCCCATGAAAAATCCAAAAAACTTTTTTTGGGGAGGGGGTTTGGGGATTTTACGTAGTTTATAGAATAAAAATCGATGAAATCAATATCGAGGCAAGCGTATCGACAATACAAAAGTATTGTATTGATTTCAGATAATGAGTATCGTATCGACAATAATATTGCTAAGGTATCTATTGTATCGGTATCGTATTCGTTTTCGATACGATATCAGTACAATATCGATATTTTTATCGAATATCGTGAAACTCTAGAAATAGCATCATACAAGGAAAACAGCAAATAAGGAAAACCTCAATAAAGCAAGCAAGGACATAAGGAAACTTCTGTTAACAGTGAAAAACCACTATACCTGGAAAACCTACCCCCACGGAAGCAACTGACTACTCACTTTGGAGAGCAAAAAGAAAATTGAAAAGACCGCAATAACATATTCCCCATATAAGAGAGCAACAGAATAAGTGAGACAGAAACGGCAAAGAAAATGTCTATGTATTTTCACTTTACCTATCAACGGAAACAACTGACTACTCGCTTTGGAGAGCAACAATAAAATTGAACAGACCGCAACAACATATTCCCCGTATAAAAGAGCAACAGAGGAAGTGAGACAGAAACGACAAAGAAAATGTCTATGTATTTGCACTTTACCTATCAAATGTATTTAAACCAAGTGATGTAGATAGTACAGTATTGTAAAGAAGATATTGATGAGATAAAAAAACTGCCTGTAGTCATCTCTCCAAATGAGACAGTCCGTAAGGAACTTCAAATACAGGGAAATAAAAGATGTAATTGTACACTAATTTAATTAAAAAAAGCACCGGACTTTATTTATTTTCTTTTATTTATTTATTATTTATACATATGACCTGGCCTCTAGTGACTAATCCAGGTCGTTTTTTCCCGATGGGATTACAGATATTTTTTTTTGATATTTTTACAGTTTTTACTCAACTATTAAATCTATTTTTACAATTAAAAATTTGCCATAATCTATTAATTACGTTTAACAAACAAATTAAAATAAACAATTTAAAATATTTTTGATACTATCAACTCCCTTCTAAGTTATAAAGACTCTATTTTCAGAAGAGAGTTGGTAGTTTTTTTTTAATTTCATGAATTATGTATTGAATTATTATTTTTATTTATTTATTTTATATTGAATTATTATTATTATAATTGTAAATATCTATTTTTGAATTTATATTTTATTTTATTTATTTTAACTTTTTCTTACTCAACTTCATCAGGGTTGGATTATTGGTTGTCTTCTTCTATTATTATAGATTTCTTGTTGTTTTTTAGATATTATTTGTGTGAGTTTGTTTAATATTTCAAAATATTCTTCATTTTGTAATATATCTCTTATTTCAATTATTTCTAGTCTTCTTCTCATTTCTCTATGTTCTTCATTTTCTATAGTATTTTCACAATGTAACACTATATGTTCTGGTGTACCTAGTTCTTCACATTCACAATGTGCATCATCTTTTAAGTTAAATCTTTCCAAATATGTTGGGTACGGTCCATGTCCTGTTAAAAAGTGTATTAAACCTTGTTTTGGATTAAAATAATTTGGAATGTTTTGTAATATTGGTATAAAATTGTATGAACGTCTAGATTTTGTTGAATTTTCCCATTCATTTTGTCTTTTTCTATTTATTATTTCTTTTAATTCTCTTTTATTTCTTATATCAAATCCTATTATTTGTAGTATTTTTCACATTTTTCTTTTTTTAGCCAATAATTACATGCTCTTTTTTGTGTTTCTAAATGCATTGGCATTACTCCAGTTAAAACTGTGAGTGCCTGTGTTGCAGTTGTTCCAAATGCTCCCGTCATTCCTACAAGAAATCCTCTTTGAGCTCTATTTAATTTTTCTGCATTTTTTTTATTTATTAATCTATGTGCCCATACACTTGAATCGTACCCTACAATTGATGCAAGTATTGTACTTAGGTATATTCTCATCTGTCGGAACGAAATTCTATATTCCTTCTGTGCTAGACTAGAAATGCTATGCATGATCTTTGTTGCCTTTTCACAGACACAATTCATGTGTTTTGTAAATAATTTTTGTTCGTCTATTTTAATACCTAAATATCTTGTTTCCATTTTTCTTTTTATTGTTTTCCCTCTAATTTTTATAATTGTATCTCTTTCTAAATTTCCTTTTATTAAACTATATGTTGTTTTTGAATCTGATATTGTTAATTTTACTTTACTTTATTCATCCAATCATTTACTCTTATTAATACTTCATTTGATTTATTTTCTAATTCTCTTCTTGAGTTTGCATCTATGATCAACAACAAATCATCTGCATATGCTATGCTTCCAAGCACTTCAGGATCTATAGTCAATTGTTCCAACAGTTCCTCTAGCATTACATCCCAGAACATAGGTCCACAAACTGATCCTTGTGGACATCCTTTTGTGATATGTTTTGTCTTTTTTCCTGTTGGACAGCTTAGGCTTGCATATCGGTCTTGACAGTAGTTTCTGAGACTTCCGTACAGATTCTTTGGACATCTCATTCTTCGAAGTCTTTCAAAGAATGACGGCCACCAAAGATTGTCAAAGGCCCCAGACACGTCTACGATTTCATAATAAATATTATAAATATTTCATAAAGCACCGGACTATGATTTCATAACTGACAATATCTATAATGGAATATTAAAAAAATTCCCATATAGCACCAACTTACGTCAACAGGTTTACTCAGCCATTAAACCAATAATAAAATAAAAACGTTGAAAAAAGTGAAATAATTAATCGCAAAATCCACATATCACTGCCTCATTTTGCAGGCACATCCTATCTCGTTGTCTGTCACTTATTTGTCTCCCTCTAAATACTTGCGCCAGCAATTCATAAGAAACGGGAGAAACGGGAGAAACTCAAACGTGCGTGTGGTTCAAACTGGCGACTTTGCATATTTAGCTAAAGCCCTTTAAACATGGCGTGCTTGTTACTTCAGTGATAGCTTGCCATGAGTTATAAACGGTTAAAAACGATTATTTTGAAAACAAAGTGACAAAAAATTAAAATTTATTATTTAGAAAATTTTATAACAGCGAGGAAAACACCTATTCAAAATTTTTAAAACTATATTAAGTATAGAATAGAATAGAAATATGCTTTATTGTCATGAGAAATTTAACAGTTTTATAGATAAAGCTTACAAAAATCATAAATAAGAACAATAACAAATAACAAATACAATTTACTAAAATGATACAAATCGTCTATATACATAAAATATAATGAAGAGGAGCAAAAAACAGTAACAATCTCTTGCAAAATTTAAAAAATAATTGTAAATTGCATAATCTACCTTAAGAAATTAAGTTAAGTTAGGCTGCTGCATATGACACTAAAGTATAGATTAAGATTCTACTTATATACAGGGTGCGCCAAACCTCTGGTCTTCTTTGATTACGGCTAAACTATGAGATATACAAAAAAATGTTTATAACAAAACTAATGTGTATCAAAGAGGTCTATAATTTAAAATTATTTTCAATTATACAGGGTGAGTCAGAACGACGGTATGAACCAAAGTTTTATTTTTTTAAATGGAACACCCTGTACATTAAATCATTTTTGAATATATTATTTAAAAATATGAAAAATTTGTATAAGGTCTTATAGGCCTAAAGTTAATAATTTTCGAAATATTTACATTTTTATTGAGAAAAATGGTAATATTTATAGGGTTGTGGATTATGTTTCCAAGGAAATAAAAATTTAGGTGATAGGTCAAAGTTTTTAAAATATAGTGTTATTTTTAAATAATTTAATATTTTTTACTTTTAGCCATAAAATATACAGTGTGATCACTATTTGCAAATACAAAATTTTCTCATTTTTTTTAAATGGGACACCCTGTATATTAGTTTTGCGTTTGGTAGTAAATATTACAACCTTTCTTTTGGTATAAGGTTGTATGTACCTAGGATGTTTCGTTTTGTAGATATTTAAAAAAAAACTATAGATTTTACTTGTTTGCGGATTTTTTATTTAAAAATTTTTTTGCAAAAAAAATAATTATAATCTGGTTTTAGAAACATACACTAAAATATAAAATATGAAGATAAAAACGTAATTAAAGATTAAAATAAATCGTATGCTAGTACAATTCAATTGAATTTAATAACTTTAAATTATTTTACAAAAAATATTTTACCATATTAATGAATGCATAAATTAGTTACTAAATTAAATAAACAACCAAATTTTAAATCAACCGTAGTAATTTTTCTACTACAGCAACTTTCCTGTACCAAATTAATGGTTAGTTAAATTGTATTTAGTTAAACTTTTAATTTACCTTTTAAATTTACTTACATACATCTTGAGAATATAAAAATTATTATAAAGTATGCTTTGAAACAAATGAATGTTAAATGTATCATCCAAATTATTTATTAATATAAATAGTATTTACTGGTGTCATAAAAACTGGTAATAATTTTGTAGTTGAAATTTTTCTAACAATTTTTTATATTTTAAATTTTAATTTTTTAACCGAAACATTTTTGGATATGACATTTGTTTTGGGCGAAACCATTAGAAATTATTACCAGATTTTGTGACACGAGTAGGTACATAGATACTATTTACTTCTTAATATACTTTTATAACGTTCATTTGTTTCAAAGCATACTTTATACGGTCTCAAGATGTAGGTAAATTAAAAAGTTATTAACTGATCTTACTCGTAAATACAATATAACTAACAATTAATTTGGTATAGGAAAGTTGCTGCGGTAGAAGAATTACAACGATTGATTTAAAATTTGGTTGTTTATTTAATTTAGTAACTAATTTATGTATTCATTAATATGGTAAAATATTTTTTGTAAAATAATTTGAAGTTATTAAATTCAATTGATTTGTACTAGCATACGATTTATTTTAATCTTTAATTACGTTTTTATTTTCATATTTTATATTTTAGTGTATGTTTCTAAAACCAGATCATAATTATTTTTTTTGCAAAAAAATTTTTAAATAAAAAATCCGCAAAAACGTAAAATCTATAGTTTTTTTAAAATATCTACAAAACGAAACATGCTAGGTACATACAACCTTATACCAAAAGAAAGGTTGTAATATTTACTACCAAACGCAAAACTAATATACAGGGTGTCCCATTTAAAAAAATGAGAAAATTTTGCATTTGCAAATAGTGATCACACTGTATATTTTATGGCTAAAAGTAAAAAATATTAAATTATTTAAAAATAACACTATATTTTAAAAACTTTGACCTATCACCTAAATTTTTATTTCCTTGGAAACATAATCCACAACCCTATAAATATTACCATTTTTCTCAATAAAAATGTAAATATTTCGAAAATTATTAACTTTACGCCTAAAAGACCTTATACAAATTTTTCATATTTTTAAATATTATATTCAAAAATGATTTAATATACAGGGTGTTCCATTTAAAAAAATAAAACTTTGGTTCATACCGTCATTCTGACTCACCCTGTATAATTGAAAATAATTTTAAATTATAGACCTCTTTGATACACATTAGTTTTGTTATAAACATTTTTTTGTATATCTCATAGTTTAGCCGTAATCAAAGAAGACCAGAGGTTTGGCGCACCCTGTATAAGAATACTGGAATTTCTTAGTTATTGGTTAACCTTTAACTACCCGCGCATCAAGTTATAACATAACTACACGCGTGGCGTACTTTGTACGCCACAAGAAAATACACTTAAAAACAGTGAATTTGTTTAATTTTTTATTTAAAAATACACCTAGGGCCGATTGTTCGAACGCTAATCAACAATTATCATTATCAAATATTTAATTACTCTCACCAAACTGTCAATGTCAACTTTGGGTTGCTGAAAACATAATTAATTAAAATTATGAGATTTATTATCAATTATGTTAATAATTATTGTTATATTAATTGATTATAGTCTCAGAATTGTAATCAATTATATTTTTAGCAACCAAACCAAAGTTGACATTGACAGTTTTGACAGTGATTAAATATTTGATAGTGATCATTGTTGATTAGCGTTCGAACAACCGGCCCTTAGTTGTTTGTTATAAACCTTATTCGGCATCAGTAAATACTTGGAGTTCCTTTTGAGTAAGCCAATTGGGATTTATAACTGGAATCATGGAATAACTGGATTCCATGATAAATAAAATTACTAATAAAAAATTTTTTTAAATGTGATTTTTTACAGGAGAGAAAGTACTGTTTATAAAGAAAAATATATTTTTTGCCATAATGACTAAAAAACAATTAAAATATATACTTATATTACGACTTATAGTAATATAATCCTGGGGTATATTGTCCACCACCGGAAACAACAAATAATAAAATGTAAATTACGATCTTTCCAGAACGCCGCTTATAACGAAACTAAAACCAAATTGTAAAGCACATTCCAGTGATAGGTTAGAAAAATAAGCAAGGTCAAACATTAAATTTTTAAATATATTTCCAGTAGAATTCTTATATCTGGCGTACAAAGTACGCCAGCGCGTGTAGTTAAAGGTTAAGAAACTCTGCTGTTGAATAATATGGTCTTTCAGATAAATAGGCTTTAGTCATTTTACGGAACTTGGGGAAAGATGTTGCAGATTTAAGTTGTAGAGGGAGATGGTTGTATAGTTTTTTTGCAGAATATAATATATATTTCTTTATTAAGTCACTGGACGGGATCGGTAAATAGATGTCAAAGGTAGAATTTCTGGTGGAATAGTCATGTCTAGGTCTTGGTGGAAAGACATGTAGATGTTTACGAATTAAGCAAACAGTTTCTAAAATATATAAAGAAGTAGTGTTAAAATCCTGTGACCTTTGAAGTAGCTTCTGCAATGTGTTGTTCTTCTGAGGCCAAACAGATATCTTATTGCTCTTTTTTGTAATTTAAAAATAACATCAGATTGGGCAGCCGTACCAGAACCCCAAAAGGGGAGACCATATCGAAGATGTGACTCGAACAAAGAAAAATATGTTATTTTGGAAGAGGCTAAATTCATTTTCTTCGAAAAAGATCTTATTGAAAAGCAAGCTGAGGATAGATTCTTGCTTAAAACATCAATATGCAGGGACCATTTAAGGTTGTTATCCAAAAAAATACCAAGAAACTTTACAGAATCAACGATACTGATCTGGCTGTTATGAAGAGGTAAGGGTTGAAGAGCTCCTTTATAGGATAATGCTACTGTTTTATCTACGTTAAAAGAGAGTAAATTTGAATCAGACCAGGATTTTATTGTGAGTAGATCAGAAGTTATAGTAGCATGATAAGATGCGATATTTGAGTTGCTCCAAGTGATACTAGTATCATCAGCAAAAAGAAAAACTTGTCCCTTGATTTTTAAGCTAGTAATATCATTAACAAAGATAAGGGAAAGTAGAGGACCCAATACTGAACCTTGTGGTACCCCACATACAACATTTTTGAGACTAGAGTCTGTATCATTTGCTCTAACCAGTTGTTTCCTATTATCCAAGTAAGATTCAAACCAGTTCGAAGAAATACCTCGAATTCCATAGAAATCTAGTTTTTTTATCAAAATGTCGTGATTCACACAATCAAAAGCTTTGGCACAATCACAAAAAAGAGTGGCAGTGTGCAGATTATTATTTAAGGCTTGATATACCTCATGTAGTACAGAAAACTTGTAAAGTACAGAAAACATCTGTGGTGTAGTACATTTATTATTTAAAAAGCCGAACTGATTTTGTGATAAAATGTTGTTTTTAACTAGAAATGACATAAGTCGGGCTTTTATGAGTCTCTCAATAATTTTGGAGAGTACCGGTAGTAGTGCTATAGGTCTATAATTGCAGGCATTAGATATTTCACCACCCTTATGAAGAGGAATAATGATGGCCGTCTTTAGGCACTCTGGAAATTTACCTTTCTCAAAAGAATCATTAATTGGAAAGATGAGGACTTCCAACACACTGTCTGGGAGATTTGAGAAAATTTTTATGGATAGTCCATCGCTACTACAGGAAGATTTGCTTTTGATACTAATGATTGTTTGGATTGTATAGTTTTTATAAGAAGGAATGGAATGCTAGAAGCATGTGCTCCTTGGGCATACCCGCAAAACTAATTAGGTTAGTAAAAATGATTTTAATAGCCCACGAAATCATGTATGAGAAAATAGATGATTCTCATTGAATGAATTTGAAGTGAACAGAGGTCTTAGATAAGGAGATTCGTTATCCACGGTGCTTTTTAACTTTAGTATTGGAAACAATAAAAAGCTTGAGTTTAAACGACCGGATCCATCTTCAACAATGAGCTTCAATGTCTGGCCTTCGCTCATGATCTTACTGTTTTAACGACAACAAGGAAAGAATTGAGAAATGACATGAAAAGCTTAGAAAAGCAAATTATTTTGACCTACTAATAATCCAAGAGAGAAATTGGAAAGATGGGGTTGGAAAATGCTCAGTGTTATATATGGATGTAAAACTATGTAGGGCTAGAGGAACGAACCAAGCATCAGTCGCTTCAGAAAGGCACAGAAATTGACATGGATGGGACACTTGATAAAACTGGGAAAAACGGGATGTCAAAGATGATCCTAAAACGGTTTGACAGCGCACCGGAAGAAATCAGACATAAGGGAATTATTGGTTGGGAAGAAAGAACAATAAACAGAGATGAATAGAGGAGAATAACATGTGAATTTAGTGGAAAAGGAGCATGATTGGACAAGAAACCACCCCATTTATACAAGTTTTGTAATGTACATAATGTAAGTATTATATTATATTAATTGTGTTTTTAACCCTAGGCCTTTAAGGCATGTTGAGTTTTGTAAATTAATATAGTTTTTAGTTGACTTGCAGCTTGAGGCTAATGTTTAAATTTGACTAATGAATTAACGAAAAAGGTATAACTTTCCTGTAGATTTGTGTTTTAGTTTTAGTGTCAGTGTACATTGCAATTTTGCAGTACACAATCAACTATGAAATTTAAAATTTATATTTTATCCTGTATAAAAACCGCTTGTTTACCTGTCTCACTACATGATTATGCCCATAATTTTATTGTTACAGATTTTAAATAATAATCTTCTATAGTTTATTAAAACTTTAGCGAAAGATGCGATTTAGAGCTTTGACTAGTCAAAAGAACAGATAAAGATTGAAAATATAAATACTAACTTCCGTACTACTCTGAAGCTTAGAAGGCGATTTTCAAGCAACTTTGTAAGTAATAACTTTTAAAACAAAGGCACCAAAGAAGCCTTTAGGTATTTATTTCAAGATAATATTTCTTTTTAAAACGAAAATGTTCAAACGTTGCTCCTACAACAATAAAGTGCAGAAGTTGCAGTTACCATATTCTTATTACTTAAATATTCAAAAAGATCAAAGATAAAAGAAGCTTGAAAATAAAAGGACCCTTTCTGCCAATTCTCACATTCGAGAATAGGAATTAGGTCAAGCTTAAGCGGTTTCTAAAGAAAAATCCAGAACCGGCCTTTAACTTATTGCCTTTTAAAACTTTTGTTTTGCGGCATCATTTAATATAATTTAAATACATTAAAATTAAGTAAAAAGAAAACCGAAACAAGAAAACCATGTTTTGTTTAAAATAAATGCACTAGGTATAATCGATTTAATAAAACGGGCAATAAAAAATGTAAAATAAAAGCCACAATACAATATATACGGTGCACTATGCGTGTACACTAAATTGTAATTGCACAGCACAAGAAAGATCTAGAACGTATGGCAAAAAACTAAAACAGGAATATAAAAAATGATATGTATAAAAAAAACACCATACCTATGCATAGGAAAGAAAGCAGCGGAGAACCTGAACCTGGAGTAGGAGACAAAGCTGCAATGAATATGTATATCTGGGAATAAAACTACCGAGTACAGGAAGAAATGAAGAAAATATTAAAGAAAAGGACGTAATGTGAAGACAGATGATAGGAGCTGTGAATTCGGTACTGTGGCAAATAAATATAAGAACAGAAAATAAAAAAAGAATGTGTGTGTACTTTGTACGCACGTAAGAAGTTATACTTTTAAATATGATTTCAATGAAATAAATATACTTTCGGACAGTTTACTTGTATTTTATTTAAAGATTAAATTAATTTTTACTTACTACTTTCCAAAAATTTTTATTAAAACAATACCAAAAATTAAAAAAACATTAGAAAACACCAGGATTTGAACCGGGGACCTCTTGATCTCCAGCCCAACGCTTTACCACCTTTTGTTTATACGGGCTACAAAATTTCTCAGACAAAGTGACAAACATACGAAGTGAATTATAAAATAGTTTAAATATTACTTATTATCTTATTCCCGAGGTAGACAAGTCCAAATACACAAAAATTATAATAATAGATATTTATGATATAAATGTTAAAAACACAATTTTAAGGCACGTATGTGAAATATTCGTTTCGCTCATTCTGCAATTCACATGAGTGCCTTAAAAATGTACTTTTTAACACCTATATCATACAATATTTTTTCTACATACGTTTTATATATCAACAATTATAATTTATTCATTCTCAATTACAGGACAATATCTACAAAAACTTTTACTTGAACTTGGCTGACAGATAATTTTTATATTTTTCTTGACATTACATCAAAACTGCCTATACTGTCAATACGTAAATCATAATAACTATAGAATAACATCTACTTTTATTTTTGTATAATATTCTAACAAATTTTAATAGTTTTTAAATCATCTTGGAGGAGACTACTAACTCAGTGAGAGCTTTATTAGTGGACTGTTTAGCATAGGGTGAATTTAAAATAGAATAAAAAAAATAACAGTAAAAAAACCAGACCTTAAAGTAAATTGTAATAAAAATATTTCCTACCTTGTCATTTCTCGTTGCACAAGCTGGAGCAGGCCTGCTATTTTTCGTACTGCTATTGCTGAGTAGTATAAATCACTCGCGAGGACTATATTGAGTTTCTATACACTTTTCGGAATAATTGTAAGTGAATGTTAACCAAGAGAGTTGGTTGGCGAATTGTCTTTTTAAAATGAGGCGAGTAGGCAGGTAATTACATACAAAAAACTTTAAGGTTTTTACTTGAAAATAATGATAAAAATTAATACATACTCACTGAATTAGGTATTGGCCTACTCGTATATACGGGGTGTCCCATAATATTGAAAAGAAAATGAATTAAAACATTCTGTACAAAAACAAGAAAATTAAAAATTGTTATTCCTACTTATGTGGACGAACCACAACCGCCCACCACAATACGCAGTATTGTTACGGCTCAAAAGGCAAAGGACATAATTTTACTATAGAGCGTTTATATATACCCCTATTAGTTTTCACTGTGGCCACTCTAACTATACCATCAGATCCAGGATGAACCTCAATTATACGGCCCAAAGGCCATTGTAGCGGGGGAATATTATTTTGGCGGATTACCACTAAGGTACCTAGTTGGACGTTTGGAGACGGAGAATTCCATTTAGCCCTTTGATGAAGAGTTTGGAGGTACTCCTTAGACCACCGTTCCCAAATCTGTTGGTGCAACTTATTTAATAATTGCCAACGATTCAACCGATTGTGCGGAACATCGAGCAACGTTTCTTCGGGCGGAGCACTCAAAGGCTCCATGGTCAAAAAATGTCCTGGAGTTAACGCACTAAGATCGTTTGGGTCTGAACTTAACGGGCATATTGGCCTCGAATTCATGATGGCCTCAATTTGAGAAAAAATAGTATATAACTCTTCAAAAGTTAGTACTTGTTCTCCAATTGTGCGAATTAAATGACCCTTTACCGTCTTAATATTAGATTCCCATAAACCTCCAAAGTGTGGAGAAGAAGGGGGAATGAGATGCCATTGAATAGATTCATGAGAAGCAGCTTGTGATGCCAATCTGTTAAGTTCTGCTCTGGCTCCAACAAAGTTAGTGCCATTGTCACTATAAACATGTTGACATCGGCCTCTACGACTGACAAATCGCTTAAACGCAGCTAAAAACGCGTCAGTGGATAAATCAGATACGAGCTCTAAATGAAGAGCTATTGTTGAGAAACAAATAAAAAGCGACAAATACGCTTTAAGAGTTTGAGACTTTCGAAGTTTGGAAGCTCTTATAGGAAAAGGGCCCGCAAAATCAACTCCAACATTACTGAAAGGTTTTAGTTGAGATATTCGAGCTAGCGGTAGATTTCCCATTAACGGAACTGGAGACAAAGGATTCACCTTAAAACATTTAACACATTTAGACAGTACTCTACGAATGGCTCGTTTGGAAGATATAATCCAAAAACGCTGAGAAATTAGGTATTGAACAGTTTGAAGCCCGGCGTGTAGATATTGCAGATGAGTAGATTCAATAATCATATCAGTTAATTTACAACTGTTAGGAAGTAATGCCGGAAATTTGCGATCATACGAAATGGGCGCATTAGCTAGGCGACTACCTACACGTAGAATTCCCTTTGCATCGATAAAAGGTGAAAGCTTTCTTAAATTTTTTGGAAGCAGCTGTTTATCTTGGATAAAATTTATTAAAGTATTAAAAAAGATCTGCTGTGTTCGTTTAACAAAAACCAGTAAGGAGTTATGTTGCTCCAATAAACTTAAACAACCTATTTCCAGATTACCATATCGGTTTTTGGTTACATAATGGAAAAAACGAATAATGTAACACAAACATCGAACACACCTATTTAAAGACGAATGACGATCCAATAAAATATCTAAAAAATTATTGGGAATTTCAGCAATCAATGCGACAGTCCGCACTTCCAAATTTACATTAGTAGACTCCTTTGAATTAAGTTCAAAGAACGTTAGCGGATCAGATTGTAAGAAGGTTGGCCCCACCCACCATTTGGAACAGTTAATTAACTCAGAGGGTAAGCAACCCCTTGAACCAATGTCAGCAGGATTTTCTTCAGAAGGAACATAGTGCCAACATGAAGAAGTTACTCGATCCTGCACAAAAGCTACTCTATTGCTCACAAAAGTTTTCCACTGATGAGGGGAAGATTGTAACCAACGTAATGTAACAGCAGAATCAGAATAACAGTATATTTCCTTGATTTCTACTTTATCTTTAATAACAGAAGAAACAAAGGAGACTAGTCGAGCCACTAAAACCGCAGCAGACAATTCTAATCTGGGAATAGTAAGTCCCTTATTAATGGGTGCGACCTTAGATTTAGCTATAACAAAAGAAACAAAAGGTTGGCCTGAAGGTGATAAGCATCGAAAGTACAAGACAGCAGCGCAGTAACCTTTCTCGCTAGCGTCACCAAAACAGTGAACTTCTAAGCGTAAAATATCGTCAATTAATAAACGACGGGGTAAATTTAATTTACTCAAATATGCTACATCATCAATGTATTTTTTCCACAAACGGATAATTTCTTTGGATGGAGCATCATCCCAACCAATCTTTTGAGTCCATATTCTTTGAATAAGGTGTTTAATTAGAAATGTTATTGGAGATAAAAATCCAAGAGGACCAAATATTTTTGCTAAATTGGACAAAAGATGACGTTTTGTACAAGAAGAGTCTAAAACTTGAACTTTAAAAGCAAATGTATCCGAAGAAGCGTCCCATTCCAACCCTAATACTTTAAGTGTTTTGGACGAAATATCATCATTAAATGTAAGAGGTTTTATTGCTAAATCTGATACAGCTAATCCTTTCAATAAATCGGGTACATTACTGGACCATTTTTTCAACTCAAAACCTCCTTTGGCAAGTAAGGCAATAAGTTCGTCTCTTAGTGCTAAGGCATTTTCGAAACTAGGACAGGAAGAAACGATATCATCAACGTAGGTTCCAGTTTTAAGTGCCTCGGCTGCTAGAGGAAACGAATCCCCGTCATCATTAGCCAACTGATGTAGACATCTAATAGCAAGATAAGGAGAACAAGAGAGACCATAAACAACTCTGTTGATACGAAGATCTCGAACAGGTTCAGAATTATTAGAACGCCAAAGTACTCTTTGATAATCTGTTTGAGTAGGATTAATTAAAATTTGCCTATACATTTTAGAAATATCGGCCGTAATTACATAACCATGCAATCGAAAATTAATCAAAATTGTACAGATGTCAGTCTGAAGCTTAGGACCAGTGAATAATTTGTCATTGAGTGAGGGTTGATTTGGAAGATGCCCGGAACCATTAAAAACGACCCTTAATTTACTTGTTAGACTTTCAGGTCTTAAAACACAATGATGCGATAAATAGTAAACATAAGGTGAATCGAAGTTATTCAATGGGACAGGTTCCATGTGACCGAGCTCAACAAATTCCTTCATAAAGGTGCGGTATTGGTCATAAAGTTCAGGAGATTTTTGAAGCCTTCTTTCTAATGAATAAAACCTACTAAGAGCAAGTGATCTAATATTAGGAAAGACAGGATTTTCTTCCTTAAAAGGTAGATCTACTACAAAGCGTCCTGAATGTTCACGCGTATAAGTATTCATAAACATATTTTCCACTTTAGCGTCATCAGGAGCTAAGCAAAAAACTTCAGGGACTGCTTCTAATTCCCAGAATTTCTTTATTTGCTGATCCAAAGAAACCGTATCTTCAACTTGGCAAAATAAAGACGTAAGAGTAGGTGCCTTTGAAATATTTACTTTTCCCATAAGCACATAGCCAAATATAGTATTAATTGCATCAGGTTCATCTTGATTGCCGTAAATACGTCCATCCAAAAGAATTGTAGAGAATACATCAGCTCCTAAAAGAATGTCTATGGATCCTCTACGAAAGAAGTTATCATCTGCTAACTTTAAATTAGCAATATGGGGCCAAGTATTAACTTCTAAATTACATAAAGGCTGATCCTCACATATTTTTGTCAAGACTAACGCATCGGTTGTCAAAATAGGAGAAGATTTACGTACTGGTTTAAAAGAAATGGTAACCCCACCTAAATTAGTGTTCGACTGCATAGAACCTAATCCTTGGATGTTAGCTGAAGTTTTCATGGGACGTAAACCTAAACGCCTAAGGGTCTTTTGACAGATGAAGGACGTCATGCTTCCCGAATCTAACATACACCTAACAGGTTGGTAGTTACCGTGACAATCAAGCACCTCAATACATGCAGTGGAAAGCAAAGTACTTTTATCAGCGGAAGAAAAACACACAGAAACGGATGATCCAGTCGTTGAATTTAAAGTGGATGCCGCCGAATCTTGAACATTCTCTTCTTTCTTAGAAGAGGAGAAGCAAAGTAGTGTATGATGTTTTTTATGGCACGAGTGACAAGTCCATGTAGATTTGCATAGGCTAGAACGATGTGATCCAAGACAGTTAATACACATCTTGTTCTTTTTTATTAATTGAAATCGATCTACAGGAGATTTTGCCAAAAAAACGGAGCATTTATAAATGGCATGGGTATCATTAGTTTTACAGATAGAACATTTTGGTTCAGGTTCTGTTTGAGCAAGCAATGATGTAGATTTGGAAGAATTAGGTTTTTTAGAAAAGTTAGATTTTGGTTTAGTGTGAAAATCAATATTATCTAAAGCGAGACAACTTTGATTTAAAAAATCAATCAGTTTTTTATAGCTTGGGATGGTTGAATTATTATGAAAAAGCTCAAAACGTGTTACTAAAGAAACAGTTAATCGTTTTAAAATCATTTGAACAAGTATAAAATCCCAATGTACTGTGGGTAGTCCTAGCTTATTTAGAGATGCCACATTTTTCGAAAATGTATCTAACAACTTGCGTAGTTCTTTTGGATCTTCTGAAGTCAGTTGTGGTGAACTTTCAAGGTTATTCCATAAATTGGCAGCGATTACCCTAACATTATTAAACCTTTCACAAAGCAGATCATAGGCAATTGGATAATTGTTTGCTGTGATGTCAATATGATCCACAGCATCGCGCGCTGCACCCTTTAAACACGATAGTAACAAATTAAATTTGTCAATTGGTTGTAAGTAAGTAAGAGTATGAACGCGAGCATCAAACTGATCTATAAAACTTCTAAATTCAGTTATTTTTCCACTGAAAGATGGCAATTCCGGTTTCGGTAAATTAAAATAATTTATAGGTAAAGGATTTTGAGACTGTGAAGTTGATGTAGTTTGCTGACTTGATGTTGAAGATTTTCTAAAGGCTTGCACGTATGTTAATTTAATTTTATAATATAATTTGTCAAAATTACTACGGCAATCATCTTCGACTTTAAATAGCGCGTCCTCATTATCTTGCTCAGAAACTAACATAATTATTTTATTATGAAGATCATAAAAATTGTCACGAATTTTTTCCAATCCTTCATACATAACTTCCAAAACCGGGTAAAAATTCTTATCGTCAGCAGCTACCTTTAAAGCAACATCATGAATTTCAGTCATTTTTTGCACTTCAACTTGTCTTAAAGATTGATATTTTTAATTTTATCTGCCATTTTGTAAATTTAAATGTAGAATTAATAAATTTAGAAAAATATGAAATTAGCGTTAGGAAATAAAATAGGTTCACCACACGAAAATTAATAAAATACAACCGAACTTTGTGCTAATAAAATAGAAAACTATGTCCTCTGCTATTTGAATATTTATAGACAAAAAATAATTATAAAACATAAACCCTTTAAATAAAAATTACTGTGTAAAATAAACACACAGTTTCATCTATAATAGAGTCAACCTGTATAATAATTATTATAACAAAATTTGTCTATTGGCCGACGTTGACAATTTAATAATAATTACTTTTACATTAATGTGTTCCTTTTTTACTTAAAAAACAACATTAACTGAGGTATAGGTACCACTAACGATCGGCACAAACAAAAAACCAATTTACTAATTGATACGTGATTTTAATTTTGTAAAGAATATTTTATCGCCTTATGTTAAAGAATAACAAAAAAATAAAGTCAAAGGAAATGCGGTTAAATAACCTGAATTTGATTCTGATCTTTGTAAATTAGCAAAGTATGACAATAAAATCAAACAATTCAGGTTTAAAAGAAACTTTCCCCGACTATATTACCCTCTTAGAAAAATGAAAAATGCAAGAAAAAAATATAGAAAATGGATCTATCCGGCTCGAAGGACCAATAAATCATCTTGGAGGAGACTACTAACTCAGTGAGAGCTTTATTAGTGGACTGTTTAGCATAGGGTGAATTTAAAATAGAATAAAAAAAATAACAGTAAAAAGACCAGACCTTAAAGTAAATTGTAATAAAAATATTTCCTACCTTGTCATTTCTCGTTGCACAAGCTGGAGCAGGCCTGCTATTTTTCGTACTGCTATTGCTGAGTAGTATAAATCACTCGCGAGGACTATATTGAGTTTCTATACACTTTTCGGAATAATTGTAAGTGACTGTTAACCAAGAGAGTTGGTTGGCGAATTGTCTTTTTAAAATGAGGCGAGTAGGCAGGTAATTACATACAAAAAACTTTAAGGTTTTTACTTGAAAATAATGATAAAAATTAATACATACTCACTGAATTAGGTATTGGCCTACTCGTATATACGGGGTGTCCCATAATATTGAAAAGAAAATGAATTAAAATATTCTGTACAAAAACAAGAAAATTAAAAATTGTTATTCCTACTTATGTGGACGAACCAGTTTTTTTTCTACAAACGTGTTAAAAATGCAATAATACAGTTTAAATTAAATTTAAAAAACCTTTTAAACCACCTTTTTCAAATTGCGCAAATTTTATTATTAATATTAATGTTAATAAATGAAATATAAATATTTTGACGTTTCACAATTTGACAATTCACTTTTAACTGCAGTACCTTCAAATTTTTTAAGCACTGGTGCTTTAAAGTAGCATTTTTAACGCTCCTATGGAGTGCTATAAATTGCATTTTTAATACGTTTATAGAAAAATATATTTAAAAACACTAATATATCCTTTCCACACTTTTTCTGGACTGATACATACATAAATTAAAACATTTAGGGCCGATTTCTCATATCGAGTTCAACTCCAGTTTAACCTGAACTTTTAGTGAACGTCAGTTTAAAGTCAAAATCGTCTTTCTCAATTCACGTTCAACCGATGGCAGTTTAAACTTGAACGATGCTTGAACGGTGGAATTCGGCCGTTCAAAGATTTCTGAACCCAGTTCAGATGATTTCATGGATTACGCATGCGTTGTATTAACACGAAACGCTGTCATAATATAAATATATCCTATTTTATTCTATTGAGCCTAACGATAAACGATAACATTATTTTTGTTTCTATAACATTTATTTATAATTATTAAAATGACTATTTGACTATAAATACTTAAATTTAACTTTATTTAAAAACAGCATAAAACGGTAGTTCAAAATGGCGACAGTTTTTTACCTTTTGCCATCTATTGGCATTTCTCGAAAGCTGTACAACGTGCACTGACATGAACGCGCAGTGAGAAATGCATCCCAAAGAAAACGGTAGTTCACCAGTGAACCGGGTTCAACTGAACCATGGATTACCGCAGGTATGAGAAATCGACCCTGTGTAACTAACTGTCTCTGTGCGCATGCGCGCAGATTAATAAAATTTCACCCTCAATCGTGCCTAAAGAAGTATAACTTCAAAAACAAATTTACAATGCAATATTAAAACCAGTATTACCCTATGAAGCTGAAGTCTGGCAATTAATTAAGAAGTACAACGTCAGATTACTAGCTACTGAGAGGGATTTTTGGAGAAGGTCAGCACGAATATCTAGACTAGAAAAAATCACAGCTAGTATGGTACGGATACGTAAGGCGAATGAAGGAAAGAAGAATCCCAAAAGGATGTTAGAATGGACCCCAACAGAAAGACGAAAATGAGAAAGACCAGCAACCACATGGATAAGGGCCATCTCCAAGGCAATGTCGGAAAGGAATTTAAGAAATTTAAGAGAAGAAGACCACAATAGAAAGGAATGGAGATTAGGAACGATACTTTAGGAGGCGTAGAAACTACAGAAGATATCCTTAATTTTTTTTATATACTTAATAATTAAAAAATAGTACTTGAAAAATCTATAATTCTGTTATAAAAATAATCTAATAAGAACTTCGGTTCTTTTTAAATAACGATGTAAAAAAGAAAGCTTACGTTAAATCTTACGATTTACAGCGTATTATGGATAAAGGGTACAAGAGAAATAATAAAGAGAAACAGAAATTACTGTAACATATCTTGTTTTGCTTCTTGTAGCTCCTTCTCCTATCGGAGGTTGGCTATCATCACAGCTATCCGTACATCATTGGCGGCTGCTCTGAAAAGCTCTATCAACTGAGCTGAAACTATACCACTCTCTTAGGGTTCTCAGGCAGGACATTATTCGTCTTCCTACGGATCTTGTACCCTTAATTTTACCTTGCATTATGCTCATTAATATTTCATATTTCGCACCTCTGGTAATGCGGCCTAAATATTCCAGCTTTCTTATTTCGATGTTCTTTATGCCTGGCAATCCTTTTGTAACCTTGGTTGGATCCATTGTATTTTCAAAATCCTTCTATAGCACCACATCTCAAATGCTTCCAACTTCTTTATATTATCTACTTTTAGTGTTCAGCGTTCCATTCCATACAACAAAGTCAACAACACGTAGCATCTTAAGGCTCTTATCCTCAGCTCCAGCAGAAATTCTCGATTAACAAACATTTTCTTTCATTTTTATAAATGCTTTTCTTGCAACTTCAATGCGTGTCCTGATTTCTCTATCTTGGTCATTGTTTTCTTTTACCCAGGCCCCCAGATATTTGTAGTTGTTTACTCTTTCTATTTGTTTTCCCTCGATATCTTAGAAGCTTTTCCTAGATTATCCTAGCTTTCCCACTGTATGTATATTGCTTAGAAATAATCATGAACTTAGTTTTCTTGGCGTTCATTTATACTCCGTATTTTAGAATGACTTGATGTAATCTATTTACTAATCGTTGCAGTGCTTCTAGACTGTCTGCAAAAATAGCGGTGTCGTCTGCGAATCTTATGTTGTTAAAATTTTTTCCGTTTATTGATATACCTTATTCTTCTTCTCATAACATATCAATGAAAATAATAACTTTTTCGTAAAAATAAAAACAGTCCTGTGCAGATTAAAAGTAAATACTTTTTTAGCGGTATTAACGATTCACAAAGCTTACGATTTAAGAACTTGAATTTATTCTTTTTGTGCTGAGATGGATTTTAACTCTGTCCTTTAATTAATATTTCACAGGATTTGGCGAAAAAACTTTTGTCATTATACAGATTCATTTAACTTGAATTTATCTAAACGATTTCATCTTTTATCAATTTTGTAAAATACTTAAATCGTATTTGAATGGAATTTCAACTTGCCTACCACATAGAACAATTAAAGGGGGATAACGGTTTCGCAAGCCGAATTTAAAGTATTAAATTAATACAAAGTCAATAAATATACCTAAATCATATCAGCAAAACTTGAAAGAAGTAAGCGAACATGGAATGTGGCGTAGATTTGGACTTTTTCTTCTTCTTCTGCTTTCTTTTTATAAGCAATTCCGCTTGTTCATTGGCGAGTTCGATTCTTTTTTGGAAGGTCATCCTCCATTTTTTGAGCGGTGGGCCAATACTTCTTTAACCGATTGCTGATTTATCTCTTGTTCTTTTGACCACGCGGTCTCTCCCATTCTGCTAATGTGGTTATTCAATTCTTTTATTTTTCTATTTAGTGTCCATTCGTTTATACACTTTATGTAAAATTTTCTTCTAATGTCTTCAATCCTGTTTGGATTTATTAGCTTATTTCCTGTAATTCATCTCATTACTCTAATCTCTGCCGTTTAAAGTATTCTTTGCGTTGTGGCTGTATCGAGTCTTGTTTGTGTTGCATATGTCATTATTGGTTTTACGCTGGCTTTATAAATTCTTGACTTCATACCAGTGTTAATATGTCGGTCTCCGTAGTTAGACAATGTAATTCCAAGGTTTGTTTTTTACAGTATTTGTTCAATACTTATGCCATCAATTTGTATTTTACATCTGGGTGGTTCTTTACTGATTAGGTACTGTTGTAAATAATACATTAGATCAAGTAATTAAAATTTAAAATTAATTTCCATTAGATTTACATTTCAAAACAGGAAACGAAGAAAAATAATATATTTAATGCGGTAATCTGGAATTTTAAAATACTACTAGAGATTGGAAAGGTGGAAGAGGTCATAAGAGAACTCTCCTCCTCCTCAGTCGTTTCCCCATTGCTGTGTCGTGATTCCCTATAATACGAGCAACTATCTCTTTCCATCGGCTTCTGTCCTGAGCTTCCATCATGGATTCAGAGAATGTTTTTCCGCTGGCTTTCTGTACTTGATCCGTCCATCGAGTAGGTGAGCGACCTCTACTTCTGCGCCCTTCAACGTTTCCCGAAATTGTAAGTCTCTCAAGATTATCATCATTTCTTCTTGCAATATGGCCGAAAAGTTTTAAGACGGTGGAGACGCAAATACAGGAAGGTAGAGTTTTAATATTAAGCCCTTGGAGGATTGAGTGATTTGTTCTGTGTTCCGTCCATGAGATCCGAAGCATTCTTCTCCAGCACCATATTTCAAAGGCGTCAATCCTTTTTCTGTCGTCCGATTTCGTTGTCCATGTTTCGGATTCGTAATTAAATATGGGAAAAATTAAGGCATGTACTAATATTATTTTGGTGTTCTTCGGCAAGGAGCGATCTTTTGCAGATTTTCGATAATTGACTCATAGCGTTTTTGGCCATGCCTATTCTCCTACGTATTTCTGTTTCACAAGATCCTGCATTACTGATGTAGGATCCTAGATAATTGAACTCGTTAACCGCTTCAAACTGGTCTAAGGCTCCTGTTGTCTGAAGTGAATTTGAATAATCTACTATCATAATTTTTGTTTTTTGTTTATTGAACTTGAGACCGAATCTATTGCTCTCGGCTTCCACTAGCTGCAGCAGGCACAAGAGAACTAACCGAGTATAAAATAGAGATAGCTGCGATACAAAAATCAACTTGAGATCAAGCAGGAGAAATAACCAAGAAAGAATTTACATTTTTGAACAGTGAAGAAGGGAAACAAGGAGATGATGGAATAAAAAAATTTCAAAGAACCTAACAAAATATAACCTTACAAATGGAAAATGTACTTCCTCAAAATGTCCTGAAAATGTCCTATAACATATAATACACAAAGTCAAATGGCTGAACAACAAGAAAAAGATGAATTTTAGGAAAAACTAAAAGCAAAGTGTGTGACGAAATTCCAAAAAAAGATTTGCTAATGATAATAGGTGATAAAATAATATGTAAGTGCACTAATCAGTAAAATTGAAAACCTTAAGAACCTAGTAGACAATGGAAAAGAAATGATACATGCCAAAAATGGACACAGAATTTACTAACTCGCAGCGGTAATAAACTAAAAACAAAAATCAACCTGGAGACATCCAGCGGGATTCAATGAGAATTTGTAACATCAAAAGAAAAACAAAAAAAAGAAACAAAATAATGAATAATAAGAAAGCCTTTTTCTCGCTGCCAAAATAGCAAATCAGCAATCGAATCGAGTCGGAGTTTTCATATCAATCATCTTTTGTGCTGTATGAGCACAATACATAATAAATAGCACAATTCTGAACCCTCTCTATACGAATGGGTTCGAATATCATTTACATGTCTCGCTATGCAGTAGCTCATCAGTATCTGGGTAGGTATAATTCATGAGCAAACGGTTCTACGAATGTGTCTTCACAGTTTAAATAATTAATGAATTAATAATTTTAGAAAAACTATTATTTTGACAGCAGCGCACTTGTCATTGTCAAATGAGGTAGTTCCGCCCCTCGATGTTGTTTAAAGTTTAACTCTTCTTATCTATACAATCACTTGTATAGTCGATCTTGACGCGCTTCACCCGAACGGTTCCTGGCTCTTATTATTGACCCTGTATAGGGGGTAGGGGCAGGAGGGATAATACTCGTCGATACTACTAAATTTATATTTTAATTAACGTCAAAAACCAGAATACTACAACTCTAATGGTCCATTATATCTATAATATATGTACCGGGTGGTGAATTGGAAAACGGGCCATAGAAAACTCAATGTAGATTTCTAAATTGTTGAATTCCTGCTTCCCTCATTATTTTACATCAAAAGTCATGAGAAACTATTTGTAGAGGATTAAAATCTGTATTAAAAACAAAAGTTAAAATTGTTCTGCGATTTAAACCTAAGTAAGTGCGTAAAAGTAAGGCCACACGTTACTATTTCTGACAGTACGCAAACTATTGACTGAGTAAAACATGTTTATTATTACTACTTTCTCCTCAACTGAGGACATCTTTTCGACTTTATTGTTTTTTAAACAATAAAAACAATAAAATAAAAATATTGACAGTTCAAAATATTGTTAATATAATAATTTCATTGTGACCGAAGGCAACCTTATACACATTCTTTCACTGTGTGTGGCATAAATTTGGCAAATACTTTGATAAAATTTATTATATTTTACAAAATTTTGGAATGTGTTTAATTCGTAGAACAATTTTAACAATAATTGTTTTTAATAAAGATTTCAATCCTCTACAAATAGTTTCTCATGTCTTTTGATGTAAAATAATTAGACCAGGGCGCATCTGTAAAAATATTAGTACATTTGGATGTTGAGAGGTGACTCAAATTATTTTGCAAAAATTGCTTGAAAATAACTCAAATAATAACATTTGAGTTATCCTCCCTCTCAAAAAGGTCTGGAACATTGTTTAAATATTCAAAATATCAAAAAATTAAGGAAAAATTCGATTTTTTCTTCGTTTTTTGATTATAACTTTAAAAATATTCATTACTGAGAAAAGTTTTACTGACATAAAAGTTGCATAATTAAATTTCCTACAATATGTAGTTTACAAAAAATTTAAAAAATAGTCACCCTTGCTGCAAAATAGCAATAATTGCGACAAAAACCATAAAAAAACAAGTATTCGCATTTCACGTTTTTCAACCATTTATGCTACACTTAGGACCTTCATAGTTCACCCAGAAAAACTTTATGATACAGTAAAACAATACTGTTAATTTCATTAAGATCGGTTCAATAGATTTTGCAAAATAAATTTTGAAATTCAGCTTTCGCAAAAAAATTCATTTTTTCAAAATATTACAGGACTGAAAATAAAGCAGATGGCAAGTTGAAATTTTTTTTGAATATAGGAGTGTACTGTACCTTTTATTTACAATTTGCAAAATTAAAATCGATTAACTACTGTAACGGTCCACCCGTTATATTATCATTTTTAGCGCTGTAATTATTTTTAAAAAAATAATTATTTTCTCTTGACCTCCCATTTAAATTCTTTAATTTATCGTAAAGGACTTCTCATGTGACGTCACACTGTACGGAACATAGTTGTTGAACCGTTCCTTGTCGTTTAATTCGTGTTCCGTGAGAGTTTGACGTTTTCCTCGCTGACTGTGGGAGGAATGAGAGGCACTTGGCCGGTGGCTGCGAGGTTGACAGGTTGGTGTTGGTGGTTAGTACCGTAAATGGCGGTTAATTTCTTCGAAATTAATTTTTATTTCAACTAAGTTTGGAAGTATAGTAAAAAGTTACCACCACTTGTTTCCTGGAGTACGGGTTTCCTGGAGTAAGGATGGGAGTACCATCAGTGGAAGAGGAATAAAAAATTAACCGGTAAATCGTTTTTTCTACTAATGTTTTTTAGTTAACCTTGAATATATGAAATAGTTGGTTCATTGTTAAATGTTCTTAGCCAGTCCCTTAGGTGAAGGATGTAGATTATTTCGATCTTTATATTATCTTTATATCGATCTTTATATTAATGGGGTTTTTGGTTTTACATAACCAAACATTTTTGAAGTCCTCAAATTAATATTGGAAATAATTACCATTTCTCTGTACGTTTTAAACCGATTGAACATCCAATATATCTATAAATTTTCATGTCCAATATATCTATAAATTGTCATGTAACTATCTTTGTCTGGTTCAATACCATTTCATTAAGGTATATAAAATGTATGTAGATGGCTATTACTATCTTAATCTCATGTTATTTCAGATAAGTCATATTTTATATTCCTATTTCAAATGCAATGCCATTATTTGTTCATGTTTTCAAACTCAAAATAGTTCAAGGTTACCTGAGATTAGTTTTTGTTCCATTTTTAATGGTTGTTTTTTTTTATGTTATTGCTTCTAAAAAGTTTTCCTCGATTATTTCTTCTTCTCTTTACTTTTGTTTACCGGTTTATATGAGAAATCAAACGAAGTATATGTTTTTAGCCATTTGGAAGAAAACTAACCCTCATGTGATGTCGTACCCACCTTGACTACCTGGGGAAGCCACCTTGACCTTATTGCAGCTACCGCCAAGTCAAACTGGGAGTATGTTTTGGGAACAAGCTTTCTGGGGGACATTCCAGCTCCTTTTCGTCCTGCCACCTGGGCCTACGGGGGGCATGGAGGTGCATCATAGTGATGCTCATTTTCTAGGATGCAACCGCAACCTCGTTTGGGAACATTTAGTGAGGAGTTTTAGTAACTATTGGTTTTTTTTATATTTCAGACTATCTGTTAAATACACTATGTTTTTTTTCCAGATTTAGGTTACCTCTGTTTTTTTTGACATATGTATTTGTATATTAGATTATTTGGTTCCCAAACTTTGTATCTACGGTAACTTCTTGTGCACAGGAATAAGCCTAGAGAAAATTAGGTTTTTAATACTTTATTATTGCTTTGATATTGGTTTATGTAATTCGGGTAAATTTATTTTGTAACATTACTTGCTTGTTTCCCAAATATTGTATTTATTCGCTTTATTTCGTTTGTTCGGTTACTTCGTCGTTACTTTATTTCATTGCATTTGCTCGGTTAATTTAGGTCATTTTGTCGGTATTTTCCTTAACTTCACTTCTATAACGTTTATTCATTTGTATATTTAATTTTGCTTTATTCAGTATTGTATTTTCTCTTAGTGAGGCTTGGGCCTATTTATTTGTATTATTTTCATCTTCGTCGGTTTCCTTTAGTTGTACGTAGCAGGCGTACTATAACCATTTGGTAGAAGACTTATGTAATTTTGTACCCTATATGTTAGTAAGAGGTACTTATATTTAAGTTTGTAACAGATAACATTATTGTTGTTATCTTTAAAATATATATATCTTCTTGTATAACTTATGTCATTTTAGAGTCACAGCATAATATGAACTTGCTTAACTCAGAGATTGTTAAAAATCTGGTAGTTATTTTTAATAAATATGTTTATTTATTTTGTATATCATTTATTTTTATTATTCCTTTATGTTCATTATTACAGGTTTGATATATTTAATATCTGACAGCAGTATAAGATACCTGGGAGAATGATCGAAGATCATTTTCATGGTGCCCATGATTTGTTAGATTTATTTATCTTGTTCGTCTTTAGAAATTATTCATCTTCATTCCTCTTCAGTACATTATTCTTATTTTATTATTTCATATTTTAGTCATTATTACTATCTACATAGAGCTACTGTTCTTCGACAGGCATGCAAACGAGCCGTATCCATCCTTGAGTGTCAAGTTGCTCTCTTGCATCTATAGCTAGCCAACTCTATTCAGTTTGCCTCTGTCTCTTCCCACGTCTACTTATTATCCCTTCTAATTCCCCTTTCTTCAGTACTACTGCAAAGTAGTATTTTTTATTTTTCCTACTTCGGCTCAACCGCTGAAGCCCCTTCATTTTTATTTTCATAAGAGGCCCCAACTAGTTACCTTCTTCTTTTTTTTCCTTACTTCTGTTGGAGTATATCTTTCTTTTTACTTTCACTCCAACAGAAGTTTTCTTATTTTTGTTACACTGGCTGCCCAATGCGTGGTGCCAACCGTTTATGGTTTTAAGACAGTAGTTCTTTTAGTTCATTTTTATTTTATTGGAATTTTTGTATTATTAACTTTTTGATATCTTTGTATACATGTTACTTCTGATTTATTTTTGGTCTTTAAAATTTTATTATACTAAACAGGTAGACTTATACTGCTTTTGGTTTTGATTAGTTTATTTCGATACCTCATTTTTAGTTATAGTGGTACAGCTCATATTTTAGTTTGAATTTTGTATTTTTATTGGAAACTTATTTGTGTATTTAGACTGAGTATACATATCTGACATATGTTCTTTTATTATGGATTTTTAGTCCTTCTACCAATGGTAGTATGTTTGCACGTACAATTAATTATTGACTATATGCATATATTTTTTTTTCTAGTGTGGTTATATTTTACACCTAACTAGAAATTATTTTCAGTATTTAGGTATTTTATTTACTTTATTGATTTGATTATTTATATATTTTGCTGGCATTTTGATTTGTTGGTGTGTCGCTAATATTTTCTCCATATGTATATTGTCTTACAAACTTTAGATTATATTTTATATTTGTTATTTTTGATATTTGGATTGTTTGGTAAGACAGGCACACACCACAAAGCAATATCAGTCCAGAACATTAGCTTCTATACATGATACGTTGAATTCGCATGGTTCGGATGATTACAGATGGTCATCCAAATTATTTTTCTTTAATTGGTAGTGTTAAACATTACAATGATAAATTGTATAGTTAAGTAGTTCCACTATCCATCTCATATTCCAGTTTTGTTAAATTTTGGTAATAATATTATATCAGTGTGGGTACCATAATATAATGCTTATATGAATCAGATACTTTAGGTTGAGATTCAAATATAAATTCTTTATTAGTTAGGAAACATTGATACTACTTTTCTATTAAGTTATAGAACAATCTTCAGAAGAAGATTACCTTAACAGTGTCGTTCAAGCTAATCTCTTCTTCTGTTTGTCTTTAGCTTAGCTCAATCTTTAGTATGGTTAGAAATTTTAGTCTGATATTTTTTTTTGTCATCTGATAATGCAGGTACCTACATACATTGCTTGATTTCATCTTTGGCTTTGTTGTTGATGACTTTTAATTTATTACTTATTAATTTAATTATTATGTAGTACTTTATGTATGAGTTTAACTTTTTTTTTGGTATTAGGCATGGTGCATTGTAATTATTATTATGAGTCAATGTTATTAATTGCTAATCCTGTCAGTAGGATTATACAATTAATCAGAACTTCACTTGTATTTTTGTTTAGTTTTGCACACCTAACCCCTAAGTTAGTAGGGTTGTTAACTTATTATGTATTTATATAGTTGGATAGGAAAGCTCATACAAGTACTCTTGTTTAATATGGATATTATGATGGAACTATGTTACACTACCATATCTCAGGTTATGCGTTATATTATGTTGAATATTTGATTACTTACTAATTTTTTTATTATTTTTGATATACTGTTATTGAATTTGCCATATTCGAAAGATGTGGTTTTTAATTTGTTATTGGGTTACTCTATTAACATTTGTCTCCAATATCTTAAACACTTAATAATTTATATCCTTCTATCCTACACACTATGATTCTGGAATTAGTTTGGAATGTTGATGTAAGTATGTATGAATTCTTGAGTCTTTCATATTTCTGCTTATGATTAGTCTGTCAATACTCTGATTTGTGAATGCGTGGGTTCGAAGTTGTTTCTCAGCAACTGATCACTGCTGTTTGACTGACTTCGTAATCTATGTCATTCATGGCAGAGTAAGCCGACGTTTTACCATTATAATATTTCTTGTTAGGAAATGATGGTCGCATGTCCTAACCATTCTTCTGTAATTAGTCGAAGTATTCCAGTTTTTTTTACAATTTAATAGGGAAGTATTTAGTTCATATTAGGCCTTTTACTTCATAGTATGTTTGTACTTTGAGTTGATGAGTAAACATGGATAAATATCTTGCGCACTTGTTTATAAATCAATGCTTAGGCCATCCCTATACATAGTAGGTTCGTTAAGTCAGTATTTGGAGTGTTTAGACAGATGAGTTGTTCATTTGAGTATATTCCCACTTCTTTCCTTAGGCATTAGTTTTGTTATTTAGATTTTTGAACATTTCCTGAATAATTCCACGTATGTGAGAGCGCATGAATCTGCAGTTTTAATTAAAATTGGTTGCCCGTTCTCGTCAATTTTTTTTCCTATCACCTATCACATATTTTTTTTCCTATCACTTATCATAGTGTCATAAAACTTATGAGTTCATCATTTATTCTTTTTCTTTCTTACTTATTCTTACATTATTAGTACCTTATCTGAGTCTGGTTATTCTCATACATCTGTTGTAGCAACATGCTATAGTTCGCGAATACCAGCATGAATTAAGTTATGTATTTTCTAGAATACTTTAGTCAATACACTTTAGGTATTTATCTTACCTTTGATTTAGTTTGGTTACATCTCTGTTACTTAGTCTGTTAGTAATTTTTTTATTGTGACTTATTTTGATTACTTAGTTTGGATAGGTTCATATTACCGGATGAGGGTGTATGTAGACCTAATTTATTTATTTTGTTCAGTATTAGTTACCATTGGATCCAATAATTTAGTTTATTTAGTATTAGTAAGAATTGGTCCATAAATTTGCCTGATCGTTCTTCTTTGGATATACTCCTATATAAATCTGGTGTCCATTGATAGTCCGATTCTGGATAAGTGTCCGATTCTTCATTTATTTTGTGTATTTAGTTGGATAGGTTCGTATTACCGGATGTGGGTGTACGTAGACCTGATCTGTTATGTGGTTTAGTATTGGTGTGAATTGGTCCATAAATTTGCCTGGTCGTTCTTCTTTGGATATGCCTTTTATGAATCTGGTGTCCACTGATAGTTCGACTTTGGATTAAGTGTCCGATTCCACATTTATTTTGGTTATTGAGTTTTGGATTCCTTTGGTATGTTTATTATTGGTATTATTTGACATTAGTGAGAATTGTTCCATAAATCTTCCTGATTGTTCTTCTCTGGATATACTATTATGAATCTGGTGTCCATTGTTAGTTCAGTTTTGGATAAAGTGTTCAATTCTTTACCTATTTTAGTTACTGATTTTTTTTTATTCACTTTGGTACATTTACTTTTGATATGGTTCGAATTGGCTCACACCTTTTCCTGGTTGTTCCGTTCTTGGATATACCCTTTATAAATCTGATGTCCATGGATAGTTCAATTTTGGTTTTAGTGCCCAATTCGACACTCAGTTATTATTATGAACTTAAGTACAATATTTAGTTTTGTTTTGACTTTTGAGCAATATATGTTAATATTTGGTAGCAGAGAGTAACATAGTAACATTTTAGTATGAGTTTGAGTCATGTATTGATTTATTTTTCCTTGACCATTAGTTTATATTTAGAAGTAATCTTGCGAATCAACGTGGATTGTTAGACTATTGTAAATTTAGTTGTTAATATTTTGAAGTTTAAAAAAAAAAATTTTTTTTGGTTAAAAAATTTTTTTTTCCCGAGTAGGAGGGGATTGTAACGGTCCACCCGTTATATTATCATTTTTAGCGCTGTAATTATTTTTAAAAAAATAATTATTTTCTCTTGACCTCCCATTTAAATTCTTTAATTTATCGTAAAGGACTTCTCATGTGACGTCACACTGTACGGAACATAGTTGTTGAACCGTTCCTTGTCGTTTAATTCGTGTTCCGTGAGAGTTTGACGTTTTCCTCGCTGACTGTGGGAGGAATGAGAGGCACTTGGCCGGTGGCTGCGAGGTTGACAGGTTGGTGTTGGTGGTTAGTACCGTAAATGGCGGTTAATTTCTTCGAAATTAATTTTTATTTCAACTAAGTTTGGAAGTATAGTAAAAAGTTACCACCACTTGTTTCCTGGAGTACGGGTTTCCTGGAGTAAGGATGGGAGTACCATCAGTGGAAGAGGAATAAAAAATTAACCGGTAAATCGTTTTTTCTACTAATGTTTTTTAGTTAACCTTGAATATATGAAATAGTTGGTTCATTGTTAAATGTTCTTAGCCAGTCCCTTAGGTGAAGGATGTAGATTATTTCGATCTTTATATTATCTTTATATCGATCTTTATATTAATGGGGTTTTTGGTTTTACATAACCAAACATTTTTGAAGTCCTCAAATTAATATTGGAAATAATTACCATTTCTCTGTACGTTTTAAACCGATTGAACATCCAATATATCTATAAATTTTCATGTCCAATATATCTATAAATTGTCATGTAACTATCTTTGTCTGGTTCAATACCATTTCATTAAGGTATATAAAATGTATGTAGATGGCTATTACTATCTTAATCTCATGTTATTTCAGATAAGTCATATTTTATATTCCTATTTCAAATGCAATGCCATTATTTGTTCATGTTTTCAAACTCAAAATAGTTCAAGGTTACCTGAGATTAGTTTTTGTTCCATTTTTAATGGTTGTTTTTTTTTATGTTATTGCTTCTAAAAAGTTTTCCTCGATTATTTCTTCTTCTCTTTACTTTTGTTTACCGGTTTATATGAGAAATCAAACGAAGTATATGTTTTTAGCCATTTGGAAGAAAACTAACCCTCATGTGATGTCGTACCCACCTTGACTACCTGGGGAAGCCACCTTGACCTTATTGCAGCTACCGCCAAGTCAAACTGGGAGTATGTTTTGGGAACAAGCTTTCTGGGGGACATTCCAGCTCCTTTTCGTCCTGCCACCTGGGCCTACGGGGGGCATGGAGGTGCATCATAGTGATGCTCATTTTCTAGGATGCAACCGCAACCTCGTTTGGGAACATTTAGTGAGGAGTTTTAGTAACTATTGGTTTTTTTTATATTTCAGACTATCTGTTAAATACACTATGTTTTTTTTCCAGATTTAGGTTACCTCTGTTTTTTTTGACATATGTATTTGTATATTAGATTATTTGGTTCCCAAACTTTGTATCTACGGTAACTTCTTGTGCACAGGAATAAGCCTAGAGAAAATTAGGTTTTTAATACTTTATTATTGCTTTGATATTGGTTTATGTAATTCGGGTAAATTTATTTTGTAACATTACTTGCTTGTTTCCCAAATATTGTATTTATTCGCTTTATTTCGTTTGTTCGGTTACTTCGTCGTTACTTTATTTCATTGCATTTGCTCGGTTAATTTAGGTCATTTTGTCGGTATTTTCCTTAACTTCACTTCTATAACGTTTATTCATTTGTATATTTAATTTTGCTTTATTCAGTATTGTATTTTCTCTTAGTGAGGCTTGGGCCTATTTATTTGTATTATTTTCATCTTCGTCGGTTTCCTTTAGTTGTACGTAGCAGGCGTACTATAACCATTTGGTAGAAGACTTATGTAATTTTGTACCCTATATGTTAGTAAGAGGTACTTATATTTAAGTTTGTAACAGATAACATTATTGTTGTTATCTTTAAAATATATATATCTTCTTGTATAACTTATGTCATTTTAGAGTCACCGCATAATATGAACTTGCTTAACTCAGAGATTGTTAAAAATCTGGTAGTTATTTTTAATAAATATGTTTATTTATTTTGTATATCATTTATTTTTATTATTCCTTTATGTTCATTATTACAGGTTTGATATATTTAATATCTGACAGCAGTATAAGATACCTGGGAGAATGATCGAAGATCATTTTCATGGCGCCCATGATTTGTTAGATTTATTTATCTTGTTCGTCTTTAGAAATTATTCATCTTCATTCCTCTTCAGTACATTATTCTTATTTTATTATTTCATATTTTAGTCATTATTACTATCTACATAGAGCTACTGTTCTTCGACAGGCATGCAAACGAGCCGTATCCATCCTTGAGTGTCAAGTTGCTCTCTTGCATCTATAGCTAGCCAACTCTATTCAGTTTGCCTCTGTCTCTTCCCACGTCTACTTATTATCCCTTCTAATTCCCCTTTCTTCAGTACTACTGCAAAGTAGTATTTTTTATTTTTCCTACTTCGGCTCAACCGCTGAAGCCCCTTCATTTTTATTTTCATAAGAGGCCCCAACTAGTTACCTTAGTCTTTTTTTTTCCTTACTTCTGTTGGAGTACCTATATCTTTCTTTTTACTTTCACTCCAACAGAAGTTTTCTTCTTTTTGTTACACTACCACGGCGTCAGGATTTTTTTTAAATAAACATTAATTATTGGTGCTACGCGCAGGACAGCGGATAGTTTGCTCTGATTGGGCATTCCAATGACTTTTGATAATGATTGATACATTTTAATTTTTATTACATTTCGATATAAATAAATAAACTTGTTTATTTCAAAATAAAAACACGTACTCTATCCTGTGAAATAACACTTTTATTTAGCAAAAACTTTCTTTGTTCATAGAATATTTTCTGTTCATATTTTAACTTAGAGAATAAAAGTTTATTATTTTTAAACATATGCAATTGTTTAAACAATATTTCACAAACAATAATAGAATTAGTTTGAATTTTGTGGAATTAAAATATTAAAATACAACAAAATATAGAGTAAGAAAATAATATATTAGATAAAGGTTGGAAGAAATTTTGGTGGAAATCAACTTGTGTGAATCGAACACCGCTGTCCTGCGCATAGCACCAAAAATTAATGTTTATTTAAAAAATTTCCTGACGCCGTGGTAATTAATCGATTTTAAATTTGCAAATTGCAAATGAAAGGTACAGTACACTTCTATAAGCAAAAAAAATTCAACTTGCTATCTGCTTTATTTTTAGTCCTACAACATTAAAAAAATTATTTTTTTTGCGAAAGCTGGATTGCAAAATTTATTTTGCAAAATCTATTAAGCCGATCTTAATGAAATTTACAGTGTTGTTTTATTATATCATAAAGTTTTTTTTTCGTAAAATATGAAGGTCCTAGGTGTAGCATAAATGGTTCAAAAACGTAACATGCGAATACTTGTTTTTGTATGGTTTTTTAGCAATTATTTCTATTTTGCAACAAGGGTGACCATTTTTTAAATTTTAACCAATTCTGTATTATATAAAATTTAATTACACAACTTTTATGTCTGTACAACTTTTCTTAGAAATGAACAGTTTTAAAGTTATAATCAAAAAACCAATAAAAAAATCGAATTTTTCTTTCATATTTTGATATTTTGAATATTTAAACAATGTTCCGGACCATTTTAAGCGGAAGGATAACTCAAATATTATTATTTGTGTTATTTTTAAGCAATTTCTGCAAAAAAAATGAGTCACCTCTCAACGTCCATCTCAAAACAGATGCGCCTTGGACTAAATTAGGAAAGCAGGAATTCAACAGTTTAGAATTTTACATTGAGTTTCCTATGGCCCGTTTTCCAATTCACCACCCTGTATGTACGTATTATTAAAAAATGTAATAATCATAAACGCAAATGAAATTAATATTAATTGTTAACCAATATGATATAATTTGTTATGTATATGTACACCTTTACCAAAAATCGTCATAAATCGCTTTCAGAGTGACTTAACAAAGGATATAAATTAATTTCTGTACAAAAACACAAACATCGGGTGTCAATTACGCTCCCAATTTGATTAACGCCCGTATAATCTTTTTACATTAACTTTTTCGAATAATTAATTAATAATTACGTCAATGTGTAACTCGAATTTTGTAATTTGTCTGTGAGTATTTGTGTTTAATTTGCCAGTATAAACAATTTATACTGGCGTGTTCAAACATGTGCCGCTGTAAAACATTAATATAACGTCCTCCATAATGACGATAAATCATTCAAGCTTTGTACGAAGTAATGGCGGCGGATATATGAAGTGAATATTCATGAAAAGGGTCGTTTGTAGCCGAGGAATTAGTGTTTCTATTTAACTTTTTAGATAAATTATCTCGATTTCAATGTTTTTTTTCTTAAAGTGTATACCAGTTAACTTTTAATGTTAGTTTTGATCTCAGGAAGTGTGGAATGTAAAGTTTGTATCTCTTAAAACTTTCAAAACTACATAATGTTTACTATCTGGGATTAAGCTATGACGGAATGGGGGTAACTGGCGTAGACATGTAGATGTCCTGTAACTGAGATTATTGTTAATTATTAAGTGTATCGAATCTCGTATGTCTCCCTTTTGTATTAACAACAGTCATCATCATCATCATTCTCTTTGCCTATCACTATGCGGGGTCGGCTTCCGTAAATGCATTTCTCCACACAATTCTATCTTGGGTCATATCAATGTTAATCCCCTTTACCAACATATCCTGCCTTATCGTCTCCCCCCAGGTCTTCTTTGGTCTTCCTCTTCTACTCCTTCCAGGAATCTGCACTTCAGCTACTCTTCGTATTGGATGATTAACGTCTCGACGTTGAACATGATTAAACCATCTTAACCTATGCTCTCTCATTTTGGCATCAACTTGTGCCACTTATAGAATTCTCCCTTCAGCTTCATTGGAATTTTTCTGTCACACAACACACCACTCGCTTCTTTCCACTTTGTCCATCCAGCCCTAATTCTACTGCATGCATCTCCATATATTTCTCCATTACTCCGTAATACCGATCGTAGATACTTAAAACTACTGCTTTTCACAATCATTTCACCATCCAAAGATACCATTTTATTTGTAGTAACTCCATCTTTAAATGAACATTACAAATACTCTGTTTTTGTCCTACTAAGTTTTAAACCTTTTTCCTCCAGAGCTTGCCTCCACTGTTCCAGTTTTTGTTCTAAGTCTCTTTCACTATTTCCTATTAACACTACATCATTAGCATACATTAGGCACCATGGAATGCTACCCTGTAGTTTCGCTGTTATCTGGTTGTTTGTATTATCAACATTATGCGACATATTACCATGTTATTGGGTCAAGTGTGTCTTACACAAGACTGCTGATAGTGCACGGTTATCATAAAGTATTATTAAATACGACACGCATTGTATATGAATTGTGTTCAGATTGTGCAAGATGCTTCTCAGAACTATTTAAAATAGAATCCGGTGTACCACAAGGTAGTATGCTCGGTCCCTTATTATACCTGGTATTAACAGCTAGACTACCAACAGTCGCAACATTTGCAGATAACACAGGTATTATCGCGTCTCACGTAGATCCCCAAAGAACTTCGCATTACTTACATGTCCACTTAATTCAAATAGAAAAGTGGTTAAAAAATGGAAACTAAAAGCTAATGAAAAAAAATGACCCGCATTACGTTTACCGTGCGAAGAGAGAGTTGTCCACCACTATATATAAACAACAAACAATTAGTAGAAGTAAATACAACTAAATACCTGGGCTGGGCATACATATCTAGATAAAAGGCTAACATAGAGGGAACGCATCTTCACCAAAAGAAAGCAGCTTGAACTCAAACCTCAACAAATATGTTTTGGATCCCGGATTCAAGATTGTAAGAAAATTAGATTTATGCAAAGCCATAATTAAACCAATATGAACCTTGTTATGGGACCTTCAGTTGTGAAGCTTAGCTAGCAACTCTAACTAAGTCATTGAGAACCATAGTGAACGCTCCCTGGTACGTCTCCAACTCAGTAATAGAGAGATACCTTAAAGTTCCAAGCATCAAAGAAGAGATTATGAAAAATACAGTAAATAAGTAGTATAAATAGGCCTACTAATAGTACGGCTCCAAATGATTTTGCGAGTGAATGTTAAACATAAAGGGAGGAGAAAAATTATAAATGTTAATTTATTTTATTAAGAGGATGGGTACGTAGTTTCTGCTCCAATGCTATTCAAATGGGATTCTTTTTTTCGAATCCTGAGAAAACTAATAAGTATTTTTGAAAAATTTAAACGCAGAATAAGAGATTACGTTATTAGCGAGGACCGAAATTCCCTGAGAAGTCCACAGCACAGATATACAAAATGTTATCATAATTTACTGCAATCTTTTTTAATTTATGTACCATTTCGGTCTAATGCTGTTCAGTTTAGTGAGGTTTCGGTAAAGTGGTTTTCGGTCCAATGAGTTCGGTTTACTGCTTTCGGTCCAATGAGTTCGGTCTACTGCTTTCGGTCCAATGAGTTCGGTCTAATTGTCGTGTACCATGAAAATCATTTATGAAAATCAAATATTTGTCAAAACTTAAAAGCCTTGATCTTTTTAAATGAGCCGTAATTAGTGAAAATAGGTATTAAATAATAAATACCTAATCATATTATCAGACAATGTACTTCTAGAAGTACGATTTAGACGGCAAAAGTAATAAATATCCACTCAACGTCGCGCACACTAAGAAATTTTCTGATAATTTTAATTAATCAGTACTCATCTACGGCGTTTCATAAATCAACAAAGAAAAAGGACAAAAATCCATTCCGCTGGCTGAGGCTACGTATTTCCCAAGGCCCATTGTTTATGAGAACAGAAGAGTCGTGAATAAGAAGTCGGCATCTGGATGTCCGCAGAATTTTCTCAGCTAAAATAATAGCCGTGCCCTTCTCGTTTTCTCTTTACGGAGGTGACGGCGTTCCAACCTCTCTAAGAATGCCATAAATTCTCTAACCTCCGACTGCCTGACAAACGGAAAATGTCCCAGTTATTTCCCTTATCAATTTGATAGAGACTCCCTCGCCCTAGAAGCTTAAAAGTATGTACAGAGAAATGAATTGTATTGATTTTTTTAAATTCCTCTAAAAAGAAAATTGTTCCCGACAAATTTAAAGGCTTGGAGAACAAGGGTGTAAAGCAAATTTTATTTATAGCAAAAATGTCATCCTCCCACGTTTTAACTAAATCAATGAAAAGTGTTTCATCCTTATTTCCAAAACAGAAGTCGTAATGAAATCATAATATTTTAATAAGTCTAATTTGATCCAAATTTTCCACAATTTATCTAATTTAATTTGGCAAATATTTTTCAGTAAAAGAGTTTAGATATCTAGGGTGGTAGTCACAGAAAACAACCCCATTGAGAAATAGCTCTCATCAAGGATAACTGCGGGGAATAGAGCATTATACTCCCTATCATCTTTGTTAAGACCTAAGCTGCTAAAAAGATAATCTAAATTAAGATTGTACATGTCAATTATTATTCGCCCAGTTGTTACATACTGGGGCATACAACTGATAAATGGACGGTACATCAGCGGGGAATATATATGCTGCTGGTATCTGAAAAAAGGTTCTCAGAATGATATTTGGCCCTCAAAGAGATGAATTGACAGAAGAGTGGAAAAGGTACCGCAGTGCTGAGTTGGTAACTGTAAGGTACTGAAAACATCATCAGACATATAAAAGCTAACCGGATAAGATGGATAGGTCATATGGTAAGATCAGAGGGAGACATGGTATTAAAGATATTGTTTTTTGAGAGAGAAGATGCTAGAAGATCGTTAGACCCTGCCAGAAAAAGATGTACTGATGATGTTGAAACAGATTTATCTAGGATTGGGGTACAACAACGGGAAATAGAAGCACAAGATCGTAGAAGATAAAGTGCTCTAGTGGATGCGGCGAAAACTCAACCCGAGTTGCAAAGCTAGTCAAGAAGAAAAAGAAGAAATATTTTTCAAAGTTTCATTACTATTATTATCTGCTAAAGGTTTGCTCAAAGTAAGCATATTCTTCTAATTATTCTAATTTCTTCAAATTATTTGTGTGATCATAATGTCTATTGACCAAGATTTTCTCTCTGTTAACGTTCCAGTGATGCTATAATAGTTCAGTGTTTTAATTGTTTCAAAAGTCTATCAATTATTCGTTTCTTCTCTCTCCGGCTGAAGACTATTATAGAAACACTTTTTCTAAGAAACAAATATCAGACAATGTTGCTGAAAATATTAGAAAACGATATAATCGAGGAAAACTGAAAAAACTCGAAGATAACATAATTAATGCAGTAACAGTACCCTAATAGCACACGACGTCCTTTGGACGTCCAAAATAGGTCCATTTTTGGTCCTTACGTCCATGGACTATAAACGGACGTCCTTTGGACGTCCCATGTTGGACGTCCTTCGGATGGAATAAATATGGACGTCCTTTGGACGTCCGACGTTGGACGTCCTTCGGGCGGAATAAATATGGACGTCCTTTGGACGTCCGACGTTGAACGTCCATACTGGACGAAATACGGACGTTTTATGAACGCTTATATATTTTATATTGGACACATTATTACGGGATCAAATAGCAAAATAATTCAATAAAATATTAACTTACGCGTTAACTTTACGTTAATGAAATACAGTCAAACCTGTCAGTAACGGCCACTAAAATGAAAGAACTATTGGCTGATATAGAAAGGTGGCCGTTATTGCCAGTTTTTGTAGTCTAGATATACAGTAAAACTTGTGTTACTGGCCACCTGATAAAATCGGCCACCTGTACTAACGGCCAATTTAAAAATTCCCCAAACCAATTATATCTAGACTACAAAAACTGGCAATACCGGTCACCTTTCTATATCGGCCAATAGCTTTTTCATTTTTAGTGGCCGTTACTGACAGGTTTTACTGTAATTGGTTTGGGGAATTTTTAAACTGGCCGTTAGTACAGGTGGCCGGTGTTTGCAGGGGGCCGGTAACACAGGTTTTACTGTAGTTTAAATCGAAAAGATTAAATCTTAATTCAAAATTGTATATATACAATTATTACAATTATAAACTATATATAGTTTAGTATCCAAAACATGTTTTTGATTTTATGTAATGTAATGAAAATCTTATTTGTAAATTATTGGTTACAACTGTTTAACAATAGGAAATATTCAAGAATAAATAAAATAAAAGTTTAATCCTAACAACACAAAACATTCCAGGAATGTAGGTACTACCGTTCTATTCCGTGAACATCTATCTGATTAAATTATGGGTGGAAAGTTACCACAAGATATTCTATGAACATAGTACAATGTCTTCCTGGAGGGGTAAAATTTTCCATTACAAGATTTTAAGAGAGGCCATTTACTATTCAATTTGCGTTCATTTTCAAATTTGCCGCGCGAGTATCTATGTAGCGTCACGTGGTCATTGGCATTCATTGGTCATCACATTTCATATATTTATTTCATTTTCATGGATAACCGATAACCTAAAAATTTAGTAAAAATTTTGATTGGAAAAAAATGCATCGATAACTGTCGATAAGGGGGTGTGGGAAATGGAAATTAGTGGCTTTTTTGCTGTACTATCTGCCAGTTTTTGCTCTGGGCTCTGGCTGGATCTCTTGTTTAAACAATTTTGTAAGTATTATAACATCCGTTTTCAATTTTCTTTATTCTTTATGAAACGAATCATTTATACATGCATATTATTACCTGTAAATAGGTACCTATTTCTTTTGATTTTTAATTGTAAAGAATAGAAAAATTACCGTTCATTTTAATTTTTTTTAGAATCAGCTGAAAGTGGCCTACAAAAAAAAACCAAGAAGGAAATGTATAGCCTTGTGGCTATGAAAGGCAAAAGAGAGATATAAAAAGTGTATTGGCTAGTTGGAAGAAAGTCCACATTGTCCATGCATAATAAGTTATTACTTTATCAACAAATATCAAGAAGATAGCAGGGTCACGAGCATCAACTTCATAAGTTCAAGAATATCGAGGAAATCCAGCTCCTCGATACTACTGGGCAAACTAGAAGATTGAAGAGGACAAATCCTTTTGAACTAGTTTGAGTGATAGGTGATAGTGAAAAACGGAGCATAGTGCTTGTGTGCTGTGCCTGTGTATGTTAGAATAATAGTGCACGATCTTGTTAGATTAGATAAGAGACGCTATGGGGTAAGCTCTTCATTTTAAGAAACAGTAGTAATTTAGGTTAAATTAAAATTGCTCATTGGTCAATTATGACCAGATTGTTTTTTTATGTTTGGCAAAAAGGACTTAAGTCAGAATTGCACATTGATAATGTTTTGATGATTTCTGGACCAGAAAAAAACTGTTGTAGATGTAAACTGTATGTACAGTAGAATCTACTACAGTACTGTAGAAATCATCAAAACATTATCGATGTGCAATTCTGACTTAAGCCCTTTTTCCCAAACATCAGAGAATTGTAATGTACAATAATTCTCCTATCTGCTTTTTCATGAATTTTGTAGGAGACGAAAAACCATTTTTAGGATCATCTGCTTTCACATGTAAATTTTGACATGTTTTGTAGTAAATAGATATTCTTGTTCTCATGATCATTTTTCAGTGCGTCACAGTTTTTCGATTTCTCTCTAATGCATTAAGTTAGATGAGACGGAAAAAGCGGTAGCTCCGTGATTAAACACAAAAATAATGCAGCATTACAATGGTTATATACATAAGATGTCTATTCCTAACCTACGTTTGATTCGTTGATATTTAGAATGCGCGTTTTTTCTAGCCAATCAAATACACATATTACGAACATTTGACGAAAACTTCGTCCATTTTGGCCATTTTTTAGAAGTGTCAAAGAGTCAAGTGACGGTTATTATTCAGGTCAGTATTTTGTGTACCTGTCATTTTGAAATTTCGAATTCGACTTCACTTGTGTTTCACAACGTCTTTGTGCATTATTTTGTGTTTTGGTTTAGAATTTAGTTCGTTAAAAGTTAGTCATTGGCGTGAGGAGACTAGAGACATTCGAGATGTACCGAAGAGTGCTAAATATCTCATGAGTAGATAGAATAGCCAACGTGGAGGTAATGAGACTTACGCATAAGGAACGAGAACTAACAAATAAGAAGAAAACTGAGATATATGGGACATGTGATGAGAGATGTATATCTAATACTCCAGGTCATTCAAGGAGACGTAACTCATGGCTGAAGAACCTTAGGAACTGGTTTGGATGTAATAACAATGAATTATTTAGAGCCGCGGTTTCAGAAATAAAGATCGCTCTGATGATTACCGACTTTTGAAGCGGAGACAGCACCTAGAGAAGAAGATAAAAACACAGTTTATGGATAGTTTTGTGTCATTTTTTAATGTTTCCATATTTATAAAATTAATTAACAATATTGTTTACTTTTTAATTTTATTCCCCTTTATAAAAAATACCTACATGTTAACATATTGTGTAAAAATCAAATCTACTAAATTACTAATTAGTTTAATTCCACAAGTAATTTTCACCTATGGCTAAGTACGATTGTGGCATCTGTCAGATTCGTCAATAATTACATGAAATAAGTCTCGACACACCCAATACAGTATATGACGTCATAATTAATGACGCACTGAAAAATGATCATGAGAACAAGTATAGTTGAATTTACTACAAAACATGTCAAAAAATATATGAAAACAGGATGTGACTATAAAAAAAGTTTTTAGTCTCTCTTACAAAACTCATGAAAAACAAATCGGAGATATGTCACATCGGTGACTATATCCAGGGAATGTCTAAAAAATATACTTTGATGTCCCAAGAACCAAATATAACCTACAGTCCATCTAATTTACTTACCGTTGCACGTCATTATCTACGCCAGAGATCTAAGTTGACATAGTTGCCAAAGTATAAAAAGATCCTGAATCCATTTTAAATCAAATTTATCACATAATTATTGTAAACGTGGATTATACAACAAAACAAATTAATATTCAATGTACATAAGTAAAAACTTAAGAAATAGAGAACAAGAATTAAGTTATAATCTTTTAAGATTTGCAGTGCAAGCGTTTTTGCACTGCATTGTTAATAATTAAAAAACGGCAAAAAGTTGTCAGATACCTCGATTATTCCAAGTCGTTATAAAATTAGGTGAAATTTATATTTTTATAGTAGAGGATCTTTTTATAGTAAAGTAAATAATAAAAACAGTAAATATAATAAATAAAACAGATACTTATAGTAAAGAATATAAACAAATATGAAGTGTCATCACCGCAACTGTCAAATAAATGTTACCAATTTATTCTAAAATGTCACCTTCGTTCGATTACAGTTACAGTGTGATCCGAACAAATCTGCTTCATAAAAACACTTTATAATCTATTTATACAAATTAAATGAAACATATTATTGTGTATTTCTTTAGGTTAACATTAATAGAAATCTTCAAATATTATTTCTACGCGTATATAATAAAATATGTCTAGTGGCTGTAATTCCAGTGTACTCGGCAAAGTGATTCTAAAAAAGAACACACCTACCGCCTAAATATTTCGTGTTGGTATCATGCGACGTCACAGGCTACGACGCGGATGACGCGCAACAGTTTTAGTAAATTAGACGAAGTATGTAGATATATACAGGGTGTAACAAAAATACAGGTCATAAATTTAATCACATATTCTGGGACCAAAAATAGTTTGATTGGACCTAACTTACCTTAGTACAAATGTGCACACAAGAAAAGTTACAGCCCTTTGATGTTATATAAATATTATATATATAATAGCACTAAGGGCCTTAGAGGCCCATGGCTTGAAAAGTTTGTTTTTTTTTTCATTTTCACGTTTCTTTATGTACTGAGATCTTCTCTGGCTTGATATGTGATTTTTCTTCATTCCTTCCTGTTATTCATTTTTCTTTTCTGACCCTGTAGCACCATTCTTTCCAAATCTTTTTCGACCTCTTGCTTCCATCTATTTTTCGGCCTTCCTCTTCTCTTTCTTGAAGTTGTAGTGTAGTTTAGTACCCTTTTTGGAGTCCTCGTGTTTGGCATCCTTTCAATGTGACCTCGCCATCTAAGTCTCTGTGCCTTTATCACTCATTTGAAGTTACAAGATGAAGTGATTTTTTCCAATATATCGAAAACTATTAGAGATTTTTTATTGAAAATGGACATGTGGCATTATTATGGCAGCAGTATCTTACGAAAAAACTATAGTAAAATTTGGACACCCCATAAAAATTTTATAGGGGTTTTGTTCCTATAAACCCCCCCCCAAACTTTTGTGCATGTTTCAATTTAATTATTATTGTAGTACCATTTAAACACAACGTTTTAAAAACTTTTTTGCCTCTTATTGCTTTTTCGAAAAGTCAATTTTTATCGAAATATTTTGAATATTTGTCAAATCCACCACATATTTGTATATGGTTAAGTACGATTATGGAGACTTAATAATAATATGCAGACTTATTTATGCTTTACATTGTTAGGTATATTTTGAACCATAGTAAAAAAGAAGCCAGATCTCGATAAAACGTGCCTTATCGAAAAAATACAAAGAGGCAAAAATGTTTTAAAAACATTCTGTTTAACTAATGGTACCTCAGTAATAGTTTAATTGGAACGTACACAAACATTTGGGGGGTTTAAAGGAACAAAACCCCCATAAAATTTTTATGTAGACATGTTAAAAAAGAAGTCGCAACTCGATAAAAACTGCCTTATCTGAAAAATACTAAGAAACAAAAATATTGAATTTAACTAATGGTACCACAATAATAAAATTGAATTGGAACGTACACAAAAGTTTGGGAGGATCTAAGGGATCAAAACCCCCATAAAATTTTTATGGGGTGCACAAATTTCACCATAATTTTTCTTTAAGATATTCCTGCCATAGTAATGCCACATGTCCATTTTCAATAAAAAATCGCTAATAGTTTTCGATATAATCGAAAAAATCTATTTTCATTTTGTAATTTCAAAGGGCTGTAACTTTTTTTATGTGCATATTTGTACTAAGGTAAGTTAGGTTCATTCGAACTATTTTTGGTCCCAGAATATGTGATTTAATTTATGACCTGTATTTTTGTTACACCCTGTATATACAGCCCATTACGCACCACCTTAAAAATTGGGCATTTTTGATGTCTCGAATTTCCTAAACATGTTGCATCTAAGTGATTTTTTTATAATATTCTAGCCTAGGCCCTAGGCTATAGGTTAAGTACCTCCTTATGCTTGTCATGCACAGGGAGCTATACTGTATATATTATATCACATCGCTCTCTATAGTAATGAGTGAGCCTGCACATACGGAACCATTTGTTTCCTGTCTGCAGGCTCACTCATTACTATAGAGAGCGATATGATATAATGTACATATATTACAGCATAGCTCCCTGTGCATGACAAGCTTAAGGAGGTAACCTATAGCCTAGGCTATAATATTATAAAAAAATCACTTAGATGAAACAACAGGTTTAGGAAATACGAGACATCAAAAATACCCCATATTTAAGGTGGTGCGTTAATTTCTTGGAGAAGTGTATAGTAATTTAATGTAAATAATGTAATATCCAATAATTGTAATTTAATATAAGATGTAATATATAAGTTCCTTAAAAAATATATTTTTTATTTCCCACGACATTAGATGGATGTTCGGCAGCAAGACATTGGACCAAACTGGGATGTCCTATGAAGGCCCAATTGACGTCCACCGAATGTCCCTTCGGATGTTAAGTGGACCTCCATTGAACGTTTGGCAACGCGGCATTTGGACCAAAATTGGACGTCCTGTTAAGGTCCAATTCACGTCCCCTAGGACGTCCGGTTAAGGTCCAATTTACTTCCGAATAAGGTCCAATTTACGTCCGATTAAGGTCCCATTTACGTCCGATGAAGGTCCAATTTACGTCTTATTAAGGTCCAATTTACGTCCGATTAAGGTCCAATTTACGTCCGATTAAGGTCCAATTTACGTCCGATTAAGGTCCCATTTACGTCCGATTAAGGTCCAATTTACGTCCGATTAAGGTCCAATTTACGTCCGATTAAGGTCCCATTTACGTCCGATTAAGGTCCAATTTACGTCCTATTAAGGTCCAATTTACGTTCGGTTAAGGTCCAATTTACGTCCGATTAAGGTCCAATTTACGTCCGATTAAGGTCCAATTTATGTCCGATTAAGGTCCAATTTACGTCCGATTAAGGTCCAATTTACTTCCGATTAAGGTCCAATTTACGTCCGATTAAGGTCCAATTTACGTCCCCTAGGACGTCCGATTAAGGTCCAAATTACGTCCGATTAAGGTCCAATATACGTCCCCTCGGACCTTAGATGGACGTCCAATGGACGTTCGGTAGCGCGACATTTGGACCAAAATAGGACGTATAAAGGACGTTCCTCGGACGAAAACGGACGTCCAATGGACGTCCCTAAAGTCCGTGAAGGACGTCCAATGGACGTCCATTGGACGTCCTTGTGCTATTAGGGTATCACTTAGGAGAGAGAAGTAACCAATAATAACATACCAGAAAAGAAAACCCCACGGTTTAGAGACGAACTGAAGATAAAATGTGAAGAAAGACGAAAGCTTTTTTACAACAAAGAAACAATCAAGAAAAAAACAAACACGTCAGCCACACAAACACAACCACTATCATCAAATCAGAAACGAAACCAACACTAGTAAGGTAAATAAAAACGGAACACTGATAGAGCTTCCCAAACAGATGGATTACGACTTCTACGGAACACAAAGAGAAAAATGGAGAATGATCAGAACACAAAGAAAAGAGATGAACGAACTAAACAAATGAAGCACATTTAGAAGAAAACATATAGATAAACTCCGTTTGAGCTTTATTTTCTAAAGGTGACGATAATGAACCCCATAACACCCGAAGTGACGACAAACGAAAAAATAAACATTAAAAAAGGAGGGGTAAAGGAAATATTAAGATATCTGATGCTCGGAATGGAAGCTTGGACATTGAAGAGACAACACATAAGAAGAATAGAAGCGTTCGAAATGTGGTGTTACAGACGACTATTGAAAATTCAGTGAGTTCAAAGGATTACCAATGTTGAAGTGCTACGACGCTTAAATAAGGAGTTAGAAATTATGAAGAGTATAAAAACTAGAAAACTGGAATATTTGGATCACATTACCAGAGGAGGAAAATACGACTTGCTGAGAATTATTATGCAAGGAAGGATCCAAGGAAGAAGAAGCATAGGAAGAAAACGCATCTCCTGGCTGAGGAACCTTAGAGAATGGTTTAACTGTAGTTCATTACAACTGTTCAGAGCAGCAGCCAACAAAGTGACCATAGCCATTATGATATCCAACCTCCGATAGGAGAGGGAACTTTAAGAAGAAGAAGAAGTGATGCTCGCAATTGTTACTGCAGATTTGTTCCTGCACATCAAGAGTCTATAATATATCTATTTATTACAAAACTTGGGCTTGCTGCAATCATGCAGCAAGCGTGATTGCAGCATAATGTTTCAGTATTGACTTTGACAGTTAATTTGACGGTTTTTAGGTATCTTTTATTTGCTCAATATTATATCAAATTATAATTGTATATTTTAACCTTCTTGGATTTATATAATTATTACAGCGATGAAATTGGGTTTCCGTTATTAAAATCATTTTGTCAGACATATTTTAAACGTCTGAACATTCCTCAGTGGGTGTTATTTAAGACAAATTTAAGAAAATTCCGGTATAATCCATAGTATGAAGTCGTTGGGGTAGGTGAGAAAGCCATTTTAGCATTTTAGCATTTCATTTGATGCTTTATTAAAAATTCCTGTAGTGTCTTGTAAGACAAGAACATAACAAGGTATTAGCATGTGAGAAGTCAAAGCGCCATGCCAGCGAGGAGGCCCTTATCCATAACGAAGAATTTCGAGGGTTTGCACATACATCATATTTCAAAGGAATATGGAAGTAGAAATCGCAAAAAACATCCGAATGGTATAATTTGCATACATCAAAATATGAGTCAGTCATGTCTGAGCCTGTGTTCGTGCTCGTGTGGTAGATTTGAGCAGACAGAATACAAGTTACCAGAGACGGTCTTCATAGAAAAGAGCCAAAGAAAATTTTTCGTTTTTTCTTAGTATGATTCCTTAGGTCAAAAAATTTAATTCTGATGAAAATTTATAACAAGTGCTGGATCTGTAGACAGGTTCTAGGAAATTTTGAAAAAAATTTCATGCAATCTTAAGGGACTTCCTTTCTTATATCGTAAGAGAAAATCACTTAGTCCAAGCTGTAGGTGAAAAAAAAAAAAGAATAATTCAAAAATTTTGAATCCTATCAGACCTCGTTGAGAACGTACAGCTAATTTTGGGTATTTTACCTATCTATTTATAACGTTTTTAAGTTGTAAAATTTGCAATTTTTGGAAATTTCTAATTCTGCAGCTGAAGATATTTTTATTTAGAAAAACAACTAGGTATCAGTTGTAGAACATTAAAAATCTATATTTTGAGCTATAGTAAATTAGTATAGTAATTTGTTATTGCAAAACAGCTTAACTACAATTTTAATTAACAACACATTACATTTGACTATCCTAGGAGGACTCTATTTCCTCCTCTTCTTCTTATTTACGTACCATCTCCACGACAAGGTTGGCAATCATGATTGCTATTCTAACTTTTAACACTACAGCCCGAAAGAGTCCAATTGAGCTACATCCAAACTAATCTTTGAGGATTCTCAGCCAGGACATTTTTCTTCTACCTATGCTGCGCCTTTCTTGAATCTTTCCCTGGATGATTAAATTTAGTTCATATGCTGTCACCATGTGTTATATGACCCAAATATTGTAGTTTTCTTATTTTGATAGAATCCGGTATCTCTCCTCTATTCTTCTTTGTAATTCTTCATTAGTTATTCTGTCTGTCCAGATTTAAAATACTTCCAATGTATTGAGATATTGTTTGTTGAGAGTCCATGTCTCCCCGCCATACAAAAGAACAGAAAATACATAACCCTTTAGTACTCCTTTTTCTAAGATTTAAGCTGATAATTACTCTACTGTATAATATTTGTTTCATATTATTCAATGCATTTCTTGTCGCCTCAAACGTTGTCAAAATACTTCACTACGACATGGTAATACAAAAAGGTTTTTAAAATTAAATTCCAATCTTTTGTATTAATAATTTTAAAAGGTATAAATGAGCCACTTCCTAGACTTTTCATTTCTTCGTGTTAAAAGGGAAAACATATTTTGTATTCTACAAATTTTTGGAATGTGAATTTCTCATAAAATTCTCCTAGGTCAGCAGAATAACGATTGAAGTAATGTTGAGACTGAGAAATATTAATTTTTTTAAAATACTCCTGCCATAAGAAAGCTGCATGTCCATTTTCAATATAAAATCTCTAACACTTTTCGATATCTCCTTCTTCTTCTTCCTTTTGTATAGATATGATTCTGTCTGTTTTTTCAATGTGCCTCTAGTAAGTTGCCGTTTCATAGATTTTGTGGTCTTCCCACTGATCGTCTTCATATTGGGAAACCGTCTCTCGCTGTCTTTACTACCATATTTGTTGTCATTCGGCCTATGTGGTTCTTCCATTTTACTTTTATGTTTCTTGTCCAATTATTAATGTTGTCCACCTTGAATTTCCAACGTATATCTGCGCTTTTTCGAAAGGTTTTCATCTTCGCTGTTTCCAGCAATCTTCTATTATTCTCTGTGTCAGGTTGGGTTCCTGCCGCGTATGTCATTATTGGTCTGCTGAATCTTTTATAAATTCTGCCTTTGATGTCTTTTTCGATATTTTCATTTCTCCATATTGCGTCATTCAGGCAGCCTGCGGCTCTGTTTGCACTATTCACTTGATCTTCCACTTCTGTTTCGCGCTTTCCGTAACTACATAGGGTGATGCCTAGATATTTGAACTTCATTGGTTTTAAGTCGTTTTTCTCCCATTTGGTATCCTTTTTTTAGTTCTTACTTTTTTATTATTGCATTTATGATCACGTTGAATAATTAAGGACTCGGGGACCCATTGCCACGTTTCAATATATTGGAAAAATCGATTTTTATTTTGTAACTTCAAAATGCCGTAACTTTTTTATGTGAACATTTGGACTAAGATAGGCTAGGTTCAATCGAACTATTTTTGATCCCAGAACATGTTATTTAATTTAGGACCTGCCTTTTTGTTTTACTCTGTATAATTAGCGGAAAAAATTACTAAAATATTAATTATTGCCAAATAATAATAGCACAATTAAATGTAGCGAATCACTTATGATCGAATATTTTCTTAGGTACACTGACTGATACACCTCTGTGCGATTGAACCTAGCAAAAAAGCATGCATATAGTTGAAAAAATTTTAGATGGAGCCTGTTCGTGATTGGCATAAAATATCCGGAGACATCGCGGTGCCATAGTGACTACTTTTGTTTAATCAGATGTCGCCATTATAATTAACACGGTTCAGCGTGGAATGTTGCATAGTGATCTGAGATGATAATTCAACGGGGTATATAATAACGGTTCAGAATAGAGTTGGGATATTATTGTGCTAAAATTGGATTGTAGTCAAACAATTTAAAATTTTGCAACTTTACAATTCTACGGGTTCTAGATATTCAATTGGCTACTACCATTATTGCAAACTCATTATTAGCGTCAGTTTTTAGCTGTTCTTATTAGCTGTTCAAAAATTTAGCCCTGTCCATTGTCGAATGTTTCTGAGCCACGATAGTCGTTTCCTTCCTAGTCTTCTATTTCCCTTATTCTTACCTTTTACTATAAGTTGAGCATATTGGTACTTATTATTTCTCAGTACGTGGCCTAGGTATGATGTTTTTCTAACTTACACTGTGTTGAAAAGTTATCTTTCCTTGCCTATGAAAATATATAGCCTACAACAATAATATTATCTTATTCTTACTAGTATGGAAGACTATAGCCCACATGCCAAAATTTGCTGTACACAGAGAGTTCAAAATATTATGTTGTTTCAGAAGAATGATTCTGTTCGTAAATCAATCAAAATCATAACGTAGTTTAGAAGTGACCGCATGTAATTTTGACTGTTTATGTACTATTATGTATCACTTTATCAATCAAAGATAGAGAAAAAAATTTTAATTTTTTAATTATAACGCGGGCACATAAATTTGATACACCCTGTATATTGATTTGTAACTATTTAGTAGAAGGTAGCTTTTACGCAGTGGGTTTCTCCTTAATGAGTTTTTCCCTGAAGACTTAAAGACATTTGTAAATACAGTGAAGTGCATTGACAATTTATTTCGGATTATAATTTAAAAAGATTGTTTGTTACGGGAAGGTAAAATCCACAGGTAGCTGTAATTATTAGTTTTTAGAAAAATAAAGGTAGAGAGATTTGGAATTTTAAGGCTGTTTGTTTTAAGCACAAGAATATTTGTATAATTTCCGGAAAGTGATTAGGATGAGTAGAAGTATTGTTTGAAAGAATGCCTGGGTTTTTCGAATGAAAAAGAGGAATGTGGAAAGAGAAATGTTTCTGATTGGCTTGGCAATTTGGAATGGGAAAAGGGAAGTTTGAATGTTGAGACAGTTTGGAAAAGAAAGAGGACTGTGTGGCCGGCATCCTAGAAGGGCAGTCGAAAGTTTTCGCGGATAGTTTAGAAGCAAGTACTAGTGTTTGTTTGTTAGTGGAGAGTAGCTGAAAAGTGGAACGAGAGACAAATCAAATCGAGAATAAATACCTTTTTAATTCTGTAAAGTCCAAGAGAGTAAGTTACAAGAAGTATTGTTATTAAAATTATTTGTGACACCACGTTAAAAGATACTTGGGTCTCAGGGTATTATTATTGAGAGAAAGAGAGGAGAGAGTTTTGGAGTTTATTGAACGAGTACTGGTCAAAAGCGGCCTGGCTTATGTTTTGGAGAAATAGTTGCTGGTATGCTGCTGGATTGCTGCTGAGAACGGAGAGGGCTTTGATTGGTAGCCTAACATAATCAACAAGGAAGAGCTGTTTGGGTCAAGAGGAGAGATCATTGTGTGTGAATCAAAAAGGTCAGTCAATAACTTATGTGATAGATTTTCTTTATAATCAAAAGTTAAAATATTAGCGTAAAAGCATATGAATTAAGATTACAATATTTCAATAATTTAATAGGAAGTATAAGTAGTTTTGCAAATACCTAAATTTGTTTGTTTAGCTTATATTATAAATGGTATCAGGAACAAAGCGATAAATAATTGTTTAAATTAGATTAATTATATGGTAAAAGTTTCATTTGGACATTTATGCCCACAGGATTTAATTGATAGATTTTCAGAGCATTAATTTTGATAATAAAGGTATTTGTATGTGCTTATTTATGATTTTTCTATTTATTTCCTTTTCCTATTTTATCCCGATAAGGATCAACTAAGAGATACTGAAGCCACGAGAAAGGATAAGTACAACCTAAGATAATTTAGTTATTTTTTTATGACAAAAAGTTACCCTGAGTTTTTTCTTAATTTTTTTTGTATGATTTGCGTCAATTCAATAATTAATTAAATAAATACTAATTAAAATAAAAGTAATAGAAAGCAGATCATAACAGTACATAATATATTTAATTTGTAATTTTTTGTGTAATCACAAATTTGTTTAATACGTAATTCTATTTCTTGGAAGGACCAGTTCCTTTTGTTCATATTATCTTATCAGTATCGGTGCATTTTTTGCTATATCTAGTTTTCCCTGTCGTTCTATTACCTCTGCGTTTATTTAGCATTCCTTAATTTCTTGCAGATTCTTTGACCTTTATCCTCCACTCTTAGTTATTCCTCCTGAATTCCATTCTATTATTTTGTATGTCACAGCTTCATATCTTGCTCGCTAGATGTGACATTGCTGTATTATGGTCACAATATCGTATTTCAATACTTTCTTAATCTCTGCATTTGTTTTGCTTCTATATTCATTTTAAGTTGTTATAGATTTGTCCTAATATGATCGTGATATTATTTCTTTGCACTATTCGTGTCTTTTTCACCTTTTTTAGTCATTGTCATTATTGCTGCATATCTCAATATTATTATATTATAGGTACATATAATAATATGTTCATCTTAGCTTTCTTCGTCAGTATTTTGCTTTTAAATAATCCTTTATTTGTTGTTTTTTTTTGTTAACCTATATGCGATCAATTTGTGTGTAAGTTTTCTGATGTGGACCCTCCACATTACTTTATGTATGTATTCTTTAAATGTTATTGAGCTTATTATCACTTTGGTTCTTTTTCCTAAGGTTCAAAGTCTTAGGCCATTTTCATTCGTATTTTTGTGTACTGTAGGCTTTTCTGCAATTTGTTGTAAAAATCCTCTTTTTCAAAAATCCAATCTGAGCGTTTTAGTCACCAGTCTCCTGCTACAGCTGTCATTTTCTTTGGGAATTTTTGCCATCTCTTCTTCTACGTTATCATATTTTTTTTTCGTCTGTTGTTTGTTTTTGTAGCCGAATTTAGGTTTAAACTGATATATTAAATGTGTATTATTCTTGGATTTTTAAATATAATATAAACCTTAAGCTTGCCTAGACCACTGTTGTTAGATATAGCAACATAACCAAAGTGTTACAATCTCTGAATGTTATTTTTTTTGTAACGAATTCAGTTTTTATACCCCATGAAAACAATCATTTAAAAATTGAAAAATTACTATCCACTATTTTTGAACTCGAATATCGTGAAAAAAATTGCGTACTTTGGGATTTAGTTTGCAGTAGCTCTTTTGTTTATAAACATTATTATACTAAAATCACAATAAAGATGTACTAGAAATAAACAAAACAACACGTTGACTGGTACGAGGAGAACTCCCAAATCATGATTTGGGATTTAGAATGTAGTATGTATATGTTACGGTTGATGTAATAAATCCGGTCTGTATTAATAATTACCGGTAAATATTAATAGTAACCGTAGCAGCTGGTCAATGTGATTAATAATGCCTTTATCATTAGATTTACCGGTTATTATTAATACTTTCCTAACAATTCTGGTTAATGTAATAAAAACGCATTTTGGGCTTCACTATTGTTTATTTATGAAATTGTTAAACACGTAAATAGAATTGATCAATAGAAAACCCAACTGGACACCTTATAAGTAAAAACAAACTCATACACACATTAGGATTTAAGTTACTAGACTATAGTTACTAGATTTTATAGAAAAGGCTCTTGTGACACTTAAAATTACAAAGAACGCTTAATTTTTTTGAGTTTGCAGCGTTTTTAATTGAATTGGCCACTACAATAATTGCCATGGTGGAATCCTTGACTGCCTAATTCGAATCTTTACGAACGCATTCACTGAGACCTATGCCAGTACCAGGCGCTTCTTTGACTGAAATAAGTGTTTCCTTGCAGGTGGAAAATTCGTTTCTTGCATGAAGTTGGTATTGCTTATTTTCATGCTTATTGCCTAGCTTGTATAGCTTTTCATCTATAACAGAAATAATAATGGCCATAATGTTTCGGCTATCGGCCTTAGCTCTCTCAACTTCTGGAATTCGCACTTTAACACTTTGACCTACTTCTTCAACAGTGAATCTATCGTTAGAATGCTTTAACATTTTGTCAGATTCTTTTATAAGTGACTGTTTAGCAAGATCCCGAGTCTCCTGAATTTTCTTTTGCAATTGCACTGCCATCTTCTTCGTCTCCCTCATTTTCTTTAACGCCAATTTAGCATTGTCTTTCTCATTGACAGCAATTATTGCAGATGCATTATGTTGGATTGGGCTGTTGGTGTTACCTGTATCCTCAGTATTCGCTAACTGTGAATCATCGGTTGAACTGTTGAGTTCCATATCACCAGGGTGCTTTGGTCCATCATCAGCGTCATCAGAATGATCTGCCATTATCGCTTCTAAATCTTCTTCTGATTTCGGATAAAGTACCAGGAGGTAAAGATGTTTTTAATCTTACTTTAGCCTTATGTATTTATACATTAAATAGTGTATTACACAGTGGCCGCTTCCGGCTGCGGATTGACTAACACTGTAGTATGCACTATGCGCCATATTTAGCTCTGATATGTCGCAGTAACTAATAAACCTTCCTACACTCAGCAAGTTTCTACGCTCTTGAAATTTATCACATTTACCGTTCTAATCCGGGATTTATTAATAATTACCAGTCGATGTGATTAATTCTGCCATATTTATTACTTTTACCTAGCTAGGTATATAGTTTGTATTAATAGTAACCGATAATTATTAATAATTTCCAATGAATCATACTTACCGTAACATATATATTGTTATATTTCTTTTTGATATGAAAATTAAATTTTGATAATTATAAACAAAATTCAATTTAATATAAAATATTTTCAATTTTCTCAACCACGGGCATATAAATTTAAAACAACCTGTATACAACAAATTGTTATATGTAATTTTAAGAAGTGATTAGAATAAGCGTACGAAACTCGGAACAATGTGCTTAGATAAACAAAGTGAATGACGCGTACCATTATCGTTCTTCTCGGAAGGTCGATCATTAGCCTATGCTCAATAAAACTCAGTGAAATAGATGATAGTTCATTATCGTTTTTCGCGGAAGGTTTCGATCATTAGCCTATGCTAAATAAGACTCATTTGAAAGAGAGAATAGGTCATTAAAATTTGTAAATAGTTAGAAAGTATTTTAGAATGGGAATTAAATATTTTCTTTTGAAATCCATTAAGCATATTTAGAAAGATTAAAAATTGGTTTTGAGGAATATTACGAATGAGAGTTGGTGGTGGAAGATTGATTTGTGAATCTGGAAGGGATATTTAGAAAGTAGGGGAATGGATGAAAAAGTGAGAGCAGAATGTTTTGAGCTGTCGAGAAGTGAAGTCGAGTAGTAGACGGTAGTGTACGGAGAGTGAGAAAGCCGGTAGTTCCGTGAGTGTGGAGTATCTATCGTGGAACGAGAAGTAGGCCAGGTCGAGAGTAAAAGAACCTCCTTGAGCCAAGAGTGTCCCGGTAGCTGATAGCAGTTTCGAAAAAGGTAGAACACAGCATCACGACCGAAGCAGGAACGAGAGCTATTCGAGCTAGTTTTTCAAAGGAGTACATTACTGGAAGCCAGGACGAGGTTTGATCGCAGCCAAGGATAGCAGGAACGGGTTTTGTGTGAGGACATTTTCAGTTCACCAGGAAAAGGTCAGTCTCATTTGTTTGGACATGAATGTATGGTTTTTTCGTATTAAATTCCACATAAAAATTGAATAACATAATCAATAATATCAGAAAAGCTTCATCAAACTTAAATAGAGTTGTTGCTAATAACTCCTAAGAGTTAAATGTTAATAAAAACTTTCAATTGAAAACCAAAAGGAAATAAGATTCCCATTTGTAAATGTTATGTTTTAAGAATAATAAGAAATAGCAAATATTAAACAGTGATTGCTTTTTAAATAAAATAAAAAATATTTTGATTATAATTGTAACCCATATGTGTATTTTTTTTACTCTTTTCTTTTCTATCCCGATTAGGAACCATTAAGAAATATTTAGAATCCACGAAAGTAAGTAATTAATTTATAATTCGCCCTGAGATTGAAAACATATTGATATGTGATCTGGTTAATTAATTAGATTAGTATTAATACATTGATTAAATTAAGTGACATATAAGAATATCATCTCATATCAATAATCAAGATCACATCAACTGTCGTCCAACGTGGAAAGCATTGTAAAGTATTTCTGGTGGCAAATTTGAAGGATAGAAAGAGTAGAGCCGGTATTTGAAAATTTATATGCCTGTGGTAAAAAGTGAGATACTTACATTTGATAACATAAAATTTTAGATCTCTTTAGGTACAAATTTTACATAACTTATTTTAATTTTTTTTTACGATATTTACATTTCATATATTTATTGACAATTTATAATATTTGGGTGAGAAAAAGTCGTCTTGGTAACATACTAGTAAAATTTCATATTTGGCGGGGACAGTACTTCTTGAAAACAAATGTCTGTGACAAGAAGCCAAAGCAAAGACAACAAAAAACAAAAAGAACATTCAGACCAAGAAGAGATTTTAGACACGACAATCATGGCATCAGAACAGCAAGAATTATCAGGAATAGATAAACTATTACAACTGATGCAACTCCAGTCACAAAAACTGGATGACAATCAACGAAAAGTGGATCGAAAAATGGATGAAACACAACAAGTAATGAAAGAAAATCAGGAGGAAACAAAACAAGCCATAGAAGAAAACAACAGAAATATAGAGAGTATTAAGAAGGAAATGGTTAAAAAAATAGAAGAGATTGCAGAAAAGAGCGAGAAACAGGAGTTAGAGATTAAAGAAATCAAAATCAAAATAAAGGAGATAACGAATTGCCAGCAAAAGGAACTAGAAAATTTGGAAAATAAGTTGGAAAATGCTATCCAAGTAGACAGAGAAGAAGTGGAAAAAAGAATCACAGAAATAGAAAAACAAGTCACCGAAAATAGGACGCAACAGAATGTCGGAGAAAGAAGAGAAATGGTTATACATAGCACAGATGACGTGAAGATAAGGTTTGGCGGGGATGTAAGAAGATTACACCCAGTGCCGTTCATAAAGAGCCTGAAAAAGAAAACACAGCACATCGGAAATTTCGAAACAGCAAAAGAAACTATCAGAAACCATCTCAAATATGAAGCAAGCCTATGGTTCGATAGTAAAGAAGAAGAATTCGGCAATTGGCAACAATTTGAACAAAAATTTTTGAATTATTTCTGGGGAAAAGTCCAACAATTGGAAATTAACAAGGAATTGCAAAATGGGAAATACAATGATAGGATGGGTGTATCAGAAAGGACATATGCTTTGCAAATTTACAATAATGCAAAACATTTACAATATAATTACTCATCGGAACAATTAGTCGAACTGATTGCAAGACATTTCGAGGAAACGCTGGAAGACCATATCACATTGCAAAATTACAAAGACATAGATAGTTTATGCCAATTCCTACAAATAAGAGAATCACGTCTAAGAGAAAGAAAATCAAGAAGGTCCCGAGAAGATTACAGGCCCCGAGAAACACAGGAGTACAGAGATAGAAATGAAAATAGGAGGGACTATACAAGACGAGATTTTAATCCCAGAAGGGAAAACGAAAATAGAGACAACGGAAGAGGAAATTATGAACAAAGAAATAGGCAATGGAATGAGGACAGAAATCGAGAATACCAGAATAGAAACACCACACGCTCAAATCAAGAAAACAGAAATAATGGTAGACAAAATGAACAGGGATATCGAGAAAACCGAAACAGATCCGACAGACCAAGAGAAAATAGAAGAGAAGTAAATAATACCCAGACAGATGAATATGACGGAGAGAGACATTATGACGAAAATATAAACAACGATGAGCAACCGGCGTCTTTTCACGACGGCGCTCACTAAAAACCAAAAATCAAACAGGAATCTTTTGTCACCCCAAGGAGTTTATTAAATTGGCAGGAAACAACGAAAAGAAAAATGGAATTAATTTAAAATTTGTGGATGGATTTATCAACGAGAAACCAATTAAAATTATGATAGACACTGGATCTGAAATAACATTGGTCAACAGAAAACTAATAGAAGAAGTTAACTTAACAAATTTAATTTATAAAATACCTAGGGTAAATTTAGTGGGCGCAAACAAACGGACATTGGCAACTATAAATGAAGGCATACGAGTAATGGTACGACTGGGCAAGAATATGTATGCACTACAATGTGTAATAATGCCAAACATGTCACATGACATGATAGTAGGAGTGGACGAATTGGCAGAAAAACATGTAGTGATAGATTTTAAAAATAATACGATGAAACTAACAGAAGAAAAAGAAAAAGAACAGGACAAGGAACATGAGAAACAAAATACGGACGAATCAGGTAAAGAACAAACAGTGGAAATGAATTTGGCAGCGAAGCAAGGACAAAGAAGAAAAAGGAGAAAAGGTCAGAAAAAGATAAAAGAAAATGAAACCTGTGGCTCCTCAAAAGAAAGAAGAGTTGAGCCCAGAAGAAGAAAATTTGAGAGTATCAGAAACAAAGGAAACCTGGGATTCCTCAAAAGAAGAGACGGGCTCAGGAGAAGAAGAAATAAAGCTAAAAAATGAAAGTGAAAAGAATATGATTCAAACAGTGGTATTTGAAGAGGAGGTATATGCAAACGAGGATGCAGAATGCACGGTAAACATGTGTGAAGAATCTGAGAAAAAAGACAGAAAATTGATATGTGGAGAAGGGAAAGAAAAAGAATTGCGGTTGATGTTAAGAAACTACGAAAATTTGATCAATGAGGAAAACAGAGTGGCTAAAAAGTACGAACATTCATTTGAGGTGAAAAACTTGGGAAATTTTCGATCAAAGACTTACCCGATTCCATACAAGTATCGACAAGAGGTGAAAGAAGAAATAAATAAAATGTTGGAAGATCAAATCATCGAAAGATGTGATTCACCGTATGTTAACCCGATTGTGATAGTAAAGAAAAGCAGTGGAGAATTGAGATTATGTTTAGATGCCAGGAATATCAACCAGCACACTGTATCACAATATGAATCACCTCTAAACATCGAGGCCATTTTTGGAAGAATCACCGGGTCACACATATTTTCGAAAATTGACTTAAAACACAGTTTTTGGTTGATACCGTTAGCTGAAAAGTGTAGAAACTACACCGCTTTTTCTATTGATGGTATTGTCTACCGGTTTAAGGTAGTGCCGTTTGGATTGCAGAGTGCTTGTGCTGCACTCGTCCGAGCTCTACATACCATTTTGAATCGCCACGAAGATTTCATAGTTCATTATATCGATGATTTATTAATTTTTTCACAAGATACTCAGACTCATCTGAGACACATAGAAATAATTCTGCAAGAATTGGACACAGCGGGATTGAAATTAAACATTGAAAAATGTCAATTTTTTCAAAAAGAAGTCATTTATTTGGGTTTTCAATTGGACACCAAAACAGTAAGATTATCCGAAGACAGTGTCAAGCTCATAGATGAATACCCAAGACCAACGAATTTGAAAACATTGAGAGGTTTTCTTGGCACGATTAATTATTTTAAAAAACTGATTCCCGATTTGAGCCAAAAGGAAATCCCTCTGATAAAGTTGCTTAAAAAAGGAATAAAATGGAATTGGAAAGAAGAACAGGAGGAAGCTTTCGAAACATTAAAACGAGAATTCGCAAAAGGAACGAAAATATACCACCCCATTTACAATTTACCTTTTATACTCCGAACTGATGCGTCCATACAAAAATTTGCAGGAGTTCTGTCTCAAATACAAAACGACCAAGAAGTGCCGATATGTTTTATATCGCGAGTGACTAAAACACATGAGAGAAAATATAGTGTTACAGAATTGGAGTTTGCCAGTGTACTATATTGCGTAAACAAATTGAGGTTTTACTTATTGGGAGCAAAATTCACAATCGAAACAGACCATGCAGCTTTAGTACATATCATGAAGAATAGATTAGTAAATAATAGAATACATAGAGGCATTCTATTATTACAGGAGTATGATTTTGAGTTCCGATATATAAAAGGAAAAGACAACATAATAGCCGACGCTCTAACACGGGATGAGGACACGGGAAAAAAGGAAACAATTACTCTACAGGTGGGACTAAATAGATTAATACAAGAAGAAGGGATATATTCGTTAAATGAGATAAGGACAAACCAAGAAGACCTAGAGGAAAGAGAGAAAAGAAGAGCGGAAGTAGAAAATGACATATATTTTAAGAGAATAGACGGAAAGGAACTATATTTAGTGACACAGACATTGGCCGAAAAGATAATAAAGAAATTACATGAGGACAATGGGCATATCGGTAGCAGAAAAGTTTGGCTCGTTTTTAGGGAAAATTACATCAGCCGACAGGATTACCGCATTGCAAAGGAAATTACCCAGAAGTGCGATGTATGTCAAAAATATAAGAGTCGGAATTTCAAAAACGAAAATGTTGCCAAAAATATTGAAGCCCGAAACAAACTAGACATTGTAGCAATAGATATGTTAAGCGATCTAATTATGACCACTAAAAGGAACAAACATATTCTGGTAATGGTGGATGTGTTTTCAAAATACGTAAAATTATATAGTTGCCGCACCACAAAGGGGGAGGAAATATTAAGAAAAATCGACAATTTTATAGCCATAGTAGGAACACCAAAAAAGATTCTACTGGACAATGCAACGTATTTCCGAAATGATCGTTTCAAGGGACAACTTCGAGAACGAGGAATAGAGACAAATTTTGTCAGCATCAGGCATCCACAGAGTAATCCTTCGGAACGATTCATACAGGAAGTGACGAAATTTCTTCGCATTGCAACAGATGGTCAACATCGCCACTGGGACAGGAAAATGGCGGAAATAGAAAGGTATCTAAATACAATTCCGAGCACAGTAACAAAAGAGACCCCAGAATACATCATGAAGGGTGTATTGCCGATAAGGCCATGGGAAGACCAAGAGCCAAAAGAATATCAACAGGTGATTGAAACCGTACAGAGAAGATTACGGCGAAGCAACGAAAAATATATCCAAAGACAGGAACAAAATAGAAAAAGAAGACCAGTGACTTTCCAAAAGGGTGAAAAAGTACTCGTGAGGGCATTACGAGTATCAAATCTTCCTGGGGGCATTTGCGCAAAGTTGATGCCTGTTTTCGAAGGCCCGTACATCGTGAATAATGAAAATGGGATAAATAGTTATGAGTTGAGGCATAGGAACTCGGAAAAGATCCGAGGAATTTATAATATTCACGATGTATACAAATATCACGAATAAAAGACAGAATTACATGAAGTAGATAGTAAGTTAGGATATAAGACGTAGATTAAAGTAAGGAAATATACAGGGAGTTGGTTTTGCCTCGAGAAAATTTATTTAAAAATGCAGATAAATTTTATCGAATACAAGGCGGGGATTTGTTATATTTCTTTTTGATATGAAAATTAAATTTTGATAATTATAAACAAAATTCAATTTAATATAAAATATTTTCAATTTTCTCAACCACGGGCATATAAATTTAAAACAACCTGTATACAACAAATTGTTATATGTAATTTTAAGAAGTGATTAGAATAAGCGTACGAAACTCGGAACAATGTGCTTAGATAAACAAAGTGAATGACGCGTACCATTATCGTTCTTCTCGGAAGGTCGATCATTAGCCTATGCTCAATAAAACTCAGTGAAATAGATGATAGTTCATTATCGTTTTTCGCGGAAGGTTTCGATCATTAGCCTATGCTAAATAAGACTCATTTGAAAGAGAGAATAGGTCATTAAAATTTGTAAATAGTTAGAAAGTATTTTAGAATGGGAATTAAATATTTTCTTTTGAAATCCATTAAGCATATTTAGAAAGATTAAAAATTGGTTTTGAGGAATATTACGAATGAGAGTTGGTGGTGGAAGATTGATTTGTGAATCTGGAAGGGATATTTAGAAAGTAGGGGAATGGATGAAAAAGTGAGAGCAGAATGTTTTGAGCTGTCGAGAAGTGAAGTCGAGTAGTAGACGGTAGTGTACGGAGAGTGAGAAAGCCGGTAGTTCCGTGAGTGTGGAGTATCTATCGTGGAACGAGAAGTAGGCCAGGTCGAGAGTAAAAGAACCTCCTTGAGCCAAGAGTGTCCCGGTAGCTGATAGCAGTTTCGAAAAAGGTAGAACACAGCATCACGACCGAAGCAGGAACGAGAGCTATTCGAGCTAGTTTTTCAAAGGAGTACATTACTGGAAGCCAGGACGAGGTTTGATCGCAGCCAAGGATAGCAGGAACGGGTTTTGTGTGAGGACATTTTCAGTTCACCAGGAAAAGGTCAGTCTCATTTGTTTGGACATGAATGTATGGTTTTTTCGTATTAAATTCCACATAAAAATTGAATAACATAATCAATAATATCAGAAAAGCTTCATCAAACTTAAATAGAGTTGTTGCTAATAACTCCTAAGAGTTAAATGTTAATAAAAACTTTCAATTGAAAACCAAAAGGAAATAAGATTCCCATTTGTAAATGTTATGTTTTAAGAATAATAAGAAATAGCAAATATTAAACAGTGATTGCTTTTTAAATAAAATAAAAAATATTTTGATTATAATTGTAACCCATATGTGTATTTTTTTTACTCTTTTCTTTTCTATCCCGATTAGGAACCATTAAGAAATATTTAGAATCCACGAAAGTAAGTAATTAATTTATAATTCGCCCTGAGATTGAAAACATATTGATATGTGATCTGGTTAATTAATTAGATTAGTATTAATACATTGATTAAATTAAGTGACATATAAGAATATCATCTTATATCAATAATCAAGATCACATCAATATTTACAATGTATATTGGGATTTTCCCATTGATTTTATATATATTTACATCGTAAATTTCAATTTAGGAGTGCTCCTCGTAACATTTAACGTGTTTTGGTTTGTTTATTTCTAGTGCATCTTGATTGTGATTGTAGTATAGTTACTCTTGTTCAAAGTTACAGAAAAACTGAAAATTAACTGTTACAACTTTAAAAATACTAGCCAACTCTGTAATTAAATTTATTTTTTTAACTGTCTGTCATGCCATTCTCTGTTTCATACTTCGTGTTTCAAATCCAACTCAAATTAGACCGGTATGTCTATGATATTAACAAAGCTAGCTGCTCTAAAATATTTGAGCAAAAAATTAATGTATATATTGCATGTGTACTTGCGACGGCAAGTTGACAATTGTTAAATGTGCAGTCTTAAATTACTTAAATTAAAAAATGTATTGGAAACAAAAGATAAAGTTCAACTTATCAAAAATGAAAGGATAATGTAATTAATTCTAAAAAGCCAGATTGTGAATGATAAAATTGTTTTAAGCATCTAATTGTATAACATTTTTTCTTATTTATTTATTATTCCGGTTTTTTTATAGCGTTCTCCACCTTTAGATTCCCAGTTTCCAGCTTCGTTGGTCGTTCCATTCGCCAGGGTGAAGGTTCCTTTTCGACATTGCCTTCTGAATGGCATTCACTTTCGCTTGGCATCCATTTTATAATTTGTATTGGCAGCCTGGCGTCGTCCATTCTTGCTACACGGCCATATCAGATCAGTTGTCTCCTTTTCATCTATGATAGTTGACTTGCCTACCATGATATGTCTGATTTTGTCATTTTGTAGTCTTTCAAGCCTTAATTTGCGAGCTTCTCTTCACTTGAACTCTATTTCTAATGCAAGTAGGCGTCGTTCCAGGAATTTAGTAAGTTGCCATGTTTGCCATGGTTCTTTTAAAGGTGCATTATTTTAAAGGTTCCTTCGACGATAGCATCGGATTTAGGCATCCAATCATCCTGTTTCCTATCAAGATCCTTTGTTCTATCTCTTTTTCGGTGCGCCCACTGTTGTTGATTATTGTTCCCAAATATAATATTCCTCACGGTTCTTCATTGTTTTATGTTTGTTGACCATTACATCTTCTGCTTCATTCCCGATGCATAAGTATTATGTTTTGGTTCTATTTACAGAAAGGCCCCACTCTTCATATGTTTGAAGTAACCGTCGCGTCATGAACTCTAAATCTTCCATGCTTGCTGCCACTACTGCTTGGTCGTCCGCAAAATGTAGAGTATACAATGTTGCATCGTCATCTAGTTAGATCCCCATCCCTGAACAAGATCTTCTCCAGTGCTTTAGTGCTGTATTGTAGTAACCATTTTATTACTGGAAATTCTTCTGATAAGGTGTTGTTAAGTTTTATTTTAGATGTTGCTTTCTTGTATAAATGTTTAAGTGTGGCGCTGATCGTGCTATTTAACGAAGACCATTCAAGAGACTGCCACATACGCTGCCTGTTTCATATGCTTTTGAGAAATCCAGAAATAAAAGATGTATTTCCTGTCTTTTTGTAAATTTTTTTCATTAAGTTGTGTTAGGATAAATATGTGGTCTACATAAGATCTTACAGCTCTTCTCAAAATTAGAAATTTCTTAAAATTTCTAAAATAAAAAAGGGGAAACTAGTGGAAGTTAAACGTATTCCTTCGATTTATTTTCAAATATTTTAAATGTTATCAACAACTTATACGTTGTTCGCAATACTAGGATTACATTATTGACATAGGCAAGAACCTGGAAGCTGTTATTATATAGATCTTCTATTGTGTTCTTATACCAGTTTCCTCTGTGTTTAACCCTCATCCGGGTAACACATTTTACTTACGTAACCGGGCAACTCGGGTCCGTTGGGCCCACCACTGTTCTTTAAGTACTATTCATATTTACCCATATATTATGTCTAATATTCATTTTTGATTTTTTATTAAAGTTAAATTTAAATTCTCTAGATTAAAAAATGGTGCTACTATAGTACCTATGCGGTCTACCCCGAGGGTGCGATCTACCTGAAGGATTTGCACAAAATAATGATATTCAAAAAACTTTTGTAGAAAAAATATTTATTTACACGTCATAAAGATTTGGAGCCAAAGAAGACTTAATTAATAAATAAATAAACTCTTTTGTAAATCTAATAGGTCATTTTATTTGAAAAGTGGGATTGTTATTTACGCATTCCCTGGAAAAAGATTACGGTGTTGTTGCCTTTCATTATTGTGTGAAAACCCTTCTGAGAAAAGATTATGGTAATTAGCAGCTCATATATAAAGTACTGACAAAAACAATCTTTACAAAATGAATAAAAGGCATGTCAGAAAAATATTATTATTTTACTTTTACAAATTAATACTTTGTCACATAAATTTACTATTTTAGTTAGGATTAAGCCACAAGATTAACTTACTCCCAACTAGAATAGCAAATTGATTATGACAAATTAAATTATTATTAAGTATTAGGTTAAAAAAAAACAATAAAAATAAAAAGAAACCAAAGCAACACTGTAATTCAATATAATTTTACTGACTTAGTAGTTGTCGACACTAACATCGGTATCAAACGACTGATAGCAGATGCATTATTTATTTCAAAATATGTATGGGTACCTACCTAAAAATACTATTACATTCCCACACTCATTATCAGTTTTTACAATTCATTTAGAATAGATATAACACCTATTGTAAGCATCTCTTTGATGTTCACATCAAAGAGATGTTTAAATTGTTTGTTGCACGTTTAGACTTTATTATTGGATTTCCGGAATCATAAAAGTCTTTTACATAATCCACAAAAACATTACCTGACTGTCAGATTTACTTCTGTAACAAAAATTTAGACTTTAGGTATAAATACAAATTTTGCTCGACAGGCCTATATTGCCCCTTTACGTGACAAAATTCTTTCGATGCAATAATTTCAAAAACGATAATAAATATTTTGAATAGCTCATGACTATGTTGAAGGAAACATACTTCTAAACAAATTCAGTGATGCACAAAATTCAATAAAATATTATTTTATCAGTTTATGATAAAAGAATTGGCGTGTCGGGCCCGCCGGCCCCACCTTGCCCGGATAAGGGTTAAATAATTATTGTTTTGCTTGTAATTTTGCTGCTAATGTTAATAAACATTTACAGTAATACTTATTTATACTTTCTTCAAGCCTTTTTAAAACTAAAATAATATAATAACGCCATAATATAATAATCTTGTACCAACAAGTTTTAATCCTACTTTCACAATATTCATATAGGGTCAGAGTCCCCTAATGCTACGCATAAAATCCTTTGATTAGAAACATAATGCTAAGATTAAAAGGATCAATCATTATTGTATGCATCATGCTGAACTGTCATAACTATAATTTGTCTTCTAAATCCATGCAGTATTGAAATTTTGACCTTGTATTAATTACGGAATACCATGGTGTCAAGAACAAATTAATGAATACAAATATGCAGTGTCTGTGTGTATGTAACTATGGGGTTGTGTTGTGTCATTTTTATAAATAAATAAAAAATTTTATAAAATAATAAGTATTTGGTATTTTTAGTCTAAATGTTAGCAAATAAATCTTTGAACATTTCTCATTTTATTCTTGTTCATTGGCGGATTGATACCTCAATGAAAGTTTGTCACTCCATCTTTTTCGTGGTCGGCTGATACTCCTACTATCGATTGGTCATTTGTCTTTTGCCAGTTTGACCACACGGATCTCCCTCATTCTGCTTATGCGGTTATTCCATTCTTTTTTCTATTTGGTTTCCATTCCTTTATATGTAAACTGTACGCTACATTTTCTTCCAATGTCTTCACTCCTCTTTCAATCTTTAAGTCCTTAAGTCTTGTCAGTACTCTCACCTCTGCCGTTTTCAGTAGTCTCTATGTTGTGGTTATTTCGGGTCTTGTTTCTGATGCATATGTCATGTGTACAGGATTATAAGAATCCCAAATAAGAGCAAGACATATTCATTTAATTTTTAAATGCCTTACAAAAACAAACATCACATTTGTTGTTAAATAATTAGGTGACACCGATTACTCAACACAAGTGCGTTAGTTTTCAATAACGCTTTGTCAGCTATTCAATATTATTCTTAATTCACGGCCAGCCCGTGTCAGCATTAAAAACATCAACACTTTTCTATCTTATTTATAGATACAAAAAAGCATCGCGAATCATTCTTTTATCAATTATCATGCGTGATTCAGATACATTATTAGACAGCTAGATTTCAAACGCACCAACTAGTTACTGTGGTATTTAGAGTTGGTAAATAAATAAGTATTCATTGAATAGTGTCTACTTCATCAACCCCTACCATAGGGGGTAACTACCCCAACTAACATAGGACGTTCCTGAGGGTGGAGTACCACCATACATGGTTAGTGTTAAGCTGAACACTCACGGTACTACGGTGTCGTTCGACAAGATTGTAGATGGTATCAATTCTGCATTACTGCAGCAAGCCAGTCTGTCTGAGGTCAAAATGTACGATTTCGTTGTGATGCATGGATACACACGATCAAAACTTTTGACAATTAGTAGAATTCGACAAAGATGAACGATGCTGTAGTACCGTAAGTGGCTGGCTTTATACTGGCTTTATAAATTCTTGACCTGCGCTCTCTATTTTCTCTTGGATAGTTATCTGAAGAATTCTATATTTCGTGTGCTTCATAACGTGATCTAAGTATTCCAAATTTTTGAAGGTATACTTTACGATCGAGGGTGAAATTTTATAATTCCCTGGCGCATGCGCAGACAGACAGTATGTAATTCGTTGCTAATCTTTCAAATTATGTATGTATCAGCGAAAATAAATCATTAAAAGAATATATTAGTGTTCTTAGTAAATGTATTATTTATTATAATTTTTGTGTCTTTTGGATTTGTCTTCCTCGGGCGTAAGATAATAAAATATCTATTTTTATACTTCACTTTGATCTATTTGTCACCGTGATGTGTAATTGTATCCGACACATCAATAGCACGGGGCTTGGTAGCTTGGTTGGTATAGCATTGGACCAGAAATCGAGAGATCGCGGGTTCAAATCCCGGACGATTCATATTCATTTTTTTTATTTTTGGTATTGTTAAGTTTTGGTTAATTTTTGGTAATTATTATTGTTAATTTTCGGTACTGTAAATATTAAGTATATTTATTTCGTTGAAATTATATAATAGAAGTATAACTTCTTACGTGCGTATATTCTTTTTTTTTTCTTTATAGTTATTTCTACATCTCTCTCATTCCAATATTATATTGGACCTCTCGGTCCAATATAATATGCGTAATATACGTCGGTAAACCCACATTTCAAAGGCCTCTACTTCCTTCATTAATGTTGTGATCATTGCCCCGCCTTTATTCCATATAACAAAACTGAAATACTTACTGACATAACATTTGAGAAGTCGGATTTTTGAGAGATAGGGGGAGGCTGTTAGAGATAAAAATTTCCTTCATGCTAGTGAACGACGCTCTTGCCTTTTCTATTTTTGTATGTATCTCCTTCGCTTTATCCCAACTTCAATTAACTGGTTCTTAGGTGTGCGAATATACGTGTTCAATTCTTTGCTTGTCCAATATCAATTTTGTTCTTCGTTGTTGGGTTTTGATTACTAGCATCCATTTGGTTTTTGTGTGGTTCAGTTTGAGACTGTTGTACACTTGTTCTTTGTGTCTTACCCATCAGATAACTCAGCTCCTCCATGGTGAGAATCACAGTGTCGTCAGCATACCTTATCGTCGTCCTAATTTTTAAACTGCGTAACTCCATAATTCTCTGAAAATTTAGTTATTACTGCCATCTGATTCAAAATGTTTCTACTTATCATTTAAAGAAGGATGCACGTGCATATTTTACCAGATAAGTAAATAGCAATCTCTTCGTATACATCATATTCTCCCTTGCCGCCAAATTTAATAGGAAAAAACTTAACTCTCTAGTTTCTCATACCACACGACTGACCTATCAGTGTTTAGAAAGTGATATTTTCAAGAAAAAGTTGGTGGTAAGTATGATTAAATAAAATCAATGGGAAAATCAAATAGTTGGCTGTATACCATAGTTTAAAAAAACCTATACAGAAGTAAAAACTTCAAATTGTATTTTGGTATAAAATCGTTTATTTAAAAACTATCTAAAAGTCATCCACATGGATTGCAAAACGTTTTCGTTCTAAACAGAACATCTTCAGTGCCTGGAAGGAAGTATTTCCACGTTAGATTAAGGCAAAAAAGTTAAAATTGTGACTGTTAATGAGAAAAATATGTGGAGAATACTTACATTCCGCAAATTAGTTGTAACTAGCACACCAATGAAGGTGGTAACTTCATAATATATGGCTTACATTATAAATTTTAATAAAATATTGTGACTACTAGTCGATGTTAAAAGATTAAATGATGTATGTGCCTAAAGAGCAACATGCTTCCCTGCTCGAAAAAACCAGGTACTTGCCATTTCAATTAGCACATACCAACTGATATAAAAGGAAAAGGGATGACAAAGAGTGACATGACAAGACAAGGTAAAGTCAATTTTTGGTTACGAACTTCAAAAAGTGCAGTTTTAATTTTTGGATTTTAATTAAAATGTAAAGGTAGTTAATAACTGATTCAAAATATAATTAAAACTGTTTTAAAATATGTTGAGAATCTATTGTAAAGTCTAAAATAGCAACTCTCTAATCCAGAAAAACTTTTGGTTTGTTGGAAATAAGATTGGTATATTTCATGGTTATTTTATTTATTTAGCGTATGGCTCTATCACAGTTTTTGTATAAAAATAAAGATCACAATACATTAAAAAATAATAATAATTAATTTTTATAAACGAAAATTTAGTTGATAAATATATTGAATCGATTCATTGGTCGCCATTAAAAAATCGGACCAATTGCCACTGTACGATCTGATGGGGCATTCTTCCACCAAATGCTTAATCGTTTGTCTTTCATGGTTAGAAGCGTGACGTCATCGATTGTAAAATTTAAAGGTTGTAAGTTTAATTTAATATAATAGAATGAGATATATACTATATGTAAACAATAAATGACCTGAAGTGGAGAGATTGGATGGTAAATAAAGCAGATTTTAATTTTAAATGTTATAGATGTATGTACTGTTGGTTGCCTAACATGATGAGGAATGTTTACATTTGGCTGTATAATGTTATAATGATGACTCTGTCTGTTAAAATTGTAAAGGAAATTGTGGAAAAATTAAAGTTAAAATAACTAAAAGAATACAGATCAAGAGTAGATGACAATATCGAAGAAATAATTGTAAACAATGGAATTAATAAAATAGGTAATGAATTAGTATCTAAAAGGAAAATAAAATATGTGACAGCAAAATCTAATTACACTTTATGTTGTTTAGGATGGAATAAAATAATTCATGAAGGCTTCCAGCAGCAGTGGTTAATGTGTGGGTGAATAATGGAATGATATATAACTAATATAGGATAAATCATGTGTTAGTGTCAATATGTAATGGAGAATCTAGAGTTATTGAGTATCTGAGATAGCGAACTATGAGTTTCATGTGGTATATGGTATACATAGTACATTATATCTGTAACATTTAAAATTAAAATCTGCTTTATTTACCATCCAATCTCTCCACTTCAGGTCATTTATTGTTTGCATATAGCATATATCTCATTGTCTTATACTAAATTAAACTTTTACCTTTAAATTTTACAATCGATGACGTCACGCTTCTAACCATGAAATATACCAATTTCCTTAGGTGTGTCCATTCATATCTGTTTGCTGTTTTTTGCACCCATTCGTTTGATGTTTGCCAATCGAGAATTCGCTTCGTCTAACGGTTGTCTTTCATTGTTCCGATGTGTCCTGCCCAGTTCCAACTAATGTACATAATATTAAAATCATCACAATAATTTATTAAAATTTATAACCGTTAAAAATGATTATAATATTAATTAGCAGCATGTGACACATAAACTTTTACTCTGTCCCAAGATTGGCCTATTCTTAAAACTATCAATTAAAGAAATAAATCACTCAAGCTAGTGATGTAATCAATTAACTCGAAAAAGAAATTAGGAAAAACTGTGATATCTAAAACTGCCATGCATCAAAACATGTAATTTGGGTGTCGTAAAATAAAATAATAATATGAGGGTGAATAAATTTATATACAGCAAGCAGCAAGCAGTAAGCAGTAGAGGTGAGGATCCGGAAGAGGGAAAACAGATTTATGTAGGAAATGTGTTTGAAGAGTTATACCTTTTTGCCTTTTCAGGGACGTAGGTTTTTATGATTTATTTTTTTAATATTACCTATACAAGATTTTACAACAAAATATGTTGTTAACATTAGTTCATCTTCATCTAAGGCTTCTTTCGAAATAAATTTGGCGTAGATATATAGTAACGTACAACTTAGCGGAAACACTGATGTGAGCCCGAACCACTTCCGCAGATTTTGGAGCATTGAGTGTCTTCTCCCGCCTGGCCCTCGCTTACTTTCTATTTTCTCCTGAACAATCAATTGCATTAGACGGTACTTTTCGTGGTTCAATATGCAGCCTAGATATTCAAGTTTTTTTTGTTTAATTGTGCTCACGATTTCTTTTCCTTTTCCGATTCTGTGGATTACCTCTATGTTGGTGACATGTTCGGTCCAGGATATACGAATAATGCGTCGGTACACCTACATTTTTTGAATGCTTCTAGTTTTTTCGTGAGGATCTCTGTCAGCGTTCAGGCCTCCACACCATAGTAAGACCGGAATAATATAGCATTTAGCTAGACTTAGTTTTATGGAAAGAGATAAATCTTTGCTTATGAGGATCTTTTTCATCTTGTTAAATGCTGCTCTATCTCGTTTTATTCTCGCCTAATTTCTGTGCTCTGTTCCCATTTTGAATGTACGTGGGTGCCAAGGTATACATAAGATTCTACATGGTCAATTAGTATGTTGTTTATCCGTAACCGTCGAGCAGGTTGTTGCTTTTTGCTTATCAGCTTGCATTTTGTCTGCTTGAAGTTGAGGCCCAGGCCGTATTTAGCACTAACTGAATTAACCCTTTTCATTTCCTGTTGTAATAATTTATCTATACTACTGGCAAGGATCACCGTATCATCGACATATCTTATATTGTGGGTTAACTCATCGTTTATTAAAGTTATACTTCTTTAGGCGCGATTGAGATTGAGGGTGAATTTATATTAATCTGCGCGTATGCGCATACCGACAGTATGGTATTAGTCGTTATACGGGCTCTGATTGGATGTTGAAATGATCTGTCAATAATAAATAATTGTTCAATATGAAGGTAAACAAATGTATAATATATTAGTTTTATTGTTGTGAGGACAGAAACAAAAAAGTTTATATTGTAGTGACTTTTGAATAGTTTTTAAAAGCAACAGGTATGTAATAATTGTAAATGTATTATAGGTACCTACCTATTTGAACCTACCAAAATAGATAGTATGTAATATTTTATTTACATAATTTGATTCCCATCAAAATTTCTATCAATATTCACCTAATATATTGTTTTCTTACTCTATGTTTTGTTGTATTTTTTCAATTCTAAATCATTTCAATTCAAAATCAAAATAATTCGATTTAATTCAAAAATGTCAAAAGTTTAATCCGTTTAGTTAGTCGATCTTGGCATATAATAACACCTTGTCTCCGTGGCGAAGCGTTTAAGGCGAATGAACCCCAATACCAACCGCGCTGATAAGCTGGTTTAATTTTTTTATTTTTTTTTTATACATTTTATGATTGTAAGTATATATATTATATAATTTTATTTTCAGAAAATACGTATTTAGTTAAAAAAATTTCCGACAATTAATGTTCAGAAATGATTTGTGGCATTTTTAATGTGTTTTTGTGTGTTTTATTTTTTATTATTTTAATTTTTGGCACTGTTTTAATAAAAATGTTTGAGAAGTAGTAAGTATCAATTAGTTTAATATCTAATTAAAATATAAACCAAAAGTATATTAATTTCGTTTAAATCATGTAATAGAAGTATAACTTCTTACGTGCGTACAAAGTACACACACATTCTTTTTTTTTATGCTATCATTTGCATTTTCCATACATTTTTTTAAAATTTCCTCGGAATAAATATTGATAGTAATGGGGATAAGATAGACCCCTGCTGGACATCTCTTTCGATTGAAGAAGCCAATTTAAATACTAATCTGTTTAATAAACAAATGGAGGAACTTAGGTATTGTAACCTCGGAGATCGCTGGGAAAATTTCCACTCAAAATATCAAAATTCAGTTTGGCAACACTGTGTGAGTGTTGATAGTAACATATCCTTTTTAAGATAAACAGAACAGTCATTTAGTCCAGACAAATTAATATATTTTTTTGCCAACACAAATGAGATTTTTAAACCAAATAATGTTTCAAATATGATGTGCAAAATAATTTTTAATTGGGTTCTGCTAATAAGCTTGCTTTTTTTGTCATTAAAGTAGAAAAAACTATAAATTGCAACCGTTAAATCATTATCGTCTTAATTATTTTTAATGTACTAATATCCGTCGACTAATTCTGAATGATTAATGGGCTATTAAACCATTTTTTCTGTAGCGGCTTCTGGAATGTCTTAAAAATATCGAATTTCATTAATAAAATGCGCATATCCCACCGATCTTCGCTTCGACCATACAGCACTTTTTTTCGAATAAATTTAAATACACCGGACAATATTTTAGTTTTTTTCAAAGAAGCTAAGCAGTAACTCGTAATGGCAATACATTAGTACACACAGACCAAATTAAATATGTTGCAGTCCCTTGCCAACAGAAAACAATGTATAAAAACGAGAGCGAAAGTAACTGTGTAATATATTTTTCAGATATATAAATTTACCGTTACCCGCTACTGAACTCTTACCGGTATAAGAAGGCCTTTTGGCGTGTTTTTTATTACTTGTTGGAGAAAAATGATAAAAATTAATGGCATTGGGAAACGTAGTACGATAAGGTGATAATAAACACGAAATATACGTGGCAAACATATGCTAGACGTAAGACGTAACCTCTTTTGCTTCCTGTTAAACATCATTCAGGATTCACCACAACGCCAATAACTCTTTTGCTCGCATTCATCGCACGCAAAATATCGCAATATTTAGGATATAGTCGTACACATATCTTAGAAGCTACTAATGGATATCTTATCTTTTTCTTATAAGAACAGGACATCTAGTCCCATAATATTTAAAAGAAACTTAAGTTATAAACTTATAGTACTTATTGAAAAATGTTCTTCTTTCTCTTACGGTACCTTAGCATTAAGAATGTGGGCCATTGCATTTGCCCATTTAATCTTACTTCCAGCCGCCATTAATAGTTCTATGGAGGTCATATTCGTATATTGTCGTAGGTTTTTAGGCCAAGAGTTGCGTCTTATTCCTGGTCCCCTTTTGCTATTGATTTTGCCTTCGATTATAAGTTGGAGCAGTTCATACTTTTGATTTCTTACGGTGCGACCAAAATATTGTGTTTTCTGTTCTTTTATTATAAACATAGCTCTCTTTCCTTGTTTATCCCCCGCAAGACTTTCGCATTTGTCGTATGGTTCATGTAGTATATTCTGAGCATTTTACGGTAACCTCAGAGTTCGAAAGCTTAGATTATTTTTTGTGTTATAGTCTAAGATCCGAATAGGAGGTCAAAATGTACTACCCATCTGCTTGCCGGATGAAACATTTTTTTATTAAATTTCATACATACACAAATATTTCTAGCATGGGTTGCCTATCAAAATCGTGTCATAGCTATCCTTAAGAGGGGCCGAAGGGGTGGAAATCAATATTCCAAACACATTTTTTTTTAAAATATGATAGAATTATTTTATTTTTAAAATAAATAGGCATATTCAGTACAATTCATAGATTACTCAAGAAAGAATTCAAGGAAAAATACTGAAAAATAAGCCAACGGTGGCAAATTTTTAAAAGACACCTCAAAATACAGGGTGTAACAAAAATACTGGTCATAAATTAAATCATATATTCTGGGACCAAAAATAGTTCGACTGGACCTAACTTACCTTAGTACAAATATACACACAAAAAAAGTTACTATCCTTTGAATTTACACGATAAAAATCGATTTTTTCCGATATGTCGAAAACTATTAGAGATTTCTTAATGAAAATGGATACGTGGTATTCTTATGGCAGGAACATTTTAAAAATAAATTATAGTTAAATTTGTGCACCCCATAAAAATTGTATGGGGGTTTTGTTCCCTTAAACCCCCCCAAACTTTTTTGTACGTTCCAATTAAATTATTATTTTGGCATCCTTAGTTAAACACAATGTTTTTAAAACTTTTGGCCTCTTAATATTTTTTCGATAAACCAGTTTTAATCGAGATACGGCTTCTTTTTTAATATGTTTACATAAAAATTTTATGGGGGTTCTGGGTTCCAATTAAACTATTATTGCGGTACCATTAGTTAAACAGGATGTTTTTAAAACTTTTTTGCCTCTTAGTAATTTTCCGATGAGGCACCTTTTATCGAGATAAAATATTCTTTTCTAATATGGTTAAAAATATACCTCAAACTGTTAATTATAAAAAATTTCATATTATTACCAGGTCTCTACAGTCATAGGTAACAGTATACAAATATGTGGTGGATTTGACAAATATTCAAAATATCTCAATAAAAACTAGCTTTTACAAAAAGTACCCATTAACAGGCAAAAAAGTTTTAAAAAGATTGTGTTTAACTAAAGGTACCACAATAATAATTTAATTGGACCGTACAAAAAAGTTCGAGGGGGTTTAAGGGAACAAAACCAGATGAAATTTTTATGGGGTGCACAAATTTAACTATAATTTATTTTTAAAATGTTGCTGCGATAAGAATGCCACGTGTCCATTTTTATTAAAAAATCTCTAATAGTTTTCGATATATCGGAAAAAATCGATTTTTATCTTGTAACTTCAAAGGGCTGTAACTTTTTTTGTATGCTCATTTGGACTAAGGTAAGTTAGGTTCAATGGAACTATTTTTGATCCCAGAATATGTGATTTAATTTATGACCTGTATTTTTGTTACACCCTGTATAATGAATTTTGCGGTAGACATCAGAATTATTCATCATTTAATCATGGTAAACAAAAAATTCAAAAAGATTTTATTAGCTTATGAGTTTCTCGAGGTAACGCTGTCAAGTTTTTTAGTTTTATCTAATTTTGACTTTTTGATATCACTCAGAAATCTAAACAACGAATTTTTTTGCAAAAAAGGGTGAAAATTAATATATCTAATATTGTTAAACAAAAAATAAGCGTACAACAAAAGATACATCGACAGCTTTTCCTCAAGAGATGTCGTAAAGAAAATATATGCAAAATTTCAGGTGGGTCGGTCAAGTATTTTTTTAGCTACAATGTCTACAGCTTTTGAAAAAAGGAGTTTTGAGGAAAACGCGTTTAAAGTATTGTCAACTTTAATTTTCAGTTTGCCTGTCAAATCGTAAAATGATGCACACCGGAATATCTTTTTGAATCGCGTAGTAATTTACAAAAGAAAATAAAACAGCTGTTGACCGTTGTTCAATACGTTCAAGCGTGCTGGCGCAAACCTGCTGCAAAGCTAGGGCTATTTAACACTATCTCTCTACCTCCCTACCTTCGACTCGTTTTATAGCAAGTTCGTGCCAACGCGTTTGAGCGTAGTGAGAAATGGTCAACAGCTGTTCTTATTTTCTTTTGTAAATTACTCCCCCGATTTAAAAACGTATTTAGGTGTGCATCACTTTACCATTTGACAGACAAAAAAGAAATTGAAAACAAAAGTTGACAATACTTTAAACGCGTTTTTCTCAAAACTGCTTTTTTCAGGATGTAGACATTGTAACTCAAAAACTACTTGACCAACTCACCTGGAATTTTGTATATATTTTCTTTAGACATTCCTTGAGGTAACGCTGTCAAGATATTTTTGTTTTATATTTTTTGTTTTGTTTAACAATAATAAATATGTTGATTTTCACCCTTTTTTGCAAAAAAATTCTTTATTTAGATAGAGTGATAACAAAAAGTCTAAATTAGATAAAACTAAAAAAACTTGAGAGCGTTACCTCGAAAAACTCGTAAGCTAATGAAATCTTTTTGAATTTTTTGTTTACAATGATTCAATGATAAATAATTCTGATGTCCACAGTAAAATTCATTGTATTTTGAGGTGTCTTTAAAAATTTGCCACCGTTGGCTTATTTTTCAGTATTTTTTCTTGAATTTTTTCTTGAGTAATCTACGAATTGTACTGAATATCCCTATTTCATTTAAAAATAAAATAATTCTACCATACCTATCGGTATTCGATTCACACAAGTGGATTTCCACCATTTCTTCCAATGTTTATCTACTAATATATTATTTTCTTACTTTATATTTTGTTGTATTTTAATATTTTAATTCCACAAAAATCAAACTAATTTTATTATTGTTTGTGAAATATTGTTTAAACAATTGCATGTTTAAAAATAATAAACTTTTATTTTTTAAGTTAAAATATATAAACAAAGAAAGTTTTTGCTAATAAAATTGTTATTTCAAAGGATAGAGTATGTGTTTTTATTTTGCAATAAACAAATTTATTTCTTTATATCGAAATTTAATAAAAATTAAAATGTATCAATTATTATCAAAGGTCATTGGAATGCCCAATCAGAGCAAACTATCCACTGCCCTTTGCGTAGCACCAATAATTAATGTTTATTTAAAAAAATTCCTGACGCCGGCGCCGTGGTGTTAATCGATTTTAATTTTGCAAAATTGCAAATGAAAGATACAGTAGACTTCTGTAAGCAAAAAAAATTTCAACTTGCTATCTGCTTTATTTTCAATCCTGTAACATTTTGAAAAAATTAATTTTTTTTACGAAAGCTGGATTGCAAAATTTATTTTGCAAAATCTATTGAACCGATCTTAATGAAATTTACAGTGTTGTTTAAATGTATCATAAAGTTTTTCTGGATGAAATATGAGAGTCGTAAGTGTAGCATAAATGGTTGAAAAACGTAAAATGCGAATACTTGTTTTTGTATGGTTTTTTCGCAATTATTGCTATTTTGCAACAAGGGTGACAATTTTTTAAATTTTTAACCAATTCTGTATTGTAGGAAATTTAATTACGCAACTTTTATGTTAGTACAACCTTTCTCGGAAATGAATACTTTTAAAGTTATAATCCGAAAACGAAGAAAAAAATCGAATTTTTCCTTAATTTTTTGACATTTTGATTATTTAAACAATGTTCCGGACCTTTTTGAGAGGGAGGATTACTCAAATATTATTATATGTATTATTTTCAAGCAATTTCTGCAAAAAAATTTGAGTCACCTCTCAACGTCCAAATGTACTAATATTTTTACAGATGCGCCCTGGTCTATCTGAAGTCTTTGTTGCAGAGAATTGTTTTCATTTTTACAAACTTATTTCTTTCTATTTCTATTCTGGTTCTTATTTCTGTTGTTTAATCATTTTTCACTGAAATCCAGGTTCCTATGTATTTGTATTCATCAGCCCTTTCTATCGGTACATTTCCCAAATGTATGCTTGTTAGTATATTTTGTTTTCTTAGTTATTATTATGTACCTAATTAGCCTTTTTTATATTCATTTTTGGTCCATATTCTTCACAGAAACCGTTTGTTTTGTTTAGTAGTAATTGAATATCATTTTTCACTGTACTTTCTCTAGCCTTAAATAACTCTTCGTAATATTTCTCCCATATTTTGGCATCCATCTTAACTGTTGGTTTCTTCTTGTTTTGTTATTTTATATATTTATAGAACTTTACATTATTCTTTCTATTTACTTCCAACTCTTCTAAAATTTAACAATCCATGTCTTTTTTTGTTCATATAGAATCTTTCAGTTCTTTCTTTCTTCTCATCTACTCTTCCAAATATTCTTCTCTATGTGTCTGGAGACATTTCTTTCCCGGTTAGTGCTTCCCAGCCGTCGTCGTACCATTATCCTTGCCTAGTTATTTCTTTATATCCTATTACTTTTTTTGTTGTTATCGAAATGTGATCTATCTTTCCACGTTTCTTCTATGGTGTTAGGGTTCGACACTTATAAATTTGCTTTAAAGCTGTATTTGGAGTGACAAGTTTGCGGCATATCTAGGCAAGAGATACTCAGCAGATGACGTAAGTGCATCTGTCTTATGAGCTTCTAAAATATCTACTGATAAAGGCCTAAAAGACTGTATCATGCGCAGAACATTATACAGGTACATACACTATCGTAGTTTCAGTTTTCGGTCGTTTTCATTAGTTCTAGTTTACATTTATTTTTCATCTTTCATCTTTTACATTACTGAAACTGAGTTTCTATTTTCTAATTATTCGCATGAATGCATAAGTGGAAGGCCCTAACAATTACGGACGCTTCTAATCAAAATCAAAAAGTAAAATTTCGAACACTGCTTTTGAACTATTATACCGTACCGTATATCACGCACACAGAAAATGAACCCGATTAGTGAATATACCCTATATGCAGAAGTTATATTCAAATTAAATTGCAGATTGGAAGTCAAATTAATCGCGGCACTATGGCCGTTAGTCGTTAACTCAATTGGCCAGACTGAAATTAACTGTTTCAAACTTCTATTGATGTATGAAATATTCACTTGGACACTTTTGGTGTTGTAAAATTTCCAGCTCAATTTTCACCATTGCACAATTCATCCGCTCGAAAATTTATTGATACGGTTCGCGCTTTGTGTTTGTTCATGTTACAACTTTTTTTAACTTCATACAAATAGTAGGTAACTTTCATAGAGATACTGTTAAGAACTTTAGGTAATATACAAGAAACAATGGACGTATAGAAACATTCAAACTAAACTGTATTTATTATGTGCTTTTTACAAGAACGAAGAGAACACAGTTGTAATCTGCTTCTACTTCCTTGTATAGACATGACTGTCTGTTTTTTTAATGTGCCTCGTAAGTTTTCTTTTCATCGATTTCGTGGCCTTCCCACTGATCATCTTACTATTGGGGAACCGTCTCTCGCTGTCCTTCGGCTATTTTTTGTCAATCGACTTATATTGTCATTCCATTATAGTCTCCTGTTTCTTACCCATCTATTAATGCTCTCCATCTTGTATCTTCGTCGTATATCTGTACATCCAGCTCTGTCTCATAGTGTCTTGCCATCGACTTTTGGAAGAGTTTTTGTAAGGGATTGGTCTGATAACTGAAAAGAGATAGATAAAAGATTTCGGAGAAATGTAAACGGACAACTTTCTATTTTACAAACATCAATATTTCATATACAGTGTGTGTGTCAGCCAAATGGAATAAATTCAATAGTTCAAATACTAATTGTTTTTTTGAAAAATGTTCAGATCTGTCGATTAGTATTTTAAATCTAAATTGTTTACATACAATAATAATGTATACAGGGTGTCCCAATTTAAAGATATGACGTCATCGTTAATTTTCTTAGATGGCAACACTGTTATTTTAATTGCTATTTAGATAGAACGTGTAAAGCTATACATACCTGCAAAATATCAGATTATTATTCTCTAACATTTACAAGATAATAAAAAATAAAGTTATGTCTATAATGTGGAATAAACTTAATAGTTCAAATAATAATTGTTTTTTTTAAAATGCTCAGACCTGTCGATTAGTATTTCAAATCGAAATTTTTTACATACAATAACAATGTATACAGAGTGTCCCAATTTAGAGATTTAATGTTATTTTTTATTATATTGTAAATGGTAAGGAATAAAAATTTGATATTTTGTAGTTATGTATAACTTTACAAACCCTATCAAAATATCTATCAAAATGACAGTGTTGCCATTTAAGAAAATCCAATGATGACGTTATATCTCTAAATTGGAACACCCTGGATACATTATTATTGTATGAAAAAAATTTCCATTTGAAATACTAATCGACAGATCTAATCATTTAAAAAAAAAATAGTATTTGAACTATTGAATTTATTCCAAATTACAGACATGACTTTGTTATTTTTTATTATCTTGTAAATGGTAAGGAATAAAAATTTGATATTTTGCAGTTATGTATAACTTTTCACACCCTATCAAAATAGCTATCAAAATGATAGTGTTGCTATTTAAGAAAATCAATGATAACATCATATCTCTAAATTGGGACACCCTGTACATAGTATTATTGTATGAAAAAATTTTCCATTTAAAATACTAATCGACACACTTAAGAATTTTTCAAAAAAAACAATTAGTATTTGAACTATTGAATTTATTCCATTTGGCTGACACACAGTGTATGTTAATTCTATTCTAACTGTTAACATTAATCCTTATAACTCTCAAAGATGTTTAATTGTTAAAAAAAATTTAAAAATGTATAATATTTGAAGACGTCAAAAAACAAAAGTTTACTTGCATTCAATAAAAGATTGATTGACTCCATTTTATATTTTCTTTATGATTAGTTCGACCTAGCCGGGGTTTTGTAACCGAGCAATAAATTCTCTTTTTAGACCAACCATACATTTTATTTATTTTATGATTTACCTCTAAATATTTATAAAATTTTTATCTTGGTCTTGTCCATTGTGTCCACGCGATGATAAATGACGACAATATCCAGCGGAACTCAGAGAATCTACGTGCCATTTTGTGTTGTGATGGCAAGGGATGCTGTATGCATTTTTAACATGTAAAAATTTCGTTTGTTCGACAACAACCTAAAATGGGATATATATTTTCTTAAGGTCATCGGACAATTATTGGGTTTTTAAAAAGGGTTGACTTGACTATTTTCTATAAATTATAAGCAGAAAAATATACGAGCCGTTTTTTGATCATTGAAAGATATATAAACTTTGTTAAAATGAACATATCACTTGGGCTCACCATTTAAAACAAATTTTTACCTCACTCATGAGACTTTTTTTCAGTTATTCATGTTATAATTTATATTATATAATTTTTATATTATAATACTTTATTTTATTTGAAATAGGATAACCTAATATAAACATGCTAAAGTACATATAGTCAAAACAATACAAGTATTGATATAGTCCATAACATAATTTAAAAAGTAAAAAACTAAAACTAATTTAAAATGTCAATACCTAAAGCCACAAACATTTGATAATTTAAAATTTAAAAAGTAAAAAACTGAAACTAATTAAAATGTTAATATCGAAAGCCACAAACATTTGAATAAAATACCAATTCGAATGTTCAGAAAAACAACTTTTGTATTTTGGAAAATTTTAGGAAGGGGGGCGTACAACTGGAGTAGGTACCCTTAAAAATTTGTCGGGCAATAATATCAGTTGATTATAAATATTTTTATCAAACAATCCTGCAAAAATCAACTGTGCGGGTATGAATTTTATGACTCAATATGATGCGTGCGACCCCTTCTATGGGTGAGCACTATGTAGTCATTCAGGATGATTTTTTTTGCTAGATTGTTTAATAAAAATACTTAAAATTGACTGGTTGTAATTTCCGACACTTTTTTAAGGATACTCCAGTTGTCGAACGCACCAAAATTTGCAAACCTTTATATTTACGAAACGTCCCCTCCCTACAATTTTTTGAAATTGGAAAGTGGTCTGATTCGACAGGAATAACTGAATAAAAAAAGAATGTGTGTGTACTTTGTACGCACGTAAGAAGTTATACTTCTATTATATGATTATATGATTATTAACGAAATTAATATACTTTTTATTTATATTTTATTTAAATATTAAATTAATTTATACTTACTACTTCTGAAACATTTTTATTAAAACGGTGCCAAAAATTAAAATAATAAAAAAATAAAACACACACAAACACATTAAAAATGCCACAAATGATTTCTGAACATTAATTGTCGGAAAAACTTTTAACTAAATACGTATTTTCTGAAAATAAAATTATATAATAAATATACTTACAATCATAAAATGTATAAAAAAAATTAAAAATAAAAGTTTCTATTGGGATTCGAACCAACTTACCACGCGGCTGGTATTTGCGTTGTATTGGGATTCACTCGCATTAAAACTTCGCCACAGAGACAGCTTGTCGTTATGTGCGAAGATCGTCTAACTAAACAGATTAAGTAACCTTTTGATATTTTTAACTTATGTAAATCAAATTATTTTGATTTTGAATTGAAATGATTTAGAATTGAAAAAATAAAACAAAACATAGAGTAAGAAAACAATATATTAGGTGAATATTGATAGAAATTTTGATGGTAATCAAATTATGTAAATAAAAGTATTACATACTACTTATGTATTTTGGTAGGTTCAAGGTAGGTATCGGAGCCCGTATAACGACTAATAAATTTCGCAATCACTTGCGTCGTGCAAAGTGGCTATGTTCAAATATCATAACAAAATTTGATCAACTATTTATAAAACACTTACCAGTGAAAGATTCTTTAGCTTTGAATAAGCGAGATCTGCGGCAGGCATACTAATCACAGTTTGATGAGCTTTCACATTGGCATGCAACAATCATCTCTTCTATGTAAATAAGTCCAAAAATACAATATGAAAACTATTTAAAAAGGCAGTATAACCATTAACTAACTTTTTGTTTGTTGTTTCTCTTCCTACAAATTTTAAAACGCAACAAGCATACATTATAACCAAACCACAGTCCCACAGCTATGCCACAGCTGCCATATTGGATAATTTTTGTCATGTCATTTGAACATCCTATCAGAACAAAGTTATAATGCGCATGCGCCCGGTCGCTAGGTTTTACCATATAAAATTTCACCGTCATTACGCCCGTAAAGCAGTATAACTTCAAAAAGTCTCGTGAGAGAGGTAATAATTTTTTTAATGGTAGGTCCAAGGACCATATTTCCTAAAAATATTTTAAAGTACTAAAAATAATAATTTTTTAGATCAGAAATATTTCAAACATTAAATGGTTTTATTTTGAATTACGTTTGTTCCTCTATGTTTTGTAACTTTATTTTTATTCATTTAGTAACTTTCTGTTATGTTTTAATATTTTTCTTCTAAAAATAGTAAACACTCAACCCTTCTTTTTATCAACTAAATATTCTCTTTACTTATATTCTTCAATCTCAAGTTTCAATTTTATTCCAGCTCTATTCCTATTTCCTATTATTTGTATATTCACCGTAATCAGTTTTTTAAATTTATCTAATTTAGCTCAATAATATGGAGGACCATAATGGATACGGTGAGGACTTACCCCAAGTTATAAAGCCAATTAAGAAAAAGAATACCTACACTTAACAGAGTAGAGCTAAAAATAATTGGCTTCCAATGTTACTTCATAGTCCATGTGGTGAGACCGCTCCCGTCTGAAAAAATTCTGATTCGGTTTCTTTGTGGATTCCTATTCAAAACTGTCCCCTTTAAACAAATCTGAAGGGTGCCGGGCGAAATTTTTGGGCAGAAATTTTTTAAACATTTTTTTTTAAACAAATACAAAAGATCACCTTTTTTGACTCGAGGAATATTTTTTTAGATTTTTTGGGCCATTCTAAATAAAAAAAGATATCTTGTGATTTTTCTCAGAAGTTGACAGTTTTCGAGTTATAGGCGATTAATATCTGAAAAATGCGAAAATACGCATTTTTAAGGCTGAAAAACTCATATTTAAATTAGTATTTTTGAGGTTGACAAGTACTTGAATTGTAGTTTAAACATTCATTTTCAAGATTCTGCAGACTCATCGGGTCTAACTTTAATTTACACCGTTGTTTTTTAATTATTAATTATGCGTGTCCATACGATTTTTTTTATTTCCAAAAATTTCCTGTTTTCCTCCGAAAAAATATATTTTTTAGATTTTTCAGGATATTCTAAATAAAATACTTATAAGCGATTTAAAGCGCATTTTCGGATTTTAAATCGCTTATAACTTTAAAGCTATTAACTTTTGAGAAAAACGACAAGAGCCCTATTTTATTTAAAATGTCCCGAAAAATCTAAAAAATATATTCTTAAGGAGGAAAGTAGGAGATTTTTGGAAAAATAGCGTGCCGCACCGGCAAAAAAATTGGATGGACACGCATAATTAACAATTAAATAACAACGATGTAAAGACCCGATCAGTCTGCAGAATCTTGAAAATCAATGTTTAAACTACAATTCAAGTACTTAGCAACTTCAAAAATACTAATTTCAATATGAGATTTTAAGCCTTGAAAATGCGTATTTTCGCATTTTTCAGATTTTAAATCGCCTATAACTCGAAAACTGTCAAATTCTGAGAAAAGTCATAAGATACCTTTATTGTTTAGAATGATCCAAAAAACCTAAAAAAATATCCTTCGGGTCCAAAAAAGGTTATCTTTTGTATTTGTTCAAAAATATTGTTTAAACAATTACTGCCCAAAAATTCCGCCCGACACCCTTCAGATTTGTTTAAGGGGACATTTTTGAATAGGAATCCAGAAAGAAACCGAATCAGAAATTTTTTCAGACGGGAGCGGTCTCATCACTTGGACTATTCAAGTTATATTGTTATATCTTCTTGATTTTATTTATTCTAATTTTAAATTTACTTGTTTAATCTATAAATTATATCGTAGCGGTCTATATATACCCGATGCAGATAGATTTTCATTCCTTATTCATAATTTCATTTTATTTATCATTTTCTCTCTTTTATGCTACTACCAATTAATCTTCTTCGAAGTGTAGCGTTAAATTTTAATTTCCAATTAAATTGGAATTTTGGAATTTTGCTATATAACATCAAACACATAAAATTACAATTTCATATTTACTGCAGCACAAATTTAATGCATCACATTGGTTATTTTATACGAATCTGAATAATGGATAAGCATATCTAAATAATGAAATAATTATATCGTCTTCCGTAACTTCAACAACTCCTGCTCAAAACTCGTTTAAATTTCCAGTAATACATAAAATATTTAGTTCGACACTTTCCGCTGCAAGCTGCAAAATTTCAACTCGATACCAACTGTCATCCAATTAATTTATTGGATGTGTTCATAATTTGAGCACCGGAGTTGGATTTGAAGTGAACACAAATATACTGACGAACGAAAGTTTTACTTTTAATATTAACAGTATTAAAACAAAATTTTATTAGAACTAATCTTCTGGTTACACCATTCGTGGCTTCTAAAATTTGCAATCCAACGAATCGCCGAAGTTAAGAAGACCGAGATAGATCTATCAGGTTGCTTCTCACTACGTGCCTGTCCAGCACGGTAAAATTCCAACAAAAATTGTTTCAAATAAAAAAAAATATCAAAATTATTATTAAATTAGATAATGTTAGCAATTATAATCCGAGTATAATACCAATAGAGTGGCCGGAAAGTCCCTTTACGCTAATGAATTGTTGTTATTATACTACAGAGGTAAAAAATAGTAACACAAGTTTCTTTAAAATAATAACACCAGTTTTTCTAATTATTCATTATTTATTTGTCTAAAACATCGGTGTACATACCTCCATCCTTCATTGTCGCAAGACAACTTGGTACGACGCCATGTTCGTATGCTCGTCTGTCTCAGCATGTCCGGATTTACTGACGTAAAAGCTTGACGAACTCCGTTTCGCAAGTCGTCACTCGAAACATAGCTGCGTTTACTAACCTTCTCTTTAATGACATGCCACAGTGTATTGTCCGGCGTTGTAAATCTGGACTTCTTGGAGGCCAAAGAATTGGAGACCATAGCCCAATCCATCGGTACTGAGCTATCAATTGCGATAATAATTACTAGTTGATTATCGGCAAATAAGTTAGTTAAGTTATGCATTCTTCAAAAAATATGGCTCAAAGAGATAAGTTGAAGCAATTCCATATCATAATATGGGCGGGTTTTTTTCACTTCCTCAAAGAAATGAGCGTTGTCCTTTGCTCAGAAATAAACATTTAGATTTCGAGAAATCGCACACTCATCGATGAACAGAACATTTTGTTTGTCACATGCTCTCGGAAAGCGTTGAAGCAGTAATGGACACGCTTCAATTGTATACTCATTTGTGGCCGCCATCATGTTTCAGTCGCAACTATTGTTGTCTATCTGCATGACCAGACAAGTTCCCTTGACGATGCGCATGCGCCGGAACGCAAATAAACATTGGTGCCGTGTTGAAATATTGCTACTATTGGTGTAAAGGGACTTCCTATATAATAATAAAATTCGGCTACCCTATACGATAATAATAATGGGTAATCCACTTAGTAATCAATCAACCAACAAAACATCGAAAGAGTTTAGCAATATACATATCTGGGCACGAATTTAAATAACCAATGGGACCACTCGACAAAAATTAAACAGAGAATAATAAAAGCGAAAGCACCATACGTTAGAATGAAACCCATTTTCAACAGTCGCGACATATCATTAAAAACAAAACACAGTCTGTTGAAATGCTACATATTCAGAGTTCTGCTCTACGGAATGGAATCGTGGACATTAACTGCTGCATCTATAAATCGGCTCGAAGCTTTCAAAATGTGGTGTTATAGGCGCATCTTACGTATACCCTGGGTTGACCGAATTACTAATAAGGAAGTCCTGCGTAGAATGGGAAAAGAGTGTGAAATTCTCATAACCATCAAAACAAAAAAATTAGAATATCTAGGACATGTAATGAGAAATTACGAACGTTACGGCCTTCTTCAACTGATTCTTTAAGAAAAAAGTGGACCGGGAAGAAGACGCATTTCCTGGCTTCAAAATTATTGGGTTAGGCATTCCGCCCATCTCTTGAATTTTTCTATAGTTTCGCCTAAAAGTAAACCTTGTATGGTTCTGCAATACTTTGTATTATTCTTTTTAATTTCTCTAGATTTTCTAACTTCCCGGAAAAAAGTTTACACCTTTGTTTTGATAGGTTTCTTCTATGTTTCCAATTGCTTTTCTGGATGTTCTCTTTTATTCTTTCTGCAAATTATATTCACTTTTCTTCTTCAAGCCACATTGTTGTCGATCGTATTTGGGCTATTTTCTCTGTTGTACTATTGCCCTGTTTCTTGTTGCCTTAAAAGAACATTCTTCATACAACCAGTTATTGACGTCTCTTAATATGTACTATTCTGATACACTTTTCTCGGTAACATGGTCATCTGAATGGTATGCCATTCTTCTTCTATTTTCGACTTGACCGGATTCTCAATCCGCTAACCTTTTATTTATTTCTTCGTCTAATCTTTTTACTGACTGTTTCTCTTAATTCGCTCTAATTACTAATTTTTCTGTCTCTAACAGGTTTTGGAATTATTGGTAATTCTTATTTATAAAAATATAACATCACTATTTTGATGTGTTGGAAGTCCTCATCTCACTCATTGATGATTTTTTTGAGAAAGGCAAATTTCCAGAGTGCCTAAAGACTGTCATCATTATTCCTCTTCATAAGGGTGGTGAAATATCTAATACCTGCAATTATAGACCTATTGCACTACTACCGGTACTCTCCAAAATTATTGAGAGACTCATAAAAGCCCGACTTATGTCCTTTCTCGTTGAAAACAACATTTTATCACAAAATCAGTTCGGCTTTTTAAATAATAAATGCACCACTGATGCCATGTTTTCTGTACTACATGAGGTTTATCAAGCACTGAACAATAATCTTCACACTGCCACCATTTTTTTGTGACTTCGCAAAAGCTTTTGATTGTGTAAATCACAACATTTTGATAAAAAAACTTAATTTCTACGGAATTCGAGGTATTTCTTTGAATTGGTTCCAATCTTACTTGGATGATAGGAAACAACTGGTTAGAGCAAATGATACAGATTCTAGTCTCAAAAACATTGTATGTGGGGTACCTCAAAGATCAGTATTGGGTCCTCTACTTTTCCTTATCTTTATTAATGACACCACTAGTTTAAAAATCGATGGAAAAATCTTTCTTTTTGCTGATGATACCAGTATCACTTGGAGCAACTCAAATATTGCAACTCTTCATACTACGATAACTTCTGATCTACTTACAATAAAAACCTGGTCTGACTCTAATTTACCCTCGTTTAACGTAGATAAAACAGTACCATTAGCTTATAAAGGAGCTCTCCAACCCTAACCTCTTAATAACAGCCAGATCAGTACTGTTGATTCTGTAAAATTTCTTGGTATTTTTTTAGACAGCAACCTTAAATGGTCCCTCCATATTAATTTGTTAAGGAAGAAACTATCTTCAGCTTGCTATGCTATAAGATCTGTTTCGAATGAATTCAATTTAGCATCTTCAAAAATAACATATTTTTCTTTGTTCGAGTCACATCTTCGTTATGGTGTTCCTTTTTGGGGTTCTGGTACAGCTGCCCAATTAGATGTTATTTTCAAATTACAAAAAAGAGCAATAAGATATCTGTTTGGCCTCAGAAGAACAACACATTGTAGAAATTACTTCAAAGATCACAGAATTTTAACTCTTTCATCTTTATTGTATATTTTAGAAACTGTTTGCTTAATTCGTAAACATCTACATGTCTTTCCACCAAGACCTAATCATGACTACTTCACGAGAAATTCTACCTTTGACGTCTATTTACCGACCCCGTCATCTGAGTTAGTAAAGAAATCTACATTATATTCCGCAAAAAAACTTTACAACCATCTCCCTATACAAATTAACTCTGCAGCATCCTTCACCAAATTCCGTAAACTGACAAAAGCCTACCTATCCGAAAGGCCGTATCATGCAGTAGAAGATTTTCTTAATCAATAACAGTTATTGATTAAGAAAATCTTGGTAAATTAGTTACTAAGGAATTACAGTAGTATGCTTTGCACAAGTAGTATTTTTATTGTTATTTTTCATCTGTATTTGGGTGTCATATGCACATACGCAGCAGCTTCTTAACTTTTATACTTAATTACTAGGTAGACTATGCAATTTGCAATTTATTTAAATTTTTAAATCTTGCAATTGATTAACTGTTTAACTTCATTATTATTATTTGTTTTTTTTTATTTATACTGACGATTTATGTAATTTTATTAAATTGAATTGTTACTGATTTGTTTTCTTGACTTTTGTAAGCTTTGTCGATAAAATTGTACAATTTTTCATGACAATAAAGCATATTTCTGATCTGATGATAATAATTAAAACAGATATGGACTTGCTTTTTTAATAATTCACTACATAAGTAATTCACTACAGAAGTATGTATTGCACAACACAAGTGTAGTTTAAGTCTTCTACATCCAATCAAATAAGGTTTAACTTTGTACAATTTACCTCTGATTAGCCCCTTTATATGGCCATTTGGGTCTCTAACTTATTAACCAAATAGTAATTTGATCATCGAACGGACAGCTAATAAAACAGATTTGATTGGCGGGTCAGATGTAATTCCCCGGTGGAAAATTTAAATTAGATCTGCGTCGCCGATGGACGCAATCATTGAATTTCGTTTTTACTCCTGCTAGTCCTGCTAGTCCTGCCTGCGTGAGCCTGTCAATAACGTGCTGAAAAATGTAAATTAGATGACACTTACGTGAACTCTACTAGAATGCATTAAATTTTTTTTATATCATAAATCGATTTGCTTTTTACCTATACATTTCGTATCTATTAGGCGAGCAGCAGAAACCCCTAAAATTACGTTATACCGACCACGAAAATCAACTTTAAGGTGAATGACCAATTTTGGTGGTTCTTTATGTTTTCGAGGTCGCTGAATCTGAATATGAAGTTTATTTTTATCTAGGATTGGTGGAACATGTTCAAAAAACATATTTTATGGAAAAATTTCCAAAAATAAATATGGATGATTTTTCAACTTTACCTCGCTGTATCTTTGCTCGCTGTAAGTATGTTGTCTTGAAAATTTTACTGTGTCATCAAGTATTTAGATAACAACTAGCTTTGTACAAAAATATTTATATAAATTAAAAGAGGAGTTGTTAATTTTTAAAGATTTTGTCGTCAGATTTCGTTAGTTTCATGTTTACTTAAAAAAGTTAAGTGACAAACTTTTTAGCTTCTAATTTTAACTAAGACAGCAATAAAACATACTTCATGAAGAAGTTTTCTGAAAAATTTTAAGTCAAAATATGCAATAGAATAAAAGTTATGTGACTTTATAGACGAGCGGCACATCACAAAAAACGCTTATTTCTCGAGATACTGTGTGGTGTGATGATCACGGTGTGGTGAATGGCTAATTTTGGTCATACTTTATATTTTTGATGGTGGGGAAAACGAAAATTAGGTATATTTTGAATTTTACGTGGCGGAACAGTGGCAAAATCGCAATTTTGCCCTAAAAATTAAAAAAAAAATAAATACCTAAAAATCAAAAACTAAAACTAAAAAATTTACCCTAAAAGTTAAAAAAAAAATAAATCACATTTTGTGCGTTTAGTAACTCTGTTTCGTTTTAACATTTTTTTCTAAAAATTTTATAGGAGTATATTTCTTACCATTCTGAAGACAGTGGTACCTGTTTCAATCTTTCGGTCTCATTATAATAAAGTTATGAACTGTTTAAAGTGAAAGGTGCAGATTCCTCAATTTCAAAGTTTAATCGCAAAAGTTGAGTGACAAAATTTGAAATTTAGCTTTTTAATCAAGTTTATGTTAAATATAGGGTACAAAGAATAAAATGTTTTATAAAAAAACTAATGGATCTTTTAATTTTAAGAAAAACGTGATTTATTTTTTATTTTTAGGTATTCCAAATCTCACTACAAATTCTAAGCATTATTTAAATCCCTAATCCTCTCATTTCTTTGAGGGTCTTAGCTGTTATTCGATCTTGTCCTTCTGCTTTTCTGAATTTTAGCTTTTTGATTGAAGCTTTAATTTCTGATTTCAATATTTGAGGATCTTTTTTCTAAGTTCTTTTCTCGGTATTATTGTCTGGGTCATTGTTCTAGAAGAATTGTTTTTTGCAATGTTGTTTCCACACCTCTGCAATACCGTCTGAGTTTGTTATGGAATTTCCACTCTTGTCTTTGATTATCTGTGTCTGCGGTTTGAATTCTCTCGCCAAATTCAGGCGCGGATCCAAAGGGGGGTTAATGGTGTCAATTGCCCCCTCCTTCAGACCTCGCCTGGTGTCTACTGACACTTTTTTTAAGAAAGAGATTAAGGCTGAAAAAAAATAGTGAGTTTTGTGTCCTGTTGATAACTGAATAACTCAAACATACTTAAATATGGAGAATTTCTTGGAATCGAAAATTATTAAAAGTCTTTGGAACATAACAAATGAAAAATTTATAATTTGTTTTCTAGAAAGGTTTGTATTGTTAACTGCAATAAAGTATGCTGGTCTCCAGTAGACGCTGTAGGCTGCGTACAGCATCACGCCGTAGGAAAATTATTCCTTTATTTCATTTCATTTTGTCCTTCAAAAAATCTTTGAAGGACAAAAACTATCTTATTTTTTAAAATTGTAATTCTAATACAAAGAGCCCTAATAAGAGCCACTTTTAACAGGAAGTCCAAAGTATCATCTAACAGAGACTTAAAATTGGCATTAAGGATCCACCTACGTTTCTCGGGCTTACTGTGGGGTGTCGAGTTTTGGACTGTGAATAAAATCGATCTAAATCGCCTTGCGGCTCACGAGATGTGGTGCTATAGAAGAATTTTAAGAGTTTCTTTGGTAGGAGAAGAACAGAATGGCGTAGAAAGCTTGAGAAGGTCGAGGCCCTCTAAGGGCTGTAGCACCAAGATAATGATGATGATGACGATGATGGGAGGAGAAGATTCAAAAATCCACAATACTAGAACCTCTCAGCAAGACTACTGCGATTATAAAAAGCGTCAAGAAGAGAAAGCTGGAGTATTTCAGATATGTAATGAGAGGTCCCAAATATATATTGCTACAAAATATTATGCAAGGGAGAATAGCAGGCAAACGCAGTCCAGGACGAAGAAAAACTTCATGGTTGGTTAGTGGCAGTGAATAAATTTAATATAGCTATGACGGTAATCACCTCTCTGAAAGGATATGGTACGGGAAGAAGAAAATAACAGCCAATCCTGAAAATAATTCTTAATACGTCAGTGACGAGAAATTTTTGAAGTTGTACTTCTTTACACGCGATATGAGGGTAAATTTTTATATGTTAAAACCTATGATCCGGGCGCATGCGCATTATAACTTTGTTCTGATTGGATGTTCAAATGACATGTCAAAAAGTATCCAATATGGCAGCTGTAGCACAGCTGTGGTGTGGACGGTTGACGGTTTGGTTAGGTAATGTATGGTTGTTGCGTTTTAAAATTTGTGGGAAGAGAAACAACAAAGGTTAGTTAATAGTTATACTGCCTTTTTGAAGTTATGCTTCTTTAGGCGCGATTTCATTGAGGGTGAAATTTTAGTAATTTGCGCACACAGGCAGTATGGAGTTCGTTACTAAATGTTTTAATTTATGTATTTATCAGTCCAGAAAAGGTGTGGAAAGAATATATTAGTCTTTTTAAATATATTTTTCTACAAACGTGTTAAAAATGCAATTTATAGCACTCCATAGGAGCGTTAAAAATCCTACTTTAAAGCACCGGTGTTTTAAAAATTTTAAGGCACTGCAGTTAAAAGTGAATTGTCAAATTGTGAAACATCAAAATATTTATATTTCATTTAGTAACATTAATAGATATTAATAATACCTATTTACGAATGTTTCTTCTAAAATTTAGGAATATATTAATTTTATAATACATTTAAGTATGTAGTAATTTTCTTTACAATTTTTACTTACCAATTTGTTTTGTTGATACCTAATATCGCCGTTGTCTAGCAAGTGTCTGCGTAGATTAGCGGTATGTGTATTTAGTTACGGACCCGTTAGTACTTGGTTCGATTCCCACATAAGGAAATTTTTTTTATTTATTTTTAATGGTTATTGACATCTTAGACTATTATTATATGGACTTATAAATGATTAAAAATAATGTAGCAACACTATAGTGTCGATTCATAGAATGGTGAGATTTCACTCAAATAAAATGATTAAAAAAATGAGAAACACACTGGAGGAAGCTAACACATATAAATACCACGGTAGCTCTAGTCTCTAGAGATTATAGGGATCGATTCTTATGGATGTTATTAGAGATGTGATGCTGTTTATCAGATCAAATTATGAAAATCAAATAAAAAAAAATATTTTAGTACAACGATCGGTGTCAGGTCTTATTTTCCAATCTTCAGCGGGTGCCACCATATCTTTCAGCTAACCTAGGAGAAACATGGAAACCACACAAAACAAACATGGTATACATAGTCAGATTACACAAAAAAATATATGAAATATTTATTAGGAGGTTAACTACCTTTACTATATCATCTAGATACACCTCATCATCTGGAATAGAATTAAGTATAAAAAAACTAGGAATAGTGAACAACGGTAATAACGTTAGAGTATGGTATATTTATCGTTCAATTAAATAACAAAAAAAATTATAATTTTATCAAACCGAAAAAGAAATTATTATTATTTACTATGTAATTAACTTATTTTTGGACGCCGGAAAGCTTTCTTAGTCTTCACAAATAAGAAATAATATAATATTATGTAACAGAGTATTCTAACAAAATTCTTTAGAAACTAAATATTCAATTTTCAAAAAAAAAAACAGGAAATAAGCTGGATTCTGTCGTCACATTCCGAATCGATGAGAAATATTAATAAAATTTATTACTTTAGTTTTCCAAATGGGTATGTAGTGGAAATTCAGCAACAGGATAAGCAATTGTAAAACAATCAAAATATGGTTGACTTTATTCGTACAGGCCTCAAACTAGACGGTCTCAAATTGAATTGGTCTCAAATTAACGGCATATCAAAACGAGAGCGTCCTAACAATATACGCTACCTCGCAAAATCTGGCCAAAAAGTCAGGACTTTTTGTGACTTTTTCACATTCCAAAACCTGTAACAATTTATACCGTAAGACAAACGTTTTCTTTTTTCGATGGACAGCCATTATTAAACCGAAAGGAAAGGAAATATTTAATGAACACTTACCAAAATTATTGTGTGAAACCAGATTGTATGCACAAGTAAATTTTAAAATGATTTTTTAGATAGTGACAGTTAGTCGGTGGATGATCAGAAATATGACTTTCGTTATGGAATTTGTTTGAAAATTGAATTTAAAAAGTTTTCTCGCGGTGACCACTTATTATTATGATTACGTCATGCAAGTAATCGGTGTGAATTAAAAGAGAAATAAATATTATTAAATTAAAGGTATACTTATTTCGGATCGTTACAATAATTAAAATAATTTATCGGGATGTTGCCCAACTATTTACCGGGTTGCAAATTTATAATAATTGCCTATTTCAAAATGCACTTTTCAAATGAATTTTTCTTATGCAAAAATGCAATTTCAGATTTCTTATTCATTACAATAGTTCACAAAATTTCCTGATAATCTCACGAATACAACGCACCAAACTGCATTAAAATCCGTCTTACTGCGCAAAAAATCGAGAGTAAGGCCTTTTTTTGTGCTTCAATGCCTCGACTAATTCGGCCAGAGATCGAGAGGTCTTGAGTTCGAATCCGGAGCAATCCTATACTTTTTTTTATTTTTTTTGAAAGCGGTAAGCACAAAATTAGTTTGGTGTTTAAAAAAAATAAAACAAACTGTTTCAAGTATATCTATTTTTAAGAAATCATATAATAGAAGTATAACTTCTTACGTGCGTACAAAGTACACACACATTCTTTTTTTATTTCATTGTCCTCACCTTGCAAGGTTGCTAGATCCGCCGTTGCGCCTGATATTCCATTAATAGCTTCAATTTTGTATTAATATTTTTTCTTAATGTTGGTCTGAAGCTATTTTCTTGTGGCATTTTTATAATCAAGTATATTCAAATGGGAAATAAGCCACAATTTTACCTAAAAATGATTTTATTAACGTTTCGACGCCCAAGTCGGGTGTCGTTGTCAAAATACAAAATAATACTAAATAAACAAAAATGTTGTTGCTTAGTAAAAAATTCTTCTAATAATTTATTTAATCTGACTCATTTATATCGGCAATTCAGACACGTATTATACATTTCAAAGTAGATATTGCCAATATTGATGAGTTGCGTTCCTGGGACGACTTTACTAAAAGATAGTTCAATCGATTACATGAAATCAATCCCAACTCAAGAATATCCGCCACAAAAAATCATAGCATGTGATCTGTCTTTAAAAAGACAACCAAATGCAACGGTGGCACTGAAATTCTCGCGTTAGAGATTCCATAGTAAATCACGAGGGAAAACCAGGAAAAACCTCGTGATACTATCCCGACATCGTAAGTATTTGGGTTTACATTTAGTTTACTCTCAAAACTAATACCAAATTCTGACTTGATATTTTAAATTTTAAATAATACTAAAATACTAAATATGTACTAACTCGATATGTTACTGATTTACTAATTGTGGTATTTTCTTTCTATTGATTTCCTCCTTTAATATGGGTAACTTATTATATTATAACTTATTTATATTATATAACTTACTTATATTATAACTTATTATTATAAGCTTATTTCCCATTTGAATATATTTTTTCTTATTGAATGGTTTTGGAAATATCATCAATAGGCAATATTGTTTTGATAATTAAATTTAAATTAATGTGATAGTAAATTCTACACTCTTCTATATAATTCGCTTAGACCTCAGAAGGTTTCGGTTGATTACATCCCTGTTGTCCTCGCAGCAAGAAAAACTTTTAGAAAAATCAGATCAGAAGATACTTTTATAAAGTGATTTTCTCTAACAAAGTCCATTTTCTCCATTAATGCAATTTGACTCTTCGGTTCGATAACTCCTATGCGGGTGTCGTATATACTGAATTGTATGCTTCACACACATTTTGGAACAGGACAGGATTATTTATAATTTTCTAAAAATCGTATTCTGAAATATTTTTGATAAAGACTTAGTTAGAAATTTACAGTGCTTGATTTTTTTTTCACTTACATATTATTTGTATATGTATTACCAAACTCAACTATACAGGGTGATTGATTAGTTAGGTAAAGCTCAATAGCTCCGCTACCGTAATAGACAGTAATAATAAAAATAAAGTTAATAACAAAAATTTTAGCCACCTTTGAGCTTCATATTACAAAATTAGTTAGAATGTTACAGGGTGTTCGATAACACAGTGGCAGACCAAACTTTTGTTTTTTTAAATAGAACACCCTATATGTTATTTTAAATTCGAAATCCTGTTAACTTTTCCATCACAAAAATATTAAGGTTTGTTATGTTATACAGGGTATTTACAAAGTTATAACAAATTTTATATGAAAATCGTAACAAGTTCAACTCACTGCATAAATAAAAATAAGCAAAACAGCAATGGTTTGTTAATGCCGTATTTTTTTACGTATTGTGAAAATTTTCAAGAATGATTGATATTGCTAATTTTCTTTATATCAAATACAGGGTGAGTCAAAATGCAAGTACATTATTTTCTCAGTAATTTTAAATGCAATACCCTGTATTTTATATCACTAGTGAAAAGTACCATTACCGTACTTTAATTTTCGGATAACATTCCCTATGTCTAAATTTATTAGTTTTCGAGATATTTTAATTTTTCAATGGATCAGTAGCGTGGCCACCCAAATCACCAGAATTTAATAAACTGGACTGATTTTTTTGGGGTTACGTTAATAATGAAGTTTATAAAATACCTTCAACAACAAGGGATGAGATGAAAAATAGAATACAAAGTGTATTTCGATGTATTAATTTACAAATGCTTCGTAGAGTAAGTAGCTCATTCAATGATCGTTTTTAGGCGTGCATAAATGTGTTAGAAGGTAATTTTGAACACATTATGTAATTAAATATTAAAAATATTTTATTAAAAGTAGCTTCTAATTTTTCCAAACATGTTTTTTTGCAAAATGTATTACTGAAAAATTATATTTCGATCTTTATTTGTTACATTGTTACATTTACATACAAAAGTAGTGTTTAATTGTCTTCACAAAATGTTGTATTTTTTTGTGAAATTTATTACCAATTTTCTTTGTTTATTTGTTGCATTTACAAAAAAAGTAGTTTTTAATTGTTTCAAAAATGTTGCGTGTTGTGCTTTTGTTTTTTTTTTGTAAAATGTATTACTAATAAATTATTTTTATTTATTTATTTCCTACATTGTTACATTGATTACCGGATTGATAATATCAGTAATCGTCAATTGTCAATTCAATCATGGCTTACCTAAAATTTAGATAAATTTAGACACCTAAAATAATTTGCTCAGAAAAATGAAAATATCTCGAAAACTAATAAATTTGGACATAGGGAATGTTATATAAAAATTAAAGTACGGTAATGTTACTTTTCAATAATGATATAAAATACAGGGTATTCCATTTAACATTACTGAGAAAATAATGTACTTTCGTTTTGAATCACCCTGTATTTGATATAAAGAAAATTAGCAATCTCATTCTTGAAAATTTTGACAATAAATAAAAAAATATGGCATGAAAAAACCATTACTGTTGTGCTTATTTTTATTTACACAGGGAGTTGAACTCGTTACGATTTTCATACAACATTGGTTATAACTTTGTAAATACCCTGTACAGCACAACAAACCTTTATATTTTTGTGGTGGCGAAGGTAACAAAATTTCGAATATAAAATAAAATATAGGGTGTTCCATTTAAAAAAACATAAGTTTGGTCTACTACTCTGTTATCGAACACCCTGTAACATTCTAACTAATTTTGTAATGTGAAGCTCAAAGGTGGCTAAAATTTTTGTTATTAACTTTTATTGTTATTAACTAGCTATTACTATAGCGGAGCTTTTGACTTTTACCCCACTAATCAATCACCCTGTACATATGAAATACATTATTATCCACTTTTAAATTTTCTTTAAACCCTTTTCAGCGAATTACGCTCGATCTCTAAAATTATTATCGACTTGTTATCGACAAGGAGGAGTATGTGGCATCTTCACTTGACAATAGGAATTTTATTTGAGGCAATTTCCCATTCCCAGTCTATTTACATTCAAAACTTCTTTTCCGTACATTCAACTCTAAACTTTTATAACATATATTATATGTTACAGGCCAAACGCGATTTCAGGACAAACTAGTTTGGCCTAGGCTAAAGTACCTTGTCCTGAAATCGAGGTCGGCCGGTAACATATACTTTTTTAAGTGCTGTTTGAATGCATCTACGGTTGTAAAAATTTTACTAGACATCTTTTTATTTTGGATATAGCCATGCCATCAATCCTATACTGATACATTTAAGTCACCATACATGGCTAAAAGTAATAATTATAAGCCACGCTCAACTATTTTCTCAAAATTGACCAATTTTTTTAAATGTTTCGCTTTCTGGGCATGGTTCGGCGTATTTCTGAAACGTTTAAAAAAATTAAATTTTCAGTTGAGAATACGATTCGAACTTTTTGAAGAACTATTTCTTCTTTGTTTGGTCGGGCTAGTTTCAGAAAGAAAATTTCAAAACTAGTGTTCAGTCAAAACCGTCGAATAATTACTGTCGACTGTATAGAATTAAAATGATTTGAAACTCTAGGAAGCGATGTCCACCCTGAACACCAAGTAGATCTAGTACCATCGTCGTTATCAAATTCGTGTTCAGCGCCCTTGAAAACCCCTGAGTAATGAAAAATAAAATAAAGTGAAACTACAGAAGAAGTTCACCGGTGCTCGAGGATCATCAACAAAGTTGAACTCATTCCTATCGATATTTTCCGAGTTGCAAATTTTTATTATTCTATGCACTTTTGGAAATTTTCTTTATTCACCAAATGCAATTTTCATTTTCACACCATGAATTTGGTTTATAAACTTTCCTGACAGTTTTTTGAGTAGAATGCAAAAAAGTTGAATAGTAATTCACATGGTTGTGTAAAATTAGCAGCTTTAGTCCTTTTTACTACTTTATTGTATCGCCTAATACTAATATACCGGGTGTCCACTTATATTTTCCCCCATTTTAACTGCTTATAACTTCTAAACGGTTGAAGATAGAAATATGCCGTTTTCGCTGATATGTTTTATTTTGGTAAATATTAAAGAAAATATACTGGGTGTTCCCTTAAAAAAAGTCAACAAGGTTTTTTTCAAAAATCCGCCATTTTTTTCGTAATTAAAAGCGATATAAAAAATTCAATCCATTCAGACAAAACTCTTACTAAAATAAAACATTTCTGCGGAAACCGCATATTTGTATCTTGAGCCGTTTAAAAGTTATAGGCCGTTAAAATCTGGGAAATATAAGTGGACACCCGATATTATAATATACAGAGTGGGCCACAGAAAACAGTCCACCTCGATATTTGGCAGTATTTATTAGATTTTAAGGAAATGACGAAACAAGTCGATTTTTGATCTAAGGGGAACTCATTTTTATGGTACATACATCTGTCATTTGTCAACCCCCTCCCTTCCACATCACCCGCCCCTTATTTGTATATAGGGAATAGGAGTCGTGTGCTAGCTCATTTGAAAGATTATTCAATTCTCTATTCAGTAATATTAACATTGACATAATTATTTATACAGGGTATCCAAGAAAAATTATTTTGAATTAAATTAATTGGCACAAAAAGAAGAATGTATGTAATTTACTTAACTCAAAATACATTCCACTGCTGACATAAAACAGAAAAAAATGTTTATTTGATAAATAAACATTGTTTGTTGCTTAAATTCAATATTCAACCTACCAAGAGGCAGATGGGTGGCAGCTTGAACATTGAAATTAAGTAAAAAGCAATATTTATTTATCAAAAAACATTTTTGAAGTTATACTTCTTTAGGCGCGATTGAGATTGAGGGTGAATTTATATTAATCTGCGCGCATGCGCACACCGACAGTATGGTATTAGTGGTTATACGGGCTCTAATTGGGTGTTGAAATGATCTGTCAATAATAAATAATTGTTCAATATGAAGGTTAACAAATGTATAATATATTAGTTTTATTGTTGTGAGGACAGAAACAAAAAAGTTTATAATTGTAGTGACTTTTAAATAGTTTCTAAAGCAACAGGTACGTAATAATTGTAAATGTATCATAGGTACCTACCTATTTGAACCTACCAAAATACATAGTATGTAATACTTTTATTTACATAATTTGATTACCATCAAAATTTCTATCAATATTCACCTAATATATTGTTTTCTTACTCTATGTTTTGTTGTATTTTTTCAATTCTAAATCATTTCAATTCAAAATCAAAATAATTTGATTTAATTCAAAAATGTCAAAAGATTAATCCGTTTAGTTAGTCGATCTTCGCACATGATGACACATTGTCTCCGTGGCGAAGCGTTTAATGAACGAATGAACCCCAATACAACGCCAATACCAACCGCGCTAATAAGTTGGTTCGAATCCCAATAGAAACTTTTATTTTTTTTATACATTTTATGTTTGTAAGTATATTTATTATATAATTTTATTTTCAGAAAATACGTATTTATGTTATTCTGAAGCTATTTTCTTGTGGCATTTTTACAATTTTAACTATTTATAATGGGAAAGAAGCCACAATATTATTAAAAAATGATTTTTATTAACGTTTCGACGCCCAAATCGGGTGCCGTTGTCAAAATACAAAATACTACTAACATAAACAAAAATGTTGTTGCTTAGTAAAAAAATTCTTCTAATAATTTATTTAATTTGACTCATTTATATCGGCAATTCAGATACATATGATACATTTTAAAGAAGAAGACTTTAAAATGATATTGCCAATATTTATGAGTTGCGTTCCTGGGACGACTTTACTGAAAGATAGTTCATTCGATTACATGAAATCAACCCCAACTCACGAATATCCGTCACAAAAAAATCATAGCATGTGATCTGTCTTTAAAAAGACAACCACATGCAACGGTGACATTAAAATTCTCGCGTTAGAGATCTCATAGTAAATCACGAGGGAAAACCAGGAAAAACCTCGTGATACTATCCCGACATCGTAAGTATTTGGTCTTACATTTAATTTACTCTCAAAATTAATACCAAATTCTGACTTTACTATAATTTTGTTTAAATTATAAATAATATCAATAATACATGTATATATAAGTAATACTAAAATATAAAATATGTACTAACTCGACTATTGACTTAATAGTATTATATTAGAATAGAGAATCGAATAACCTTTCAAATGAGCTAGCACACAACCCCTATCCCTATCTAAAAATAAGGGGAGGGGGAAGTGGAAGGGAGGAGGTTGATAAATGACAGATGTATGTACCGTTAAAATGTGTCCCCCTTAGATTAAAAATCTAATAAATATGTACTTCCAAATGTCGAGGTGGACTGTTTTCTTTGGCTCACTCTGTATTTAAAAGAACACCTAAAATTAGTTTTTATATTTTTACTTTATAAACAAGATAACAATTTCTCGTGATTACGTTATTTGAAAGTGTAGGGAACGGCTCTGATATAATGTATCTCGGCTTTTAACCAACCTAGCCCACGCCACATCACGAGAAACGTCCTTATAATTCCATTACTATCTTCCTAGCTAACTTTTTTTATCTATTAACATCCAAGTTGACTTTTGTATATCCTAATTGCATTATTCAGCGAGAAGCTCTCAAGCCTGGCTGTGCAGGCGCGTAACTCAATTTAAGGCCCTTTTGTTCTCTGTTTTGTTTATTTAATTTCATTTGAAACGGATTATGCTAAAGATCTATTTAAATTTCCGGAAAACGAATAAAAATTTATTTCGTCTTCTGTTTTAGTATTACATGAGAATTGGAGATAAAATGATCAATTAAGTTATTAGTGGAGAAAGGGAAAGGGAAAGGGAAAATGACGTACCTACTAAAATAGGTGAAATATTATGCAAAAATGGGTAAATTAGTATTACATACTAATATAAAGCATTTAGAATTTAAGCACGGAAGAAGCACAATAGAACATATTTTCGTGCTGAAAGAAATATTAAAGGAAAGCTATAAATACCAGAAACCACCTAAGACATTATTTACACATTTTAAACAAGCATTTGATAAAGTAAAAGAAAGTAACTTTATAAATCACTTGAAGAGATGCTAGAACGCTAAGAAGAACTGAAAACCAAGTATAAATAAATGATGAAATATCAGACAGTGTTCTAGTAAATGAAGGAGTAAGGCAAGGAGGCCCACTTTCATCTATTCTCTTTAGTGTCCTCCTGGAAAACGTGCTGCGGGAAGCCAATATAAATAGAAAAGGAATTCTCCTTGTTCAACCTGTGTTCGTCCACTGCTGGACATAGGCCTCTTTAATTTGCTTCCATTGATTTCTACTTTTGGCAATTCTCATCCACTGCTTGCCCGCGACTTGTTTGATGTCATCTGTTCACCTCTTCTACGGTCTGCCTACTCCTCGCCTGTTCCCTCTTGGTCTCCAGTTTGTTAATATCTGTGTCCATTTTTCCGGATTATCTCGGGCAATATGTCCGACCCATTGCCACTTGGTATGGAGAAACTAAGATATAATAGAGTTATATGGGGAGCCCGGAATACCAGCAATAATAAAAACCCAACGACTTAAAATTATCTTAGAACAAACAAGTGAATGGGATAAAAATATATGTGTGAAATTTATCGACTTTGTAAAGTTCTTTATTCGTGCAAATATGATCCATAGAGAAAACAGAGAATAAATGGTAAGGATATAAAAAAACTCTATTCGGATCAATCATGGAAAGGAACTGGGGATGTAAAAGAATATACTGTTTCTGCTTTTGTGAATGATCTGTTTTCTCTTAGTTTTATATTAATAAGTATTTATTTAATTAATTATTCAACTGTCGCAAATCATACATAAAATTAAGAAAAATCTCAGGGTGCCTTTTGATCATACAAAAAAATAACTAAATTATCTTAGGTTATATTTATCCTTTCTCGTAGTTTCAGTATCTATTAGTTGATCCTTATCGGGATAAAATAGGAAAAAGGAAATAAATAAAAATACCATAAATAATCAAATACAAATATTTTTTATTATCAAAAGCAATACTCTGAAAATTTATCAATCAAATCCTGTGGGCATAACTGTCCCAATGAAACTTTTACCACATAAATTAATTTTAATTCAACAAATATTTATCGATTTGTTCTTGATAACATTGATAAAACAAACTAAACAAACAAATTTAGATATTCGCAAAACTACTTATACTTCCTATTAAATTTTTGAAATATTGAAATCTCAGTTCATATGCTTTTACTCAAAAAAATTAACTTCTAAACATAAAGAAAATCTATCAAATAAGTCATTAACTGACCTTTTGATTGGCACACAATGATGTCTCCTCTTGATTCAAACAGCTCTTCCTTGTTGATTATGTTAGGATACTCATCAAAGCCCTCTCCCTTCTCAGCATCAATCCAACAGCATACCAGCAACTAATTCTCCAAAACACGAGCCAGGCCTCTTTTGACCAATATTCGTTAAAATAAAACTCCAAAATTCTCTCCTCTCTTTCTCACAATAATATTCTGTCCCTTGGACTTTACAGAATCAAAGAGGTATTTCTTCTCAATTTGATCTATCTCTCGTTCCACTTTTCAGCAACACTCCTCACTATCTAACAACTACTGGTACTTGCTTCTGAACTGTTCACGAAAACTTTGACTGCTCTTCTCCGATGCCGGTCACATAATAATCTCCTTTTCCAAACTATCTGAACATTCAACCTTCTCTCATCCCCATTCCAAATTGCTAAGCCAATCAGAAACATTTCTCTCTTTTTTCATTCGAAAAACTACTTCTACAACAAATACTTCTACTCATGATAATTACTTTTCGGGAATTCTACAAATTCACTTGGGGCTTAAACAAAGAGTCTTAAAATTCCAACTTTCTCTACCTTACTTTTCTAAATATAATAATTACCTGTGGCTTTTGGCCTCCCCCGTAACAAAGCAACCGTTTTAAAATTATAATCCCGAAATAAATTGTCTATTCACATCACTTTATTTATTAATGTCTTTAATTCTTCAGGGAAAAACTCATTAAGGATAAACCCACTGCTTAAAGGCTAACTTCTAATAAATAGTTACAAATCAATATAAAGGGTGTATCTAATTTATGTGCCCGCGTTATATTAAAAAAATAAAAATTTTATTCTATTTTTGATTGACAAAATGATACACAATAATACAGACGAGAAAAATAACGGCTCAACACGCATTCAACGCTTTAAATATAATTTCGCTTGTTCGATTGGACATACTTTAAGGAAAGATCAAAGCAACATGGCGAGACCAATACTTAAATACCAACCAGAGGTGAAAGGAAATAGAGGAAGACCAGACAACAGCTGAAGAAGAACTTCAATGAGATAACACCTAAAAATAGAATATAAATAGAAAAATAGAAAAAAAAAAAGAAGAAAATTGAAGGAACTAGTACAGAGTTAATACACAGAACAAACAAAAAAGGATCACTTACTCGGATAGTCAGAAATCTCATACCAATTTTAAATGAAAAAATATGATAATTATTGTAGGTTCTTGCCATCAAATACCAAAATGAGAAACATTATAGTTATTGTGCTTCTTGCAACAATTTAAATGCTCTAACTCAAAATATCATCAATATTGCTTTATTTAATGAAACACATATATTATTTAATGTTAACGTCATAAAGTCTAAAACATAAAATCGTTTTATACCCCAAAAAAATTTACATCTTTGTTTCCTTGTACTTTGTTATTTCGTATCTGCTGATCATACAATCAACGTGTCCACTAAAAACAAATTAGATCCCTAGTCATAAATAATGTTATTTTTGTCTACGACGCGTTGCGCTGCCTTTTACACGAAAGATAAATCGTTTCTGAATACTGATTTTAGTTTTTGTGCGTGTTTCTGTCGGCCAACGTCCAGAAAACATGTTTGAATCCGAAATCAAGCTAAGATACTAAAACATAAAGAAAATAGAGGCAGTGGGAGGACAGAGGGCTTATATAAGAGAACAGGATTTAGTCCTAGCGGAGTTTTTTTTGCGTAGAGGTGTTGTCATCTGAATTCCAAAGTTTATGGGCTAGAAGGTTGAAAGGTAAAGCAGTAACAGAAAAAATATAATACTATATAAACAGATTCCAAATTTCTACTAAATTGTCACGAGGGCAATATACAAATCGGTAATCTTAAAAGGTCGAGTGTAATGAGGTAAGATTATTTCATGAATAAAAATGTTCAAAACAAAAATTTTATTGTGGTTTATTTATGTATCGGGTGTCCCAATAAGAACGGCTCTCGGCCATATCTCAGGAACCGTTTATAGTTTATAGAAAAAAATATTTATAACAAAAGTTGCCTCGGGACAAGCCTGGAAATTATTTTCATAATTGTAGGTCCACCGTTAGAGGGCGTAATTGAATATCAAAAATTAAAAAATCAGAATTTTAAAAAATTTACCTAATGAAAGGGCACTGGAAATTCAATTATCGTATTTTTCATAAAATTCTGCGCATATTTGATTTCACAAGTTTAAGTCTACCTTTGCAAATAAGAGGTGGGGGTGAGTGAGAACCTTCGTATAAAAAAATGGCTGTAAGTCCGGTTCTGCTAAATCGAATTTTGCATACTTCATCTTGTTGAAAAGAGCTCTTTTTCGTCAATGTAAGTGTATTATTTTCGAAATAGCCTTATAAGTAATATGCAAGCTAGGAGGCGTTATTTAATTATTTTCAGAAATCTAGTTTTCTCTCGAAAATAATTAATACAAGTATGCATTTTTAATCACGTAGGTATTACAAAACTAGACCAAATAAGCAATATAATACCGAAAACCGTATGTCGATACCTTTTTTCTATCTCGATATATCTTAAGAAATGTGTAAATTTTAAACAACTGTTACTTTCATCGGTAACGAGGTTAAAGAAAAGTAGTGTGCTGTGAAAAAAACAAATTAACATTTTCCAGATGTAAACTTATATAATTAATTAAAACAACAATAAGACAAACTGCACTATAAAATATAACAAAGAAATAAAAGCAACTACTTACTTAATCTTAGTGACCGCCTAAATGTTCAAATTGTTGCTTATCATTTTCGATGCAAGCATTTACTCTTTCAAGAGTATATTGAATGGCAACAGTTTTAACAACTGTTTTAGAGTTTTATTTATAGGGACGGATTAAATACCTTGTTTTTGCCGCTAGGCCCACTACTCGAGAGAACATGGTCTAGAATCTAGAGAATACCAAACGCTAAGAATAAATGCTTGCATCGAAAATGGTATGGGCAACAATTTGAACATTTAAGTCGGCACTAAGTAAGTAGTTGCTTTTATTTCTTTGTTATATTTTATAGTGTTATTGTTGTAGTCTTTATATTATTGTAGTCATATTGTTGTTTTTATTAATTATATACGTTTACATCTAGAAAATGTTTCTTTGTTTTTTCCATAGCACACTACTTTTCCTTAACTTGGTTTACCGGTGATATTAACAGTTGTTTAAAATTTACACGTTTCTTAAGATATCTCGAGATAGAAAGAAGGTATGGACATGAGGTTTTCGGTATTATGTTGCTAATTTGGTCTAATTTTGTAATGCAGGATTAAAAATGCATACTTGTATTTAATATTTTCCAAAGAAAACTAGATTTCCGAAAATAATTAAATAAAGCCTCCTAGCTTGCATATTACTAATTAGGCTATTTCGAAAATAAGCCACTTACATTGACGAAAAAGACCTGTTTTCAACAAGACCAAGCATGGAAAATTCGATTTAGCAGAACCGGACTTACAGCCATTTTTGCATAAGACCCACTTACCCCCACCTCTTATTTGCAAAGGTAGACTTAAACTTGTCAAATCAAATATGCGCAGAATTTTAAGAAGAATACGATAATATGATTTCCAGTGCCCTTTCATTAGGTACATTTTGTAAAATTTAGATTTTTTAATTTTTTATATTTAATTACGCCCTCTAGCGGTGGACCCACAATTATGAAAATAATTTCCAGGTTTTTCCCGAAGCAACTTTTGTTATAATAAATATTTTTTCTCAAAGCTGTACTAAAAACGGTTCCTGAGATATGGCCGAGAGCCATTCTTATTGGAATACCCGGTACAAATTAGAAGAAATAAACAGAAAATTACTTTGTCTGTTTATTTCTTGTTGGTATGCCAGGCGTATATATCATTAGTCCGAGCACACTACCCTGAGGTACACCAGATAGGAAGTGGTAGAGTTTTGTATAGACTTCACAATACCTTACTAAATATCTCTTTTGTGTGAGATATGACCATCACGACCAATTGAGATTTTATCCAAATTATAATTTCATTGTTTTCGGTTAAAATGTTAAATTTCAATTTAAACTTTGAATTTACAATTTTTCTTTTTTCGACAAAAATGTATACCTATGTTCTGTTTTGTTTTAAATTTAGCATATTATAAATTTATGTAAATATAGATTGTATCTATTATCGCCATATATGTCTCCCCAAAAAATGAAGTCTGTTTCCGTTAATGGCGACTTAGAGCAAGAAAGGAGTCGGTGCATGATTGTGTAAAATAAATCAATGTACAACCAACGCCAACGCGGACTGACAGTCACGTTGTTGATAAACTTTCAAGACGTTAAAAAGTGGAAAAGTTTTAACAGTTAGCGAGGATTAATGCAAAAGTTGTTAGGAATTCAAGGTTGTTGTAAGCTGGCAAACTTCGTTTCGTATAAAACAACTCAAACGTCGTGCTCAAATATTGTTAAAGAATAAAGGTGCAGTTTGAAATTAAATAAAGTAAAGCGATTTTCAATTTTTTTTTCAATCAAACCTGCAAAACTATAGACAGAAAAATCATTCCTCTAACATTTAACATTTATTTAGCATTATTTTTCTTCTAGTGTCGTCTTCACTGATGAGGGTTGGCTATAGCCATTGCAAATTCGTCTATTTGGTCTGCTTTTCTGAAAAGCATCTGAGTGTTTAACCCGGTCCAATCATGAATGATTTTCATCCAGAATATGTCTCGTCTACCAGGACCCATTTTCTTTCGATTTTACCCTTTATAATCAGCTTCAACCACTCCTACTTATCATTTCTATGTACGTGCTCCAAATATGTTGTCCTTCCTTTTTAATGCTGGTCAAAAGTTATCTGTGCCTTCCCATTCTGAGCAACTCTATTTCCTTCATAATATGGTCGGTCCAAGGTATTTTCAAAATTTTCCTGTAAAGCCACATCTCAAAAGCTTCTAGCAACATTAATAGTCCAAGATAGGGCACCATAAAGACGAATAAGTGAATATACCATTTTACAATCCATCTCGGATTTACGATAAGTTTTTGGTTACTCAGACATTTCCTCATCTTCAAAAGGCTGCTTTTGACTGCTTAAGTTTTAACTTATGAGTCTCCTAAGTATTTACTGTCTACTTGTTCAATATCTCCATTTTTTATCTGGATCCTTGTCATAACTTTACCCTTCTTACTGATAACGTCTTTACTCCCAAACTAAAGGAGGAATACCAAAAGGTGGGCCTGGAAATAAATATGAAGAAAACGGAATACTTAGCAATATCGGAAGAAGACGTCAAAAATTTAGAAAAGAAGAACAAGTAGAAATAAAAGGAATGAATAATTTTAAATATTTGGCTTTTAAAATGTCGAAAAATGCAACAACAGAAGCAGAAATAAAAAATATATTGGGAAAAACAAAAGATCTTGCATGAGACAACTCCATCATGTTATCTGGAATAAGAACATCAAGAGAAAAACAAAAAAAAATGATATGCCAAATGTACGAAGCATCATGACATATGCCGCAGAAATTTGGGTCATAAAGAAAAACCCAAAAGAGTATTCTAGCAACTGAAATGGAATACTGGAGAAGATGCTGTGGTTTCACCAGAAGAGATAGAATAACATAATGAGGAGATAAGGAGAAGACTTCAAGTGGAAAAAGATGCCCTGCAATATATAGACGAGAGAAGACTAAAATGGTACGGCCACGTACGCAGAGCACAAAACACTTCGATAAACAAGGTCGCAGAATGGAGCCCAAGAGGAACAAGAAGAAGAGGACGACCAAAAAGATCTTGGAAAAATGAAGTCGGCAAAGCCATGTCTAAGAAAGGACTGGAAGACGGAGACTGGGAAGATTGAAAAAAAAATGGAAGTCCTGGCTGACGGAAGGGAAACGACATCAGCTGTAGACAACCCTTTATATACAGGGTGGCGATAAAGTATGGAAACACGGTAATTTCTCGGTAACCGCTTGAACGATTTTTATAGATTTTGGTGGATAAGGGTCTTCTAATGAGGCCAATATTACAGTGGTAATTACATTGTTGTCAAATCTTGCGTTTTTCTGTAAATCTAATGAACTTTCTTATTTTAAATAGAACCCCCTGTATATTATTTTGCGTTTTGAAGTCCCTAAGAAATACTAATAATTTTTTATATGATATTCCCTATACCTAAATGCCATAATTTCGGAGTTCTTGCTACATTTATGATAAAAATAATTTTAAAAATTATAAAAATCAATTTCTTCGGTCCGAGCAGATATTATTTTTAGGTTCTTTTGATCATTGGGAACAAAAAAGGTCTGTTATCATTTTCCCCTAATATAAAGTTAATCGTTTACGAGTTATAAACAATTTAAAACTGAAAAAAAAAATGGATAAATGACGATTTTTAAAGTTCAAAAACACAAGTAAAAAAAATAATTTTTAAAACCCAAATTTAAGCAAAAACCTTCTATCAGCTCCCTATAAGAATTTTTAGCACGTTTTATTCTAAAACATTGTTTTTTTAATTGTTAATGAAGCGCATATGAGAGGACGGGCGATCGGGCTGCATTAACAACTAAAAATCGATGTTTTAAAATAAAATAAGACCTAATAGTCGGAGAGATAGAAGCGGATTTTGTGCGTGATAAGTAATATGGAAAAACTATACGGGGATATGTTGAATTAGTTGTGTACATGACTTTCACCAACGGCCGGAAACCAGAGTTGGGGCCGAGGGTAGTTATAAGGGGTCAAAGTCGCGGATTTTATTATTTTTTTTATGACGCTCATGATCGAGATAGTGCACCAAAATTTGGGAATAAGTAGGTCATCACTTAACTAAGTAAAATCTCTAGGGGCGGAACGCTGCGTGGCCGACAAAGGGGTGGGGGTAGGGGTGAATATAAAAAATATAAAGGGTTTTTTGCGCTGTTCGTGATTGAGATAGTGGACCAAAATTTGGGAATAAGTAGATCATGACATTACTAAGTAAAATCTCCAGAGCCGGAAACCAGAGTTGGAGATGAGGGCAGTTATAAGGGGTCAAAGTCGCCGTTTTTATTATTTTTTTTTGTGACGCTCATGATCGAGAGAATGCACCAAAATTTGGGAATAAGTAGGTCATGACGTAACTAAGTAAAATCTCCAGGTGTGGCACGCTGCGTGGCCGACAAAGGGGTGGGGCAGGGGTGAATACAAAAAAAATAAGGGGTTTTTTGCGACGTTCGTGATTGAGAGAGTGCACCAAAATTTGGGAATAAGTAGACCATGACATAACTAAGTAAAATGCTCAAAGCCGGAAACCAGAGTTGGACATGACGGTAGTTATAAGGGGTCAAAATCGCCGTTTTTATTATTTTTTTGTGACGCTCATGATCGAGGTAGTGCACCAAAATTTGGGAATAAGTAGGTCATGAGGTAACTAAGTATAATCTCCAGGGGTGGAACGCTGCGTGGCCGATAAAGGGGTGGGGGTAGGTGTGAATATAAAAAATGTAAGGGGTTTTTTGCGACGGGCTAGATTGAGATAGTGCACCAAAATTTGGGAATGAGTAGACCATGACTTAGCTAAGTAAAATCCCCAGAGCCGGAAACCAGAGTTGGGGATGAGGGTAGTTTTAAGGGGTCAAATTCGCAGTGTGTATTATTTTTTTTGTGACCCGGTACAACATTTGTCCCCCACGCAGCTTTCCGCCCCTGCAGATTTTACTTAGTAATGTCATGATCTACTTATTTCCAAATTTTGGTGCACTATCTCGATCACGAACGGCAAAAAAAACCCAATATATTTTTATACTCACCCCTGCCTACCACCCCTTTGTACCCCAAGCAGCGTTCCGCCCCTGAAAATTTTACTTAGTTACGTCATAACCTACTTACTCCCAAATTTTAGTGCACTATCTCCATCATGAGCGCCACAAAAAAAAATAATAAAAACCGCGACTTTTACCCCTTATAACTACCCTCGTCCGCCACTCTGGTTTCCGCCTCCGGGGATATTACTTAGTTATGTCATGGTCTACTTATTCCCAAATTTTGGTGCAATATCTCAATCACGAACGTCGCAAAAAACCCCTTACATTTTTTTATATTCACCCCTGCCCCACCCCTTTGTCGACCACGTAGCGTTCCACTCCTGGAGATTTTACTTAGTTACGTCATGACCTACTTATTCCCAAATTTTGGCGCGCTACCTCGATCATGAGCGTGACAAAAAAAATAATAAAAAACGGAACTTTGACCCCTTATAACTACCTTCCTTCCCCACTTTGGTTTCCGGCTCTGGGGATTTCAATTATTTATGTCATGGTCTACTTATACCCAAATTTTGGTGCACTATCTCAATTACGAACGTCGCAAAAAACTCCTTATATTTTTTATATTCACCCCTACCCCCACCCCTTTGTCGGCCACGCTGCGTTGAGCCCCTAGAGATTTTACTTAGGTACGTCATGACCTACTTTTTCCCAAATTTTGGTGCACTATCTCGATCATGAGCGTCATAAAAAAAATAATAAAATCCGCGACTTTGACCCCTTATAACTACCCTCGGCCCCAACTCTGGTTTCCGGCCGTTGGTGAAAGTCATGTACACAACTAATTCAACATATCCCCGTATAGTTTTTCCATATTACTTATCACGCACAAAATCCGCTCCCAGCTCTTAGACTATAATCACTTATTGGTACCTGATACAATGAGCTTTGAGCTTGAATTTGGACACTTAATAGTTTCAAAAATAATATTTTTTACTTGTGTTTCTTAACCTAGAAAATGGTCATTTTTCGAATTTTTGCAATTTTAAATTGTTTGTAACTCGGAAACAATTAACTTTAGAGGAAAATTACAAAAGACCTTTTTTGTATCCAATGACCTAAAGATGCTAAAATAATGTCTACTCGGGCCGAAAAAATTTATTTTTATAATTTGTTTAAAAATTTGTTTTAATCAATGTAGCAATAACTCCAAAATTATAGCATTTAGGTAGAGGGAATATAACATGAAAAATAATCGGTATTTCTTAAGGACTTCAAAACGAAAAATATATACAGGGTGTTCTATTTAAAATAAGCAAGTTCATTAGATTTCCAGAAAAACGGAATATTTCACAATAATGTAATTACCACTATAATCTCGGCCTCATTAAAAGATCCTTACCCACCAAAATGTATAAAAATCTAATATACCTTTTACACAGAAGATCTTTTTCTTCAATTTTTGTATACAAATCGTTCTAGCGGATACCGAGAAATTACCGTGTTTCCATACTTCATCGCTACCATGTATATACTGATAACCATGGTTTTTGTTTTTTTTATGTTTGTTGTTAAACCTATTCCTCCGTGTCATAAATTGTGTTTATCAGAGTCTGAAGCTCTTTCTCACTTTTAGCGATAATGATTGTAATGTCGGCATAAAGAATGTTGATCCTTCTTTTACAGTTTTCAGGTGCTTGGGTAAATAACTCTTCTCGAGTATATATTAAATAGTAATGGTGAAAGTACACAGCCTTGTCTCACTCCTCTACTCATGTGTTGCGCACCCGTCCTATGTCCATCTAATGTTCTAACGTTACTATAGCCTGTTGGTTCCAATAAAGATTTCCCACATGTTAATATCATTTTCTCGAGTTTTTTTCGCTTTAGACAAGTCATGATAATTTTATGTTTAACTTTGTCGAAAGCTTTTTCATAGATAATCTCTAAATGCGACGAAAAGATCTTTTTGTTGGTCTCGACAGTTTTGGGCAAAAGTTTTGAAACTATAAAGATCGTCTACTATTCTGAAGCCATTACGATAGCCAAACTGTCTATTACTCATATTCGCTTCAAACTTTCTGAATATTCTTGCGTCTATAACCTTTAAAAATATTTTCAGGAAGTATTGTGAGATTAAGTTGATTAATTAGTCATTACAGTGTTTGGAGTTCTTGCTTTCTGGTCATCATTTCTAGTCCTTGAGCTCATCATTAAAAAATATTACTTCTCTCATAAGATTTTTTTTGCAATCCTACAAAAAAAAACATGATTTATGACTCTATAGCACTCCCCCATAAGGAGAGGGTGCACTCATCATAACGACTCATAAAATTTATAACCTTAGAGCTGATTTTTGTAGGAATGTCTGATAAAAGTACTTACAATTTACTGATAATATTGTATGAAAAATACAAAATGTATATGAAAGGGTACTACAACAGTTGTCTGACACACCAAAGTATAGAAACCTTAATACAATGGAACCTCAATAACTCGGATTAATCGGGACCGCGGCCGATCCGGGTTATCGAAAATCCGGGTTAGCCGGACAATATGGTAAAAATTAATAAAATACGGTATGCTTACAGATAAACTCCGTTAGAATTGAAATAACATGAAATATATATTATATATGCACAGTACCTACACATCTAAATTACTAAAAACAGGCAAACACAACCGTAAGCAAACAGAAGCGAATAATACAAGACTCTGTATTACACAAAATACAGTCACAACGATGTTATGTTATTTAAGAACAGTGAAACTAAAGACCATTGCCTGTTGTGCCTGTTGTTTCTGCCGGCGTGTGCCATGAGTCATTTTTACTATCGTATAGTTTAAATTACACAAATACAGGTTATCTCTCAAATATTATATTATGTACATTTTTATCGTTGAAATGTTTGTCTGATAATTAACGATTTTGATGGGAAATAAGTCACAATTAAATTGAAAAATAATTTTATTAACGTTTCGACGCCCAAATCGGGTGTCGTTGTCAAAATACAAAATATTGAAAATCAAAATGTTTATCTGATGAAAATCGGTCCGGGTTAGCCGGACTTCCGGGTTATCGGGGGCCGACTTATCGGGGTTCCACTGTATTTACGAAACCTCCCCCTCCCGAAAATATTCTAAAATGGAAAAGTTCTCCTACTCGACATGAATAACTGAATAAGAAAATGTCTCCTGAGGGGGGTAATAATTTGTTTTTAATGGTGAGTACAAGGACCATTAACTCTTAATATTTATTTGATCGAATTTAACAATGCGATCAAATGTCGCATGAGAAATTTTATCCAAAAAGTTGGTTGTAGAATCGTTGTAAAAATTAATAAGAAGAAGTACATTGGTTTTCATTAGGGCAAGCGGTTGTAATATTGAAATGGCCGGAAAATAGTGCTAGTAGGTATGAATGTTTTCCCTTTGAAGCTTTCAGTGTTGGCCCAGTAATTGGCAGTCAATATTAAGTACATACAGGTTTCGATTAGCTTATTTGATTATTGTACTTGCTTTGTATGTACAAATTAGATCTTCATGAAGTTGCCCCTGGAGATTCGGGAAATATTGACAGAGTTTAGTCAGTCGCTGATTGCCAATTCTAGTTTATAGCTACTCTAAATAATTATGATATTGATATCTTACATACCACATTGCCACTAAATCAGCTCAACACAGAGAGGAATATCAAACAAAAAATAGGGAGTTACAAAGAAGGATTAAAATGGAAAAAAATCTTACTTGGGAACAAAAATGCGTTCAAATAGAAAACCTAATAGGAGGTGCTTATGCTTAATCGACAGAAGCATAGATAACTGCCAGAAGCTTACAAACGAATACAATGAACAAAGTAATCATATATTTAATCTCTATACCAAAATGGAGTAACCACTGCGAAAAATTGCTTACCGAAAATAGAGCAGAATACACAAGTACGAACCCCCAATCAAGTAACAAAGACATAGATAGAAATATCGATATATCATAAGAGGAAACAAGGAAAGCGTTATTCAGAATGAAAAATGGCCGATCACCTGGTCCAGGAAACATCCTTGTCGAACTTCTGAAAACAGGAGGCCCCTGTCTGATAAACATAATTACACAGTTTATGAATTGCTGCTGCAACCAAATACAGATGCCATCTGAGTAGAAGAAGGCTCATTTAGTTTCTATTTTTAAGAAGGGTAATAGAAAAGACCCAAGCTGTTATCGAGGATTAAGTGTTAAATGTTAGATTGTGCCGTCTGTTTAGCAAAATATTAGACAATATAATCAGACAGAACACGGTTCCTAGAACAAAGCTTTAAAGCTGTGGGAATGAATATTGACAACCACCTTTTGCAGATAATCATAGAGATGTACAGGAATAATACAGTAAAAGTTAGAAAAGGAGAGATATGTCACACTCTTATTTAGTATGTTTATAGTACGTCTCCCCTTTTATTTAATTTGTATGTTGAGGCAGCCCTTAGAAGCTGGAAGAACAGATGTGAGGGAATGGGTGTTCCAGTTAATGACAATACCCTTTTCTCTCTTAGTTTTGCAAATAATCAGGTCGTGATAGCTCAGGATGCTTTCGATCTAGAATTTATGATAAAAAGGTTGTATCATATGTTAAGTTGCAGTCCCCACTTGATATAAAATACCACCAATCCAGATGGTGGGTGCTTATATTTTACCATGTCCAAATGTTTTAATGTTTTTTGTGTGAAAATCTAATGTGCCCTTCTAGATGTTCTTTCAATTTTACCTAAATATTTTTTTTAACCTTTTTTAACCTAGTTATTAACATTATCAGGAATGTTTCAATTAAAAAATTTTCAATTCAGTATGGGATCTCTTTTGATTTTGGTATCTATTTTTGACCATATATCTGAAGATGGCTTTCTAAGTTAAAAGCTAGGCTAGAAATGACATATTATTATACAAAAATACTTTTATTTTCGTATAATCATTAATTTCATTTATTACTGTTTGGTATTTTAGGAACGATTTTAAAAGTGGAAATCGAAACAACAACACAAACTTATAGGCCAGGGTAATAAGACAAAAATATACCCTGTTCGTGACACTTCACCAGCCAGGGTACTGAAGCGTTTTTTCGACAGGTATGTAATACCTATAGGAACAAATTATAACTATTTCGTGCGTAGGATCTGGCGGCCATTTTTATTTATAAACAATTAACTGTCAACAAATGGCATTTTCACTTTTTTTTCAAATCAACGGAAAACAGTGAAACTTATGATTTTTTAGTACAAATATCTTTGAGATTATGGAAAAAACTTTAAAATGACGTATTACAAAGTTTGATATACTCATTTATTGTTAATATAATTGCAAAAAAGAATAAGTGTACAACTCTGAAATTTTTGCCAATTCAGGGTTCTTTGGTGCTTAATATGTGATAAAAATTTCAAAGCGATTCATCCAATCGTTTAAATTTTATTCAAATTGTTTATCCCAGAGAACATTTTTTTGCAATAACATAAGTCAGAAAAAAATGACCTTAGGTGTCAAATAAAAGAGCATGAGCTACATTTTCAACATAGTTTAAAAGAAGTGAATAAAAAATGCATTTACTAGTAATAAATAATTATGCAAAAGTATCGTCAATTTTTCTTTATAAACTTTTTGAATACATTTTTCCAAAAAAATTAACTTTTTTACCCTGTTTTAAATGCACAACTACCAAGTCTAGTAATGTTATCTATATCATAATTGATAAAAAATTGTAATAAATATGTATAATTTCTTATATAACAAAATAAAAACTTTATAAGGAAAGATTTACGATACTTTTGCATAATTATTTATTACTAATAAATGTATTTTTTTTTCACTTTTTTTAAACCAAGTTGAAAATATAGCTCATGCTCTTTCATTTGACACCTGTGCAATGGTTCTAATGTCATTTTCTTCTGACTTACTTTATTGCAAAAAAAATGCTCTGTGGGAAAAACAATTTGAATAAAATTTAAACAATTAAATAAATCGCTTTGAAATTAAGCACCAAAGAACCCTTATTTGACAAAAATTTCAAACCTGTACACTAATTTTTACAACAGTTATTGCGAAAATATTTTTTTTGCAATTTCGACCTTTTGTCGAAATTATATTAACAATAAATTGGTATATCAAACTTTGTAATACGTCATTTTAAAGCTTTTTCCATAATCTCGAAGATATTTGTATTAAAAAAACCATAAGTTTCCCTGTTATACATTGATTTGAAAAAAAGTGAACAATGCCATTTTTTGACACTTAATTGTTTATAAATAAAAATAGCCGCCAGATCCTACGCAGGAAATAGTTACAATTTGTTCTTACAGGTATTACCTGTCGAAAAAACGCTTCAGTATCCTGGCTGTTCAAGTGTCATGGAAAAAACCTTATTACGCTGGACTATTATTTTAAAATAAAATTGTAGTTTATTCCCAATAAAAATAGTACATCATTTTAGTATTAAAATGTAATGTAATTGTAAATTTTCATTTCAAGACTAACCTTGGCCATTCCATAATAGATCACCGAAAGCGAAAATATCATTTCGAAAAAATTCCCCAGCCAATAATGTCCTGCATGGGCAGTAACAGCAGTAAGAGCAGGAAGAGGGAAACTCGTAGTGAGAAAAGAGCAATTCGTTGTGAATAAATTGGTTCCAGCGGGACCTGAAAGTGGCCTCTGCAGTATTGTTAATAAAGTTTAATGTATATCACTTTGGAATCCTTGTTTCGGAGTTCAGACATAATAGAAATGCATAACCTTATCTTAATGAGAGCAATAGTCTGCAAACCAGTCCCGTCCACCGCTATATCCGCATCATATACGTTAAAAATTCGGTAATAATACCTTAACTGGAGTCTTTTATGGGGTTTTAACTTAATCTTTGAAGCTATAGTCGAATATTAAAGATAAAATTGTGAACATAATGCCACATTTAGCTATAAAATAAACATATTACAGTGGAACCTCGATAAGTCGACCTCCGATAACCCGGAAGTCCGGATAACCCGAACCGATTTTCATCAATCAAACATTTCAACAATAAACATGTATGTAATATAATATTTGAGAGATAATGTGTATTTGTGTAATTTGAACTATACGATAGTAAAAATGACTCATGGCACACGGCGGCAGAGCGACGTTTGTTGACTCGGATTACCGGAAACAAGAGGCACCTGTATTCCTTTATTTATTTCAAACTGTCTTAGCATTGTTCAAAAAAATCTAAAAAAAATATTTAAAAAATTATTTTTTAAACAATGGTCTTAGTCTCCACTGTTCTTAAATAACATAACATTGTTCCGATTGTGACCGTATTGTGTGTAGTATTACAGTCGTATCTTTCGCTTTCGTTCTATGTAATCGTGCTTCAGATAGATTTGTTTTTGCGTTTTTTTTTGTCTACGCATGAGTTTTTTACCAAGAAATGAAAAATAGGTACTCTATACTCTATACAACTATACATAATTTAGATGTGTACTGTGCATATATATTTCACGTTATTTCAATTATAACGGAGTTTATTTGTAATTATACCGTATTTTATTAATTTTTACCATATTCTCCGGCGAACCCGGATTTTCGATAATCCGGATCGGCGGCGGTCCCGATTAAGCCGAGTTATTGAGGTTCCACTGTATACACTCAACGAAAAAGGTACGTAATATCAATAAAAATGTTAATTCAGACAACAAACGCAATACTTAAAATTTGTCCAATTCTTGGTTGTATTGGAACAACAAAGCGATGTTCATCAATTCATTATCTTCGTTAGTTGTATTACGTTTATTGAATAGATGAACATTCATTATGTATACCATAATATCACTTTATTGATATTACGAACTCTGTTCATTGAGTCAACGAACACTATTCATTGAAACAATAACGTCGTTAATTGGCCGACGAACACTATTCGTTGTGTCAATAACAGTGTTATTTCTCCTAACGCATTTCGTTTATTTTTACAATTATTTGCGTTAATTCCCACAATAAATACGGTTATTTTTACAAGCAATTCTATTCATTATTACAATCAGTTTCGTTTATTCCTACTATGAACGTATTTTATATTTATAATTGCTGAATGCATTAGCCCAATGTATGATACTGATTAATAATAATTTTTTAAATCCCCATTTTTTGTCCTAAACCTAATGGACTTTACACTGTTAGGTCTGGATCCCGCGTATGAAAAAAAAGTTGATTAATAGCAAGCTGAAAATTTGTTAGTAGCTTAAGGGTGTCTAGTCGGACAAACTTTGATATATGGGAACACTGGAACAGGGGAAGTTTTAATTGTGGAACAGGTCAAAAATTTGGAACGGTCAGACCACGAAAACAGCACATGTATTTTATCCGACAGAACAGACTTAAGACCAAATGGGCGTTTTAATGAGTGGAACATGTAGAATATGTCAAATGACAGGAATTATACAAAATGACAGGTGATAAATAGCAGTCTTATTTTTGCATGAGAGTTTAACCTCTGTTCGGAGAGTTTAAGTCTATTCTGCCGGACAAAATAAATGTGCCGTTTTCGTGGTCTGACCGTTCCAAATTTTTAACCTGTTCCACAATTAAAACTGCCCGTGTTCCAGTGTTCCCATATATCAAAGTTTATCCGACTAGACACCCTTAAGCTATTAACAAATTTTCAGCTTGCTATTAATCAACTTTTTTTTCCTACGCGGGATCCAGACCTATGTGTGATATCTCATAATATGAGAAATCACATCATGATTTCACTTATACAGCGCGCTGGAATAAGTGTTACACTCCCCCCACCCCTTATTAACTTATTTATTTTTAGCACAGAAGCAAAACGCTCGAAAAGGTCGATTTTTAAAATAAACAAAGTATATTATAACATCAATGTTTCGAACTTTACACGATCCCTCTTCAGGTGACAGGCATAACTTTGATTTTTTTAAAAGGGAAAGTACATCGTATGACAGCTCATTTGAAAGCGTTTGAAATAGTGATTCCAAAAATTTATAGCACTTTAATACTTTTTAAGAACGCAGGTGCCAAATTTCGATCGAATTCGTTTTAAACGCATCTATTTTTTTTGGAATCCTGAGAAAACTAATAAGTATTTTTGAAAAATTTAAACGCAGAATAAAAGATTACATTATTACCGAGGGATGGAAGTCCTTTAGAATAAACAAAAAGTTTCTTTTGAATGGTATATTTGAAATTAAAAATCATACTAAATTTTCTCTTTTTCACCCCTGTGACTTATTTTCTTCATATTCCCTCATCGATCGGAATCTTAACCTAAGAATTAGAATTCGAATTATACAATGCTACATATTTCTAATCTTTCTCTATGGATGCGATATTTGTACTCCCAGTGACAACCCCTCACTATAAATACGCATCAAACCTGTGAAAATGTACCTTTATAACGATAGAAGAAAGAAAGAAAGTTAATAACAGATTGCAAACAAAGCGGAGCTGGTAGTAACGATCAAAAAGCGTAAGTCAATATACATAGCACACGTTATAAGAAAAAATAGATCTGATGAGGATGCAACCCAACAGAATTACAAGAAAAGTCCACGAAGCAATGAACCATCGTAAAAAAAGAGACAGACCAAGAAAAAAATGGGTACAAGAAGTGGCACAGGCGGAAAAGTTAAACAAAAATCACTCAAGGAATTCAAAATAATGACAGGAAATAGAAGATAATGGAAGACATGGGTGAATAAACATTAAAATAGCTAGCCCAAGTCCGATGGGGTGAGAAAGAAAGAAAGAATGAATAATAATATCATACAAATGACGTTTATAACGTTACAATCTTTATAAAAGTTCACAAAAGCTTTGAGAAAAACTTTTATTTTATGTGACATCAAAGTCTAAGAAGATCCATTTTACATTGTACACGATATGAACTGACCGGCTCTGATTTGAGACAGTCCCTTTTGACGTTCCTAATGAAATTCTCTCTTCCCGGTATATTTTATTGGTTATAATTAAGTTGACAGGCTTCATTTAAAAGCTCTCTCGGTGTCGAGAGGGGTAGTAAATGGATCTTATCTCGAAACACACAACTGAACCATCCTGCCAATTCGAGCGCATCTATTCAGAGCACAACAAACCCATTTAACTGCTTGCACTACAGTTAATTAACGATGGAGGTAGGCCTGATAGGCGGTATGAGAGGCGGTAGGCACAGGAGGCGGCGGAAGGTAGCCTTACGTGTGCACGTGTGCGAGCTGTTTGCCGCCGATATTGCGATATTATATATAATAACGGTTCAATTTATCAAAGGATTGTTAAATAGATTTAACACGGTACACTTGATTGATTATTTAATCGTGATATATGCATTTAAGCCTGTGATATATTACGGTATATAAAGAGGCCTTTTGTTACAATATAAGAAGTGACAAGTATCAAATTTGATAATAGGTATATGTAGGTTTATTTATGATACAGTACGATAACTCGTTAAATGGTTCAGTGGTACACTTCGCGTCATAAAAAACTGGTACAACTCTTATAACCGAAAATCGCGTTTTTCAAGTTATGTAAGTTGATCTTGTCACAAGTGTCATTCTAATTTCTAGGGCAACGTTGCCAGTTCAACGAAAATATTATATCAAACCAGGTAAAAGCAGGTCTGTGCGACAGGCCCATAGAAATATCCAGCATTCTCGATCAATCTGTCACATTTATATGCATCCTAAAGTTCTCCTATTAATTTTGTAATTTTCCGTCATCTCGATTAAGTATCCTTACCTATCAAAATATTTCAATTCAAAAATAATGAGAGATAATAAATCCTGACATCACTTTAAATTATTATGTTTAATGTCAAATCAAGAGGTGTGATTGTTTTCTCGTAAATTGTATCACAAAACAGTATTAAGTCGTGTAGAATAAATAAAACACACTGGAAAAATTAAAAATTTAATATGAAATTAATACAAAATGAATAACTTTTACAGTGAAGTGTGAAATTTAAATATAGTGTACCTATGTATTACAATTCGAAATATATATTTTTAAACGTTATTTTTTTGTATTTAGATTTAGTGCAATTACGTTATGTGTGATGGCAACAACGAAGTGATGCACGAACCATTGTATCCAGTCTGAATACAGGTTTACATTGGGAAAAAAAAGTGTACCAGTTTTATAAGACGCGAAGTGTACGATCTTCCTGAGTTTAAAACTTGGGGGTAGTGAGTTCAAATCCAGCTAGGGAATGTAATTTATATTAAAAAAAAGTCTCAAAGATAACAACAATTATTATTCCAAACCATTTAATATTCCAAGGAATATAACAGGGTTGTGTTTTATCGCCCTTATTGTTTAATATTTTCTCTGTATACCAATTATTTTTCTTCTTATACGGAGCCATTTTTCGTTTTTTTTAATTTTAAATTGTTTATAACTCGAAAACTATCAACTTAAGAGAAAAATTGCAAGAGACCTTTTTTTGTTCAGAAAAATCCAAAAAACCTATAGTCCGTTCTTTAACGGTAAAATATTGCAAAACCTCTAAATTTTAAAGAACCGCTTGGATTGACATGAAATTTGGCATACACATAGCTAATAAGTCAAAGAAAAAAAGTGATATTATGCCGATATGTGCTTTTGCCCTGGGGATGGTTTTCACACCCTCTTGGGGGTGAAAAAATATTCGTCCAAAGAAAGTCAGGAAATGGATAAACTGGCTAATTTTAAGTAACTTTTGTTGTATAGAGTTTTTTCACTAAGTCAATACTTTTCGAGTTGTTTGGCAGTGAATATGTTCATTTTTTCAACAAAATAACCACGCTTTTAGACGGTTTTTCGCAAATAACTCAAATAGTAAGTATTTTGTCGAAAAAACATTTTTAACAAAAAATAGCCTGTAAAAAATTAAAAAAATAGTGTATATATCACGTCTCTACACCTAGTAGAAGCAGAGTTATTGCTAATGAAAAATAGGTTCATATTCGTCAAATTTCAAATGGAATACTTTAACGTGAAATCACCAAAAATGAAGCACATTCCGGGGAAAACTCATTACAACTTAAAGTGTATAAAAAAGCTTAATTTTTGTTTTAAAAAAATTTCTAGCATCAAAATTAAACAAGTTACGCTCAAAATAAAGTTAGTCCCTTTTGTTTTTGGTAAAAAAATCGAGAAAATCACCCCCTAATTAGTACCTTAAATGAACTTAATCGTTACGACTTCACAAGTTTCTTGACTCGTGTATATATTGTTTATATGATCTGTAAGTTTCACCGGTTTAAAGTCCTTATTATTGAAAGAGCTGTAGTTAAAAGGGGTTGAACGAGTCATTGATCACGAATGTATGCAAATTTGAAACACCAAATCTTAATCAATTTTTGTCTAACAGAAAAACAAAAAATACATGATATTCAGAAAAGCAAATCTGACTTTTTTTGTTTTTGAGATTTTTGGTATCTCTAACAATTTTTAAGTTATTTTGAAAAAAGCATATTTTTCAAAATTAAAATTTTTAAAATTTTACTTTAAAACCAAATTTTTTCAAAAATAAGCACTTTGAACCGATCAAACTTACAGATCATATAAACACAACATAAGTAAAATAATTTGTGGAGCGGTAACGATTAATTTCAATTAAGTTGCTAATTAGAGGGTGGTCTTCCCGATTTTTTTTTGCAAAAACAAAAGGGACCAAATTTATTTTGAGAGTAACTTGCTTAAATTTAATGCTAGAAACTTTTTGTAAAAACGGAAATAAAGCTTTTTTAAACACTTTAAAAAAGTTAAAATGGGTTTTCCCCAAAAAGTGCTTATTTTTTGGATATTTCACGTCGAAATATTCTATTTGAAATTTGGTGAATATGAATCTATTTTTCATTGGCTACTCTGGTTCTACGAGATCCAGAGACCTAACGCGTACACCATTTTTTTACTTTTTTATAGGCTATATTTTTGCTAGGATCGTTTTTTCGACAAAATACTTACTTTTTGAGTTATTTGCGAAAAACCGTCTAAAAATGTGGTTATTTTGTTGAAAAATGAACATATTCACTCGCAAATAACTTGAAAGGTGTTGACTTGGCGAAAAAGCTCTATAGAACAAAAGTTACTTAAAATTAGTCAGTTTTCCCATTTCCGGACTTATTTTGGATATATATTTTTTCACCCCCAAGAGGGGGTGGAAGTCACCCCCAGGGCAAAAGCACACATCGGCAAAATATCACCTTTTTTCTTTGACATGTAAGCTAAACGTATGCCAAATTTCATGTCAATCTAAGCGGTTCTTTAAAATTTAGAGCAAAAACCGTGAAATAATGGACTACTAACAAAAATTTGTACGGGCCAAAAATATTGATTTTTGCAATTTGATTAAAAAAATTGGACCACTTTTCACGTTGGCGACTTCTTGAACCTTATTCTGGGATGTCTCACGAATGTGATTATGCAAAAATATCTCATGGGAATATTTTTTCTAACGAACCCGCCGTTTTCGCCTTGTCTATTATTATCACGTCCTTAATATTTATAATGGTTAGACTTCGCATACGTAACTATTATGTATTCTCAACTCTCCCATATTGGGTAGAGGCATAGACCCTTAGAGAAACAAGCAGTAAGAATATACTGTGTTACCGAAAGATGCCGAAATAGCTATTTGTATAACAAGGGAGCAAAGTGCTACTTTTCCTCCCGAGAATAAAGTTTAGTTTAGTAATAATTCAAGGGAATAAAAGGCATTTTACTCCCAGGTTATAGATATAATTTTTCCACTTAGCTCAAATAACAAGTCATTTTTTCATTTTAAAATAATTTATTTATGTAACTAACAAAATTTATTGGACAACTAAAACTAACAAGTAGGTACAGTATAACTGCCAACTGTCAAATATGAGTCAAATTATTAATGTAAACATGGTTAAATCAAAATAACAATCTACTGTCTTTTACTATTTTCAAAATAGAGGGTGTTCTATAGATATAGATACTTACGTACCTAATAGATAATAGAATATTGTATAGGGCGTCAATAAGTTATTTCATCAATGACATAACATAACGCCACTTTTCCTTTTACTCCCTAGGGAGTAAAAGTACTTTGTCTCCCTAGGGAGAAAAACTATGACTTTGCTCCCTACAATCAAGCCAGGAAACGCATACTTTCGGTAGAGGTAGGTGGAAAAGAAGTTTTATTGTTTTATCTTAGTTTGTTTATAAGTTTTGTGTTCTAATATAATGTTATTCCTTTATTTTATTAATCTGAGTCAAAAATAAACCATTTTTTCCACTATTATAAGTAAATCATTCAGATTCTAATAGTCCAAGTAATGAAGCTTAAAATAGGACAAAACCTCGCAATTTTTACAGAATAGATCGATTTGCTTAAAAATTTGAGAATAAGTAGTGGATAGTCCAAGGATCAAAATCTATATCATGCCGAAAGGCGCTTTTACCATGGGGGTGGTTGCCACCCCCTATTGGGGGTGGAAATTTTTTATATTTTGACTACAAAAGTTGGTAAAAACATTTATTCTAAGCAAAAAACCTTCTATATATTTTTGTGATAAAATTAATAGTTTTCGATTTATTCGCTATCGAAAGTGTTAGTTTTATATCGAAAAAAACAATGTTTTTAATAAGATTTCTGCTAATAACTCAAAAAGAGTTCGTTTTATCAAAACAACTTTACTTAACAAAAATGTAGCTGTTGAAAAAATTAACAAAACCATTTTTTTAATTTTCCTTAAGACCAATAGTATTTGAGCTATACTTTATTATATGTTAGCTCTTGTTCGTCAAATGCTAAATATTGTAGTTCCAAAGTCAAAAGACGGGAAAACTATGACTAAAAACTAGACTTTAAAAACATATCTCCAGAAGTAGAAAAAAGTCTAGCTCAAATATTAAGTGACTTATAATGAAAAGAATGTCAGTCCCTATTTTTTCAGCGAAAAAGTGATCGCAAGCAACCGCCCTAATCACCACCCTAATTAAAATTAGTCATTGACCTTATTTGGTCTCCTTTATTTATGTATTATTAATAGGTTCTAGAAGTTTGACCGGCCTAGAATAATTGGTTTTTAAAAAAATGGAGTTAAAAGCGATTAACGAATTTTTGTTTGTAAAAAATGGTTTTTCTTCAGAATAGAAAGATTAGCATCAGAGATACGAACAAATGTTTAATAATGAAATTGTAGCTTATTTAATTCATAAGAGCCTGGTTTGCAAAAAAATTTTTCTACGACAAAAATTCAGTGAACTTTGTATTAACATGCAATGTTAAGTGAATTAAAACTTGTAATAACATGCAAAAACCAACTTTACCAAACCCTTCAAAGTCACATCTTCTTACGACTGAGGATTTTTAAAAGATTTAATAATAATACGCTTATAGATCTTGTAAAAGTCTACAAAATTCTTTTTTACCAAACTTTCTAAGATAAAAAATAAAAAGTTACGGTTAAAAAATCAATATATTTTTTTGAAAAAAAAAGGAGAAATCCAATGATAATGTAAGTTAGGGGTGTTTTTAGTCATTGGCCTTATTCATTCTTCTTTACTTATGTATTATTAATAGATTTTAGAAGTTTGAGTGGCTTAAAATGATTATTTTTTGAAAAACTAGAGTTTAAATCGAATAACGAATTATTGTAGTTTGCTAAAAATGCCATTTTCTTCAGAATAGAAAGATTAGCATCAGAGATACGAAAAAATATTTAAATATGAAATTGTAGGTTATTTAATTCCCAAGAACTAGGTTTGAAATAGCTATTTGTAGACTTCGTAAAGTGCTACTTTTCCTCCCGAGAATGAAGTTTACTGCCCGACGCGTAGCGGGGGGCAGTAATCATTCAAGGGAGGAAAAGGCACTTTACTCCCATGTTATACAAATGTTTTTTCCACCTTCCTCAAATAACAAGTCATTTTTTCATTTTTACTTAATTTATTTATGTAACTAGCCAACAAAATTTATTAGAACTAAAACTAACAAGTAGGTATAATATAACTGTCAACTGTCAAATATAAGTCAAATTATTAATGTAAACATGGTTAAATCAAAATAACAATTTACTGTGTTTTACCATTCTACAAAATACAGGGTGCTTTATAAATAAACGTTAAAATGTATAGATAGTTACGTAACAGAAAATAGATATTGTACAGGGCGTCAATAAGTTATATTTCATGAATGAAATTTCATGACGTCACTTTTACTTTTCCTCCCTAGGGAGGAAAAGTACAACTTTGCTCCCTGCAATCAGGTCCGAAAAAGTATACTTTCGTTAGAGGTAGGTGGAAAAAAATTTTTCTATGGCATAAATTGAGTGAATCGTAAATGAGTACAATTGGTAAAACATTGATATTTTCGATATAAAACTAACACTCTCGATATCGAATAAATCGAAAACTGTTAATTTTATCAAAAAAATGTATGGAACATTTTTTTCTTAGAATGAACGTTTTTATCAACTTTTGTGGTCAAAATATAATAAAAAATTTCCACCCCCGAGATGGGGTGGCAACCCATGGTAAAAGCGCCTTTCGGTATCATATAAATTTTGATCCTTGGACTATCCACTACTTATTCTCAAATTTTCAAGCAAATGATCCATTCTGTAAAAATTGTGAGGTGAAAAGCTTCGGTTCCTGGACTATAAGCTTGAAACTCATTTTAAAAGAGCTGTACAATAAAAGAAAAAGTATCACCTTTTTGCTTTTTTTTTTCAACTGATGGCCATTACTTCGTATCGCATTATTTATTTATGGATTCTGCAACACTCTCTAAATATTAAACACTTTTCTATTCATCAGATGCTTAATCTGCGGATGACAAATCGGGCCAGTTAATCAAATATTCATGTAACATCTGATTCAATGGCATTACCCATCAATATCCATTACTGTAAAGCAGACCGAGCGCATGTTTGTGTAATTCGCATGAGGTTTGGTCTTTTTAATGCCAGTTTTACACCAAAATGGACTTTGTGCGTGTCGGAAAGCAGTAATCGTGGGAGAAGACTGCTGTGCTAGAAGCTCATGAGCCGGTTCAAAGAATATGTTAAAGAATTTTATTTAGTTCGTATACTAATAAAACAAAAACCTCGGTAGAGTGCATATCATTAATAAGGTTGGGGGGACATTAAGTATATGAGGAAATTTACATAATTTTGTAGATTACTATAGCGAAAATGAAATAGGATTAGTTGCGTGCCAATTTACATCAACGATATTCAATAAATTTTGATTTTTTTTTAAGATATAATATTTAATTATTTCCAAAACTGGTTCAGTTTCAATAGAATAAAAGGTAGCTCATCAATTGCTGATTATTTTTCTTTTCTAAGAATATCGACGATTTCTTTTACCCATTTTACAACATTAAAAAAATGTGAAAATCTTGAAATATCCATGTCTGTCTGTCTGCCCGTCTGTCCGTGAACACAAATCGTCCGTTATTAGACTAACAAATGAGATGTCGGATGATATCTTGTAACCTAAAATGTCAAAAAGGAGCTTGTAATCCAAAGAGGGTAATAAAGTACCCCGCACAAACCTTATTAGACAAGGCGAAAACGGCGGGTTCGAAGGGAAAAATATTCCCATGAGATTTTTTTGCATAATCACATTCGTGAGACATCCCAGAATAAGGTTCAAGAAGTCGCCCAAGTGAAAAGTGGGCCAATTTTTTTTTTATTTTTTTTTAATCAAATTGCAAGAATCAATATTTTTGGCCCGAACAATTTTTTCTTTAATTTTTTGGGCCATTCTGGAGAAAAAAGGTCTCTAAAAATTTTTCTCTAAAGTTGATCGTTTTCGACTTATAAGTAATTTAAAATTGAAAAAAACGAAAAATGGCGATTTTCAAGGCTTAATAACTCGGTTAAATTTTTTTTTTTTTTTGAAAAATGGCTTTGGCAGAGCCAATTAGCCAGGCTTGTTTCTGATTGATTGCAGATTCATAGTCATAAATTTCTTATAACATAAGTACATTCTACAATTTTACTTTTATAGATACATTGGTACATTGTGTAGCTTTTTTTTATTTTGTTTTTTTTTAATTATTTTACTGTTTTTTTTAATATATATTTTAATTTGTGCGAAACACTTTTTTTTACTCCTTTTTTTTCTATTCTTTTTTTATTTTTGTTCCTTTTTTTTCTTTTTTTTTTGTTTTTTTTTTGTTATTATTTTATTTTGTGTTTTTTTTTAATATTTTTTTTTATTTTTTTTTTATTTTTTCAAACCACATTAACAAATTATGCCTATTTATTACATATTACGTTTACAACTTGTTTTACATAATTTAACATGTTTATAAATGAGATGAAGAATTTCCATATCATTTGTAAATATTAAAGTATTTAGGTTTATTGGGAAAAACATTTTAAATCTTTTAATTCCTTATAAAGGTCGTTTATGTTATTTATGTTTAAATGACATTCTAATATGACATGCGTTAGATCTCCGATTTTGCCACAAGTACAATGGGGAGTATCTGTTGGTTAAAAGTTATTATTATGAAAGTCAATATATGACTAAATCAAAGTTTGAAGCCTCCCCACAAGATCCTGAAGAAATTTTTGTCATTATTTTATTACTAAGCTGTTATTTTTAAGTAATAATAATAAGCGCAATGCACGTGTGCGAGGCTGTAAATGCTGAGTGCGAGAGAGAAGCTATTCCAGCAGTCCAATTGTGCATCTTACTCGCACTTACATTTACAGCAGCGTCAATACGATACAACCACTCATTGTTATTAATTAAAAATAACAGCTTAGTAGTAAATTAATGACACAAATTTCTTCAGGATCATGTAACGGCGACTTTAAACTTTGATTTAGTCACTTTCTGACTTTCAAAATAATAATTTTTGACCGAGTTATTAAGCCTTAAAAATGGCCATTTTCGCGTTTTTCAAATTTTAACTTGCGTATAACTCGAAAAAGATCAACTTTAGAGAAAAATCATAAGAGACCTTTTTCGTCCAGAATGGTCCAAAAAAACATAAAAAAAATTACTCCGGGCCAAAATACTGATTTTTGCAATTTGATTAAAAAAAATTGTTAAAAAAAAATTGGCCCACTTTTCTCGTGGGCGACTTCTTGAACCTTATTCTGGGATGTCTCACGAATGTGATTATGCAAAAATATCTTATGGGAATATTTTTCCCAACGAACCCGCCGTTTCCGCCTTGTCTATATGGAAAATAGGTCCCAGTGGATTTACATATATGTAGTTCATACTTTGGGAAAATACTCTTTGAAGCATTGTGATTTGTCAAGGGCACATCTCGATCGTATGAAGGATTTTCAAGATATAGAGGCACAAACTCGGAAAATTATAAGATTTACCGGATATTCCAATTCCTTGAGTTACTGGTTATCTGGCAACATGTAGAAGTTTGGATCAAAGAAAAGTACTAGTAGTCTAGGATTTTTTCCTGGCTATCCAATGGTGACCTTTACTTTGACTTTGACCTTCAACGGACGTCATCTTCTAGAGTTTCGAGGGTTTTCGGCATTCAATTGATATAAACAGATTACTCATGGGTTTTGGGATCGCAAAACAAGATAATGCCATCAGAATTGACCTCCGGAGCACGTGGTGGTCAGGACCACTGCAAGGGACGTCATCTTTTACAGTTTAGATGGTTTTTGGCATTTAATTGATGCAAATGCATTACTGGAGGGTTCTTTGAAGTCGCTAAACAGGAATATACTACCAGAACCGACTCCCGGAGCACCTGCTTTCCAAGATCAATGAAAGGGGGTCCTGGAATTTCGAGGGTCTTCGGTACTACATTAAGGCAAACGGATTAGTTATAGGTTTTTGGGGTTGCTGAACACGAATACTTGATTAGTACAGACACAGGAGCACCTGGTGCCTAAGACAGACTGTCTTCTGGAATTTTGAGAGTTTTCGGTACTAAATTGATGCAAGTAGATTACTTATGACTTTTTGGTGGTCACTGAATGCTAATACGCCATCAGATTCGACCCATGGAGCACCTGGTGCCTAATGTTATTCATCTTCTCGAGCTTCGAGAGTTTTCGGCATTAAAATGATACTCATGGATTACTCATGGCTTTTTGGAGTTGCAGAATTTCCCAATATTTTTTTTAAACGCTTGATGATAAATTTCCCGAAAATAGTTTCTTGTACAAATATTTATGTGGTAAAAATTGGTTGTATAGGCCTGTATCCTGACCTATAAGTTTATTAATAGCAAGCTAAAAATTTGTTAATGGCTTAACGGTGTCTAGTCGGACAAAACTTTGATGTATAGGAACACTGGAACAAGAGAAATTTTAATAGTGGAACTGGTTACAGGTTTCGAACCTTCACACTACGAAAACTTTTCAAGGATTTTATCGTACATAACTTCCAATTGATTTTGTTACCCTTTCATTAAACTCTTATGCAAAAATCAGACTTCTATTTACCACTAACATAATTCCTGTCACTTGACATGTTCTACATGTAGGATTTATTAACATGCCCCACATCTTAACATAGCAAGTTTGCTATTGAATAAAATTAAAATAAGTTCCAAAACTAAAATCACGTTTAGTCTGGGCTGATTATCGGAGAATAGGCCATTTTTGGGAAAAGTTATTTACCAGCAATTTTATTGCTGGAATCGAATCTTATGATTGTATATATTAATAATATAGATATGCAAAGTCCGCAGATAGTGTGCTACTTTTTTTATAAACAAAATGGCGCCCCAAAAACGTGTTCTTTTCAATTTTTGCTCTATAACTCCAAAAATTTTAAATTTAGACCAAAAATACTCAAATAAAAATTCACCGTAATTAAATTCTGCATAGAGGCGAGTTTTTTCCGGTTTACTTTGACGAAAAATTTCCCCGGAAAAAGCGAGTTTTTCCAACAAAATCTTTAATTTTCAACTAAACTTTTAGATAAGTAGTTGTTAATAAATAATTAAATAACTTGGTAACGTAAAAGCCCTTTCTGCATGTATTATAATTCCAGAAGCCGATGAAAATTAAATGAACAGTTTAGCAACAATTGAAATGTTAATTAAAAATTTACGGTCGCTATAATAACGACAATAATTATGATGCATAAGAATAACTATGATTTTTTCATAAAGAGACACTATACCTATCTAATATACTTTACATAATTGAAAATGGACTATTTAAGCGGCCTCAGGAATATTTTAAAGTTATAAACAATTTTTTGGCTTATAAATAAATAGAATATCTCGGGAAATATTAAACTAAATTAAATTGTGAAAACGGTGTTCAAAAGACAGTGGCAGGACGCTTCTTTGAAAAGAAAAAACGTTTAATTACGACCAGGGCCCGGATTACGTACACTCGATACGCATCGTATCCGCCATGTTTTACTGTAGCGCCTTATGGGAAAACATGGCGGATACGATGCGTATCGAGTGTACGTAATCCGGGCCCAGTAGTCCCTGAGATAAAACCGGTCAAAATTGACCGAAATTTACGGCAAAGATATAAACAATAGGATCATAATTTTCAAACCATCACCTTTATATTTTTGTCCTCACTCTTCACACCAATTTTCACATCTTTAAAATCCTCATAACATATATTATTATAATAAAAACTATCGATACGTGTGAAAATTGCCAAAAATAGCAAAATTCGAATAAAAAATTAGGTTGGAGAAAATGTAACCCTCAAAGTGCAAAATCGGTATACGTTAAATAAATGCATTTTCTCGGCTTCCCATGGAACAATTTCCTTCATTCTTTTTTGTTCCCAAGTAACTCGTGTAGAGCCATCGAACTAACGCATTAATAAATGTCAAACTTGCTTTTCTTTTGTTATAAAAAATTAATTTATTTATTATAACACAATATTTTAATTTGTTTAAATAAAAATTGTTTAAATAATTATACAGCTTTCAAATGAGAATATTTATGTTTTTAAGTTTAAAAGGTACACTTCTAGTACGTTTATCTAAAAAAAGCCTACAACTGGAAAAAATATGTAATTTTCTGTTCTTATACATAAATTAATCTATTATAACCAAACAAAAGCAAGTTTGACATTTAATAATGCGTTAGTTCGATGGCTCTACTCGAGTTATTAGGGAACAAAAAAAGAATGAAGGAAATGGCTTCATGGGAAGCCGAGAAAATGCATTTTGTTAACGTATACCGATTTTGAACTTTGAGGGTTACATTTTCTTCAACCTAATTTTTGATTGGAATTTTGCTATTTTTGGCAATTTTCACACGTATTATCGATAGTTTTTATTGTAATAATATATGTTATGAGGACTTTAAAGATATGGAAATTGGTGTGGAGAAAGAGGACAAAAATGAAAAGGTGATGGTTTGAAAATTATGATCCTATTGTTTATATCTTTGCCGTAAATTCCGCTCAAATTTGACCGGTTGTATCTCAGGAACCACTTGTCATAATTAAACGTTTTTTCTTTTAAAAGAAGCATCCTGCCGTTGTCTTTTGAATACTGTTTTCACAATTTAATTTAGTTTAATATTTCCCGAGATATTCTATTTGTTTTTAAACCAAAAAATTGTTTATAATTTTAAAACATTCCTGAGGCCGCCTAAATAGTCTAATTTCAATTCTGTAAAGTACATTAGATAGGTATAGTATCTTTTTATGAAAAAATCATAGTTATTCTTATGCATCATAATTATTGCCGTTATTATAGCGACCGTAAATTTTTAATTAACATTTCAATTGTTGCTAAACTGTTCATTCAATTTCCATAAACTTCTGGAATTATAATATATACGGAAAGGGCTTTTACGGTACAAAGATATTTAATTATTGATTAACAACTACTTATCTAAAAGTTTAGTTTAAAATTAAAGATTTTGTTGGAAAAACCCGCTTTTTCCGGGGAAAGTTTTCGTCGAAGTAAATCGGAAAAACACATATCTATGCAGAATTTAATTGCGGTGAATTTTTATTTGGGTGTTTTTGGTCTAAAGTTAAAATCTTTGGCGTTATAGAGCAAAAATTGAAAAAAACACGATTTTCGGGCGCCATTTTGTTTATAAAAAAAGTAGCACACTACCTGCGGACTTTGAATATCTATATTATTAATACATACAATAATAAGATTCGATTCCAGCAATAAAATTTCCCCTGTTCCAATGTTCCCATACATCAAAGTTTGTCCGACTAGAGACTAGACACCGTTAAGCTATTAACAAATTTTCAGCTTGGTATTAATAAACTTTTTTTGGTACGCGGGATTCAGGCCTAGTAGCGCTGCTGGCCAGCTTCATATTATATCAAAATTATTACTACGTGTTGCACATTTTTGGATTCTTGATATTCTTCTGAATAGTTTATAATACTTATTAATAAATTTAATAATTTTATAATTTGACAGCTAACCATAAATAAATGAAGAGTACAAGGGAAAAACAAGGAATGTCACTTTTTCATGAATTTTGTTTTTCTCGCCATGTGGTAGCAAAAACTGAGTACTATCGACTAGAGACTAGACTATTGACTCAGAACAACAACCAGAAAGATCATTAAATTTTCTAAGAATTTATATCCAGGCGAAGGACCAGTATTGTCCGCACGCCACTGGACAAAAATAAGGAATGTTAGCAGTTTTTTGGTGCATTATTAAATTAATAACTTAATATAGATTAATATTATATTAATATTATAGACCAACAATTGCTAGAACTCTGCTAAGGATCTCCTAAGTAGAGTGCGGTCCTGAAGCTAGTCGATTAAGTACACCTAAATTTAATCTCGATGTTTTTCATCATTTACCATAGTAAATCTTTAAGTTAATTATAAGAAACATAACCAGTAGTTTAGTTATTAGTTGTGATTTGATTGCCGTAAGTACTTTTATCAATATATTTACGGTTTCATCAAAATCTTATAGAATTTCAATCCAGTCATACAGTTTTGTAAATTCAAAGGTGTTTAACAAAAACTTGTTTTTTAGATTATCTTCGATAAGTTAAATACTTTGTAATTGACAGAGTCGTACTGACCCAATTACAATATAATGAAACGAAATAAGAAAATTAAAATAAAAAGTATTTAACAATTTCATCCGATGGCTGGTACTTCTGACTACAGGTGTCCTCCAATGTTACCCGATCAACAAACACCATCTTACTCTACAATTACCCAACAGAAAGCAGCTACATTCCCTTCGAAACTATAAGCCGTTATTATCCCAGCAGTAGACACATTAAATAAGAAGACTACGTTACAGCAATAGGATCACTAGTACAACCCAAAAATGTACTTTTTTCATCACGAGATTCTAACGGCAGAATCTGCATCTACCTTTCCATCAAAGAAGTTGTTGACACTTTTTTAACAGACCACGGAGGTATAAAAATAGGAGATAATGTTATCAGAACAAGAAGACTAGTCACTCCTGCTAATAGGTTACTGCTATCTGGTGTCTGTCCGTCTATTCCTCATCACATCCTCGAAAAATATCTTGCCGAGAAGGGCTTTCATCTTCTTTCACCGATGTCTTTCTTAAGAGCGGGAATTCAAGATCCTCAATATAGTCACGTATTAAGCTTTCGTAGGCAGGTGTACTATATAGCTGTCGACAATCTTGTTATTCCTGAATCATTTCTCATTGACTTCGATAATACATCTTACCGAATCTTTCTTTCTGATGGACTCACTTGCTATCTCTGTCATCAATCTGGTCATATCGCCTCAACATGTACCTATACGGCCATCCAGTCAAACCCGTCCATACCTACATCCCAAACTGAATAAGACTCTATTTCTTCCTGTAATGCAACAGCTGAAGACAAAAATCACTCTGTCCAGAATCAAACAGAAACACTGGTGAAACTCCCTACAGAAATTACTATACTGAAACGTTCTGATTCTGAAATATCGTCTCCAGTTAATACACCACCGGTAGAAAACACATAAATAGATTTTACAAAACCTAAAGCAAGATTAACAAAAAGCCAAGAGTCACTAAATCTGATACAAAAGCTGAAGAAACAGTTTCTACTGAATCACTTATCCAACCTGCAAAGGAATTTATTGATAAAGTTTTAACCCTGTTTGAATTAAACTACACAGAGATAGTCAGCTTTCTGGATGATGCACACGGTTCACCCAATCCATTAAGTATCGCACAGGAATACACGAAGGACATAGCAGGACTATTAACAATCCTAACAGAAATCTACCCCAAACTCGAAGACAGACGCACTAAATCTAGAATTACACGAATAAGAAAGAAAATACGTCGTCAAATAAATCTAGATCAAACTGAAAATGATAACGCCGAAGATATAGATGTTTCCCAAGAAAACCTCAATTAAAAAAAAATCAATAAATGTGCTACGCTTGTGACACCAATATATAACTGTAGGTCACATTGTTATAGACTGTCCGTTATATCATCTGTAAAGACAAGCTACTGGACTACCATGTGATATAAAGTGTGCTTTAAACAGTGCGGATTGTGACAAAATTATTAGGTTTGTAAAGGAATCTAAATTATATAACCAAATATGAGTGCTACGTTTCAGAACAATCATAAATTAAAATCAACTTTGTAAAAACTCTGTAAAAAAAAACTTTGTAAAATAGTTTATATTTTGTATCAAATTAGTATGTATCATTGTACCACCGCTAATCACCTTTTATGGTTGAAAGTAGTTTTTAGATATCATAAGAAGTAAACCTTTATTGGTGTTTATCTTAAAATATGTATAAAATGTGACATTCCTTGTTTTCCCCTGTACTCTTCAAATATGTTTTTAAAAAAGATTTATTAAAATATTAGTGCTAAAAATATTAAATACATCCTATTCTAATACGACAAGAAGCAGTGATAATACAAAATCAGATCTACAATTTAAACTAACGCAAAGCATTTCTTATTCCTTTCACGTCGATAGGAATATCGCTATGGATACAGATCAAAATCCAGGCCAAACAAGACGATGCTGAGTTATGCGAGAATGCATCTTAGATTTCATATTTCAAAGAGCACATAGATAGCTCAGAAGGATAGCTGTCTTGTTGCTGTTTCTATAAATTCGGAGAGGCTTGAAGTTATACTGGAGATAATATGGAAGTTGCGCTATTTATAAGATATTTGAAATAGTTTCTCGAAATAAAAAACTAAAATTCTTCCTTCAGTAAAATAATTAAATGTTTTTAAAGCAAATATATATTTAAGTAAGTCTAGATTTAGTATTATGTTTAAGGGATTTAGCCACAATTGTTGGTGTAATAAAAATTATACTTCTTAAATAAAACTATTGTCTGACGTTTTAACTTCCACTCCCGAAATCGTCCTCAAAAAATTCAAAGGAAAGTTAGGTCTGACAATTCTGGGAAAATCCTTACAACCTGATCTGTTTTAGTTATGTGTATATTCTTTGCAAATAAACTTTGATCTTAAGGCACCTAGTAATCTGTGGTTTTACTCTGGGCTAATTAGCAAAATACAAGGAAAAGTTATTTACCAGCAATTTTATTGCTGGAATCGAATCTTTTGATTGTATATATTAATAATATAGGTATGCAAAGTCCGCAGGCAGTGTGCTACTTTTTTTATAAACAAAATAGCGCCCGAAAATCGTGTTTTTTCAATTTTTGCTCTATAACTCCAAAGATTTTAACTTTACACCAAAAACATCCAAATAAAAGTTCACCGTAATTAAATTCTGCATAGAGACGTGTTTTTCCCGATTTACTTTGACGAAAATGTTCCCCGGAAAATGCGGGTTTTTCCAACAAAATCTTTAATTTTCAACTAAAATTTTAGATAAGTAGTTCTTTATCAATAATTAAATAACTTGGTAGTGTTAAATCTCTTTTCGTATAGATTACAATTCCAGAAGCCGATGGAAATTCAATGAACAGTTTAGCAACAATTGAATTGTTAATTAAAAGAAGACTAAGTTTTCACTCTAATGGCATATAAAACAACATAATGCTATTCTACATCCCACCAGGATGAAAACAATGGGAACCTTCTCTGGTTACACCTCCGAGGCTTCTACAATTTGCAAGCCATACGGATGCTGAGACTAAGGAAGATGAGGGAATTCCACAATTTACAATTCACGTCCCATCTGCTCAGCGCGGTAAAGTTCCAACGAGAATGGTTCCCTTTGTACTCTAATCAGAGTAAATGTAAATCAAAAATTGAAAATGGTTATTCATTTTTGTTAATTAAAAATTTACGGTCGCTATAATAACCACAATAATTATGATACATAAGAATCCCTATGATTTTTGTATAAAAAGACACTGTATCTATCTAATGTACTTTACAGAATTGAAATTGGACTACCTAAGCGGCCTCGGGAATATTTTAAAATTATAAATATTTTTTTAGCTTATAAACAAATAGAATATCTCCAGAAATATTAAACTAAATTAAGTAATGAAAACGGTATTCGAAAAAACGCAGCAGGATGCTTTTTTTAAGATAAAAAACATTTAATTTTGATGAGTGGTTCCTGAGATACAACCGGTCAAAGTTGACCGGCATTTGCGGCAAAGATATAAACAATAGGATCATAATTTTTAAAACATCACCTTTTTATTTTTATCCTCTTTCTTCGCACCAATTTTCATATCTTTAAAATAATCATAACATATATTATTATAATAAAAAATATCGATATTACGAGAAAATTGAAAAAATAGCAAAATTCCAATCAAAAATTAGGTTGGACAAAATGTAATCTCAAAGTTTAAAATCGGTATACGTTAAAAAAATGTATTTTCTCGGCTTTCCATGGGGCAATTTTCTTCATTCTTTTATTGTTCCCAAGTAACTCGAGTAGAGCCATCTAACTAATGCATTACTAAATGTCAAACTTGCTTTTGTTTGGTTATAATAGATTTATTTATTTATAAGAAAAGAAAACTACATATTTTTTCCAGTTGTAGACTTTTTTAGATAAACTTACTACAAGTGTACCTTTTAACGTGAAAAACACAAATACTCTCATTTGAAAGCTTTATAATTATTTAAACAATCTTTATTTAAACAAATTAAAATTTTTGTTATAATAAATAAATTAATTTATTATAACAAAGTAAAAGCAACCTTGACATTTAATAATGCGTTAGTTAGATGGCTCTACTCGAGTTACTTGGGAACAAAAAAAGAATGAAGAAAATTGCTCCATGGAAAGCCGAGAAAATGCATTTTTTTAACGTATACCGATTTTAAACTTTGAGATTACATTTTCTCCAACCTAATTTTTAATTGGAATTTTGCTATTTTTTCAATTTTCACTCGTAATATCGATAGTTTTTATTATAATAATATATGTTATGATTATTTTAAATATATGAAAATTGGTGTGGAGAAAGAGGACAAAAATCAAAAGGTGATGGTTCGAAAATTATGATCCTATTGTTTATATCTTTGCCGTAAATCCGGTCAACTTTGACCGGTTGTAACTCAGGAACCACTCATCACAATTAAATGTTTTTTCTCTTAAAAGAAGCGTCCTGCTGCTTTTTTTCGAATACCGTTTTCATTATTTAATTTAATATTTTCCGAAATATTTTATTTGTTCATAAGCCAAAAAAATGTTTATAATTTTAAAATATTCCTGAGGCCGCTTAAATATTCCAATTTCAATTCCGTAAAGTACATTAGATAGGTACAGTGTTTTTCTCTACAAAAATCATAGCTATTCTTATGTATCATAATTATTGTGGTTATTATAGGGACCGTAATTTTTTAATTAACAATTCAATTGATGCAAAACTGTTTATTCAATTTCCATCGGCTTCTGGAATTATAATCTACACGAAAAGAGCTTTTACGGTACCAAGTTATTTAATTATTGATAAACAATTTTTTATCTAAAATTTTAGTTGAAAATTAACGATTTTGTTGAAAAACCGGCATTTTCCGGGGAAAATTTTCGTCGAAGTGAATTAGAAAAAACACGTCTCTATGCAGAATTTAATTATAATGAATTTTTGTTTGGGCGTTGTTGGTGTAAAGTTAAAATCTTTGGAGTTATAGAGCAAAAATTGAAAAAAACACGATTTTCGTGCGCCATTTTGTTTATAAAAAAAGTAGCACACGATCTGCGGACTTTGCATTATTCCGCAGATTTCATATTAATATATACAATCATAAGATTCGATTCCAGCAATAAAATTGCTGGTAAATAACTTTTCCCAAAAATGAGTTATTCTCCTATAATCTGCCCTGACTATTTGAAATGATTTTTCTAGGGAGTAGCAAATTTTGACTGTTTTTGTGTATTTTTTTTTGTTAGTTTGTTTCTGTAATCTGTTATGTATGTGTAATTGTTGAAAAAAATTCATATTCAAAACTAAAATTAAATTCCACTACCAAATTTTTTAATTTAACAATAATCTATTTAATAGCTTTACCACAGAATATATAACCACACAAAAGCGAATCTGACTGTCGTTTCCATTGATTTTGTTGGGACCGAAATATTTGACCTTGTGCACCAGTTACAGAATAGAATTTGATGTTCTAAGGAATAGACCATTCCAAATTAGGTAATAGTTTTGACAAGTCGTTATTAATTAAATATGAAATATAAAATTTAACTATAAAATATAAATAAAATATAAAATAAAACATATATAAATATAAAATTTAACTATAAACAACTGTCACGTCAGTCCCAAAAGTGAGGTTGCACCAGTTACTTTGACACATGAGCATGAAAATTATGTTACCGTTTTCGGCAGGAGTCTCGCTTCTGTATGGTTATTTATTCTGTGGCTTTACTATAACAATAATTTTTTTTATTATAAACCTTTTCTATTTTCTTTATATTATTTTCTTTATATTATTTCAAGATTCCTGAATAACTAGAAAACTGGAATATTTGGGTCATATTACCAGAGGAGAAAAATATGAGTTGCTGCGAATAATTACGCAGGGAAGGGTCCAAGGAAGAAGAAGCATAGGAAGAAGACGCATCTCCTGGCTAAGGAACCTTACAGAATGGTTTAACTATAGTTCATTACAACTATTCAGAGTAGCAGCCAACAAAGTGACCATAGCCATTATGATATCCAACCTCCGATAGGTGAGGGAACTTTAAGAAGAACAATATCTTTCACTCGATTCGTGTTTGTCTAGCTCGTCCCAAAGTTTTTTTTCCGTAAAAGTGCGCCTTCTTTTACACAATGCCATTTTACAACAATTTGTAGCTTTTTTGATAAAAAAATTCCAAAAAGAATATTAAAGATTTTATACAATATCTCAGTTATAAAATTCTGCAGAAAATGATGACTACCATGATATAATTAATATTAATAAATTATAAAAATATGGCTGAATTTTTTTACCTTTCGTGTGGTTTATAAAATGTTACAGACCTTAATATACAAAACTGTTTTTATGCTAAAAATTTCAATCTGTGGTTAAAAAGCATTGTTTGAAATGATTTTACTAGGGGGTATCAAATTTTGACTGTTTTTGTGTACTTTTTTTGTTAGTTTGTTTCTGTAATCTGTTATGTATCTGTGATTGTTAAAAAAAATCATATTCAAAATTAAATCCACTATTAAATTTTTAAATTTCAATAATCTATTTAATAGCTTTAGTATAACAATAATTTGTTTATTATAAGCATTTTATTTTTTTTTATTTAAAGATTTCTGGATATCTTCACTCGATTCGTGTTTGTCTCGCTCGTCCCAAAGTTCTTTTCCGGAAAAGTGCGCCTTCTTTCACACAATGCCATTTTACAACAATTTGTAGCTTTTTTGATAAAAATTTCCAAAAAAGAATATTAAAGATTTTATACAATATCTCAGTTATAAAATTCTGTAGAAAATGATGACTACTAATGATATAATTATTAATATGAATAAATTATAAAAATATGGCTCAATTTTTTTACCTCTCGTGTGGCTTATAAAATGTTACAGCCCTTAATATACAAAACTGTTTTTATGCTAAAAATTTCGTTTGACGCGTACCTAAGCCTAAATTACATTTTAAAATTTAATTTGACTGGTCTATACAATTTCAACATAAAATGAACCTGTTGATGCATTGGGTAATTTAATGCTTTCTAATTTTTTGAAATTTCACTCGCAACTTCATAATTTCTGCATGGGAGTTGTTAGCCGCTTTGTTCTCTTTATACGAGCTTTCGTCTGCGCTTTTGCCTTTGACAACTTCATATATTATTTAATACTTTTATTTCGAGTTTTCATTCGTGTACTCATTTTACAAATATTACTTTATAGTTTTCCTTTGTTTTCGATTAACACAAGACTAAAATGAAAGTTCGGCGTCAACATTAGAAAAGCATTATTGATCGCCTTTATTTATCAGTTTATTAAAGGCAAACCTTCCATCAGAACGTATTGCCGGTTCTGATATATAGAACTAAAGCTTTTAACAACACCATAGTCCACAAACTTCAAGAGCCAGAGAGCTATTGAACAAAGAATGCTTAACATTAAGCTCAGTGATCGCAAATCCAATGAATAAGAAGAAGATCAAAAGTAACTGATGTGATCCAAAAGATTGCCATATTAAAATGGAACTGGGCAGGACACATAGAAAGAATGAAAGACAACCGTTGGACAAAATGAATTCTTGAATGTTGACCAAGACCAAGGAAGAGCAATAGAGGCAGACCTCAAACCAGATTGATTAATGACATTAAGCTGGCTACGAATGGATACAAAACAGTGAATAAAAATGAATGGACACCCCTGAGGTAGGCTTGTATTCGACGATGGGTGGAATAACTGTTGATGATGATAGTTTGTCAATTTACTACTGATATTTGTGTAGAACCAAAATAACATGGTTAAGACCTGGAACTAATACCGGAAACCAAATCGATCACATTCTGATCAAGAAAAAACAAGTGAAGTCAATAAATGATGTACGATCATATATAGGAGCGAACATAGACTCCGACCACTTCCTGATGATTGCAAAATGCAAAATTAAGGCAAAACCAAAAGAAACAAGAGTAGCGAAAAAGAAATGGAACATACAAAACTGGAGGAGGATGAAATAAAAGATAGATACAAAGAAGAACCTAAAAGAGGAATACAACACGAAGAACAAGAAATAGAAGAACAATGGAAACGAATTAAACAAGCCATAGAAAAGGCAGGGGATACAGAAATTGGCACAATAAGAAACATCAGAAAAAATTAATGGTTTGACCAGGAATGTAGAGAACAAATAGAAAGAAAGAATAAAACCAGATTTAAATGGATAAACTCAGGAACAACAGAAGATATGGAAACATATATGAGAGCAAGGACAATAGCAAAGCAAACATGTAAAATAAAAAAGAAAAGAAAATTAGAAGAAATGATGATGGACATCGAAAGAGAAAGCATGAGAAATAATTTTACCCACTATATAATTACTTAAAATTAGGAAAAAAAACCAAATCCGATGCCATAGAAGAAGACATTTGGATAAGATATTTCGAGGAATTATATGGAGCAACAGGTGAGATGACACAGGAAGGGGACATAATAAGGATAAGACAGGACGCGGAGGAATACAAGGAACCTACATACGAAGAAGTAGCAGAAAGTATCAAGAAGATCAAGAACAAAAAAGCAGCGGGTTATGACAACATAAACAGAGAACTCATCCAATATGGTGGAGAAGCTCTGACTAGAAAAATACATTAATTAATTGTAACAATTTAGAAAGAGGAAAGAATGACAGAAGACTGGAAAACAGGAATAATTATAACGATACCCAAAAATGAAGACCAAAAAATATGCAAAAACTATAGACGAATCACCTTGCTAAATGTGAATATAAGGTCATGACGGGAATAATAAAGAACAGACTAGCAGAGCATATCGAAAAAATTATAGAAAATTACCAATATGAATTCAGAAAAGAAAAATCGATGATAGGCGCTATTCACACAATAAGACAAATCACGGAAAAAGCATATGAACACAACATGGAACTGCATATGCTTTTTGTGGATTCTAAACAGGCCTTCGATAAACTAAAAAGATGAGAACTAATAGAAGATCTAACACGCATAGAAATACCAGGAAAATTAATACAGATTAAAAAATTGACAATGAAAGAGGCACAAGCAGTAATAGATTTAGGTCAAAAGACAACAGAGAAGATTAGGGTCCAAAACGGAGTCAGACAAGGGGATGACCTGTCAACTGAGTTATTCATTACAGCTCTAGATTGTGCAATAAATGAAGAAACAATTAACGGAATAATTAATAAAAATGCAGTACAAATAATAGGTTATGCACATGATATCGTTATAATAGCCCGGGACAAAAGATCATTAATTAAGGCATTCTCTGAAATAGAAAAAGGGGCAAAAAGAAGAGGACTAGACATAAATATGGAAAAAACAAATTACATGAAGGCAAGCAGATTCAAGAAAACAAGACTAACACAAATGATAATAGATAATTACAGATTTGAGGAAGTAGATACATTCAAATACTTGGGAACGATAATTAGTGGAGATAATGAAAGAATAAACCTGAAACAGAAACTACAAGAAGGAAATAGAGCTTACCACAAAAATAAAAAAATAATAAAAGATAAAAAATTAAGCAGAAATACAAAGATGCAAATATATAAGACTACCATAAGGCCAGTGGTAATGTATGCCATAGAAACCAACACCCTAACGTTAAAAGAAGAAGAACAGCTGAAAGTATTTGAAAGAAAAATAATGCGCAACATTCTGGAACCAAAAGTAATAAATGAAAACGAAAGAATACCCTGGATGAACCACGAAATAGAACAATGGATGAAAGCTGAAGATGTTTACAAAATTTATGCTGGAAGCTGGAAAATATGGCCTGACTATAAACCAAGAGAAAACAGAAGAAAATAAATGGATCACTATAATGACGAATGACAAACAGTATAAATTTGAGAAGGTAACTGAATTTGAGTACCTTGCAGTAACAATTAGTTTAAAGAGAGAAGCAGTTGTTTAAATAACATTAAATGTAGTTTTGAAGCCTAAAACCCTCCCAAGAAACGTTTTTTGTTGTATAAATGGCGCATATAACTCAGAAAATTAGGGCGCAGAGAGTTAGATGGTTGGGACATGTTTCGCGATTGTTACAAGAAAGAAACGCCCCAAGAGTTTTGCAAGCAGAAGAACAAAGCAAGAAGAGAAGAGGGACACCACGAACTAAGTGGCTGCCATCCGGACCTTCTTAGAAGAAATGGGTGTAAGGACTGGAAAGAACAAGTCATGGCAATAGTGAAAGAATTTAGTAGTCAAGACTATCGAAGGAAAGGGACTCTAAGGCCCGTAGTGCTGTTATATACTATAGTTTTATGAATGGATCATCTCAGTTATCTCGGAAACGGCTTGTAAGACTACTATAGATTTTGGTGTGTAAGGGTCTTATGATGGAGCCGATATTATCGTGCTATTTACATTGTCATGTCTTTTTTGGTTTGAATGAATTACCCTGTATATTGTTTGCGTTTTAAAATCAATAGGAAATACTTAAAATGGTTCATGTACCTAAATAACATAATATCGGAGTGATTGCTACATTTATTAAGAAAAGAGTTAAGAAAGTAGAAAGTCAATGTTTTGGGTCCGGAAAAATGTTATTTTAGGTTTTTTGTAGTATTCGGTCTTGTGTGATTTTTCTCTTAAGTTGATTATTTTCGCGTCATAAACAATTTAAAACTGAAGAAAACAGAAAATGACGATTTTCAAAGCTCACAAACAAAAGTAAATAATATTATCTTAGAAATTACAAAGTACCTAAATTGAAGTTCGTACCTTATTATATCAGTTTGTTATACTTACCCTTTTTGGGCTTATTTCATTTTAAAACATTGTTCTTTTAGTTGTTAATACAGCCCAATCGTCCATTCTCTTATAAGCGCTTCATCAACAGTTAAAAACCAATATTTTAGAGCAAAATATGCAAAAAATTCTTATCCGCAGATGATAGAAAAATTTATAATCTCAAAAACGATATTTTTGAAGTTATACTTCTTTAGGCGCTATAGGGAGTGAATTTTATTATTCTGCGCGCATGAGCACAGAGGCAGTATGGTGTTAGTTGCTAAATGTTTTAAGTTATATGTGTATCAGTCCAAAAAAGGTGTGGAAAAAATATATTAGTGTTTTTAGTAAATATATTTATTATAATTTTTGTGTCTTTGGATTTGTCTTCCTCAGGAGTAAGATGAGTATTATTAAAACATATTTATTTAATACTTCACTTCGTCAATTTGTTACCGTCGTTTGTTATAATGCCCGAGAACCGTCAAAACAATGCCTTCGTAGCCCCATTGGTACAGCAATCGGCTACGAATCGAGAGGTCCCAAGTTCAAATGCGGACAATTGCTGTTTTTTTTTTAATTTTTGGATTTTTGGAAAGTGGTAAGTAACTATTAAACTCAGTTTAATATTTAGTAATATAAGAATAAACTGTTAAAAATATTTTATTCCGCTGAAATCATATAATAGAAGTATAACTTCTTACGTGCGTACAAGGTACACACACATTCTTTTTTTACTTCTGTTTCTGAGACTTAAAAATTATTATTTTTTTTCAGTTTTAATTTGTTTATAAATCAACAACGTTAAATTTTATAATTTAGAGAAATAAGACTACATACCATTTTTGAAGTTATACTTCTTTACGATCAAGAGTGAAATTTTATAATTCCGGGCGCATGCGCACACAGACTGTATGTATTTCGTTGCTAATCTTTCAAGATATGTATGTATCAGCGCTGTCAGCGCAAATAAGTCATATTGTATCATATAAAAGGATATATTAGTATTGATTAATTATTTATATGGGAAATAAGCCACAATTAAAATGAAAAAACTAATTTTATTAACGTTTCGACGCCCAAATCGGGTGCCGTTGTCAAAATACAAAATATTACTAAAATAAACAAAAGTGTTGTTGCTAAGCAAAAAAATTCTTCTAATAATTTATTTAATCTCACTTATTTATATTGGCAATTCAGACATATATTATACATTTTAAAGTAGAAGACTTTAAAATGATATTGCCAATATTTATGAGTTGCGTTCCTGGGACGACTTACTGAAAGATAGTTCATTCGATTACATGAAATCAACCCCAACTCAAGAATATCCGTCATAAAAAATTATAGCATGTGATCTGTCTTTAAAAAAACAACCAAACACAGTAAAATTCTCGCGTTAGAGACTTCATAGTAAATCACAAGGGAAAACCAGGAAAAACCCTGTGATACTATCCCGACATCGTAAGTATTTGGTCTTACATTAATTTACTCTCAAAAAATAATACCAAATTCTGACTTGTAAGATGTTTAAATTATAAATAATATTAATAATACTAGATATATAAGTAATACTAAAATATAAAATATGTACTAGCTCGATAATATTAACTTACTAATCTTGGTATTTTCTTTCTATTGACTTCCTCTTTCAGTATGGGTAACCACATCCTACTGCATTCTACCGAGGAATTTGCGACACAATTGGTTTCATTTAGCATAATTAGAGCCGCTTCTTTGAATTTTCTCTTTTTACTATCTGATTCTTTCAGGACTATACTTGAATCACTCCACTGAACTCTACGTTCATTATCCCATGCGTGTTGACATATTTGAGATCTATCAAATTCTCTATTTTTAATATCAGACTGATGTTCACTTATTCTAACGTTTAATGGTCTTGATGTCTCACCTAAATAAAATTGTTCGCATTCACAAGGTGTTTTATAAATGCAATTCTTTGTTCTTTCTTGATCATTGTTAGGTTTAGTTTTAGATAGAATAGATCTCAATGTGTTTGTTGTTTTGAATGTTGTTGAAATGTTGAATTTATTTCCTATTGTTTTAAGTTTCTCGGATAGTCCTTTTATATTTTCCTTCTGTATTGATATTTTCCTCGTACTATTTCTGGTGAATGTTGTAGGATCCCGTTCTAAGTTGTTCTGTTCCATTCGATCCAATCTTGACAATTCCTTATTTATAAACGATAAAGGATAATCATTTTTTAATAAAACAGATGTTAACAATTGTTTTTCTGCTAAAAAGGAATTTTCGTTAGAACAAGTAATTTTGGCTCTATCATATAAGGATTTAATGATTCCCTTTTTAACGTTGACGTTGTGATTTGACTTGTAATTGAGATATCTGTTGGTGTGTGTGGTTTTCTATACACTTGAGTCTCATATCCAATATCCTTCTTTGAGATCAAAACATCGAGGAAGGGTAGGAAATCTAATCAAAAACATCTTTGATTTCATGTAATCGAATGAACTATCTTTCAGTAAGTCGTCCCAGGAACGCAACTCATAAATATTGGCAATATCATTTTAAAGTCTTCTACTTTAAAATGTATAATATATGTCTGAATTTCCAATATAAATGAGTGAGATTAAATAAATTATTAGAAGAATTTTTTTGCTTAGCAACAACACTTTTGTTTATTTTAGTAATATTTTGTATTTTGACAACGGCACCCGATTTGGGCGTCGAAACGTTAATAAAATTATTTTTTTCATTTTAATTGTGGCTTATTTCCCATATAAATAATTAATCATAAAAATGCCACAAGGAAATAGCTTCAGAACAACATATATTAGTGTTCTTATTAAATTTATTATTTATTATAATTTTTGTGTCTTCTTCGGGAATAAGATATTTTATAATAATAGTAAGTTTATTTAAAGTATTTTTCTATACTTTTTTTTTCAAAACAAAAGGGCTATAGCTCAGTGGTAGAGCTTGTGACCGGAGATCAAGAGGTCCCGGGTTCACATCCCGGACGATTCATATCCTTTTTTTTATATTTTTGGTATAGTTTTAATAAAAAAAAATTAAAAGTGGTAGGTAAAGAAAGTTAGATTAATATTTAAATAAAATACAAATAACCTGTTAAGTATATTAATTTCGTTGAAATTATAATAATAGAAGTATAATTTTTTACGTGCGTACAAAGTACACACGCATTTTTTTTTTCGAATGATCTAAAAAACTTATAATAATCTCTTCCAATGCCTAACAAATTGATTATAGCACCATCATAATATCGGCAGAATCACAAGACCCTTACACACTAAAATCAATAAAAATTGGACAAGCCGTTTCCGATATAATCGAGTCGGTCCATACGTAAAACACACTCTGTATATTATATTATAATATGTATATTGAATTCACATGTTAAAAATGAGACGGATATTTTCAATTAAAGTACATACTACTCAATAATATTTTCATGTTAAATTTTTCGTTAACTGTTCCTTTCATATACATCGTTCGCCATTACGAACGCTAGACTTCAAAGAGATGGAAATTTGCAAAATGAAATTACCAGATATCGGTACACTTCAAAAAGGTGATCATTATAAAAGTTCCTGCGATCAGATTAAATTCGTTATTTCAGACATTTCGTTACATACAGACAAATTAATAATGAAAATGGAATAATGAAAAGGGTACGGCATAATCTGAAAATAAAAGAGGCAATCTTCCATAATCATTTCCTCTGACATACGAGTCAATTTTTATTTATTCTATAGGCCAGGATTAAATTAACGTTATGTTGCAGAGTTCTTTTATTGAAAAAAGAGGAATAATCGTAAATAATGGGAGTCATTAATTTTCATTAAAAATTGTGTTTTAAAATACGAATCTATAATCAACTACAAAATTGTAAAAATGAACTTTTGTTTTAATTGGTGCAGTTTTATTTTGTTAATAAACTACCAGGATGGACTGACTATTAATGAACAAAAATCAAAGAATATTATGAAAATGGGGTAGACCTTCTTCTTCTTCTAGTGTCAACTCCACTAATGAAGGTTAGCTATAACAATTGCAAATTCGTTTCTATCCTCTGTTTTTCTTAAAAGCATCCGTGTGTTTAATATGTATATTATGTGTGTATTATAAAATAGGACATTCTGTATAACATACACTAAGCACCTAAATTAATGCACCACCTTAAAAATGGGACATTTTTGATGTCTTGTATTTCCTAAACCTGTTGTCGGATTTTAGTGATTTTTTTAATATTTTATAGCTTTATTCTTCAAAAATATCGATGTAATAACATTGTTGCTAAACAGATAAGTGTCATTGTATACCGGGTGTAACAATGATAGTGTGTTTGTTCCTAAAAGTTTGGAACACCCTGTGGAATATTCTGGCGTATATAAAATATTGAAATTAAAACTCAACTGTAGCCTTACGCTTTCTTAACATTATTTTTTTAATTCATTCGCTTATGTTGGATAATAAAAAAGTTAGTTACTTTAACAACTAGCAACGTTCTTCATCAATACAGTGTGTTACTAAATAAGTGCGACAAACTTTAAGGAGTAATTCTGCATGAAAAATAATGCCCGTGTATTTTATAAACATATGTCCGCAAATGCTTCGTTTCCGAGATACGGGATGTTAATTTTTTTTTTACAAACTGACGATTTATTTATTGCTCTAAAACCGGTTGCGATATGCAAATGAAATTTGGTAGGTGTTAAGAGGTAGATATTGCACATTTTTTGGCATACAATTAAGAATTTTATATTCACCATTGGCGTGCATACGGGTAATATGACCGGGTAATATGACCCGTATGCACGCCAACGGTAAATATAAAATTCTTAATTGTATGCAAAAAAATGCGAAATAACTACCTCTTAAAACCTACCAAATTTCATTTGCATAACTCATCCGGTTTGAGAGCAATAAATAAATCGTCAGTTTGTAAGAAAAAATTCAACATCCCATATCTCGGAAAAGAAGTATTTGCGGACATTTGTTTATAAAGCAAATGGTCATTATTTTTGCATGCAGAATTACCCCTAAAGTTTGTCGCACTTATTTAGAAACACCATGTATTGATGAAGAACGTTGCTAGTTGTTAAAGTACCTAACTTTTTTATTATCCAACATAAATGAATGGATCAAGAAACATAATGTTAAGAAAGCATAAGGCTACAGTTTAGTTTTAATTTGAATATTTTATATACGCCAGAATATTCCACAGGGTGTTCCAAACTTTGAGGAAAAACACACTATCATTGTTACACCCTGTATACAATGATACTTATCTCTTTAGCCACAATATTCTTACATCGATATTCATAAAGTATAAAGCTATAACATATTAAAAATCACTTAAATCGGACAACAGGTTTAGGAAATACAATACATCAAGAATGTCCCATTTTTAAGTTGGTGCGTTAATTTTGTTGCTTAGTGTATGTTTAAAATTCATTCAAAGTCATTACTCTATGTATTATCTGTTCTTGGATTCAATAACCGCGAGTAACATTGGATTGTCATGTTTGTTGTTATTTAAAGGTGTATACAGGGTGTCCAGAAACTCTACCGACAAATGAAAACAGGAGATTCCTCAGATAATTTTAAGATACTCTAACCAAATTCACCTAGTTCGATAATGCTTCCTAAGGGAGCTAGAGGTCTTTGAAGATGGCGTCTTGTAATTAGATTTTCTTAAATACCTCCAGAACGCTTCTAGTCAGAAAAACGAAAATTGGTACACATATTTTTATTGCAGAGATAAATCGACTCCATCCATTGCGAATTTCTAGTACCACTCATAGGCGTCCGTTTTGGGTGGGGCAACGGTTATTTTATCGTATAACTGTTTTGTCTTTAGCTTTTAAGCATTTTTGATACTGGATTATTAAATTGTTAGATATTCTAGTACTAAAAGGTACTCTTGTTTTAAGTCGGTAGGACACACCGTTTCCTATAAACATCGATTTGAAAATTTTTCGTTTCCTGAATTTGAAAAAAAATTGAAAAAAATTTGCAAAAAAAAAAACGGTGTATTCTACCAACTGAAAGCAAGAGTATCTTTTAGTACTAGAATACCTCATAATTTAATCATCAAGTGTCAAAAATGCTTTAAAAATTAAGACACAAAAGTTATGCGATAAACTGGCCGTTGACCTACCCAAAACGGACGCATATGACCTGTAGTAGAATTTCGCAACTGAGGAAATAGATTTATTTCCGGAAGATAAATAAACGTACCAGTTTTGGGTTTTCTAAATAGTTTTTTTCCTAAATTTTTTTTTCAAATTAAACAAACAAAAAATTTTCAAATCGCTTTTTCTAGAAAACGGTGCATCCTACGGACTTAAAGTAAGAGTACCTTTTAGTACTAGAATACCTTACAATTTAATAAAACAGTATAAAAAATGCTTATAAGTTAAAGATAAAAAAGTTATACGATAAAATAACCGTTGCCCTACCCAGAACGGGCGCCTATGACCGGTACTAGAAATTCATAATTCATGTAGTTGATTTATCTCTGGAAGATAAATAAGTGTACGAGTTTTCGTTTTTCTGAATAGAAGTGTTCTGGAGATATTCAAGAAAAACTAATTCCAAGACGCCATCTTCAAAGAGCTCTATCTCTATTAGGAAGCATTTTCGGACTAGGTAAATTGGGTTAAATTATCTTAAAATTACCTAAAGAATCTCCAGTCTTCGTTTGTCGGGAGAGTTTCTGAACACCCTGTATAAACATCAACTCGGGCGAGAAAGAGATTATGATTACTGTTGTATTTAGCAAGTATCCAGGGCTATAATAGGTCGCGTCTTTATTGTAAATAACTTATGGTTGAATCACCGAGAGTTCGATTTAAATATAATGTTATCGAATAAACTGAGTTTTAATTAATTGGGACCAGAAGACATCGCACTTATTTATGACACCTGGTCCAGTCGGAATGATTTTCGGCCAGGGTATTTGTCGTCTACCAGAACCCCGTTTTGCTTAGATTTTACTCTTCATAATCAGCTGTAACAACTCGGAAAAACCACATATGAAGAAACACAAATGAAGACTACCACAAACAACGAAGGTATTGTATTGAGAGTTCGAGTATCTAGGGGAAGATAAGGCCATTGAGAAGAGAATTTCGAGAGAAAGGAAGACTGTCGGAGCCCTACACAAACTACTAAGAGAAAAAAAATATCAGTAGAGAGGCAAAATTGAGACAATACCGAACAGTCATCCAGCACACATTCTTTTACGGAAAGGAAACATGGATTGTGAACAGAAATCAAGAAAATAAGCTGAACATCTGGGAGCAGAATGTTTTAAGGAAGACTGTCGGGGGAGTAAATGACGATGAAGACGTTTAGAGGAGACGAACAAATGCAGAGATCAGAGAGCTGTATTGGAAACCAGAAATACTAGAAATGTCATACCTCACCAGCTGCATGGTTTTATCAAGGGTCGTTCAACAATCACAAACTTACTTCATTGTATAAGTGACTGGTCATCATCTTTAAACAATCGACATCCTGTTGATGTAGTCTATTTATATTTCTCCAAAGCTTTCGATCGTGTTCCCGAACGTCGATTTCTAGCTAAATTGGATCACTATGGTTTTCACGGAAAGTTAAACATTTGGATTCAAAATTTTCTATCCGACAGGTACATCCGAGTTCGTGTTGGGGAAGCTTATTCACTGGACAAACCAGTCAAGAGCGGAGTTCCACAAGGATCAGTACTTGGACCACTTCCATTTTGTATCTACACTAGTGATCTTCCTCCCGTTGTATCCAGTAAGGTTTCCATTTACGCAGATGATACTAAATTATATGTAAATCCAATTATTGACCAACATGTTTTTCAAACCGACCTTGACGCAATATTCAAATGGTCCTCAGAGTGGTTACTTCCACTGAATATTGAAAAATGCGTCATACTACATATTGGCAAAAATAACCCATTACTACCGTACTTTATTAATGGGCATCCCATAGAGTCAGTAACCTCCCACAAAGATCTTGGAGTGATAGTTAACAGTAACTTAAATTGGTCTGATCATATAGTGTCGGTGTGTAAACGTGCAAACTCCAAACTGTTTCTAATCCACAAATGTTTTACACGAATATCTCTAACCGCAATGAGTAAACTTTACTCTATACAAATCATAGCTATTCTTGAGTTTGCCGGGCCAGTGTGGAGTACAGATCTTAATCGTGATAAAGCCTTACTTGAAAATCAACGTAAAGCCAGAAGGCTGGCATTTGGCCGTGTAAGACCCAATTATGAAGATAGACTATCTTTGGCTCATCTAACAACATTTGAGCATCGAATTCTTCGAGGTGACCTAATCATATCATTCCGTATTTTAAAATATAATTTTGGAAACCTTAACACAATATTTACGCTAAATCAAGACGAACGATTAAAAGGCCATCGTTATAAATTAGAGAGGGAACAGAAGACAAGAAGATCCAGAATGAACTTTTTACCAAACAGAATATTTAATATCTGGAATAACTTAGATGAAGACACCATAACGGCAACTAGTGTTAGCATTTTTAAAAATAGACTTGATAGTTCTTTATTTTCTTTGCAAGACTGAATTATTTTAGGACGGCAATATTTATTGTTTCAGAATTTTGTTTGAAATTGTAATCTTTATAATTTTTATCAATTTTATATTTTTCGATACGATATTTTTCTTTGTTTTGGACATTACGGGAGCTTTACAGAACTGAATTACTTTCCCCGACGTTCATATATAAAAAAATGGATATACAGATGGGGTGCACATGCACCCCGCACCGTTGTTTACGTAAGAATCTAAGCACCGCCTTACGAGGGTTAATTTTTGAAGTTATACTTCTTTAGGCGCGATTGAGAGTAAAATTTTTCATAAATCTGCGCGCATGCGCACACAGACAGTATAACGTTTAGTTGCTAATCTTTCAAATTATGTATCAGCGCAAATAAGCCATTAAAATAATATTAGTGTTTTTTAGTAAATGTATTATTTATTATAATATTGTGTCTTTGAATTTGTCTTCCTTGGGCGTAAAATAATAAAACATCTATTTTTCTATTTCACTAGTCACCGTGATGTGTAATTATGTGTATCTGAAACGTCAGTAGCATGCGCCTCGATGGCCTGGTTGGCACAGCATTGGACCAGAGATCGAGAAATCGCGAGGTTGCGGGTTCAAATCCCGGACGATTCTTACTTTTTTCTTTTTTTTTTTAATATTTGGCATTGTTAAGTTTTGGTTAATTTTTGGTAATTATTGTTAATTTTTTGTATTGTAACTGTTAAGTATATTTATTTCGTTGAAATTATATAATAGAAGTATAACAACTTCTTACGTGCGTACAAAGTACACACACATTCTTTTTTTATTAGTCCAATTATGGATTTTATTTATTGACAATTGTAATTTTTCTGCTGCTTCCTCACAACAAAAGTATGAGCATGTTCATAAAACTAGTAAACTAAATTTTGACTATTATCTAAAATAGCTCGCCAAAAGGGAAATGAAAATACTTTCGATTCAGACACACCAATAACACTTTTCGATGAAATACACAATCCCAATCGCTGGAATGTTCCAGTCTCACAAAAAGGTCCAACCCTCGTATCTTCTGCGGCTACCCGAAATGAAATATATGACTTGCCAATATCGAAGTCAACCCTTTCGCATAAAGTATGAGCCGAGCAAGGATTAAATTACTATTACAGATTCCTACGGTATCAGCAGATGTTGAGTCTGTACCGAAAGTGCTTACGCACACTTCTGGCGTTCTGGCGGCACTTGAGACAAGAATTGATACGGCTTAGTTACAGCCGAACCATTAGATACTGTTCCCGATGCTTAGGTGAGTAATTTTGCCAATTAAGGTGGAATAATTTTCAATTAGTGGGATAATTACTTTTGAACGTCTACGATTTGGCGGTGAACCCGGGTTTCTGCTCAAAAACGATCGCGTTGCACGGCTTTCGAATTAAATGGAATTCACCTGATATTTACGGATGTTACCACTGGAGGTTAACAATTACTTTTTTATCTTTTATAATAGCAATTTAAAAAAATCACCACGATGCACATTTTAGACCTAAAAAAGCAGCCTCATACAAGTTTATTAAAACTGTATTAGTTTATTTTTAAAAAAGTTGATATTTATCTTCAGTTAAGCTAACTATTTTATTTACAATCATTTAAAATTGCTCTTTATTAATATACATGAATCCACTTAATGTCCCAGGCATCATCTCAATCTCCACCTTTCCTATCTCTCTCTAACGGTGTTTTGGATTCTTTGTGATTATTGCTGCGATTTGCCGAGTTCTATGGGTTGTTTCGATTCTTAATAACATCTGCTGTATACCCATTTATATACCATCGTTAAGGTGTCTTTCTCTTATTTCCACTTTTACATCATTTCGATGATTTTGGTCTACTTATTTTCTTCCTCTCTTATGATATCAGTGTCTGTATTTGATTATGTAATCTGTCGTTTGTCATTTTTTGCAACATATCATATATACTGTTTTCTTGGTATACCACCTTCTTCTTCTTAACGTGTCCTATCAAGTATCCTTGACGTTGGCGATTAACATGGCGAAACTGTCTCTGTCTCGAGATATTCTAAATAGGTGTTCTGCTTTCTTTATTCCTGTCCACTCCCGGATATTCTTCAACCAAGAGGCCTGCTTTCTACCAATTCCTCTGGGTCCTTCGATTTTACCCATCATAATAAGTTGAAGAATATTATACCGGTCTCCCCTTACTACGTGTCCAAAATAGGCCATCTTTCTATATTTGATGTTATCAAGCAGCTCGCGGGTAGCATTTTCTCTCTTAAGGACTGCCACATTTGTCAGCATACCCGTCCATGGTATTTTCAGAATACGTCTATGCAGCCACATTTCAAAGGCCTCCAAACGGTTTATGGTGGATATTTTTAATGTCCATGCTTCGACACCATACAAGAGGACTGACCAAATGTAGCATTTAATCATGCGCTTTCGAAGTTGAAGTTGCAAGGGATCATTACAGAAGAATGACCTAATTTTTAAAAATGTCGTGCGGGCTATCTCGATTCTATATTTTATCTCTTTATCTGGATCTAGTTGTTCAGTAATATGGCAACCAAGATATTTAAAACTCAAAGAGTGGGTACTCTTTGAATTATATGACCATCAACATATAACCGTGAATCTTGATGGGCCAAATGGCTAAATACCATGTATTTTGTTTTTGAACAGTTTATATTTAGGCCAAACTCTCTTCCTACTGTGTCAATGGCATTTAAAAGGTGTTGTTATCTATTCATATCATCACTTAAAATAACTGTATCGTCTGCATATCTGATTGTATTTATCAGAATTCCATTAACTTTCACACCTCATTCCAAATTATCGTATACCACCAAACTGTCTTTTTTTTTCCTTCTTTTTCCTCAGCTTTCCCCTTTCGGGGTTTGCTGCTCCTTACTCTTCTTCGCCACTCATCTCTGCCCCTCGTGTCTTCTTAACCTAAACCTTTTTCTGTCAAAGCTTCTTCAACACAGTTTTATCTTCTTTTCGATTTTCCTCTACCTCACTGCCACCAAAGCCCAACAACTGTGTCATTCGTCCTACATAATTTGAATGACTATGTCTCACATCGCCAATGCAGTCTTTGTTCTTGAATTTTTGATACTGTAGTTAACACGGCTCTTCCCCTAATCAATTCTGATCCTGCCTCGTCCAGTCTTACCCATTATTCACTCATTCTAGCTACCCCCATCTTCTTTTCCTGAATCTTCTTTATAGCCCAAACTTCACCGCTGTACATCAAGGCAGGTCTTATCACACTCTTGTATCTTTTCTTTATGTTTTTCCCCGATTTTTTAATCAAGGAGTACCCTGCTCATTCGCTTCCTGTAGACAATTTCTAGATCCAGTGTTCTATTTTCAGTAAATTTGCTCTCCTGTACTAACACGATATCATAAGCAAAGAGTAGGTATTGTCCAAGGAGCTCTTTTACCTCCTCTCTCAGTACATCCAAGGAATTGATTTCTCTCTCATACATCTCCATATCTCTTGTTTAGGAACTGTGTCGTACGCCTTCTCAATATCTAAAAATACCAAATACAGCTCCCTTTTTTCTCCCCGGATTTCTCTATCATCATCATCACCATTTAGCTCTACAACTCTATGTGAGTCTTGGCCGCGTTTACTATTTTCCTCCATTGTTGTCACTCCTGAGCAGCTATTTTCCATTGCTGTACTCCCATTTTGCGTAGATCACTGGCTACTGCGTCCTTCCATCTCTTTTTTGGGCGACCAACTGACCTTTTTCCATCGGGCCTTTCCTAGAATGTGGCGTTCATAAGTCTTTCGTCACTCGATCTTAGCACGTGGCCTGCCCATCTTATTCGGTTTGCTTTCATGTAGCGTACTATGTTTTCATCTCCATATACTGTCTGGAGTTCATCATTGTGTCTTCTTCTCCATTCTCCTGTTGTCTCTTCTCTGCAAGGCCCATAGGTAGTCCGCAGTATTTTTCTTTCAAGTACCAGTAATTTTGTCGTTTCCCGCTGGTTTGTAGTCCATGTTTCGCTTCCATACGTTATTGCCTTATATACTCTTATTTTTGCTGGTCTTGAGAGTATTTTTGATTTAAGTACGGTTATTAATATAATCGGAGAACAACGATTGTTGGAAATGGAAAATTTAATTAAAAAGTCAAAAGTCCCTACTAAAATGGAAAATTTTTATTTAACTTTTTTTGGTTTTAGGACCTAATAATCACAACCAAATAGGTCCCCATAACGTTCGAGTGACTGCAAATTTAGCATACTTTGCTCCCCTACCATAATACATATTATTCGTTGTGTGTATATTTTGATTTATTGTTTGTTTAGTATCCCAAATAATTTCATGCGGTAGGGTTATTGCTCTTTCACCTTTAGTATTTTGTTCTTTTTGCGGTGTTTATGGTTCCGTTTTGAGTTACTTTATGCCAAAATACTTGTATTTCTTTGTGTGGGGCAAAGTTTTTTTCTGTCCATTTTCCATAATTATATTTTACAGTGTTCTGTAATTACCATATTTTCGGTTTAAGTTTTGTTTACTACGAATACCAATTTAATATACACTTTTTATTATCTTTTTGTCCAATATCCCATTATATTTGTGGCCATCTGTCTTGGGGAATACCGGATTCAACTGGGAATTAAGGCGTACGCTCATCCCTATGTTCTACAAAAAGTAACAGTCATGGAGGTAGGATTTTAGAATTAGGAAATAAGTGAACAAAAAACGCTGTTCTTAATTTGTGTAGAAGTCCTGAGTGTCAGAATTTGTCGAAAAGCAAAATAGAAAAATATAAATTCAAAACATTTTTGTTGTTGTATTACAAACATGTAATGAGCACCTATAATACTCTGTATCTATGCAGTGAGCAGTCTACTTGAATATTTTAAGGTATTGTTCATTAAATATTCTGTTTACTCTTTCGTACATTACACAATCATTTAACCATGCTCCAAATTTCATCCCGGTTATAAAATTAATTTCTGCCGTTGTCGAATTATTTGTCAGTGCAAACTTCGAGTCATCTGAATCAATTAATGTATAAACCTTAGCGCCAAGCAATGAAAGATATTAATGACAGTTCTCCCCAGAGTTTTGTAAACATTATCTGAAACTGTCAACAAGCAACATAATGTGTAATAATTATGAATTGCCAGAAGGTAGGAACTAAAAACGATGATGAAATTTGCTACCAGTAATACTATAGTAGATTTAGGTATTTTTCGTTGAAGTTTCATTAAAAAACTAATGTAGGCAAAAGTTAAGGAATAGAGTGTGTGTACTTTGTACTCACAGTATAAGAAGTTATAATTCTATTAGTAGGATTTCAATGAACTAAATATGTTTTAAATAGTTTAATAATTGTATTTTTATTTGAATTTTAAACTAATTTTAATACTTAAAATAATTCCAAAATTAATACGTAATTTTTTATGTGCTGTAGCCTCTTCGCAATTACTTTTTGAATCGTAGAAAATCTAAAAAACGTCAAATTTTCTACAATGATTGAAGTTATACTTCTTTACGATCGAGAGTGAAATTTTGTGATAATGCCGGGCGCATGCGCACACAGACAGTATGTATTTCGTTGCTTTATCTTTCAAGATATGTACGTATCATCGCTGTCAGCGCAAATAAGTCACATTATATCATATAAAAGGATATATTAGTGTTCTTAGTAAATGTATTATATATTATAATTTTTCTGTCTTTGGAATTGTCTTCCTCGGGAATAAGATATTTTATAATAATAGGAAGTATATTTAAAGTATTTTTGTATACTTCACTTTTGATCTATTAAATTTGTCAGTAATGTATGAGAAATCTTGTAACCGGTCAAAGCAAAAGGGATATAGCTTAGTGGTAGAGCGTGTGACCCAAGATCAAGAGATCCCGGGTTCAAATCCCGGACGATTCATATTCTTTTTTTTTATATTTTTAATATCGTTTTAATAAAAATTTTTTAAAAGTGGTAGGTAAAGAAAGTTAGTTTAATATTTAAATAAAATACAAATAACCTGTTAAGTATATTAATTTCGTTGAAATAATAATAATAGAAGTATAACTTATTACGTGCGTACAAAGTACACACACATTCTTTTTTTTTTATTTTCTTTTCATCATATTTTAATACGAATTCAACTTAGAATGAAATAAATACTTCGGGTGTATAAAGGTATATATGAATTTATTAAAAATTCTTTAAAATTCATCCTCAAGGTAGTGGAAAATTGCAAAACACAAAAGGTTTTCGGTCTAAACTGATCATAATCAGTGTAAACGTCCGGTGTACAAGTATTTGGAACTAGCCACTGCATTAACTGTAACTGACAGTTGGTCAGTGTAGTGTATGATGGTGATGTGTGCCATATGTATCCCTGTGTTCTATAATTGGTATGCTTTTGGTGTTCACTTCTTTTTTGTATTGGCAATCCAATTCTGCTGAGTCCGTGTATGGAGAAGAGCAGCCACAGACAAGCAAGGACGGAGGCAAAAAATAAAGGAGGCCAAGGCTCAATTTGGGCTGTAGTGCTGTAGAAGAAGAAGAAGAACTAAAATCTGCTGCATTTTGTTGATGGATTTGTTACACATTTTTCTTCGTTCATATTTCTAAGCTATACCAATAAGATTAAAAAAAATATGAAAATTGTAAATTTCCAAAAACCAATACCTTGCAAGGCTTAACCAAATAATTATTTAGACTCAGCATCCTGGAGTTTGTTGATAAGAAGTGTTTTATTAAATTTTGTTTTCTCCAATCCAGTTGTTTTGCCTTTGAAGATAAAGCATTTTAGAAGATAAATTTTAATTTAATTCCACACCAACAATTATTGTTGTCTTCGCTCTTTTGGATTTCCAAGATCAATAAAATTTATACGTTGCCCAATTTATTATTATAAATAAAACCCAGCGGTTAAATTATTCGCCGCTGACAATATAAAAATACTAAAAAGAACCTTCTAAAAATTGTACTACCATTATTATACGACATAAAATATATCCGCCATATTCCATAAAATGAAATTAGCTAGTAAAAAGGCGTAATTTTCATTTTAATTAAAAAAGCGAAACAATCTGGAATAAAATATAAACGACCCAATAAAATGTTCCTTTCATTGTATCCATTTTTTATCAGGTTGTCCCGAATTTGTTTTAAAATTCAGCTACTAATCCAAGTGCAGTAAAAAAGGATAAGCAATAATTTATACGCAATAAAAGCCCACGGACCCAAGTTAAAGAGGAATAGCAAATCGGCCAATCGCTTTGACGAAATACGTTCCACATAAAATTCCCTTTATTCAAATAAGATAGCCCTATAAAAAGGTAACGTAAAAACTATACGCGTATAATCCTGCCGGATGCCTGATTGATGTGAAATTGGATTTTGGACGATACAGACTGACAATATTTAATCGTGGTGGGTAAGAGATACAGACAAGCGCTTTGCACTATTGGACAATTCACGAGTATCTATATGTATATAACAAGTTTCACTACTAGTCCAGGCTGTGGGTGAAAAAACGCGTCATATTTCAGGAATTTTTGAAACCTATCGGACGTTGTAAAAGAAAACATCAAGAACAACTTCTACTAAAATGTAACACCTTTTGGGTGCCAATATTTAGGTTAATTGTTTTTAAGTCGTAAAATTAAAATTTTTAGAAATTTTTAAATCTGCACGCAGCTTAGGATATTCATTTTAAAGAACAACTTTCAAATAGAAAGTAAGAGATTAAAAAATCCTACAATTTGAGCTATGGGAAGTTTAATTTCGTTAATTTATTGTTGCAAAATAGCCCATGAAAGCTCCAAAATAGCCGTTTTTGCAATTATAATATTTATTGTAAAAATAACTTTGTTTATTCTTTAAGGCTATATAATAAATATATTTCAATTTCAAACATAAAAAAATTATAAAGCCCGATTGGTTAATTCGTTGCTTAGATATTATTAATTGCTTATCCCGAGAGGTCAAATGTCGAAGACTATAACTTTAGCTTAAAAAAAATCAATAGGCAGTTAATCCTGAGTTTTTACCTATTATTTTCCTAAGTAAAGTACCACTTTAAATAGAAAATAGAAAATAGAAAATAGAAAATAGAAAATAGAAAATAGAAAATAGAAAATAGAAAATAGAAAATAGAAAATAGAAAATAGAAAATAGAAAATAGAAAATAGAAAATAGAAAATAGAAAATAGAAAATAGAAAATAGAAAATAGAAAATAGAAAATAGAAAATAGAAAATAGAAAATAGAAAATAGAAAATAGAAAATAGAAAATAGAAAATAGAAAATAGAAAATAGAAAATAGAAAATAGAAAATAGAAAATAGAAAATAGAAAATAGAAAATAGAAAATAGAAAATAGAAAATAGAAAATAGAAAATAGAAAATAGAAAATAGAAAATAGAAAATAGAAAATAGAAAATAGAAAATAGAAAATAGAAAATAGAAAATAGAAAATAGAAAATAGAAAATAGAAAATAGAAAATAGAAAATAGAAAATAGAAAATAGAAAATAGAAAATAGAAAATAGAAAATAGAAAATAGAAAATAGAAAATAGAAAATAGAAAATAGAAAATAGAAAATAGAAAATAGAAAATAGAAAATAGAAAATAGAAAATAGAAAATAGAAAATAGAAAATAGAAAATAGAAATAGAAAATAGAAAATAGAAAATAGAAAATAGAAAATAGAAAATAGAAAATAGAAAATAGAAAATAGAAAATAGAAAATAGAAAATAGAAAATAGAAAATAGAAAATAGAAAATAGAAAATAGAAAATAGAAAATAGAAAATAGAAAATAGAAAATAGAAAATAGAAAATAGAAAATAGAAAATAGAAAATAGAAAATAGAAAATAGAAAATAAAAAATAGAAAATAGAAAATAGAAAATAGAAAATAGAAAATAGAAAATAGAAAATAGAAAATAGAAAATAGAAAATAGAAAATAGAAAATCGAAAATCGAAAATCGAAAATAGAAAATAGAAAATAGAAAATAGAAAATAGAAAATAGAACATAGAAAATAGAAAATAGAAAATAGAAAATAGAAAATAGAAAATAGAAAATAGAAAATAGAAAATAGAAAATAGAAAATAAATCCAAACAATAAAAGATCTCTATGCTCATGCAACAGCAGCAATTAAAATTGGAACAAAACTTTCAAATACCTTTGAAACTTCGAAAGGCCTTTTGCAGGGATGCTGTCGCCAACTTTATTTATAATTTACCTTACACATGTGTTAAAATATTGGACTAGGAAATGCCAAACAATGGGGATACCAGTAGGAGATTCTTATTTGTATACGTTGCTATTTACTGATGACCAAGTTGTGATTGCTGCTGATAAAGATGACGCCACTTACATGATTAGAAAATTGAAAGAGGAGTACCAAAAATGGGGTTTGGAAATGAGCATGGAGAAAACTGAATACCTTGTAGTCGGAGGTGATACTGAAGACTTAGAATTAGAAGGGGAATACATAAAAGGATGTAATGAATTTAAATATCTAGGTTCTATTTTTGACAAAAACTCCACATGCGATCAAGATATAGAATATCGAATAAGTCAAGGAAGAAAAGCAATAAAACAGCTGAATGGCATTTGGTGGAGTACAGGACTGCAAAATCAGACAAAGAAAAAAATCTACCAAACTATCGTGGAAGGAATTGTCCTGTACAACTCGGAAGTGTGGGAAGTAAAAGACCGACAAAATAAAAGACTTCAAGCTTTAGAAATGGACGCGCTTAGAAGAAGCTGCAAAATAACTAAACTGCAGCATATCCCAAACGAAGAAATAAAAGAAAGAATGGAAGTAGAAAAGGATATTATAGACAGAATAGAACAAAAAAGATTAATATGGTACGGACATGTCCAGAGAATGGGACCAACAAGATGGCCCAAGAAAATGATCCAGTATGTACCACCCGAGAGAAGGAAAAGGGGCAGACCGAAGAGAACATGGATACAAGATGTAGAGAAAGCAATGAACAGTAGACAACTCAACGAGGAAGATATTCGTGACCGAAAAGCATGGCGAATAGGATGTGGGAAACGGCGGATGCTGTAGAACACCCGATATATATTATTGTGTTTCAATTTATCAATCAAAGATAGAATAAAAATTTTAATTTTTTTTAATATAACGCGGGCACATAAATTTGATCCACCCTGTACATTGATTTGTAACTATTTATTATAAGTAGTTTCTAAGAAGTGATTTATCGTTAGTAAGTTTTTTCACTGAAAAATAAAACACTAGGAAAGAAAGTGATATGAATAGACCATGATTGTTCAGGGTATTTGGATAACGGTGTTTTGTTATGCATGCCACAGTAATTAGTTCTTAGGAAATTGAGGTAAAGAAAGTTTGGAATTTTAAATATGTTTGTTTAATGATAGGAATATTTAGATAATTATAATTTCCGAAAAGTCATAAGTTAAGTAGGAATATTTTAGAAAGAATGACTGTTTTGTTTTCGAATGTAAAGAGAGGAAGGTGGGGAGATAAATGTTTATGATTGGCTAGGCACTTTGGAATGGGGAAAGTTTTGTTTTGAATGTTTGAGAGAGTTTTGGAAAGAGGAACTCATGATGTGATTGGCATGGCTGAAGAGCAGTCAACGTTTTCGTGGATAGTTAGATAGCAAGTACCAGTGGGTGTTTTGATAGTGGAGAATAGAGCTGAAAAGTGGAACGAGAGACAGATCAAATTGAGACGAAATACCTCTTTGATTCTGTATTATTTTGAGAAGGAGAGGAGAGAATTTTTGGAGTTTGTGTTTTGTTGGAGAATTGGTGCTGCTATGCTGATAGATTTGAAGCTTGAGAACGGAGAAGGCTTTGATGGGTAGCCTAACATAGTCAACGAGGGAGAGCTGTTTTGGGTCAAGAGAATATGTAACAAAAATAAGAAAACTTCTGTTGGAGTGAAAGTAAAAAGAAAGATATAGGTACTCCAACAGAAGTAAGGAAAAAAAAGAAAAGACTAGGTAACTAAATAGTTGTGGCTGAAAAGAAGAGAATGTGGGGTGTGTAAAGAAAAGGGTGAAGTGACTTCTACGTTGAGAAGCCGCAATAGGAAAAATTAAAAAAAAATACTACTAAAGTGCAGTAGTACTGAAGAAAGGGGGATTAGAAGGGATAAAAGTAGAAGTGGGAAGAGACAGAAGCAAACTGAATAGAGTTGGCTAGCAAGAGACGCAAGAAAACCACTTGACACTCAAGGATGGATACGGCTCGTTTGCATGCCTGTCGAAGAACAGTAACTCTATATAGATAGTAATGATGACTAAAAGATGAAATAATAAAATAAGAATAATGTACTGAAACTGAATGAAGATGGATAATTGCTAAAGACGAACAAGATAAATAAATCTAACAAATCATGGGCGCCATGAAAATGATCATTTTCCCAGGTATCTTATACTGTTGTCAGATAGTAAATATATTAAATCTGTAATAATGAACATAAAGGAGTAATAAAATAATTGATATACAAAATAAATAAATATTTATTAAAAATAACTGCTAGATCTTTGACAATCTCTGAGTTACATAAAGTGCATATCATGTGACTCTAAAATGACATAAGTTATACAAAAGTTATATCTAAGATAACAACAATAATGTTATCTGTTACAAAATTACAGGTATAAGTACCTCTCACTAACATATAGGGTACAAAATTACATAAGTCTTCTACCAAATGGTTATAGTACGCCTGCTACGTACAACTAAAGGAAACTGACAAAGATGAAAATACTACAAATAAATAGGCCCAAGCCTCACTAAGGGAAAATACAATAATGAATAAATAAAGTTAAATATACAATTGACTAAAGTAGAAATGAAGTTGAGATAAATACCGACGATGACCTAAATTAACCGAACAAACGGAATAAAGCGAATAACAGTAAAATATTTGGGAAACAAGCTAGTAATATTAAAAAATAAATTTACCCGAATTACATAAACCAATATCAAAGCAATAATAAAGTATTAAAAACCTAATTTTCTCTAGGCTTATTCCTGTGCACAAGAAGTTACCGTAGATACAAAGTTTGGGAACCAAATAATCTAATATACAAATATGTCAAAAAAAACCAGAGGTAACCTAAATCTGGAAAAAAACATAGTGTATTTAACAGATATTCTGAAATATAAAAAAAACCAATAGTTACTAAAACACCTCACTAAATGTTCCCAAACGAGGTTGCGGTTGCATCCTAGAAAATGATGCACTAGGATGGTGCGACCCCATGACTCCTGTAGGCCCAGGTGCCAAGACGAAAATTGAGCTGGAACGCTCCCATAGCTTGCTCCCAATTAGAAATACTCCCAATGGTGACTTGGCCGTGGCTGCAGTGGTTTCCCTAGGTGGTCAAAGGGCTACGTTTTCATGTTAGGGTTTCTTCCAAATGGCGAATGATTCCTATTAGGCTCCAACAGGAGTTGTCACACACATGTCTCCCTAACTCCAGACAACCCTTGCTGGTAACTTTTTACTTTAAAAACTGGATCGATGTTATAAAATAGGGTGTATGGAACTCATCCGCCATTTCATGGTACCAGTACCAAGTACCAAGTACCAAACCAACCCACCTAGCAGCCACAAACCAAGTGACGAACGAGAGACGTTTCTCCGCCAAGGTGAACGTCAAATTCTCTCAGAACACGAAATAATTCTCGATAGGTGGAGTACGTTCCATCACCGAGGTATGACGTCACCTCAGTAGTCCTATACGAGAAATTAGAGAATTTAAATGGAGACCGAGGGAAAATAATTATAATCATAATTAAAGAGCTAATTTCGTAACGTGACCGTTACAAAGACATCAGAGTGAGTGAAGCAAAAGGTCAGTCAATTTATGTGAAAGATATTTTTATGTTCGGAAACAAAAATTTTGAGTTAAAGCATATGAATTAAGATTCCAATATTTCAAAAAGTAAATAGGAAGTATAGGTAATTTGCGAATACCTAAATTTGTTTGTTTAGCTTGTTTTATCAAAGTCATCAGGAACAAACCGATAAATTGTTTTTTAACTAGAATAAATTTAAGTGGTAAAAATTTCATTCGGACAGCTGTGTCCACAGGTTTTAAAATTTGATAGATTTTTAGAGTATTGATTTTGATAATAAAATTCTGTATGCATATTTTATATTTCTATTTAATTCCTTTTCCTAATATTTTTTCCCTGATTAGAACCAACTAAGAGATACTGAAACCACGAGAGAAGATAAGTATAACATAAGATAATTTAGATATTTTTTTGTATTATAAAAAGGCACCCTGAGATTTTTTATTAAATTTTTGTATGATTTGCGACAATTGGATAAGTGATTAAATAATTAATTGGAGTAATCAAATAAAGATTAAGTGATATTAAAGTAATAAAAAGTAGATCATAACAATATATCTTCTTAAGTACTTATATTTTCATATTCTGATATAAATAAATGCGTAAAACATTTGTCTACCTCTTGTTTCGGGTTTGGAAGATGTCTGAGATATCTTGGGGTACGAACATGCCGAAGATACATGGATGTACGCGGTGTAGGTCGCGATCGCGGTCGCTACATCGATGTCAAAACCAACCTTCATTTTCTTATAAGATCGCACATACCAAGGATGTGTCACCCGTTCACCCTCGTGACCTATCATCACGGTTTACAGCGACGTCAATGCCAAAATAAAAAAATAATTTGTTTTACATCGCGATCGAGCTGTTGATCGCGTGGTAAATTAAAGTTAATCGGTGGTTTTTAAACCACGTGACATTCGCCGGACATACGGCTGGTGTATTTATTCATTTCTTGTTGTAATCAAGTTGCGATACGTTTTGGTTATATGGAAACCGCAAATAACACTAAAAGGAAGGTATTTTCGGTATGTTCTGCCTATCATCGATGTAAACCTCGACCGCAATCGCGACCTATACCACGCTCATCCATGTATCTTCGGCATGTTCGTACCCTTTGATACGCTAATGACACAGTTCTGCTAGCAACGGACAGGGATGATTTGCAGGTACTTCTACATTCAGTGACGGACCATAACCAACAAATGGGTCTGAAAATAAACATAAAGAAAACCCAATGGATGGTCATCAGCAAAAACAAATAACTTGGCAGATATTAGAATAACGTGGCGCAGTGAGTAGCTTACAAATATTTAGGCTGCTAGGTGAATAAAAAATGGGACTTGTCATAGCAAATAAAATGCAGAATGGAGCAAGCAAGAACATTATTTAGGAAAATACAAAAGGTACTAACCAACAGAGAGATAAAAATTACGCTATGCTACTCACAAATAAATGGAGGGTACCAACAAACAACGACAGAAATCCAATTTTGAACTGGAGAGTAAGTAGAAACTAAATTCAAGTTTTCATGAAATTCGGTGGTGAAAATAGCACGGCATCGCCGTATTTCACGTTCATTTACTGTGCTAGATTGACAATATTTAATCATGGTGGGTAAGAGATACATACAAGCGCTTTGCACTATTGAACAATTCACGAGTATCTATCTATATAACAAGTTTCATTACGTGTTCTCTATTATTCAGTGTCGGAGAATACTTAATGGATTTTTAATTACCGTAACCCACATTCACGCAATTGTACTCAAACATAAATATTGAAATGACTAGCTAGAAACGCTGAGTGAGATACCGCGACAATTTTCAATTAAACTTTCCCGAATATTTGAATTTACATGTTTCTACTAATGACACGTAAAATACAAGGGTAATTCGTAAAAAAAGGTTCCCTATGCCGCTGAGAAACAGTGCGATGTGCTGGGAGAAATCTGGCAACACTTCGTTACACATCATCTCTCCTTCTTTCTTACTTCACCAGTTTCGCCGCGCTGCATTGTTCAGTGTCAGCCTAGCAGCCTTTGAAGATGGAGGTTCGTGTCGCTATTACTGTCAATGTAAAATTCATGCTGTGATACGTTTTTTAAATGCAAAATTGATTTCACCTACGGACATGTATCGTCAAGTAATCGAAATTTATGGGTAAAGTGCATATCTGTTTAATATGATAGCAAATGGTGTAGAGAATTTAGTGAAGGCCGAGCGGAAGGTCGTGAATTTCTGTTCGATCTTCACTAAATTCTGTATACAAACAATAATAGTTATTGCTGTTTAGTTTGGAAGAGCTTAGACTTTTATTTTTTTATTTTCCGAGAAACAGCGAAATATTTCGAGTTGTTACTCTATTTTTCGAAGGAAACTGTAACATAATATCAATTTTATTAAAGATTTCGAAGAAAATTGTAATATTATCATTTTTTTTTCATTTTCTTCAGTATTTTCATATTGCTGTGCTTTAATCATTTTTTCTATTTTCTTCTTTATTTTATTCTTGCCTTGCTATTTTATTTTTTTGTTGTTGGACCTTCAATATCACTATTAATTTTTTAACATGCCTGATTCTTGTTTCTCCTTAAAAACGGTAACGTTTTCTTCATTATTAGATCCTTCTTCAAAAACTACTTCTTCTTTTTTGTTATTTTTTTTTTGTTTTTCTGCATTTTCCTTTGTCTTCTTGTAACAAACATTTGTATATTCCAATATAAGCTTCTATTTCTTTTGTATATTGCATTATTGACTAGATATTTCTTTTCAGCCCTCCACATTGGGAGACAGTTATTATGAATTTGAAATATATTTGAGAATTAAATAAAATTCCTACGTCAATGAATTTAAATAGAATTAAAACATAAAAAATACTTTCAGATTTTTTGTTTGGATCTGAAACTTCTCATTTCTCTGTAGTAGAGATGTCGCTACCGCTACAGCGTCCGATACGCTGTAAAGAAACTTAAAGGATGGTTGAGTATTCTCCATTCTAATCTTTTCCCATCCGTCACAATTCATTTTCAAACAAATTAAGTCAAAACATAAAGTGAAACGAACGTCGCGTCGATATGTATATACATTTTGTATACTGTATATATTATATGTATACTATACACATCGACGTACGTTTCACTTTATGTTTTGACTTAATTTGTTTGAAGATGAATCGTACCGCATGGGCAAAGATAAAATGGAAGAATTATATGTATTTAAAATTGAAAAAACGTCTAACGAACGGCACATTCGGACTTAACAAAAACACATAATATGTATATCTGTCAAAAAACTCATCCGTAGAAAATTAACTTACTGGAATATACGTTGACAAACAAGGATGTCAATAACATTATTCCAGTGTATGTAAATTATCCACAATGGCTGATTAACCTGTCTTGTACCTGTTACTAAAACGAATTTTACAAATGTTAATTTGGAAAACAATTATGGACTCCAAAGAACCTCTTAGGTGTTTGTTACGAAAACTTCTACCCCTTCTTTGAAACCATGTAATTACAATTTAAACACATGGGGCAAGGAGGGTTTATTTGTTACAAGTATTTACATGGACCGGATACTTTCAGAGATTACGTTATTTATTTGGTGTTATTATGACTTTTAAAAGTAAAGTAGAAGGATTTCAATAAAAAGTGTAATCAGTGTGTAATAAATATACCATGGTGTTTGTTATTTTATTTTAATATAATATATAATAAAATTATATTTTATAGTTAAAAATATTGATGTTAAAAAAGTAATTTTGTCTTTAGGTACTTTAGTCTTTTATTGATATTTTAATTTTAAGTGAAGCAAGCGACATGTACTATAATCTAAATTTTGGTAAATTTTTCACATAAAACCATAACATATATACACATTATGATTTTTTCTTCTCTTTTGTAAAAATTAAAAAATTTTAAAACCATTGTAAAATTTTTTGAAAAGGGGCATACAATTTTCCAGAAATCGAATATTCAAATAATAGTGTGCTTCATTAAGGCTCCAGTTTGATTTTAGTACCCAAAAAATAAGTGAAATTTGTTGTTTCCAAACAAGTCAATAAATTGATTGCTTATAGATTATACATATACATAGCCATATTATACATAATGTAATAGGTAAATAGTAAAACCAGTAGGATATAGGACAGTATATAGAACATAGTAGATAAAGCATCGTAGGACCAGAGCATTTAGCACAAAATAAATCTATTTATAAATACAGCACCTAGAGACTTGAAATTTTTTGCATTGTGTTCAGGATGATGTCAAGAAAAAAGTCTACTATAGAAAAATGGGTGGAAATGCATAATTGCATTTCAAAGTAAATAACATACATCCAAAAGTGCATAAATATGTTAAAATAAGTGTACTAAGGGCCAAATCTTGTTACTTGGGGATTTTTGGAGTGCTAAAGTTGAATCCGCAATCAAAAGCGCCCACCTTGTGCCCAGGTTCACTACCAGTGAACGTCATCTTGAATTTTGAGGGTTTTCAGCACTAAATTGATGCAAACAGATTACTCGAGTTTTTTTTTAAGTTTCTGCACCAGGATACGCTATCAGACCATACCCCGATGCACCTGGTGCCCAGAAACCCTCCAAACTTCAGAAAATAACATGCCTGAGGAGTTGCATTGGGCACCAGGTGGTCTAGGATTCAATTTTGATAACGTATTCGTATTCAGCGACCCCAACAACCTTTTAGTGATCTACTTGCATGCATTCAGTGCCAAAAACATTCAAAACTCCCGAACATGACGGTGATTAACAGAGACCGTGGGCACCAGGTGCTCCAGGTGCCGGTTCTGATGAAGTATTCGTATTCGACAATCCCAAAACTCCACCGTGTAATCTGTTTGCGTTAATATAGTGCCAAAATCCCTCAAAACACTAGAAGATGACGTGACCCTAGACACCAGGTACTCTGGGTGTCGTTCTGATTGAATATTCGATTTCAGCAACTCCAAAAACCCCCGAGAAATCCGTTTGCATCAATTTAATGCCGAAAACCCTCGAAACTCCAGAAGACGAAGTGCCTTAGCATTGACACTGAGCACCAGGTGCTCCGGGGGGTCGGTTCCGATAGCATATTCGTGTTCAGCGATTCCAATAACCTCCAAGTAATCTGTGCATCCATTTAGAGCCGACAACCCTCGAACCTCTAGAGCATCTGTTTTAGCAGTTACCCTCGGTACCAGGTGCTACGGTGGTCGGTTTTGATGGCGTATTCGTATTCAGCGACCCCAAATAACAAAATCAAGTAACAAAATCCAGCCCTTAATATGCTTATTTTGACATATTTACGCAGTTTTTGATGCATTTTGGTAGACGTTTTTCTGATATCATCCTGAACGCAATGCAAAAAGGTGTAAGTCCCTAGGTGCTGTACAAAATCGATTTATTTCTTTGTTTTCAGTGCTAAATGCCCTGGTCTATATTCGTTTATCTCGACGACAGTACAATAATGGTATGACATCAAAGTAGATATGATATATGCAGATTCTTAAATTTAGTTACATCGATTATTTCTAATATAACATGGCTTTGGTCCCAATAGACTCCTCTTTCTCCTAGTGCAGGAACATATGCCATTTTCTCATCGCTACTAAAATACTGGTTCAGTTCGCACGACGTGTATGAATAAGTAATCTAAACTTGCACGAACTTAATTTAGGGACTTATCGACGTACCAATTTCTGTAATTTTCTAATTTTAATTGTAATTAAAGGTTTTAGATGGGTGATGTTAGGAAAAAGTGATGTCTAGAACTAATTGCGGAAATTTAATTCCGCTTCTTTTGTAGGTACTACCACTGTTTTGGTTTACTTATGTTACGGATAAATTAAGATGGACAGAAAACATCGATTTGTCTTGCAAGAAATTAAGTTTTAGATTTGTATTGTTTACTTTGAAATGAAAATATGTTTTTATTAATTATATGAACAAACTTTAAAAAAAATTGTCTACATAAATATTATAAAATTTTGTCTTGAAGCTATTTCCTTGCGTCATTTTTATAATTAACTATTATGATATTATTAACCAGTAATATTTTGAATTTTGACAACAACATCCAATTAGGGCGTCGAAACGTTAATAAAATTAATTTTTCAATTTAATTGTGGCTTATTTCCCAAAAAATTGTTAATTATAAAATTTGGCTAAACTAAAGAATTAAAAAATCTTTGTATACTTCAAATGAATTTTTAGTTAACATTAATTAACTGTAATAAAGCAAGATCTTTATTTTTTTAAATGCACGTATCCATTACCAAGTTTTGACCCAAAACATAAGAAACTTAATATAGAAATAAACAATATTAGAAATGTATATAAACAATATCTTTTGTAGGAACATGATTCCACTAAAAGTTACTAATTTTTCTTATTTTGGTTACAGGTACGCTGAATTTTTGTATAATGCATGTACGGTAAGTTTAAAGATATTTAACTCTACCTTTACAGTGTGGGCCAAAGAAATCAGTCCACCTCGACATTTGGCAGTAGTTATTAGATTTTAAGGAAACGCCGAAACAGGTGGATTTTTGATCTAAGGGGACACATCTTTACGGTACATACATCTGTCATTTGTCAACCTGTCCATTCCACTTCCCCCACCCCTTATTTTTAAATAGGGAATAGGGGTCGTATCCTAGCTCATTTGAAACGTTATTCAATTTTCTATTCCGTAATATAAATATTAACATAATTATTTATACAGGGTGTCCAAAATAAAAATTTTTAATTAAATTAATTGACACAAAAAGAAGAATGTATGTAATTTATTCAATTCAAAATACATTCTACTGCTGTCACAAAACAGAAAAAAAATGTTCTTTGGTAAATAAACATTGCTTTTCGATTGATGTCAGTGTTCAAGCTGCCACCCATCTATCTCTTAGTAGGTTGAATATTGAATTTAAGCAACCAACAATGTTTTTTTTTATCAAATAAACATTTTTTTCTATTTTCTGCCAGCAGTCGAATGTATTTTGAGTTAAATAAATTAAATACATTTTTCTTTTTGTGTCAATTAATTTAATTCAAAATACTTTTTCTTGGACAACTGAATAGAGAATTGAATAACTTTTCAAATGAGCTAGCACATGACCCCTATTCCCTATTTAAAAATAAGGGGTGGGGGAAGTGGAAGGAAGCGGGTTGACAAATGACAGATGTATGTACCGTAAAAATGTGTCCCTCTTAGGTCAAAAATCGACCTGTTTCGGCATTTCCTTAAAACCTAATAACTACTGCCAAATATCGAGGTGGACTCTTTTATTTGGCCCACACTGTATGTATATTATTAAAATATGAAAATCATACAAACAACATTTTGCCTAATATTTGTTATACTATACAATCAACTTATTTCTTCATCAACTGCCCAGGGTGACTGATGGATGGCAGTAATCGATGACAAAATAAGATGCCATATGTTAAAACAATAATTATAACATTACACATTTAACTATAAAATTATAACTAACCAATACAAAGAACAACTAAATATGAAGATTCCGGCAGAAATAAAGGAGCCAGATTAAAGAGAAAATAACGCGAGACTGTTGTACAAGACATGCTTGTCAACAAAATTATGGTGAACCCGTGACAAAAATCTCTTCTTTTATATATGTTTATATATGTTTTTTTTTATATAAATGTGCGTTTGTTTTTTTGACATGACTTTGTTTTTTTATATATGCCTCCAGTAAGTAGTCTTGTCATCGTTTTCGTTTTTTTCCACTGATCGTCTTTCTATCGGAGAATCGCTTCTCGTCATCCTTACTATTCTATTTGTGGTCACTTGGCATGTGGTCATTCCATTCTACTCTTATGTTTCTTACTCAGTTATTAATGTTATCCACCTCGAATCTCCGTCGTTTATCTGTTCTTCGAATGGTTTTTTCTGGGGGTCTCTGTGTTTCTAGCATTTATTTTGTTCTCTTGTTTTGTCTTTTTCTTTCTTTCCTTTTTCAGATAAAAACTTGGAGAAATGTAATTAAACAAATATATCGGCAAAGAAATCAAGGCAAATAGAATATTATGACACATAAAATGTCAAAAATACTGAGGCGCCGTTGTGAAATATGTATATGCCCATTAAATTGTGGAAAATTTTATATTTTAATATCATTGAAATTCTTCGTTTAATTATCATTGAAAACATTAACACGTGACAGGTTTAGATTGAAATCCCTTTTAATAACCTTTCATTTTATTGTTACTAGAGAACTGTTACTAACATTTTGCATTATACTAACGTATTAATCACCATAGAGCTGACAATAAATTAGGCTCATGAAAATTATACGACCTATAAATACCATAAAATATACATAATAATTATACGATGTTAATTATATGAGTATACCGGTAAAACATGTTTGTTTAATTAGTCTGTTTCGATGCACAGAACTTCAGGAATCCAACAATTTCCTATAATATAACTAATAATATAAAATGTAAATGTGATGAGCTTTTTACGCATTGCTTAAGAATTCATTTTGCTTTATAGACTTAAATATGCAGAATATTATGTTGGTATATCATTACTTGTTTGTATATCTTTGTCTTAGTGGCGGCCGTAGCTCAGAGGCTATGTTATTGGATTAACAAACTAGACCAAGGTTCGATTCCTGGCACGGTTACCAAGATATTTCATATGGTCATTGTAGGAGCGCTTGCGCTATCTGAAAACCTTAACTCTAGACCTAAACCCTAAATCTAGACCTAAATCTGTAGGCGGGTGAGTCTAAACTATTACTCTTCACAGAATCTTAATATACATCCAAATTACTATGACACTATACTAAATCTACAATCAAGATGCAGTAGAAATTAACAAACCAAGACACGTTAAATTCTACTAGGAGCACTCCCGAATCATAACTTACAATTTATAAACTTTGGAAATCATGATTTGGGATTTACAATGTATATACAATGTATATACATTGTAAATTATGATTCGGGAGTGCTCCTAGTAGCATTTTTAACGTTTAAGCATTGGTTTGTTTATTTCTACTGCATCTTGATTGTAAATTTAGTATAGTAAAAAATATTAGTTAAATATTGAATGGGTTGCATATGTGAGTTCATTTGAAATGAAGCAAAAGAAAAAGAAAAAAAAAGACGTACTCACAATAATTTAATTTCACTAAAACGACCGGTTTCGATCTCTACAATATACAGATCATCTTCAGGTCAGCGTTACAAGTGATTAAATGATGCCGTTGCAAGGGATGATGTGTAAGGTCATCAGTAACATGATTTCTAAGTCCAAATTATGCTAGCAGGATAAGTAGGTAAAGGACTGGGTAGGCGGACATGCTTCGTAGGTTAACACACAATGTATCGGGATAGTTCTTGAAGGTAGAGATGTAATGTTAAACAAAAGAAAGAAACCAAGAGTTCTTTATAGGGTATTTTGTTTGTGATTGGTAATCAGAGAAAATGTTAAATTGAAATTAAATTTTAATTTATTTTAATTTTATGTATATTAGTTGTGAGTTGTGAGAAAGGCAACGTTCAGATAGAACTGTTAATAAATGCAACTAAAGTGTTATTAACTCTGTGTATGAACTTGTAAATTAATTGTAAAGGTCGTTGTTCTTAGACGTTTTGAGATAAGGGGAAAGGTCGATATAAGGAAAAGGCACATAGAAACTAAGTGATTGATTTGTTTGTTCCCAGGCAAAGGACTATTAATCCAGGGTAATAAGGTTTTTGCATGACACTTGAACAGCCAGGGTACTGAAGCGTTTTTTCGACAGGTAATACCTATTAAGAGCAAATTGTAACTAAAAATTGGAAAGAAATCCTTGGTAAAAGGTATAAAAATTTTTTTATTAAAATGCCTTAAATGGCTACATCACAACAAAACGTTTTGTGATGTAGCCCGTTTAAGGGATTTTAATAAAAAAAATTTATACCTTTTACAAAGGATTTTTTCCAATTTTGTGATTGATGGTATACAGCCAACTACAGGAAAAACATTTTATTTTCCTTGTGGATTTTGCAAATTGTAACTACTTCCTGCGTAGGATCTGGCGGCCATTTTTATTTATAAACAATTAAGTGTCAAAAAATGGCATTTTTAATTTTTTTTCAAATCAATGGAAAACAGGGAAAGTTATTGTTTTTTTAGTACAAATATCTTCGAGACTATAGAAAAAGCTTTAAAATGACGTATTACAAAGTTTGATATACTCATTTATTGTTAATGTAATTGCGAAAAAAGGTCGGAATTGCAAAAAAAAATATTTTCGCAATAACTGTTGTAAAAAGTAGTGTACAGCTTTCAAATTTTTGTCAAATAATGGTTCTTTGGTGCTTAATATGAGACAAAAATTTCAAAGCGATTCATTCAATTGTTTAAATTTTATTCAAATTGTTTATCCCAGAGAGCACTTTTTTGCAATAACATAAGTCAGAAGAAAATGACGTTGGAACCATTCCACAGGTGTCAAATGAAAGAGCATGAGCTATATTTTCAACTTGGTTTAAAAAAATGAAGAAAAAATGTATTAGTAATAAATTTTTATGCAAAATTTTCGTAAATCTTTCCTTATAAACTTTTTATTTTGTTATATAAGAAATTATACATATTTATTACAATTTTTTAACAATTATGATATAGATAATATTACTTGGTAGTTGTGCGCTTAAAACAGGCTAAAATAGTTAATTTTTTTGGAAAAAGTTATTCAAAAAGATTATAAATAAAAATTGACGATATTTTTCATAATTATTTATTACTAATAATTGCATTTTTATTCACTTTTTCAAACCAGTTGAAAATGTAGCTCATGCTCTTTCAGTTGACACCTATGGAATAGTTCTAAGGTCATTTTTTTCTGACTTATGTAATTGCAAAAAAATGCTCTCTGGGATAAACAATTTGAATAAAGTTTAAACAATTGAATGAATCCCTTTGAAATTTTTATCACATATTAAGCACTAAAGAACCCTCATTTGACAAAAATTTGAAAGCTGTACACTAATTTTTACAACAGTTATTGAGAAAGAATTTTTTTTGCAATTTCGACTTTTTTCGCAATTATATTAACAATAAATGAGTATAACAAACTTTGTAATACGTCATTTTAAAGCTTTTTCCATAACCTCGAAGATATTTGTACTAACAAAATCATAAGTTTCACTGTTTTTCGTTGATTTGGAAAAAAGGGGAAAATGCCATTTTTTGACAGTTACTGTCTAACTCTACGTTCTATTCAGAACAAAACAAGAATTAAGCTATCTATCACGAGGAGTAAATTTATGACCTTTATTAAGATCTCACAAAAAATTAGTCTATTTTTCTGTACACTTCGTAGTAAATTCATTAAAAAAAGTAAATTAATGTAAGTCAGAAGTTCCTTATCTCTGAGTAAAGTTAAACGACGCTTCGCACCATCTCAAATCATTAATTCTCCCTTACTTAAATGCACTAATGAGCCGTTATTTAATTTAGAAATATCTTAACATACACGCCTACACAAATCACTGTCAGCCCTGGACCATGTGTGCTTAGTTAGTGTGCTTCGCTCATGTTCCCACATGCCACAATATTATGTATACGAAAATCCAAACGAACGTTTACCCTCAACTTTACTCAGATGGATTAACGTGTGGTGTTGAAAAAGTCCGTTGAACATCTGATTTACTACATTATTTTTAGTTTTTATTGTCGCTACCTTAATAATATATAAATATAAATTTCGCTTATTATTTGGGTAAATATTGAAGTCAAACTGGGGCTTTAGTAAAGCACACTATTATTCGAAGTTTCAAGCTTTCGGAAAATTTTATGTCCTTTTTCAAGAATTTATACACCACGCAGTGATTGTATTTATACCTCAGCTCAAACAGGTCCTAGAGTCCCAAGGTTTCAATAGTACGCTTTCATTTCTTCCTATCTTGGGTTAGGATTTTTTAGTTTTGTCCTAAAAATTACAAGTTTTCTTTTACCGATTCCATCCATTTTCTTTGGGGTCGTCCTTTATTCCTTTTTGTTCGAGCTTTAGTATTTATTAATTCTTTGGGGACTCTTCCTTCCTGAAATCTAGCTACGTGTCCAAGCCATCTTATCTTTGAACTTTCGCAATATTTGGAATTTAGTGTTGTTCATACATTTGGATTATTTCATTATGTGTTCTTTTTCTCCAGATAATCTAGCTTCAGTTTTATGTTAAGATCCAGGTCTCACTAGCATAGAGCACCGTTGGTTGGATAATCATAGTATATTTTCATCTTTTTTGCTCCTCTGGATATTTTATTTGATCTCACCATCTTATTTAGACTTTCAGCACTTTTACTACCTTTAGACATTCTTTTTTAGATTTCTTGAATCTCTTCATTTCTATTTGTTAACGTTACTTCAAAGTAATCGAACTGTTCAACTAGCTCAGTTATATGTAGTCATATACATTCTGTGAGGTACATAATATAGTCTGTTATGTAGATGTAGTTATACAGTCTTAATTTTTATACAGTCTTCTACTTTAAAATGTATAATATACGTCTAGACCAGGGCGCATCTGTAAAAATATTAGTACATTTGGACGTTGAGAGGTGACTCAAATTTTTTTGCAGAAATTGCTTGAAAACAACTCAAATAATAATATTTGAGCTATCCTCCCTCTAAAAGAGGTCCGGAACATTGTTTAAATAATCAAAATGTCAAAAATTGAAGGAAAAATTCGATTTTTTTCTTCGTTTTTTGATTATAACTTTAAAAGTATTCATTTCCGAGAAAGGTTGTACTGACATAAAAGTTGCGTAATTATATTTTCAACAATATAGAATTGGTTAAGAATTTAAAAAATAGTCATCCTTGTTGCAAAATAGCAATAATTGCTAAAACATCATACAAAAACAAGTATTCGCATTTTACATTTTTCAACCATTTACGCTAAACTCAGGAGCTTCATATTTCACACAGAAAAACTTTATGATACAGTAAAAGAATACTCTAAATTTCATTATGATCGATTCAATAGATTTTGCAAAATAAACTTTGCAATCCAGCTTTCGCAAAAAAAATTCATTTTTTCAAAATGTTACAGGACTGAAAATAAAGGAGATAGCAAGTTGAAATTTTTTTGCGCATAGAAGTGTACTGTACCTTTCACTTGCAATTTGCAAAATTAAAATCGATTAACTACCACGGCGGCGTCAGGAATTTTTTAAATAAACATTAATTATTGGTGCTATGCGCAGGACAGCGGATAGTTTGCTCTGATTGGGCATTCCAATGACCTTTGATAATGATTGATACATTTTAATTTTTATTACATTTTGATATAAATAAATAAATTTGTTTATTGCAAAATAAAAACACATACTCTATCCTTTGAAATAACACTTTTTTTAGCAAAAACTTTCTTTGTTCATATATTTTAAATATGTTTTAACTTAGAGAATAAAAGTTTATTATTTTTAAACATATGCAATTGTTTAAACCATATTTCACAAACAATAATAAAATTAGTTTGATTTTTGTGGAATTAAAATATTAAAATACAAAAAAATATAGAGTAAGAAAATAATATATTAGATAAAGATTGGAAGAAATTTTGGTGGAAATCAACTTGTGTGAATCGAACACCGCGGTCCTGCGCGTAGCACCAAAAATTAATGTTTATTTAAAAAATTTGCTGACGCCGTGGTAATTAATCAATTTTAATTCTGAAAATTGTAAATGAAAGGTACAGTACACTTCTATAAGCAAAAAAAATTAACTTCCTATCCGCTTTATTTTCAGTCCTGCAACATTTTAAAAAAATGATTTTTTTTTGCGAAAGCTGGATTGCAAAATTTATTTTTCAAAATCTATTAAACCGATCTTAATTAAATTTACAGTGTTGTTTTACTATATCATAAAGTTTTTCCGGGTAAAATGTGAAGGTCTTAAATGTAGCATAAATGGTTGAAAAACGTAAAATGCGAATACTTCTTTTTGTATGGTTTTTTTCGCAATTATTGCTAGTTTGCAACAAGGGTGACTATTTTTTAAATTTTTAACCAATTCTATATTGTAGGAAATTTAATTACGCAACTTTTATGTCAGTACAACTTTTCTCAGAAATTAATAGTTTTAAAGTTATAATCAAAAAACCAATGCAAAAATCGAATTTTTCCTTCATATTTTGAAATTTTGATTATTTAAACAATGTTCCGGACCATTTTGAGTGGGAGGATAACTCAAATATTATTATTTGAGTTATTTTCAAGCAATTTCTGCAAAAAAATTTGAGTCACCTCTCAACGTCCACCTCAAAACAGATGCGCCCTGGACTAGTCTGAATAATTACCAATATAAATGAGTCAGATTAAATAAATTATTAGAAGAATTTTTTTACTTAGCAACAACATTTTTGTTTATTTAAGTAGTATTTTGTATTTTGACAACGAAAGCCGATTTGGGCTTCGAAACGTTAATAAAATCATTTTTTGGTAAAATTGTGGCTTATTTCCCATTAAAAATAGTTTATTATAGTCTTAGTTGTTTATTATTATATATGATTGTTTAATGAAATTTATCTGTGAAACTAAAAGTAACCTATAAATTTATTAATCCTGATAATTTGATATATTATGTACATATGAAAGAAGAAGAAGAAGAAGATGTATAATGGAACAAGCTGAAAATGAACTTTGTTTATTTGCGTATTTTAATTCGTAATATGGAAAATTGCTATTATGAAAAGTTGTTTAGAATTAATAATTATGTTTTAATGTGCAATTATATCATTCTAATTTTAATGTTATGAACTATAAAGGCACTTTACTCTTGATCGAAATTATTTTTATATACCTCGTATAAACTTAATAAAATTTTATATATGATGGTTGCATCATAAATCTTAGAGCATGAAGAACTTTTTATGAAGAATAACTTTTCTTCGTCAAATTAAAAATAAAAGAGTTATAAATGAAAATGTTGATGGTATCCATAATTTGAGAAAAATCTTCAAATATTTTTTTCCATTAGAAGGATGGAATTGCACATATCAGACCATAATTTTTTATTCCAAACAATATTATTTCATATAGTCGGTTCGCTAAACTCAGACACAACTGGCTAGTGATTCTAGTCAATAATTTTGCCAATTTGGCAAAAAAAAATAATTACTAAATATTTAATAAGTACTAAATAATTAGTAATTTTGCCAATTTTGGCAAAACTCGCAAAAAACAAAAAAATTACCTACTAAAATCCCTAGCCAGTTGTGTTGAGTTTAGCGAACCGACTATAATAACAATTTTCATTTCATAACGAATGGTACACTCCATTTATCATTAAAGGGGAGGCCGTATACTCGTATAAACCTTTTTAAAGCTGTTAGTAAATTATTGCTTTTAAAACTCAAATTGTATTTTTTAACATTATATTTATTTTATATAATAATTAAATTCACTATAAAATGTCATTGATATTTTATTAATACTTAATTTAAAATTTAGTTTGACATTCACGAAGTGTCAAACTCAAATGTAAATAGCCTATGCTTTGCTTAACAAATCGAGATTAAACACTAGCCTACTTACTAACAACGATTTCAGCTGAGGTGTAGTGTGTCGGCAGAAAATAAATGGAGTGTGACGTCACATTTTAGAATTTGAGGTCGATTATCTCGAAGACGGTTAGAGATATCGAAATGCCGTTTTCAGATTTGGATTCAGAAGAAAAAACTACATAAGAATCCATCGATAAATCTGATCTGAGTATGTCAGGAGCGGCAACGCAATAGCACAAACACTTTTGCGAATTTATAAACGAAAAGTTTTCGTTGAAAATGTGTTAAGCAACTTGGATAGACCATAGCGGCTAGCTGCAGCTTTTGAGCTGAGTAGAGAGCTGTGGAAGAGTTTGCTATGGAATTCTAAGGACCTCATTGCCTTTTTTATGTATGAATAGAAAACAAAAAAGTTGTGACTGGCTAATTGACACCCAAGTCTATGCCATAAAACAAAAAAAATCCCTCATCTCCATATACTTTGTCTTTTCCTTATTTACTTTCAGCCCGAACGATCTGGCTTTTCTGTGGAGTCTTTTAAAAATTTCTCTTAATTCTGTTGAGCTTCTTGTAATTATATCTACCTAAAAGAATTGAAAAAAGGTGAAACAAACAATAACAAAATTTTTGCCTTAAAAAGCAAACTAGTTAATTTAACTAGCTTAATTACTAACTTAATGATATTTTATTCTGTTCAACCTTACTAATGACTCATAATGTGTAGGAGATTTGAAGCATCTCATGAACCGTAAATATTTTTCAAAAGAACAAATATAATAATCAAATGATGCTACTGGTTTTTTTTATAAAATAAATATAGAGTGTATAGGTACTACTTGGTATTACGATGGCAGTGGGATTTCATCAATACTCTTCACTGTATCACTACCTGTTTAGTCATGTTATGGATGTAGTAACAAAGGACAAAGAAAGTAAGGAGGGAATCTCTTTGGTCAATGCTCTTTGCTGACGATGTTTTAATAGAGAAAAGCTATTGAAGAAGGAGGACTTAAGGTCATCAGGTTTAAATTGGGAGGCTCAGGAATAGTTGAGGACAGAATTGCTTAGAGAAAAATTAGGACGAGTACGAAAAATTCAATACCTTGGATCGTAAAATGGGACACTAGATCGAAAAATTGACCTTTAGATTCAGTCTGGTTAATTTAATTGGTAGCAAATGAGTGAAGTACTCAATGATCGAAAAATCGGCGAAATGCGGAAAATATGCAAGGACTGTTTGGCAGGGAGAAAAGGGTTAGGTAAAGAACATACGATGTATAGAAGTAAGTGGCGAAGAAGAAGTATATAACAATGTTTGCGATTTTTGGTTATAAAAGATACAAAAATTAATTTTACTAGAAGAGCAGATTTTATTAAATTGTCCATATTATTTTATACAGTGATGAGCGCGCTAATAACCGGCAAAATAGCACAAAAGGTGGAAAACACATTAAGTTGTAATAAAAAGAAATGAAACTAGTGGAGGTGGGAGATTTAGCGATAAAAACCTATAAATTTACATTATATTTATTGTTTCCCATCTTTAGACGTATCAGAGGAGTATGTCAACTAAAACTGTCACTGTCACAGTGGCAGTTGCCAAACTCGTCTAAAGATGGGAAACAATACGTAGAATATAAATTTATAGGTTTTTATCGCTAAATCTCCCACCTCCACTAGTTTCATTTCTTTTTTATCTCACAACTTAATGTGTTTTCCATCTTTTGCTATTTTGCTGGTTATTAGAGCGCTCGTCACTGTATGATTTATTTTATAAAAATTTTGTTTTAAAATAAGGCACTAAATATAGTCTGCATGTTTATTGCGTTAAATTTGGTATATTTTGTATTTACTAATTTCATAACCAAGTTGTGTAAGAGGAGATAAACGAAAACGTCATGTTGTAGTTTAAAATTGTTTATCCCATTTCCCACGGAAAGAGAAAGACAGAAGAAGGGTTTGAATATGAATGGCGGCATCCGAATACTATGGAACAATTAATCCGAATTGAATTATTGATAAATCTGATTATACCTGTTTTGTGGAGGTTATTGTTATCTATAATTTCCAATTACTGGAGAAACAATAACGTGTCTCTGCAATAGGCTTCAAACACAGCTTTAATATAAATGCTAATATTGTAAGAATAGAATCGATTGCTAATACTGGTAGGTACGGCTTCACACAATATATATTCATAACGATAGGCTAAAAAGTAACAATGGCTCCCCTAGAAATTGGTTACCGTTTTGTTCCTTTCATCAGCATCCTTTCAGATGGGAACGTATTGAATAATCAATGATGCGACTTTGAAGTTGCGAGAAGCCGTAATTGTTCACTGTGATTTTTTATCGATAGTTTTACCTATTCATTAGTATTCAAAAAGTTATTTTAAGGACCATTGTTCGCAGGGTCTGCGTTTTTTGAAAACTCCATTAGACTTTAGAAAAACGAATTTCATTCTTGTGCTAATCAATTCGTCTGTGTTGGTTAATAGATTTTTTTATTTAAAAGTATTTTGTAATTTATTAAGTATCAACAATAAACAAAAGTAATGACATTGACTAAAGACAAAAAGGATTTTACCCACTGGTAAAATCAAAGTACAATATGTACATAACTACTAACAAATTAGTTCACTCTAAATGGTAATTCCAGTGGTTTGAATCACTTTAACCTAGGTTGTTCTTGGGAATTGTCTAGCTAGAAGGTGAAGTGCAAACTGGTTTTCATGATCTTCCAGCTTGGTAATGTGGCAGTGCCACGTTTTTTGATGACTTCCTGTACCATATCTATTTAAAGGTCACGATGAATATTTCTGTTGTTGGTGTCTCACGGTGCATTGGTGACACGTCGGAGGATTTTTTGAAAGCGTTGAATGATGAACTGGCGGTTCCCCATAGTTCCAAATAAGAATTGCTTTATAAAGTAGCAGTTTGTTTTCCAGGGATAACCTTGATGAACAGCCCATTTAACCAATACATATTTCTGAATTGGAGACCTAGGCTTTCTGTTGGTCAAAATATTTTTCCTTCATGTGAGACTTTAGTCCAAATAAATACTAAGATATTTTACCTCGTTGACTGAAGGTAATTGATGATTATTTAAAGTTACAGGGGGGCAAATTCCTCTTCGCGTTGTAAATGTAACATGAATAAATTTTTCTTCGTTGACTTTAATTTTCCATTCCAGGAACCAATCTTGTATTCTGTTTAGATACACTTGAAGGAAATGCGAGGCACAAATAGGGTCAGCATGTTAGGCCAGGAGTACATTCATCATTTTCTTTGCCTTATCAGTATGCGGGGTCGGCTTCCCAAATTGCATTTCTCCACACAATTTTATCTTTGGTAATATCAATATTAATTATCTTTACCAACATGTCCTGTCTAATCGTCTACTCCAGGTCCTCGTTGGCCTACATCTCCTACTCCTTCCAGGAATCTGCACTTCAGCAATTCTTCGTATTGGGTGATTAGCATCTCAACGTCGAAAATGAGTAAATCATCTTAACCTCTCTCATTTTGGCAGCAATTGGTGCCACACCTAGACTTCCCCTAATATACTCATTTTTAATTCTATCGTTTTTTGTCACTCTACTCATCCATCTAAGCATTCTCATTTCCGCCACTTGCATTCATTGTTGCTCTGTCTTTTTCATTGCCCAACATTCAGTTCCGTACATTATAGCCGGTCTTATGGCTGTTTTATAGAATTTTTCCTTCAGCTCTATTGGAATTTTTTTGTCTCACAACACACCACACGCTTCCTTCCACTTCATCCATCCAAGGCCTAATTATTCTACTGCATGCATCTCCATCTAGGCTAGGAGTGTGGTATTGTCGGTATATATGTTCCTAGTATCATTTCTTCTGTAGGTTATGTCTCCTGTAGTGGTTTCTGAAGAGTTTTAGGTGTATCTGCGGCAAACAAGAGATACAATGTAGATCCCAGCACGCTATTTTGTGGTACTCCAGCTTTGATAGAATAGAATTTGAAAGTTGCAATTTAATATTTAATTACACCTACTTTCAAAGTATCACCTACTTAACAAATATGACTCAAGAATAATGTAAAAGCTGTGCGGTAAAATGTTATTTTTAGCTTGTATAGGAGGACTTCATATCTTATTTTTCTTCTTTAGGTGCCGTGACTGTATCCTGACGTTGGCCGTCATCATATTTACAAATTCCTGAAACCCCTCTACATCGGCTGCTTTGCGAAATGATTCTTCTACCGTGGAACCACACCATTGTCTAATAATAGGTTTGTTCTAGCATCAGTTTCAAACGGTTTGAAACCATCAGCGAATAGTCGACCAGCGCGAGTAGAGGGGATAGCACTGGTGACTGTAATAAGTGCGTTCGCGGGAGCCTGTCGGCTACTAGTTGGCGACAAATTAGCAGCAAAACGCATGCGCACTTTAAAATGATATAAATAATATCGTTAATAGATAAATATACAAGGTATATTTGCCTAGTATAATTTAATAATTAGGTATTAATATTAATTAAAAGTAAATATACCTTGTATATTTATCTTATAATGGTATTATTTATATTAAGTGAGGTTAGAAATTGCCGGCGACAATTTGTCAACTGTACCCGCGAACATCTCTTTCCCTCTACTTTTCCTTGTATTATAAGGCGAGGTAAATGGTATTTAGGTCCTCTAATTATATGGCCGAAGTATTCAGTTTTTCTACCCTCTATTACGTTTATGAACAGACGTTCTGAATTCATCATTTGGAAAACATCTTCATTGGAAGATGTTCTTCATCTACCAAAGATATATCCCGATATATTTGCGATTAGTTGGTAGAATCACAATTCGAATGCTTCTAATTGGATTTGAATTGTGATGTTTAACATCCATGTCTCTTTATTATTTCTGTTCTTTCTTTTCTGGTGTATATTGTTGCTTTGGAATTTGGTATTGTCAAATCTAACAATCTTATAATTATTTTTCAATATACAATTATTATATTTAAAACAATATAAATAAATTTCCAAAAAATTATGTAATATTAAAATTTTTTGAGTTTCTGTCAGTTTAAACCAAAGTATTTTAAAAACATTAATATAAATGTGGATCGTCTCCACACGAGCATACGTTCTCTCAAACAGTTTTTGTCAAATATTTTGTGTTTTTGAAACCAACCAAGTATGGACAGCAACTCATTCAAACTCGTCTACAGGTCCAAAATTAATTGTCATAGTTTATTGCTTTTAGCGACACCTTTCACAGTCGCAGTCGGCTCTTCCCAGCATTCGACATTTTAAATAAAAGAAAAAGTCTTCTCTCGCGTCGTTCTAGCGGTTGACATGGCAGCATCCAATTTTTTCCACAACGGGGGTTGTAATCCGTGTACAAAAGCACCTCGTACTCGCCCCGGCTCAGATGCTGAGACTGAAGCCCGCTTTATCGTGAATTTCCATTTCTGAACTGCCCCTGTCAACGACAGCCTAATTAATAGTCTGAGTATCATTTTAATCCTCTAACAACCCTCGAAACAGGACTGAAAGTGTATTTTCGAGGTGATGATGGCGTTTTGTCCCCCCTTTTAAATAGTTCCTAGCGTATGCAACACATGCTACAACGAAATTTGGCACTCTCTCACAATATATTCACTTTATATCCAAATGATGGGGTTCTGAGAACTGAAGGTTATATAAATGTTTATGTTAGAGTACAGTATACATAACGATTACAAATTAGTATACAACTTTTTCTCTTGATCATTTCATCAAAAGAAAAACACTACGCAACCACCAATTACAGTAAAAATGTCCAATGTAACAAAATCATAAATCAAAGAGGCCCTTAAGAAAATGAAAAAAAAATCGCACCCCAGACGAAGATGAAATGAAAAAAAAAGAATGTGTGTGTACTTTGTACGCACGTAAGAAGATATTCTTCTATTATATAGGTAATTTCAACGAAGTAAATATACTTAACAGGTTATTTGTATTTTATTTAAAAATTAAACTAACTATCTTATCTACCACTTTCAAAAAATTTTTATCAAAACAACCAAAAATAAAAAAAATATGAACCGCCCAGGATTCGAACCCGCGTCATTCCAATCTCGGAGCTAACGCCCTAGCAACTACACCAGCGAGGTCCTTCTAATTGACATGTAAGTTTCGGATATACAGGGTGTCCAGAAACTCTACCGACAAACGAAGACAGGAGATTCCTCAGATAATTTTATGACAATTTAACCCAATTCACCTAGTCCGAAAATGCTTCCTAAGGGAGCTAGAGCTCTTGGAAGATGGCGCCATGTAATTAGTTTTTCTTAAATACCTCCAGAACGCTTCTATTTAGAAAAACTAAAATTGGTATACATATTTACTTTCCTCAAGTGAATCGATTCCATTCATTGCGAATTTCTAGTACCGGTCATAGGCGTACGTTTTGGGTAAAGCAACGGTTATTTTATCGCATAACTTTTTTGTCTTCAAGTTTTAAGCATTTTTGATACTGTATTATTAGATTGTGAGGTATTCTAGTACTAAAAGGTACTTCTACTTTAAGTCGATAGGATACACAGTTTTCTAGAAAAATTGATTTGAAAGTTTTTAGTTTTGGCAACTTGAAAAAAAAAGTTAAAAAAAATTAAAAAAAAAACGATGTATTTTACCAACTTAAAGCAAGAGTAACTTTTAGTACTCGAATATCTCATAATTAAATAATCTAGTGTCAAAAATACTTAAAAATTAAAGACAATAAAGGTATGCTATAAAATAACTGTTGACCTACCCAAAACGGACGCCTATGACCGGTACTAGAAATTCGCCATTAATGAAATCGATTAATCTCTGGAATATAAATAAATGTACCAGTTTTCATCTTTCTAAATAGTTTTTTTTTAATCTTTTTTTTTAATTCAAGGAACGAAAAATTTTCAAATCGATTTTTCTAGAAAACGGTGCATCCTATCGACTTAAACTAAGAGTACCTTTTAGTACTAGAATAACTCACAATTAAATAATTCAGAGTCAAAAATGCTTAAAAATTAAAGACAAAAAAGTTAGGCGATAAAATAAATAACCGTTGCCCTACCCAAAACGGATGCCTATGACCTGTACTAGAAATTCGCAATGGATGGAATCGATTCATTTCTGGAAAGTAAATATGTATATCAATTTTCGTTTTTCTAAATAGAAGCGTTCTGGAGGTATTTAAGAAAAACTAATTACATGACGCCATCTTCAAAGAGCTCTAGCTCCCTTAGAAAGCATTTTCGGACTAGGTGAATTGGGTTAAATTATCTTAAAATTATCTGAGGGATCTCCTTCCTGTCTTCGTTTGTCGGTAGAGTTTCTGGACACCCTGTAATTACACAACACGGCGACCAATAGTGTAAATATTTTATTATTTTACTACAGAGAAACACAAATCCAAAAACACAAGAATTATAATAAATAATACATTTACTAAAAACACTAATATATTCTTTTAATGACTTATTTGCACGGATACAGATAGATAAACACCTATCTTGAAAGATTAGCAAGGAACTACATACTGTCTGTGTGCGCAGGCGCGCAGATTTATGTACAATTTTACCCTCAATCGAATCGCGCCTAAAGAAGAATATCTTCAAAAAAGCGCACCCCAAACGAAAATGAAATATGAAGATGAAATAGTGTAGAAGCAATAAAAATTAGATGAGAGAATACACTGAATTCGCTCTATCGAGATTCACTTTGACACTGACGTTAGTAATTTCTTTTTTGGGAAATTCAGTTGTCAGAAGTTACTGGAAATTACTACACAACCAACGCACCTGCTCATAGCCAATATTATTAATAGTAAACAGACATAAAAATAACATAAACCTTACGCTAATAAATAATTATTTATTTTCACCATTATAATGTATTGATAACAAATGAGAAAATTATTTATTGTACAAAATAAAAATATTTTGTAGAAATAAACTTCACAAAATTTTATGAGATTAGTAGACACTCCCACTATTTTTATGAGATTAGTAGACACTCCCACTATTTCAAATAACTCTTCTTTTTTTAATGAAAGGTTAATTAAGGTTAATTAAGGTTTAGCAGTTAATAGTGTAAGGTAGGAATTTTTGTGTTGTATGTTTCCTATTCCGAGTGTGTCAAATTGAATCTCGGTAGAGCGAATTCAGTATACCTATGTATATTCCTTGAAAAAATTAAAATATTTCAACACACTAGAATAGCGCTACTATGATTCTATTACATAAAAACTATACATAAAAACTATTATAAGTATATAAATTCTATTACATATAACGAGAAAAAGTCGCACTGGATTCTTACTTCAGTTGATATTTCTATATTAATCGTATTCCTTGATATTATTTAAAACTTTTATTTTATTAAGCATCAGTCAAATATTTTGCGAATTTCAATTTTTGTATATTCTATATTAGGCCAGGGTAATAAGACAAAAATATACCCTGTTCGTGACACTTCAACAGCCAGGGTACTGAAGCGTTTTTTCGACAAGTAATACCTATAGGAACAAATTGTAACTATTTCCTGCGTAGGATCTGGCGGCCATTTTTATTTATAAACAATTAACTGTCAAAAAATGGCATTTTTCCCTTTTTTTTCAAATCAATGGAAAACAGTGAAACATGATTTTTTTAGTACAAATATCTTTGAGTTTATGGAAAAAGCTTTAAAATGACATATTACAAAGTTTGATATACTCATTTATTGTTAATATAATGGGGAAAAAATGTCGGAATTGCAAAAAAATAGCTATTTGTATAACAAGGGAGGAAAGTGCTTTTTTTCCTCCCGAGAATGAAGTTTACTGCCCGACGCGTAGCGGAGGGCAGTAATCATTCAAGGGAGGAAAAGGCACTTTACTCCCATGTTATACATATGGTTTTTCCACCTTCCTCAAATAACAGGTCATTTTATCATTTTTACTTAATTTATTTATGTAACTAACCAACAAAATTTATGAGAACTAAAACTAGCAAGTAGGTAGAATATAACTGTCAACTGTCAAATATAAGTCAAATTATTAATGTAAACATTGTTAAATCAGAATATCAATTTACTGTTGTTTACCATTCTGCAAAATACAGAGTGTTTTTAAATAAACGTTAAAATGTATAGATACTTACGTAATAGAAAATAGATATTGTACAGGGCGTCAATAAATTATATTTCATGAATGAAATACCATGACGTCACTTTTCCTTTGCTCCCTAGGGAGGAAAAGTACAACTTTGCTCCTTACAATCAGGTCCGGAAAAGTATACTTTCGGTAGAGGTAGGTGGAAAAATTATTTTCGCAATAACTGTTGTAAAAATTAGTGTACAGGTTTGAAATTTTGTCAAGTCAGGGTTCTTTGGTGCTTAATATGTGATAAAAATTTCAAAGCGATTCATTCAACTGTTTAAATTTTAATCGAATTTTTTATCTCAGAGAGCATTTTCTTTGCAATAACATAAGGCAGAAAAAAATGACGTTAGAACCATTCCATAGGTGTCAAATGGAAGAGCATGAGCTATATTTTCAACTTGGTTTAAAAAAGCGAATAAAAATGCATTTAATAGTAATAAACAATTATGCAAAAGTATCATAAAACTTTCCTTATAAACTTTTTGGATAACTTTTTCCAAAAAAATTAACTTTTTTACCCTGTTTTAAGTGCACAACTAACAAGTAATGTTATTTATGTCATAATTGATAAAAAATTGTAATAAATATATATAATTTCTTATATAACAAAATAAAAAGTTTATAAGGAAAGATTTACGATACTTTTGCATAATTATTTATAACTAATAAATGCATTTTTTATTCGCTTTTTTTAAACCAAGTTGAAAATATAGCTCATGCTCTTTCATTTGACACCTATGAAATGGTTTTAACGTCATTTTTTTTGACTTATGTTATTGCAAAAAAAATTCTCTCTGTGATAAACAATTTGAATAAAATTTAAACAATTGAATTGAATGAATCGCTTTGAAATTTTTATCACATATTAAGCACCAAAGAACCCTTATGTGAAAAAATTTTCAAAGCTGTACACTAATTTTTAAATAGATATTGCGAAATTAATTTTTTTTGCAATTCCGACCTTTTTTCGCAATTATATTAACAATAAATAAGTATACCAAACTTTGCAATACGTCATTTTAAAGCTTTTCCATAATCTCAAAGATATTTGTACTAAAAAAAACATAAGTTTTATTGTTTTCCATTGATTTGAAAAAAAAGTGAAAAATGTCATTTTTCGACACTTAATTGTTTATAAATAAAAATGGCCGCCAGATCCTGCGCAGGAAATAGTTACAATTTGGTCTTAGAGGTATTACCTGTCGAAAAAACGCTTCAGTACCCTGGCTGCTCGAGTGTCATGGGAAAAAGCTTATTACCCTGGACTATATCTGTGTTTATATTAACCACTGTATAAAATGGCATAATTGATCTGCTAAATATAAAAAATAAAAGAAAATAATAGACAAAATAATAAAAAATAAAAGTAGGTATACTTTCCAGTGATTGCGCAATTCGTCTTTCATTCTCCAATGGTACATTTTTTATTTTAATATAAATATTTTTTGTAATTTTCTCTGATTCATACGTTAGTATTTGTCTAAAGCTCGAACGCACAGTAATAACTGGTTGTTAATATTTCGCAAAATCGCTCAACTGAAAAACCATTTGAAAATTACTTTCTGAACAATACACACATACCTGGCAACAGTATATGTATATAGGTTATAAGAGATGATCATATACATGATGAAACTTTAATTCCTGTGTTTTCATTCGCCATTTTTTATCCTCTCTAGACTATTTTTGTTTCAGTAAATATTCAACCAACCGTAATTCCATTCAATACGATAGGTTTTTAAGCTTTAGAACGTATATAACATAATGTAATAATATACAATATACAGTGATGAGCGCGCTAATAACCGGTAAAATAATGCAAAAGATGGAAAACATAATAAGTTGTGCAATAAAAACAGAAGAAACTAGTAGAGGTGGAAATTGTCGATATAAACGTATGAATTAACATTGCATTAGGTACATAGTTTCCCACCTTTAGACGTATCGGAGAAGTATGACAACTGTCACAGACGTCTAAAGGTAGGAAACTATGTAATGTAATGTTAATTTATACGTTTATATCGATAATTTCTACCTCTACTAGTTTCATCCCTTTTTATTCACAATAAATTAGGTTTTATACCTTTTGTGTTATTTTGCCGGTTATTAGCGCACTGATTACTGCATATTTATAATACTATCAAAGTTGAGGTCGTCCCCAATGAGATGCTTTGATGATATAAAACGGATCGACAAAAATTTAATGCAAATAGCACAAAACCGAAGTACACCGAAAATACTGAGAAAGACCTATATCCAGCAATAGATAGATCCGGGTTGACTGATGATTATATATAGGCTATAAACTCCATGCGGAGTTAAAGCCACTCTTGTTGAGCTAATTGACTCATTTATTGTAGTGATTGACTCCACATTTTTTCTTCTTCTAACTAGTCTAATCTAGGATTCCTCTTAGCACCCTCTGTTATTTTCCTCCATTTAACCCAGTCGTGTATTTTCTCTGTCCATCTTTGAACTTTCAGTCTTTTTATGTCCTCCAATACCTAGTCTTCTCATCTAATTTTTGGTCTTCCTTTAGCCCTTGTTATATTATTGTTCCACATTGTAACTTTCTTTACATCTTTTTCTTCTCCCATTCTTCTTAAGTGTCGATATCACCGTAGTCGCTGGGTTTTTATAATTTTCAATATATCCTTACCTTCTAGTATATTTTTTATTTCCAAATTCAAGTGCCTTTCATAATCCCTTTGAACTGTTTTCTATGGTCCATAAATTCTTCTTACCATTTTCCTCAAAATATTTTTAAGATTTTTTCTTTCCTCTTTGCTCATGGTTTCTGCACCATATTATATCACCACCATAAATTCGATAACTTTAAATTAACACAAAATTGCTTTCTAAATCTTGGGTTTTTGACAAAAGATTTTATTACTGATTTCAGTTATCGAATATGTATTAACATTTGTGTAATGTGGATTGCCTAACCATCTCCACTACCAGTATACGCATATACATTTTTACATTTTGCTTACTGAATTTCAAATGATAATTTTCACAATGGAGTGTGTTGTTACATCATTTCTAATTTTAACAAATTGTAAACTATAGTCTTTAAATATGACAGGCTAATTTTTTAACTTCCTGTGGAACTGTCATTTCTGTCTGTCTTGTCATCGTTCTGAGGTCTCCACCTATTTCATTGTCATTTGCTACCAGACTTTCACCATGTAATCTAGTCACACCACAGCCCAGATGTTACCTGGGGCATTATTTTAAAATAGTTTAAACATCCATGCTCTAATTGGCATTTTTAACTGATGTTTCCTTAACGGAACACTTATACAGGGCTTTGACCCACATATTTTTGTTAAACTATATCTTGGTGGTTAGCATGTAAACTTCACGTGAGTATAACCGACAGCTTTTTTAACCTTAGTCAAAATTTCAATCTTTGCATTATTTTATCAGGTTATATTCATTTAAGGTAAGTACTGATGATGACTGGTAAACCAGTCGAAAACTAGTTATGTGATTGTGATGTAGCCTTTTTTAGGGATTTTAAATATATGCTTTTTTTTAAAGATTTACTATTTTTTTTATATCACCACTGTTCAAATTGCTGTTCTGTATAATAGTATTTTCGTACCACTGCTGATTTTTTTGTTTTTCAGAATACTTCTGTATTTAGAATACGCTCTATGATCCGCTTGTATTCGGTTGATAATTTCTCTCTTTGTTTCATTTTTGTTGTAATTGTAACTCCTCAGTATTGAACATTACTGACTATTTTAAAATTATAATTTCCGATTTTTATATTACTCTCCTCTGTGTCTTTGTTTTCCTCGTTATTTTAGTACTTAAAGCGATTCCAAAGCTATCCCGTTCATGCTTTTTTGTATAAGTCTAGGTATACTAACAGAAATAACAGAATAACTAACTTTCGATAACTCATGTGTGATGTCATATTTTTATATATGACTAGTATCTGATCTCTGAATTTTATATAACACATAATACTTATGTCAGCATCAACAAATGTAAATTCTCTAATCCGTAACACCAAAACATGTTTTTAAAATACATTTACCTAATTAGTCCATTCTCTGAAATGTTGAAAAAGTCCTGTTACTTAGTTTAATATGTACTTAAAGGAATTACCATGAACGATGTTAAAGCTTTCCACAAACTCAACATAAATTACTGAAACAAAAAAGTTTAATGCAGTAATTAGAAGAAGTTCCAGTTAATGTACGAAATTTGCGCACTTTTTAATACCACCAGAAAAATTTTTCAGGAAACGTGACAGAAGGAAAACTGAAAGCTTAATCCATCCTCTTTGTTCTTTCGCGACATTACACAGCACAGTTTCAGGTTAAAAAGGCACAAGGTGGTTTTTGTCGCAGGATAAAAAATATTGTCGGAAGATATTAAATAAGTACTAAAAGCACAAATGCCGCTGTTTAAACAAACAGCTACAACAAAAGCTGTTCTACAACAAAACCAAGTTGTAGAAACGGGATATTTGAATTTAAGGAAGTAAATAAGAGACGGATTCGACTGCTTTTCTTCTTCTTGTAGTGCCTATCTGTTTCGGATTTTGGCGACCATCATGGCAACCTATACTTTGCACACTGCTTCTCTGAAAAGATTTGTGGATATTGTGCTGAATAACAACCGTGGATTTTTCAGCCAAGAAATCCTTCGTCTTCGTGGTCCACGTTTTCCTTCTAATTTTCGTTGTGAAATTAGTTGCAGCAGTCCATATCTCTCGCTTTTGCTCATGATGTAATAGACTTTGACTGTTTTTATTGTGGTTATAGCATAGGTAGGAGAAAAATGTCCTGGCTGAGAAATCTCAGAGAATGGTTTGAATGCAGCTCAACTGAACTCTTTCGGGCTGTAGTGTCGAAAGTGAGAATAGCAATGATGATTGCCAACCTTCGTCGCGGAGATGGCACGTAAAGAAGAAGAAATTGTGGTTATCAGCTCTTTTTCTTTTTGTATTCCTAATCAACACCCCGATTAGTAACGTGGCCGGTATAAGATATCTTCAGGATTTTCTCCAAAATCCGCGATTTTGTGGCTTTATCTGACGATAAAGCCACATTTCGGGAGCCTCAATTTTCCTGCAGGTGGCGTCTGTGAGAGTCAATGTCTCAATTCCGTACAACAGTATAGAAAGGTAATATAACATCGTAAGAATCTGATTTTTATGGATATTGATAAATGACATTTGAATAACTTAGCCATTTTTAAAATGCAGATATTGATTTCTCTCTCCTATGTATATTTAATTGCTAGAGAATGATCCCAATTTTTATTGACGTTTGTACCAAGGTAGGCGTATGTTTTTTGAAGTTATACTTCTTTAGGCGTGATGGGAGTGAAATGTAATATGCGCGAATTCATCAAAAAACCTTGTTCCCCGGCGCAAACGCATTATACCTTTGCTTTGATTGGGTGTTCAAATGACATGACAATAATTGTTCAATATGAGGTTATGGATAAACAAATATTGTGTATTAGTTTTTATTGTTGTGAGGACACAGACAAAAGCAAGTATATAATTGTAGTACCTTTTTAAATAGTTTTTAAAAGCAACAGGTACGTACTTAATTGTAAATGTTTCAGTATTGTAATAAAAAATTACGTAGGTACTTACCTATTTGGAAAATATATGTACCTATCTATTAGTAGGTAATGCTTTGATTTACATAATTTGATTACCAACAAAATTTTTACCACTCTTCATCTAATATACCTATTGTTTTCTTACTCTATAATTTGTTGTATTTTAATATTTTAATTCCCTTTGTGAACATACACACACAAAAATCAAACTAATTTGATTAAATTCAGAACTGTCAAACAGTAAAACGTTCAGTTAGCCTATCTTCCCACATGACAAGTACATGTAAGTGGTTAAGTCGGGTGACGGGTGTGTGTAAGTGGATTTCAACATTTTATGATTGTGAATATATTTTAGTCTAAGAGCTAGTGAACCCTCCGACTAACGGTCGTCCTGTAAGGCTAGAAATTTTTCTAGTGATAATTCATAGCACACCAAGGCTAAAAACCATGACCTGACAGGCCTCAGCGGTGCACGTGTATCTACCAGGTCAATCGAAAAGTGCAAATTTAGGAGGTAAAATAAACTTTCTCCTGTAAGGTTTAAATTTAAGTATGTGTTTGAGTTAGTCATTTAGAAGAAATGTGTACAATGACAGGCGATTCTGAAGAGCATAAGACCTTGGCAGGCGAGGGGAAAAATTAGGGGTTTTTCCTAAAATTATTCTTTTTGCATCGAACAAATTTTTTTTAGGTTTTTTGAATCATTCCAAACAGAAAAGCTCCTTAGTGATTTTTCTCTTCAGTTAATAGTTTTTGCTATATATGCGATTGAAAATTTTGAAAATTGCGAAATCGGCCATTTTTAACCCTAAATCGGACATTTATCTAAAAATTTCAATATTGGCAAGGTACGTAGATATTCCTTAAACATTTATTGATGAAATCACGAAGAGTTTTTTGCAATAAAATATCGAAAACCCCTTTGTTTTTTTAATTGCTAATCAAGCGGGCGCTACACTGTAGTATAAGTGAGGACGTTTGAGCTTGCATAAATTCATTATCTCGAGAATGGACAAATTTCATGAGAAATCCTCAGACAGGCAGATTTTTATTTTTGAATTAGGAGTTTTTGGTATATATATAATACTAGTGACGTCATCCATCTGGGCGTGATGACGGAATCGATGCTTTTTTTAAATAAGAGTAGGGGTTGTGTGATAGCTCATTTGAAAGGTTATTTAATTCTCTATCCAGTAGTATAAACATTAACATAATTATTTATACAGGATGTACAAAAACATTTTTTTTTCTATTTGTCAAATTTAATCAAAGGTAATTTAATAAAAAAAAATTTTGTACACCCTGTATAAATAATTATGTTAATGTTTATATTAGTTAATAGAGAATTAAATAACCTTTCAAATGAGCTATCACACAACCCCTACTCTCGTTTAAAAAAATCATCGATTACGTCATCACGCTGAGATGGATGACGTCACTAATATTATATATATATATATATATATATATATATATATATATATATATATATATATATATATATATCCCGCTATCATTATGTCATCTTTTCATGTTGCAGTCATTTGGCATCACCAAGAAATACTATCATTTTCGAATTTTAATTCGTGTATGTTTGTTGAGCGCATTTTTTAACGCCCTGTATCGTTCTCAGTTTTCTAAAATTTTAATTTTAAAAATTTAAATTATATACAAAAATTTTTACACTTCATAACCATTTTGACTTCCACCACATAAAAATGTGTATTTCCCATCATTTTGCCGCTTTTCGACGTTGCCACGAGTTAAAAATACCGATCTTTTGAGGACAGGTAGAAAAGGTCTATTGTAAACTTAGAGGATGGAATATTTTGGTAAAATATTCCATCCTCTCAGATTATAAACTACATAAAAGGTAGGTTCTTTACCTGTTCAGCTGGATTACCAAGCAAGGGTCTAAATATTTTACGAGTTGAATTGTGTTTATTTGATTTCATCTGTTAAATTAAAATTTCTCATACCGACTTAAAATATTTGTTTGAAAAATTCATTTTATATTTTCGTTTAATTTACTTAGGGTTTTTGGTCAGAATTTTGAAGAAACGCTTGGTTTGACATAAAATTTGGGACACGTACCTATAGCTAATATGTTAAAGAAAAAAAGTGATATTGTGCCGATATGTGCTTTTGATCTGGAGGTGAGTTTCGTCGGTTATAGGGTATGAAAACAAATACGTTCAAATAAGTCCGGAATTGGATAAACTGACTAATTCTAAGCAACTTCTATTTTATAGCGTTTTTCACTAAGTCAATACTTTTAGAGATATTTGCGAGTGAATATGTTCATTTTTCAACAAAAAAAAAACGTTTTTATACGGTTTTTCGCAAATAACTCAAAAAGTAGGTACTTTATTGAAAAAAAATTAGCAAATAGTAAATATAGCTTATAAAAAAGTGAAAAAATGGTATATGTGTCAGGTCTGTAGACCCAGTAGAAGCAGAGTTATTGCTAAGCTTTGTTTTAAAACCAAGAGGAGTAGGTAAACTAAATGGCAGATTCACACCCAAGAAAGTCACTAGAAATATCATCAGATAAATCTTCTTTTTTGGTTGATCATATCGGCCTTTGACGGTAATCTTGACTAAAAATCTAAAAATAAAAGGAAGAACGCAGAAAATACAAAAATTGCTGATAAAATAAATAAACTGACCTATGAAATGCCAATAGTGTCAAAATTTGATATGAGTAAAATTGCCTGAGGTTGTACCAATTACAAACAAGGTGTACGGCGCGGGAAATTTGAATGACTCCTCTTGTTTAAAAACAGACTATAGTGAAAAATAAGCTCTTATATCTCAAATTCCAAATCGAATATTTTAACGTGAAATAAAAAAAATGAAACACTTTTCTGGGAAAACTTATTACAACTTTCTTAAAGTGTTTAAGAAAACGTTTATTTTTATTTTTTTTTAAGTTTCCAGCAGCAAGAGTAAGCAGGTTACGCTCAAAATACAGTTGTTCCTTTTTTTTTGGTTAAAAATATTCTAAAAACTCCCTCTAATTAACAGCCCAAATGGAATTAATCGTTACCACTTCACAAGTAACTTTATGTATTGTTTGTGTTTGTAAGTTTCATCAGTTCAAAGTGCTTATTTGTGGAAAAATTTGGTTTTAAAGTACATTTTTTTAAATTTTTAATTTTGAAAAAAAGACTTTTGTCAAAATAACTTAAAAATTATTAGTGATACCAAATATCTTAAAGAGTAAAAAATGTAGGTGTTGCTTTTTTAAATATTTGGAATTTTTTGATTTTCTGGAAGACAAAAATTGGTTAAGATATGGCTGTTCAAAATTTGCATATACATACTCGTGACTAGTGATTCGTTCGAGGCCTTTCAACAAAACCCCTTTCAAAAATAAGCATTTTGAACCAATGCAACTTACAGATCATATACAGGGTTTCCCCGAAAATAGTGCGTTCCTTAAAGGTATAGATAGAAAGCACAATGTAGAGCAAAAAAGTCTTATAACATTTTATTCTAAATTCAGCCGTTTGACCAAAAAACGAAAATACATTTTGATATGCAAATTGATACTCAATTAGTAAATAAACAAGGGGTCCCATTAGATTAAATTTCACAGTCACAGGTTCTTCTACGCCATGTTGCCAGGTCATATAAATTTATGAAAATAAAAATTTACTCTTATGGAGAACAACGTAATTTTTGTTGAAACGGTTAACTTTAGGAAAAAATGTTACAACACCTTTTTGTTCTAAATTGTGTATTATATCCACACCTTAAAGGAACGCACTATTTTCGGAGACACCCTGTATAAACAATACATTTATCTAAAGTAACGTGTGAAGCGGTAACAATTAATTTTCATGACTTTCTTTTGCCAAAAAAAAGGGAACGATTTTATTTTCAGCGTAACTTGCTTACTTTTCACGCTAGAAACTGTTTTAAAAACACCAAAAAAAATTTTTTTTAAACACTTTAAAAGAGTTATGATGAGTGTTTCCCGAAAAGTGCTTTATTTTTTTGGTTATTTTACGTTGAAATATTCGATTTGGTATTTGACGAATAAGAACCTATTTTTCATTAGCTGCAACCCTGCTTCTACTGGGTCTACAGACCTTATACTGACACCTCTTTTTCATAAGCTATATTATTGATAGGAATATTTTCTTCGATAAAATATGTACATACTTACTTTTTGAGTTATTTGCGAAAATCCGTCCAAAACGTGTTTTTCTATGAAAAATAAACATATTCACTCGCACATACCTCGAAAAGTATTGACCTAAAACTTTTATAGAACAAAATTTGCTTAGAATTAGAATTAGTCAGTTTATCCACTTCCGGACTTATTTTGCACGTATGTTTTTTCACCTCCAAGAAGGGGTGAAAGTCACATCCAGGACAAGAGAACATATCGGCATAATCTCACTTTTTTCTTTGGCATTTTAGCTACGTGTGTGCCAAATTTTATGTCAATCCAAGCGGTTCTTTAAAATCTGGAGGTTTTGCGATATTTTATCGTGAGTGAATGGAATAATAATTATTACAACGGCAATTATTGCCGTTGTCACTTTTAGATAAGAAGTCATTATCACAATGATATAGTCAGGTTAACTGAATTGTATAATTATTGTTTTTATCATTAAATGTGAAAACCTAGAATTATCCATGTCTGTCCGTCAATAAACACAACTCGTCTATTAGTAGGACAGAAAGAATGACAAATAAGGTGTCAAATGAAAGCCTATAACCAAAATATGATATTACATGTGAGAAGTTTGACCTCGGACTGCCTGTTCCAGAGTTGCAACCGAAAGTACTGTTTTAAATTCGTCGAAATAGTACAAACTATTGGTCAACACGACTAAGAAAGACCAGAACAAATACATACTTCCGGTTTCATGCCTGTCTGTTCGTCCATATCTGTAGGTGAACAAAATTCATCCGTCATATCAGCTGACAAAAAGTTACACGAAGGGTTCAAATATCGACTGCCGGTTCAACTTCCGGTCACTTTTTGTGAAAAATTAGAACTTACGATGTCCAATTGCTTGTTACAATTTTTTTTATAAGTGTTCTAGTCTATCTATTCTGACTTTTCATTAACTTACTTAGATCACATATAATTTAATACAGTTTTGATGTCAGGGTCTTCAAAATTTATGTGGTGAGTTCCGGTATGTGATGAATGAAAAACGACTTCATAAGCAGAAGAAAAAAGTGTTCTCAAGACCTAAGACAATACATCGACTCACAAGAGCGTTGTGACAGTAGCAAAAATTCGAGTTGGGGTTCTAATTACTTTCTCATGCGGCTTACTCTCCTGACTTGGCCCCCTCCGATTATTAAGTGTTCCCAAATCTGAAGAAATGATGGGCGAGTCACAAAGTTTCACAAAAAAGCGAATATTTCGCGAAATGAACGTCAGATCGAAAAACTAAAAAATGCGTGTTCAATATTTTTCAAAAGTCTATCGAATGATACCAAAAACGAACCCCCACGGAAAGGGGTGAGGAGTAAATTAAAAATTTTAAATACGAACCCTGCGATATTTCGCGAAATGAACATCAGAGTGCCAGTGTGTGCTTTTTTTCTGGGGATGAGTACCACCCCCTTCTCGAGTGTGAAAAAATATAGGTCCAAATAAGTCCGTAAGTGGATAAACTAATTAAATTCCTTGTAACTTTTGTTTTTAGATGGTTTTTCGCAAATAAATCAAAAAGTAAGTATTTGATCGAAAAACTATTCCTAGCAAATATAAAGCTTATAAAACAGTAAAAAAAATGATGTGTGTATGAAGTCTGGACACACAATAAAAACAGAGTTGGAGCTAATCAAAAGTTGGTTCTTATTCGTCAAATTCCAAATCGACTAGTTCAACGTAAAATGTCCAAAAAATAACGCACTTTTCGGGGAAAACCCGCCACAAATTTTTTAAAGAGTTTAAAAAAAGTTTTATTTTTGTTATATAAAAAGTATCTATTCTATCACCATCAGCATCAAAAGTAGACCGGGCAGTATCGTCGCCCCCGCTAGCGAAATTATTCCGATTCGACTTTTTTGCACAAACTTACTCAAAAAGAGGTCCTTATAACATATCCAAAGGGTGCCGGGCGGTGCATTGGTCGAAAAATTGTTTAAAAAATTTTTTTGAAACAAATTCACAAAAACAATTTTTTCATTTCGAACAATTTTTTTTAGATAACTTGTGTCATTCTGGGCAAAAAAGGTGTCTTGCCATTTTTGTTTAAAATTGATTGTTGTCGAGTTATATGCGATTAAAAATTTGAAAAATGCGAAAATGGCCATTTTTAAGTCTTAATAACTCGATTAAAAGTTATTATTATGAAATTAAAAAGTGAGCAGATCAAGTTTCAAACCCTTGCTTCAAGGTCCTTAAGAGATTTTTGTCATTATTTTATTACAAAGCTGTTATTTTTAATTATTAATAATTAGCGCTATAGTCCCGGATTTATCGTCGCCCCTGTTAGTGAAATTATTCCGATTCGATTTTTTTGCACAAACTTACTCAAAAAGAGGTCCTTATAACATATTCACAAGGTGCCGTGGTCGAAAAATTGTTTAAACAATTTTTGAAACAAATCCACAAAAATAATTTTTTCACTTTGAACAATTATTTTTTAGATAATTTTGGACATTCTGAACAAAAAAGGTCTCTTGTCAATTTTCTCTAAAATTATTTGTTGTCGAGTTATACGCGATTTAAAACCTGAAAAATGCGAAAATGGCCATATAACTCGACAAAAATCAATTTTAGAGAAAAATCTCAAGATACCTTTTTTGCTCAGAATAACCCAACTTATCTAAAAAATCGTTCGTAATGAAAAAATTATTTTTGTGAATTTGTTTAAAAAATTGTTTAAGGTGATACAGTAGCGATCAACAGGTAGCCAAAACGCGTTCCAAGATTGCGGCTGTAATTTTGAATATTTTTTCAAGATATTTGGCACACGTATCCGTAATATAATAAAGAATGGCGGTACAGAGCCCAATTTGAAAAATATATTAGGTAATATTTGAAAATTATTCTGTAATTAAATACAATATTAAAAAAACGAGCCTGTACCGCCATTAAGAAGAACAAAAAAATACACTTTCTTCAAATAAACTTTTTTATCCGATGCCTAGATTTTGTGTCATTTTGGAACTACTAAAATGTTTTATTTCATTAGTCCAAAACAAAATTTAAATTTTTTAATTCGACAAAATATTTCCACGCACAGGCTGTGGTCTGTATTAATTCGAGAACCAAGAGAGACAGCTCATTAACCGCCTTTCATTTTTTCTTAGAAAATAAACGATCTCTACACAAAGTACTTATAGGATAATACGCCGCCGTTATGAAATGATTGTAGGATGTTAAAATGACGAAGGATGTTTTACCCGGAAATCCGAATTTTATATACTTTTGTTATATTTAATACCCTAATAGCACACGACGTCCTTTGGACGTCCAAAATAGGTCAATTTTTGGTCCTAACGTCCATGGACCATAAACGGACGTCCTTTGGACGTCCGACGCTGGACGTACTTCGGGTGCACTAAATATGTACGTCCTTTGGACGTCCGGCGTTGGACGTCCGGCGTTGGACGTCCGGCGTTGGACGTCCTTCAGGTGGACTAAATATGTACGTCCTTTGGACGTCCGGCGTTGGACGTCCTTCGGGTGGACTAAATATGTACGTCCTTCGGACGTCCGGTGTTGGACGTCCTTCGGGTGGAATAAATATGAACGTCCTTTGGACGTCCGTACTCGGACGAAATACGGACCTTTTCCAATCGTCCATATTGGACATATTCTACCAATAAGGGGATTAAACAGCAAAATTATTTAATAAAATATTAACTTAATTATGTTAATAAAATAGTTTAAATGGAAAAGATTATAAATCATATTTAATTCAAAACTGTATATGTAGTTTAATATCTAATACATGTTTTTGTTTTTATGTAAAGTGTGAAAATCTGATCGGTAAATTATTCGTTATGTCCACTCTACATCAACAATAAATTGAACAAGAAATTGACTAAGTTATTCAAGGCCAAATTTGACGAGTACAAAATGTATGATTTGTAAAAGAAAATGAAGGAATTTGATGAAATAGAACAATTGGATATGTTTTATTTTGTCAAATTTCTTTATTTTCTGTTTATTCACGGAAAAATTGGAAGTAGAATTGTGTTTTGTATAAGCCAAATTTGACCTTGAATAACTTGTCGTCAATTTCTTGTTCAATTATTGTTGATGTAAAGTGGACTTTATAATGTTTTATTATTCCCGTTACCAAGATGATAGAAGTTTGGTGGTTAAATCTAATAAGCAAAAATATAATTTTTATCAATGTATCCTTACTACAGATGAATATTGAGAGCATCTTTTTTAAGTTGAGCGTACGTGTGCCCAAAATAGGTCCAGTTTTAGTCCTAATGCGGATGGACTATAAATGAACGTCCTTCGGACGTCCGACGTTGGACGTACTTACGTGTTGAATAAATATGAACGTCCTTTGGACGTCCATTGGACGTCCGTGCTCGGACGTCCGTTGGACATTGACATCGATCCGTGAGCGTCATCTGCAAAGAAGAAAATCACAAGCCAGGACAACCAATCCCAATAGTGAGTGTTTCAAACTTTTGTGTTGTGTTCTCAAAAGTTTATTTAATTATTTATGTTTTTCCTTACATACTTACATATTTTTTCAAGCTTTTTGGTATATTTTTCATATTTTTTACTATATTTCGATAAAAAAATTCTTCGCAGTTTTATCCTAATCAACATCATCATCATTCTATCCAAAAAGGCAAATCGCCAAAATCGCAATTTTATCATAATATGATATGTATATTTGCATTTTACCACATTTTTTCGATGTTTTGAAACATTTTTGTATATCTTTTGTGTATCTATCTATATTTTGTATATCACCCCTCCTCGGGGTGAAACTCACCCCCCAAATTCACATACTAATTTGTAAGTACACATACTTTGTAAGTATGGAATAAAGGTTGCTTAATATTAATCAGTTTATCGAAGTCCGGACTTATTTTGAACGTTTTTCACCCCAGAGAAAGAGTGAAACTCACCCCAGGGCAATAGCACACATTGGCACAATATCACTTTTTTTCTTTGGCATGTTAGCTATGCGTATGCCAAATTTCATGTCAATCCTTTAAAATTTACAGCAAAAACCATCAAAGAATGTAGTAATACTTGTTTTCATGAAGTCGGTGATAGAGTTTGACAAATCTTTATGGTTGTTAAATATCTTTTAATTTGTGTATTCGATTTTTAAAGGTAGGTACTATATACGTCCATTGTGCACAATAAAAAATAACCTTCGACCGGTACATATTGCTTGTATCGATGCTCGGTGCATTGTTCAGTCATAAATTTTACCTGTCCCTATAGCGTCGGCCGTCGGTCGGGTCCTATTGTAAATTATTATAATAATAGTCCGTCTCGGTATTTTATTATTTCTGTCATAAGTATCTCTGTCGAAATGCAAATGCTGCTTGTAACATCCCAAAAACCAGCTCTACTATTAATTGTACTCGTATAAATAAGTGTATAATATGTACCTACCTACTTATTTATTGTATTCATTTATAGACCTGGATCCCGCGTAATAAAAAAAGTTGATTAACAGCAAGCTGAAAATTTGTTAATAGCTTCACGGTGTCTAGTCGGACAAACTTTGATGTACGGGAATACTGGAACCGGGGAAGTTTTAATTGTGGAACAGGTTAAAAACTTGGAACATCAGACTACCGAAAACGTTCCATGTATTTTGTCGGACAGAACTTCCAATTGATTTGTTACCATTTCATTAAACTCTTATGCAAAAATCAGACTGCGTACCAGTCTACTTTTATTCTCTTAATATTTTTACTTAAAAAAAGTGTACTACAATCATCTCGCTAAACTTAATATAACTGTTTTCGAGATAAACCCATTTTAAATCTGCGATATAACATAATTTTTTGCATAATATTGTAGTTAAATCCGAAAAATCAACTTAAAACCATAATAATAATTGTGCCAATTCTCATTTATGTCATTTATATTTTTGGAGATTTTTATGGTTTATAAGTTATTTTTCGAGTTTAGCGAGACGAATGTAGTATATATTTTTTAAGTAATAATATTAAGAGAATAAAAGTTTTGATTCGAAAAGTATATGTAATGTAGAGTTCCCTCAGCGATGTGATATAATATTATTACAGTATAGCTCCCCGTGCATGACAAGCTTATGGAGGTAGCCCATATAGCCTAGGCTATAATATTATTAAAAAAATCACTTAGATGGGACAATGGCTTTAGGAAATTCGAGACATCAAAAATGGCCCATTTTTAAGGTGGTGCGTTAATTTCTTGGAGAAATGTAATTATAATTTAATGTAAATAATCTAATATCCAATAATTGTAAATTAATATAAGATGTAATATAAGTTCCTTAAAAAATATATTTTTTATTTCCCACAATACATTCTCCACAGGTATAAATATCGTCTCTAGACGTCCACCGAACGTCCTCCCAGGACGTTAGATGGATGATCGGCAGCAATACATTGGACCAAACTGGGACGTCCTATGAAGGCCCAATTGACGTCCACCGAACGTCCCTTCGGACGTTAGGTGGACCTCCATTGGGCGTTTGGCAACGTGGAATTTGGACCAAAATTGGACGTCCTGTTAAGGTCCAATTCACGTCCCCTAAGACGTCCGATTAAGATCCAATTTACTCCGATTAAGGTCCAATTTACGTCCAATTAAGGTCCCATTTACGTCCGATTAAGGTCCAATTTACGTCCGATTAAAGTCCAATTTACGTCCGATTAAGGTTCAATTTACGTCCGATTAAGGTCCAATTTACGTCCGATTAAGGTTCAATTTACGTCCGATTAAGGTCCAATTTACGTCTGATTAGGGTCCAATTTACGTCCCCTAGGACGTCCGATTAAGATCCAATATATGTCCCCTCGGACATTAGATGGACGTCCAATGGACGTTCGGTAGCGCGACATTTGAACCAAAATAGGACGTATAAAGGACGTTCCTCGGACGAAAACGGACGTCCAATGGACGTCCCTAAAGTCCGTGAAGGACGTCCATTGGACGTCCTTGTGCTATTAGGGTAGGTACCTACCTATAATTCTGGTGATTTTTTAAATCCTCTATTGTTAAGAGAATTTACACCTTTAGCCAAAGTTTTACGATTTTCTAACGGAAATTAACAAGTTATTTTAAATACGCACCAATTATCGATGTTGAAAGGAGTTTTTCAAGTTATAAAAATATTTTGTCTGATCAAAGGATATGTTTCCTCGTAAAGAATTTGGAAAAACACATTGTAGTGAATTATAATCGAAGATATATTTATAGTGATATTGTTGTTTTATTTTAAATAGGTAACTATTGGTAGCAGTTTTTGTAAAAACTGTGAATAAATTGCATATATAAAAAATGATTTTATTTGAAAAATAATAAATAAGATTACTAAATAAGACAGAAAATTTGTGGTTTCCCGAAATGCGCATTTTTTGAATTTTTGTGCATATCTTGCGCATATTTCGTAATTTTTTACCGCATATATATGCGAATATTTCATCACAATTGATCGCATATAAATCCGCTCCCTAGTCATTGTATTCTGTTGGCTGATTCCAATGATTTGAGCCGCCGTACGACACGTTGGGACCAATGGGAGTGAAGATACGTAACTAATACCTATCAAGATGTTTACTCAAACTTCTTTTCTGTACTTATACCTACCACTCGGTATAAGTACAAAAAAGAAGTTTGTGTAAACCTTTGCACAACTGTGTAAATACTAAAGAAAAATCTAAAATATTAAAAAAAAATAGTGGAATCCGTTAATCTGTTCTCGAAAAAATTAGCTATCAAAATGAGCATAATTTTCTATATCCCTAACTTTTGACGAGCAGTTTAGCTTAAATGGGGAAAAGCGGTAAGCTTAGACCAAACACCAGTAGGAGGCATTCAATTAATTGAGGAAAAAAATTAAATGGATAACAATATTCATTTCAGTTATAGAAAAGGCATTGCCCCGCTAGAATGGTTGAAATCACAAGTAACAATTAATAGTCCTACAAAAAAGACAGGCGCTTGAAAGTGATAAGACCATTGAACAATAAGCCTGCGAACTGCCTTTTAAACACATTCTTAAAAATAATCCATAACACAATTAAAAAAAGGTTTGTTAAGAAATTCTTTTATAGACTTCAGAAATTCAACAACTTCTCCTGATTATGTTTAAAAAACGTACGGAATGCACTAAATGAAAAAAAGAAGAAAAAGATTTATCATACCGTTATACTCTAATATATTCTTACGTTGAATATTTGATGCTTCCCTGTAGAGTATAAAACGGACAGTTGTGTTTTTCCCGTGAGCTGCCTTGTTTAGTCTTCTTTGTCGTTCTATTCGTTAAATCCTATCCTCTCAAGTCACAGCGTCAGAAAGCAGTGGGTATATGCAGTGAACGGGAGGCCTATGTCGAGCAGTGAACGTTGGGGCCCTTTCGCGTTTATCATATGTAGAGAAGTCGCTTGTCAAAAACTGGACGTATGTAATCGTATTCTATTTGTTAAATACTCTCACCTAATATGTCATACCATGTGTGTTAATCCATTTTATTTCTACAATTTTAAAGTGTTATTACATGCCGTCATTTTCATTTGTCTACACCATCTTATTCTGCCAGTTAAATCCCATCATTTCAGACGCTGTACGTCACGATTGAACCAATAGAACCGTAGATACAAGACTAAGGCCCTTTTGACATGATGCTGTAATTGATTTTCATACGTCATTGTATTATATTAGTCAAATCCAGTTATTTTAGGTGCTGTACGCCACGATTGGACCAATAGGAGCGAAGATACGTAAATAAGGCCCTTTTGACATATTGCTGTATTTGATTTTTCTGTGTCATTGTATTCTGTTCATTAAACCCTACCATTTGAGCTGCTGTACGTCACAATTGGACCAATAGGACTAGATATACATAACTAGGGCCCTTTTGACTTGTTGCTGTATTTGATTTTTCTGTGTCATTGTATTTTATTTGTCAAGTCCTATTATTTGAGATGCCGTACGTCACGATTGGTCTTATAGGACCGAAGATACGCGACTAAGGCCCTTTTGACATGAGGTTGTATTTGATTTTTCTCTCATTGTATTCTGTTTGTCAAATCCTATCATTTGAGGTGCTATACATCACGATTGGACCAACAGGACCGAAGATACATAACTAAGGCCCTTTTGACATATTGCTTGTTTGATTTTTCTGTGTCATTGTCTTCTATGATGTCTAAGGCATATCTCTGATATGCCCTATTTTTAAATTGGACTTCGTAAGTCCTAGGTTTTCACCCACAAGCTTTTATTTGACACCTCATTTGTCATTCTACCCGGTATAATGGCGGAGGAGTTATATTGGCGGTCGTACGGACCGACAGAAAGAGTACCCAGCTCAAATATCTCACCTTTAGTACCATCCTTGGATTATAAGCTTTCATTTGACACCTCATTTATTATTATAGCTGGTATAATGACAGAGGAGTTACATTCGCGGTCGGACGGACCCACCGACAGACCGCCTAGGTCAAATATCTCACCTTTAGTACCATCCTTGTATTACCAGCTTACATTTGACACCTTATTTGTCGTTCTACCTGGTATAATGACGGAGAAGTTATATTCGCGGTCGTACGGACCGACAGAAAGATTGTCTAGGCCAAATATCTCACTTTTAGTACCATCCTTGGATTATAAGCTTTCATTTGACACCTTATTTATCATTCTACTTGGTATAAAGACGCAGAAGTTATAGTCGCGGTCGTACGGACCGGCGAAAAGACAGCTTAGGTCAATTCGCTCACCTGTAGTACCATCATTGGATTATCAGCTTTCATTTGACACCTCATTTGTCATTCTACTTGGTATAAAGACGCAGAAGTTATAGTCGCGGTCGTACGGACCGGCGGAAAGGCAGCCTAGGTCAAATCGCTCACCTGTAGTACTATCATTGGATTATCAGCTTTCATTTGACACCTCATTTGTCATTCTACCTGGTATAACGACGGAGGGGTTATATGCGCGGTCGTACGGACCGACGGAAAGACAGCCTGGGTCAAATATCTCACCTTTAGTACCATCCTTGGAATATAAGCTTTTATTTGACACCTCATTTGTCATTCTACCTGGTATAATGACGGAGAAGTTATATTCGCGGTCGTACGGACCGACAGAAAGATTGCCTAGGCCAAATATCTCACCTTTAGTACCATCCTTGGATTATAAGCTTTCATTTGACACCTCATTTATCATTCTACCTGGTATAATGATTGAGGAGTTATACTCGCGGTCGGACGGACCGACGGACAGACCATGTAGGTCAAATATCTCACCTTTAGTACCATCCTTGGAATATCAGCCTTCATTTGACACCTCATTTCTCATTCTACATGGTATAATGACGGAGGAGTTATATTCCCGGTCGTACGGACCGTCGGAAAGACAGCCTAGGTCAAATATCTCACCTTTATTACCATCCTTGGAATATAAGCTTTCATTTGACACCTCATTTGTCATTCTACCTGGTATAATGATGGAGGAGTTATATTGGCGGTCGGAGGGACCGGCGCACAGATCGCCTAAGTTAAATATCTCACCTTTAGTACCATCCTTGTATTATAAGCTTTCTTTTGACACCTCATTTGTCATTCTACCTGGTATAATGACGGAGGAGTTATATTCGCGGTCGGAGGGACCGACGGAAAGACAGCCTAGGTCAAATATCTCACCTTTAGTATCATCCTAGGATTATCAGCTTTCATTTGACACCTCATTTGTCATTCTACCTGGTATAATGACGGATAAGTTATATTCGCGGTCGGAGGGACCGAGTCACAGACCGCCTAAGTCAAATATCTCACCTTTAGTACCATCCTTGTATTATAAGCTTTCTTTTGACACCTCATTTGTCATTCTACCTGGTATAATGACGGAGGAGTTATATTTGCGGTCGGAGGGACCGACGGAAAGACAGCCTAGGTCAAATATCTCAACGTTAGTACCATCCTTGGATTATATGCTTTCATTTGACACCTCATTTGTCATTCTACCTGGTATAATGATGGAGGAGTTATATTCGCGGTCGTAAAGACCGACGGACAGACCGCCAAGGTCAAATATCTCACCTTTAGTACCATCCTTGGATTATCAGCTTTCATTTGATACCTCATTTGTCATTCTAGCTGGTATATTGACGGAGGAGTTGTGGTTACAGACAGACGGACAGACGGACGTGGATAATACAAAGTTTTCACATTTTTTCAAAATTGGGTGAAAACAATAAAACATGATGCCAGACTGATTTCTTTATGAAAATAATATATACATTCTCAAATTGTCTATTTTTCGTTGTGAATAATATTGTATTCAACAGTGATGCCAAATTTCTGATGCCAAAATGATTGATAATGAAAGTGGGATATACGTTTTCATGTATATAACGGCAGCGACAAAACGGTAAAACACTGAACTAAATGTATATAATATTTTCACTGTACGATCATTTTGGACTCAAACATTTTATGGAATAAACTTATATAACGTAGTAAGAGGTAAACAAGGAAAGCTGATATATTAAAGTAACATCAAGGAATCAAATCTCTAACTACCGAGCTGATTAGACTTCTGGTAGCAAGTACAGGAATAAAGTTATTAAGGTAGTGTAAAGTGGCATCGATATACAGATGCCACTTTGCAAGACGATGCCAAATCGATGGTAAATGCATAATGTATCGATGCCAAATTGATAGTAGGATGTATATATATATATATATATATATATATATATATATATATATATATATATATATATATATATATATATATATATGCCAAAAAGTCCTAATTTAAAAATAAAAATCGACCTGTCTGAGGATTGCTCTTGAAATTTGACCATTCTCGAGATAATGAATTTATGCCAACTCAAACGTCCTCACTTATACTAAAGTGTCGCGTCCGCTTGATTAGCAATTAAAAAACAAGGGGGTTTCTAGGCCCGGACTGGCCCGCCGGCCCACCGGCCCGCGGGCCGTTGCGCCTTTTGCCTTGGTTAGTATCTATCCATTAAAAAAATTAACCGCTGAAATTTTTTTTAACCTTTACACAAAAATGATGCAGCTATGATTCCCCTAAAAAATGTTTTTACTTGCTTCTGATTTCGCCGTTTGGCACCGAAGGCGCACCAGAAACCTACATAATAAAGCCAGTGGGTACAACAAAATACCAGATATCAGATAATTAAATAGCTTAGATACGATACACGGCTCCCTCTACGACCATTTTTACTATTTGGGCGCCGTTCGTAGGTTCAATATCCGCTGTTATTGGGTATAAATAGCTTAAATGCGACGCGCGGCGCCCTCGAAGACTATGTTTGTGATTCGGGCGTCTTTCGTGGGTATCAATTTTCGCTGTTTCTTTTATAAAAAATAGCTTAGATGCAACGAGCAGCACCCTCGAAGACCATTTTTACGATTGGTGCATCTTTCGTGGGTATCAATTTCCACTGTTTATCAAATAACGGATATTTATACCTATGGAAGGCGCCCAAATCGAAAAATGATCTTCGAGGGAGCTGCACGTCGCATCTAATAAGCTATTTAATTATCTGATAAATGATACAAAGAGTATTACATCCCACAATTGGACTAAAATATACAGGTGTGGTTTTCAGTGCTCCAAAATTACATTATACATGCAGGATTGTTGTGTCCCAAACTCCTAAATAATGAAGCCAGTGAATACAATAAAATACAACTTGTATCAGGTATCAGATAATCAAATAGCTTAGATGCGACGCGCAGCGCCCTCAAAGACCATTTTACGATTCAGGCGTCTTTCGTAGTGTCAATATCCGCTGTTTCTGTTATAATAACTAGCTTAAATCGACGCGCGACGCCCTCGAAGACTATTTTTATGATTCGGGCGCCTTTCATGGGTATCAATTTCCGCTGTTTCTATTATAAAAAATAGCTTAGATGCAACGAGCGTCGCCCTCGAAGACTATTTTTACGACTGGGGCACCTTTCGTGGGTATCAATTTCCGCTATTTATCAAATAACGGATATTTATACGCGAAAGCACTACGCGTCGCATCTAAGCTATTTGGTTATCTGATACCTGATCTCTCGATCAACTCCTTTACATCCTCGCATATCGAACCAATCAAGCCAAGAGCATCCACAAAAATCACAACATCCCATCCTTCCTGATTTGAAAATCTCTTTAGATCGCCATCTTCATCTTTCCGTTTCTTCCTTTTGCTCGCTAGTTCAAAACTCACATACTTAAGTAAGCTGAGCGATTGTTCTTCCAAACCAGTCCAGCTTATGACACTGTTTAGAAGTGATGTTGAAACCAGCGAGAGGTCCAGAAAGAATTCACTAATACTTCTTACCACCGTAGGTGGCTTACCGTCATTTAGCACGGTAAGCCCCATGGCGTGGATCCATTCTGATAGGTATTCCCGTCTCGAAGCGGGACGTTTGGTGAAACATAACAATTGTACGCCAGCCGGTCTTCAACCTATGCCTTACCAACATACCTATTAACATTCTTAACACATTGTCTGGTGATTCCAATACCTCGGTTCACCACGTATACGGTCACGTCAGATCTCCCATCTTTAACGATTCTCTGTCGAAAAACCAAATGTCATACCTTCCCTTCGTGTGAGTGCCTCTGCAACGTCGTGAACGGCACTCGCCCTTCGCACATTTACTTAAAGGAACTGCGTATTACATGGTTCTTATCTTTCTAACTTACTTACCCATACGCTGTCTGATTCCTGGTCCTAGGTGTTTTCACCCACTCTTTTCTCATCGCTTGTGGCAGGGTGTCTCTTGAGGTTCCGCTTTTCCAGGATCAGTTTTTTACACTCCGGGCACTGTACGCTGTCGGCACTGTGACCGGATTCTTTAAAAGTGAGGGAGAAAGTCGTCTCACTACTGCGCTCTCGTGACTGGTGCTCCCTATTTACCACATCTGTAGTAGGAGTCCTCCCTGTTTTCTCTCTTGTAGTCCGTTTTACTATGCCTGAACTGCAGGCATCTAAAGCACCCCTGGACACGCAGTCTCTCTTGTATCTTGCATGAGTTCCAGCCAATAGGTATAAGTTCTCTTTCCAGTGCCTACTTGGCTGCGATACGTGTCAGTCCAAACCTTGACGTTTGTGTTCTCTATTTTCCCTTATACAGACAAGTTTGACGTCGTCAAGCTCCCTGCCTCTGGTATACCTCCGACCTTGTCTTAGGATTTCTACCTTGGGACTCCTCCGTCTATATCAAATAGGTACACCTGGACCTGATAGCTCCGGACAACCTCTACTGCGTTTCCCTCCGTGCGGGCCACAATAGTCTTCTTCAGGCGCTCGGTCTGTTCTTTCTCTGTCACCGAAGATGAGGTCCCCTCTTATGCCTTCTTTAGTGCTTTTAACGCTAATTCCCTCCTTCCTCGTGTCTACCGTACCTTTGGATTTGCTTGAGCAACTCGGCGTAGGATTTTCTGCCTCCCTTCACGATCACCTTCTAAGCCTCCACTCTCCTTTCCCCGAGTTTATACTCCTACAGCGCGAGGTGGAGGTCCACACCCATAAAGGTGAGTTCCAGGAGCTTCCTGAGGTTGCTACCTCTGTAGTCCCCACTACTCTTAGGTATGCCTCTCTGGTCTCCAGTGTCTCCATGTCTTCCCTCAATTTATAAATAATTACCAGTAGTCTCTCGTCCCCGTCCATTTCCGTCACCCTTGTCTTGTAGTCATAGTATTAAGTTGGAGGTACTCCACCTCTCCTGGTGTGTTTACACCTCCTACACATATTCCCAGTTCATGTTTTTCCCTTATCAGTTCGTGAAACCTTTCTTCCTCACTGAAAAGTCCATGTTCCATGACCACTACTAAGTCGCCTGCAAGTGTATTGCCTCTTCCCGGTTTAGCGACCGTATAGTGATCCTCTTCCAATTCGACTTTATAATATTCTTTATTTTTTCAAAGCCTCTTTCCCCTGAGTTCAGGACCGTTGCAATCAATTTTATCTCTTCTTTACTAAGATTTTCGGGGAAGAACTCGTCAAAATCCATCTGTGTGGAGACTCGTACAGTCTCCCTAGTCGTTTTTTTCCTCATCGGTTTTCTACACTATTCTATTTAGTTTCTTAATGCTGCCGAGGGCGACTTGTCTGAAAGTAACCTCCATATCTTCGTTGACTCTCTTAAAGGTTTTGTACCTCATTCTTGATCTCGACCTTAATGTTTGTATGGTCGGACATTAGTTTCACTAAATTATTTGTAACGCTGGTAAGTTTCTCCATTGCTCTTACCATGGCCGTTATGTCCGAGCTCTCCTCCTTCTCTCTAAGTCTCTAGGTGTTTTCTCCCCTAAGTGAGTAGCTCCTTTGCAAGGTTGTCTCCTCTGGAAGATCCCTCTTGATCAGGTCGCTACCCCTGACTGGAGATCTTCCAACAGATCTTCTTCCGAAGATCATAGTCTCCTCCTTCTTTTTTTCCTCTTCGCTGAGTACTTTCCCTTTGTCCCCTTTACTACAATCAACACCTTATCATCTCATTTATAGCTTGTTCCAGGGTGACTCGCTCCATTATCCCTTCGTTTTGTTTTTTCCCTTTTTCCTGCATGATTAAATACTTATCCATATAGTTGCCACGAGTAGGGGCGAGATATACTGTCTGGCGAGGCAGCGCGCCCTTGCCAACGCTAAGGCTTGAATTACAAAGAAGTTTCACCAGTTAGGCACGGATCGCCTGACACCGTGTGTGGTTGCGGATTTTTTATCGAGGTTTACTTTTATGCTATATGGAATTTAGTAAAATATTTGAAAAAATTCAAAAGGTGACTTCTATTGAACACAAATCATCATCATCTTTGTTAAATGTTTTTGAATCAATAGATTCTTTTGTAGTAGCAAGTGAAAATTACTCACATTTTTCGAAAACTGTTTTGGAGTCTTCAGAGAGTATCAAAGAGTGTAGCAGAGTAAAACGGATACTTGGAAACTGAAGCTATATTTTTGTGGAATCTTAATATAATTTACTATTCCCAATAAAAATAGTAAATTATTTTATGGATTTAAATTCAAATTAGTAATATTGATTTACTTTACACGCATTTTACAAAAAAGTTTGATGTCAAAGCTTAAGAGGGAGGTCTGGCGCCATTGTTTAGATATCAGATTGGCGCCTTTTTTAGAATTTGGACTGGCGCCTTTTTTATAATTTTGGTTGGCGCCTTTTTATGAGCCAGTCCGGCCCTGGGGGTTTCCGATATTGTATTGCAAAAAACTCTTTGGGATTTCATCAATCAATGTTCAAAGAATATCCACCTACCTTGGCAACTTTGAAATGTTTAGATAAATATCCGATTTAGGGTTAAAAATGGTCGATTTCGCAATTTTCAAAATTTTCAATCGCTTATATAACAAAAACTATTAACTTAAAAGAAAAATCACTAAAGACCTTTTCTGTTTGGAATTATTCAAAAAACTTAAAAAATATTGTTCGATGCAAAAAAGATAAATTTAGGAAAAACCCCTAATCTTTCCCCTCGCCTGCCAAGGTTTTATGCTCTTCAGAATCGCCTGTAATTGTACACAATTCTTTTAAATGACTTACTCAAACAGGTACTTAAATTTAAACCTTACAGGGGAAAGTTTATTTTACCCCCTAAATTTGCACTTTTCGATTCACCTGGTAGATACACGTGCACCCATGAGGCCTGCCAGGTCATGGTTTTTAGCCTTGGTGTGCTATGAGTTATCACTAGAAAAATTTCTAGCCTTAAAGGACGACCATTAGTCGAAGGGTTCACTAGCTCTTAGACTATTTGTTATATAATTTTTTTCAGAAAATGCGTATTTAGTTAAAAGTTTTGCTAACAATTATTATTCAGAAATCATTTCTTTGGTGCATTTTTCAATGTGTTTGTGTGTGTTTTATTCTTTTATTATTTTTGGTATTGTTTTAATAAAAAGGTTTGGAAAATATTAAGTATTAAAATTAGTTTAATATTTAAATAAAATATAAATTAATTGTTTAAAGTACATATATTAATTTCGTTGGAATCATATAATAGAAGTATAACTTCTTACGTGCGTACAAAGTACACACATATTCTTTTTTACTCTTCCTATTTGTTGACCGTTCACACTGATTCGTCCAAATTTGTTTAGTGAAATTCCATATCTCTGACTTAATTCTGTGATTCTAGTCATTAACTACTGGAGGGCTTCAGAATTCTCACCGAATATCACCGTGTCTTCTGCATATCTTATGTTATTGATCTATTCTCCATTAATTCGAATTCCTGCTTTAAGATCATCCACTGCTTCTTCAGAGTAGATGTTAAACAGCATTGGTGATATTATACATCCCTGACGAACCCCACGTTTGATTTTTATACCGGCGGATTCTCCTGCCTCTGTTCGGATAAAGGATGTTTGACGCCAGTACAGATTCGACCGTTACTTGATGGAAATTCATTGTATTTAACAATAAATAACTAAAACTTTTCTTTGCAATACGTTCCATATTTATTAAAAATGAATGTCACTTCCGCTGTTTCGGCAGAGTATCTTTCTCAAGTGTTTTTACTATGCGTCTTCACTTCATAGTCATTAGGTAAATAAATTGAGGAGAGGGAAGCTGTTTGTCTCAAATTGGTTATTCACACTTAAATATACAATACATATACTATTCTAATTTATAATTTTATAGTTTATTAATTTTCATAAGCATTTATTTTGAGCAAGGCTTTATTTTTAATATGGAAAATTTGAAATTGCCATTAAAATAATAATTATGATCTTATGTTCTGCTATATGTTAGTTAAAGGTTCTATCAGTTTGACCTCTGTAAATTAATATATCTTACTGTATAAGTACTTCTTCTTTTGTGTCTTCTTGTTCTTAATATTTGTTTAATTTGTTGTTTGTCCTGAAGGCTGGTGCTATTCCTTTATTTTTATGTGTCTGTCTATTTTAGTTGATATTCTGCTTGTTTATCTAATTGAACAGAAGGTATTGGAAATTTTTTCCGGTGGTGGAAAGACTAATTTCAGGTCTTTTTTATACAGTTTTCAAGGAACGGAATATATCACATATTAAATATATCTAAGCATTTATGTAAATCACAACAAACATTTTGTAAGAAATAAAATAAGAAAACCAGAGGCAAAATAATGCTTTAGCTGAATCAATAATTTTTGCGTTACAGTTTCTAAGTAAGATTAAAAGTGTTTGATCAGTTATGTACTGCGAACATTCAAAAACATCAGAAAAATAAGAAAATGAAGTGTAAATAGTAAAGTAAAAGTAAACAACAAAATAGTACTTGGAATTTTACTTGTATTGTACGGCACTATTTATTCAATCTATTAAAACTAATATGTTTATGACGTTAAAAGCGCTAAAACTGGCCGTGTGGGTGTAATAAAAAGTTGTGTAATATGCCAAGACCACATCCGTGTTTCGAACTTCAAATACTCCATTTGGTCAAAAGGGCATCATTCAAATTTCAGTCGAGACAAAGTTGCACGTGCACTTGCTTGTTTCAGGAGACATACAATGAGCGTCACAAAGGGATACCTCGGTACTCGCCTCCCGCCCCTAGGGTGACTATAATGAAGTTGAAAACAGTTGATTGCAGACTGAATTCTACGGGGCTATACTGTAATATAGCTGCAACCCATTTCGAATCGTAGTCCCTGAAGGCGCTGAAAAGGTGGATTGTTAAAACAAGAGCCGGTAGATATCAACTGGATATTGAGTGCAACGTGGAAAAACTTTATACGAAACAAAAATAAAGGTATTACGTACGTAGTGCCAACTAAGAATTAAAAATTTATACCATTTTTATTCAGTTGCAATGCGAAGGCAAAACAATCTTACTTTTCAATTAGAATACGGAGTGCAGTCCAGTCCCTTGAATCGCGATTTTCGGATCTTATTAATGGATAATGAATGGATTAATTAATGGATGGCTCGGATGAATAAAAATGGTATACATTTTTATTTTATAGTCGTATTACTCCGTAGAGTAACTAGGTGCATTTTTCCGTTGGAACTTTACCAGCTGCAGACGGGGGATGTGAATTGCATAGTGTAGAATTCCTTCCCTCTCGTCTTCACTGCAGCATCCATTTGACTTGCAAATTGTAGAAGTCTTGGAGGTGTCACCAGGAAAGTGTACCAATAAGTTTTCAATTTAAAAATCTTTTAGTAATATTTTTAATATTTTGAATATTAATAATTTACTATTAGGATTGAAAACTACTTCGTCCAACTAAGAATTATTTAGATTCATTTTAAACAAACAAATATTTAAAAAGATAAAGGCAGTTTTTGTTTTTATTTGATTCAGAGTTGGACCACCATCTCCATATAGCCTATTTCAGCATTCCATGCATCCTCAGTGAAGCTATGTAGTCACAACTCTGAGAGAAATATCAACAATCCTGCCTATTTAAGGGAAACCTTCGCGATGCAATGATTACACCTTTTGAGACGCAATCCAGCGACATCTCTCGCAATGCGAGGAAAACAACGAAAAGCCCTAGATACAAAGTTTACTTTTTTTTTAAACAATTAGAATAATTGAAATAAAAATATAATAAACAATATTTTAAATATAAGACTTTTCGTTAATAAACTGCTTTCTGGCTGCATCTTGTATCTCCGACTTTTACAATATTTTATATAAGCACAAGAGAAGACGAAATTAGGAGAAAGCAAAAAGAGGACACTTTGGCCACGCATTTACCTTCTCTTCGCCAAGGAAAAGGACCAAAAGACAGTTTCTATACAGGGTGAGGCAGATAACTGGCCTATTAGAAATATCTCGAGAACTAAAATCAACAGAATCATGAAAATTGGAATACAGGGGTTTTGAAAGATGATCTATTAAATGAAAATATTTTCATCCCTTTGCAACTTCCGATTATACCGGAAGTTGCTTATAACTTCGTTTTTTTAAATAGGACACCCTGTATATTTTTACATTTTTGGATTCTCTTTGATGTCTTCTTTCTTAAAATATGAGGATTTGTAATGTTATATAGGGTATTTTAAAAGATAATTACGTTTCTTTATTAATTTCGTAGCAATATTCACACCCTGTAGAATTGTAGTAGTTTGACAACTAAAACTCTACTTACGTTCAAATGATTTTTAATATAGTCTACTATTGTTAAGAATCATTAGTATAGCTAAATTTTTAATTTTAGTATACAGGGTTGGTCGAAACTCGGAATGAGTATTTTCTGAGTTTTCTTAAATGGAACACCCTGTATTTTAGTATTGTAATGAAATGATATTTTATGGTACTTTTTTATTTCTTAAGCATTCCCTATACCTAACTGCTTTAATTTGTGCTTAATTGTTAATCGCACCAACAATCTTAACTAAGTAGGTATTTCGATAGCTAAACCATTATTGGTAATTTTAAGGATCGGCCTGGATTAATATGTATTTATTTCTGAAAAATTGTTTGTGATTGAATATTTTCATGGCCAACCTAATAAAATTTTACGTATTTTTTTGTTGCAATTAATGTTTAGTTTGAATCACCAATAACTCACAAATTAAAGCAGTTAGGTATAGAGAATACTTATAAAATAAAAAAATACTATGAAATATCATTTCATTACAATACTAAAATATAGGGTGTTCTATTTAAGAAAACTCAGAAAATATTCATTCCGAGTTTCGACCAACCCTGTATACTAATATTTCAAAATTAGCTATACTAATGATTCTTAACAATAATAGACTATATTAAAAATCACTTAAACGTAAGCAGAGTTTTTAATGTCAAACTATTACAATTCTACAGGGTGTGAATGTTGCTACGAAATTAATAAAAAAACGTAAATATCTTTTAAAATACCCTGTATAATATTACGAAATCCATATTTTAAGAAAGAAGATATTGAGGAGAATCCAAAAATGTAAAAATATACAGGGTGTCCCATTTAAAAAAACCAAGTTATAAGCAACTTCCGGTATAACCGGAAGTTGCAAAGAGATGAAAATATTTTAATTTAATAGATCATCCCTCAAAACTCCTTTATTCCAATTTTCATGATTCTGTTGCCTTTAGTTCTCGAGATATTTCTAATAGGCCAGTTATCTGCCTCACCCTATATACTCAAATCTGAGTAAAGATGAAAAAGATAAAGGCAGTTTTTGTTTTTATTTGATTCAGAGTTGGACCACCATCTCCTTATAGCTTATTTCAGCATCCCATACATCCTCAGTGAAGCTATATAGTCACAACTCTGAGAGAAATATAAGAATATCTAGAAACAAATATTTATTTTTATACATATAGAAATTTAAAAATATTTTTGTAGCTATTGATTTATGATAGCCCAGCGGGCTAGGCAGATGACTCGCTTTCACTTCACTGTAAGAGATCTAAGGTTCTTAAACTCCTAAGTGGAACGTAGCGCAAAATAGAACTCCATGGAGCATTTTTACTGGAGCTCTAAGACCTTCACCTCATTCCAAGACTCTCCTTGACCTCTTATCTTTAGTTTGTGCTGGGCGACTTTTTTCCTTTTTCCCTGGGGATTCCACTCTAAAACAGTTTTTGCAATACTGGAGCTATTTTATCGGAGAGTGTTAACGATCCACTTTCTGGGCCATATTTCATTTTCTACCCTCTTTTGTTTGGTTAGTTGTAAGTAGCAGGTCTTTGTTTTTAATTTGTACAGCAAAAACATGAGTTGCTAAATTTAAACATAGTCGTACAAGCCTTGAAGATGAGCCATGTCTAGGACGTCTAAAACAGCAATAATACCTGAAATTCTAAATAATACAGGATATGGTCTTGAAAAATCGTCGAGTGCCTGAAAGAGATTTAGTAGACGCCCTAGGTATCTCTTTGGTCAATGAAATCAATATTTTGGCTGAAGTATTGGGTTTCGAATGCGACGAAACAAAAATACATTCGAATGCGACTTTCTTGGCAACATTTAGAACATTTTCGAAAGGATAAAGTAGATTTTGTGCGTCGATTCATCACTATGGACGAGACTTGGGTCTGTCAGCATGATCGTGAATAAAAAAAAAGAATGTGTGTGTACTTTGTACGCACGTAAGAAGTTATACTTCTATTATATGATTTAAACGAAATTAATATACTTTTTATTTATATTTTGTTTAAATATTAAACTAATTTATACTTACTACTTCTCAAACATTTTTATTAGAACAGTGCCAAAAATTAAAATAATAAAAGAATAAAACACACACAAACACATTAAACAAGCCACAAATGATGTCTGAACATTAATTGTCGAAAATTTTTTTAACTAAATACGTATTTTCTGAAAATACAATTATATAATAAATATACTTACAATCATAAAATGTATTAAAAAAACAAAAAAGAAAGTTTCTATTGGGACTCGAACCAGCGCTGATAAGAGCGGTTGGTATTGGAATTCATTCGCCTTCTCCGCTTAGCCACGGACACTATGTGTCATTATTTACGAAGATCGACTAACTAAACGGATTAAACTTGTGATATTTTGATATTTTGAAAATTGATCAAATTATTTTAATTTTGAATTTTTTTTTTTTTATTTAGCTAATGCCTCGACAACTAATGGCCATTGGCATGGTAGGTACGGTAATTTTGAACAGTTAGGTACCTAGTGTCATGTGTAGTGTGTGTGTTGAGTAAGTGTCTTGTTACTTTGCAAAGTCGACGTCATTGTCTTTGCAAAGAGACGCTAATTGTATCCGAACGTCTGCGGTCCCTCCGGTGAGTACCGATCCCACAAGGACAGAAACTATATTCATTTATTAATTTATAATAAATGAAAAATTTCTGACCCTGGTGAGATTCGAACCCACAACCTTTCGGATTTTTTCAATCCAAAGGCAGGCGCTCTTACCACTGAGCCACGGAGGGGGTTTAATTTTGAATTGAAATGATTTAGAATTGAAAAAATACAACAAAACATAGAGTAAAAAAAACAATATATTAGGTGAATATTGATAGAAATTTTGATGGTAATCAAATTATATAAATAAAAGTATTACATACTATGCATTTTGGCAGATCAAATAGGTAGGTTTATACACATGATACATTAACAATTATTACGTACCTGTTGCTTTTAAAAACTATTTAAAAGTCACTACAATATTATAAACTTTTTTGTTTCTGTCCTCAAAACAATAAAACTAATATATTATACATTTGTTTACCTTTACCTTTACCTCCAAACCACAGCTGCCATATCGGATAATTTTTGACATGTCATTTGAACATCCAATCAGAACAAAGTTATAATGCGCATGCGCCGGGCTGATAGGTTTTAACATATAAAAAAATCACCCTCTATCGCCGGTAAAGAAGTATAACTTCAACAAGAACTGAAGTGTGGTTTAAACCTGGTTATTTAGCTCCGAAACTAGTTCGTGTCCAGAAAGCGGCCAAGAAGTATTATCGTCAGTGTTACTTGGAAATTGGTTAGTTAGTTAGTTAGTTATCTTTATTCCAAAAAATCACAAATTTACAATAAACATAATTTTAACAAAAATATTTGTACAAGAACAATATGTGATTTTAGCCTAAGCGTTGGAACCGTCTAGATCATTAAAATTTATTAAAAAGAATTCATCCAGACTATAAAAACATATTGATCTAACAATTTTTTAATTTTTTTTTTAAACTTACATATTGAAAGTGCTTTAATCCCAGTGGGCAAATGGTTGTATACTTTAATACCGGAGTACAATGGACCATTTCGAGTACGTCTATAATTATAATTTGGAAGAATTATATCTTGCCTGCGTGTATTGTGACTGTGTATATCAGAAGGTTTTAACAATTCATGTCGTTTTCTATGTATAAGTAGAGACATCTTATAAATATAAATATTACTGAGCGTCATTATTCCATGATTTTTGGCGCAACAATAAGTTCTGGATATAACCAGTAATAACCAGACGTAACCAGATGTAGCAGCTCAAGGAAAACATTCGCGATAAAAAAAAGGTTTGCATAAGAAAAAAGATCTTATCCATCAATACAATGAGTCATTTTAAGAATGGCTAAAATCCATGAAATAAAGTGCAAATTGAGCATCCACCGTATACAGTGAGGACGTTTGAGTTGGAATAAATACATTATCTAGAGAAGGGACGAATTTGGAGAGAAATCTTGAGAAAGGAGGATTTTTATTTTTAAATTTCGATTTTTTGACATATATGGCATACTAGTGACGTCATCCATCTGGGTGTGATGACGTAATCGATGATCTTTTTAATGAGGGTAGGGGTCGTATGCTAGCTCATTTGAAAGGTTATTTAATTCTCTATTAAGTAATATAAACGGTAACAATCATTTATACACGGTGTCCAAAAAAATTTTAATTAAATTAATTGAGACAAAGAGAAGAATGTATGTAATTCATTTATATCAAAATACATTTGAGTGCTGTCATAAAACAGAAAGAAATTTATTTGACAAATAAATATTGCTTTCACTTAAATTCAATGTTAAAACTGCCGGTGGCAGTTTGAACGTAGAAGTTTGAACATTGAATTTAAGCGTAAAGCAATGTTTATTTGTCAAATAAACATTATTGCCTGTTTTTCTGACAGCAGTAAAATGTATTTTTGTACACCCTGTATAAATACTTATGTTAATGTTTATATTACTAAATAGAGAATTAAATAACCTTTCAAATGAGGTATCACACAACCCCTACTCTCTTTTAAAAGAAAGATGACGTGACTAGTGTGATATTTTATACAGTGATGAGCGAGCTAAGAACCGGCAAAATATCACAAAAGATGGAAAATGTATTAAGCTGTGAGATAAAAAGAAATGAACTAGTCGAGCTGAGACATTTAGCGATATTAAGCTATAAATTTACATTATATTGACTGTTTCCCTCCTTTACACGTATCAGAGGAGTATGTCAACTAAAACTGTCACTGTGACAGTGGTAGTTTCCAAACTCGGGCGATACGTCTAAAGGTGGAAAACAATCCATATAATGGAATTGTTGATTTGGAATGGTTTCATTTATTTTTATCTCACAACTTAATACATTCTCCATCTTTTGGAAAAATAATAATTAATAATTTAAAAATAAAAATCGGCCTATTTCGGGATTTCTCTCCAAATTCGCCCATTATCGAGATAATGAATTTATTTCAATTCAAACGTCCTCACTGTGTATATGGAGCTGAGGTCTGGCAAATGACAGAATGTTTAAAAAAATTAACGGATATGGGATTTTGGCGACTTATCATAGACTAAAACTTCACGACAAAATGAGAAAGAGATAATATAAGACGTATGAATGGAGACAGGCGAACACAGAAAATGATGAAATAGAAACCAGTGCAGAGAGGAGGAAGAGAAGGCCCGAGAAAGACATGACAGGACAGTACCAGGCAAGCCATTACCTAAACGCATCTACAGGATGTTGATTGGCGGGATAGAAAGTAGTGGAAACAAAATGGCAACAGCACATAAATGAAATGGACTAAAATAAAATAACTAATAATATACTAAATTATTTACCGCAGAATGTACATGGCAAGGAAGATGAAAAAAGCAATAGAGGAATAAGGAACAAGTAAGATGATATTTGGTGATTATTTAAAAAAATATGCTTGAACAGAATGAAGTGCAAAATGAAGGAATAGATAAAAGGTCAGTTTACAAGACTTTAAGACCTATATCAAAATCAAAATAATTGGTCATTTTTAGTAAACAAAGTCTGTGTCTATATAAAACTTTATAAAATATGTATTACGTTTCCTTAATTAATTTCAATATGTTAAAATTTAAAAACTTTTAGTCACAGTATCAATATATTGATCGTCGAACAAAAATCGACGTAAAGCCAATCTGCTAGATCACATAAACTGCAATTAACTATTTTATACACCGTTATTATGCTCCCCCAGCGAGAGAGCATTACATAGAGGGAGATTCCTAATTACCAGAAATTCCTTTGTAAATACTTGAGAGGTTTTCCATTACGAAACATTTGATTTCCAGTACCTTTATGTATCGATTTGCTAGTGGAGAATTTGGTTTTAGATTGAAAGTTGACCGTTGTAATTTTCACGATAATGGAAAACCGTCTAGTAGTGTAATCATAGGGGATGGCAACAATACGATGAATTGACTTCAACTGAAAATTCGTGAAAAACAAGTAAACAGCTTATTTCAGAAAGGGACTTGAGTTATGTCAACTAACTTTCGAGAAATATGCAAAAAACTGTCTGGATAATATATTGTCCTTTTCTGTAGTAAATGAATTCTCTATTATTTCTCTATTATAATAGAATGAATCGGGTCTCTTTCTACCATAAACGATGCGTCTACCATCATAGTGAAGAAATTCACTCTTAACAAAAAATAACAAAAAATTGATTAATTTCCATTTCTGAAATACTGCTCAAGTGTTACTAAAAAGAATAAAAAAATATGGAAAAATGACTATTTCACACATCTTAAAATTTTCACATAATCTGACCAATCACAAACCAAAGACAGCTTGTGTTATCGCGAAAACACCAACTGTCTTTCAATTCTGATTGGTCTATCAGCTTCGTGTTTTCAACGACGTAACCATGGATATCGATCGCAAAGCAAAGTTTGACGTTTGCCAAAAAAGTTTTATGATGTTCTGTGTGGATCGTAACTACAAATTAGATGCAGAAAATAACAACGAAAGACTAGCATTCATTCTAAAAGACTGGGCCTTCAACATGCGAAAAATTGATGGTAGTGATTACAAGGAGAGTATTATTAAAACCATATGCAACACTACTGCAAAATTGGTACAAGAAAAATATTTCTGTGAGTATCAGAGACATATTGATCCCTTCAAAGATATAACCTTCAAGGAAGCGAGAGCGGCTCGTGATAGTAAGAGAAAATTGTTGCAAACTGTACCCGATAAAAGGAAAATGAGTTCTGTCGCTATGACTTCGGATGAATATAAAAATATGTGCTTACAATGGGACAAAGACACGCCAGAGGGACTTCAAACGAAGTTTTTTCATATAGCTGCCGTAGAATTAGCTTGGAGAGGTAACGAAGCAAGTTTTTCCATGTTACATTTTTTCAAGGAAGAGACTAACAACAAAGGCTGTTTAACAAACAGAATTGCATATAACCCGATATTCTCCAAAACCCGCCAAGGTGGTGATAAAAACTGTGCAGATAATAAATGGCTTACTCAAAATTTGAAGAATCCTGAAATGTGTCCTGTGAGATTATACCGGAAACTTATATCGAAAAGGGAAACTATTACCAATGATAGACTTTTTCTGACTGTGAATGGCAAGTGGAATAAATATAATAATAGTAATTGGTACAAGAATTGTCCTATTGGTATTAATACAATATCCAAATGGACAAAAATGTCTGCAGAAAAGATAGGATTAGACACTAAAAAAGTGAAAATAACGAATCACTCTAATCGTGCCACTGCAGTTAGTCAGTTACTACAATCTGGCGTTAGTGAACAACAAGCTATGAAAATTACTGGACATGGAAGTTCGAACTCGATGAAACCGTATTTACATCTTAGTGCCGAACATCATCAGAACATAGTGAATACTTTTAGGAATACTCCAAGTACATCAAGTAATAATAGCAACAATACATTGTATCCACCTAATAACGGTCATACTATTCAAAATTTTTATAATTGCACCGTTTATAATAATTATAGTCGAGAATAATGTATTTTTTTTTCGTGTACAAATTATTTATTATTATAGGTAAAAAATAATTATAACAAATTATTTATAGTTATAATAAATATTTCATGATTATGACTAATTGTGAATTATTAAAAAAATGGGTAGATTTGGGTTACCTAGATCAAATGTATTATTATTAAATTCCTTCCTCTCATTCTACTGAATTTTTGACCTATCACTTTGTTCGTGAAATAGTCTAATAAAATACCACTCGTGATTTAATTTATCTTATTATTTTTATTGTCTTTTATTTCTAAACTCAACTGAGTTGCTTAAAGAAAACACCACTCGTCCTACGGACTCGTGGTCTTTTCAAGCAACTCAGTTTCGTTTAGACGTAAATCGACAGACTTATCACGAAAATTGAATCACTAGTGGTATTACTATTGAAAATATCCCAGAAGATTGGAAAGTGTTACTATAAAACGCATATACAAAAGAGGAGATAGGAGAGAATGTAATAACTACCGAGGATTGACGTTTTTGTTAACGATTTGTTAACCCATAAAAGGCCTTCGATAAAGTACCAAGATAGAAGTTATGGAAAATACTAAGGCTGTGGTCTCCAATAAATGCCGTAGGTTACGTTATGTAATGCCGTAGGAAAATTGTTCATTTTCGTTACTTAATAAACTTTGAGGGACAAAACTATCTTACAACAAAAAATAGACACAAAAGAGTAATTCTAAAACAAATTCAAATTACGGGGTAAATTGTAGTAACCACCGACTTAGACGGTGGCTGCGTACAGCGTGTATTGGAGACCACCGTCAAAGAAAAAAAGAAATGGACAACAAGCTATGAAGAATAAAACAAAAAATATACAACGCGAACAACAATGCCGTAATTAGTAATAATAAACATCAGATACGTTTACAAAAAATGGAGATTAAAACAGGGAGGAGTACTTAGACCAACACTATTTATAATATAATATATTGACGAAATTATTAACAAATGCACAACAAGATTTAAAAAACTCAATGTGGGTATAGAAAATTACAAAGAGTAGATAGCTCGGAAGAAGCATTTCATGACGAGGTATTAATTCGCTAATCTTTTTCTTCTTCTTCTTTTTCTTCTTTTTCTTCGCGCGACTAGGATTACTCCTGTATGTCTGCCTCTTATTCTGTTTCAGTTGTTGTTGACTGTACATTTTCTTTCCTTTCCACCTTTTCGGCGGCCTTCCAATGGGTCTTCTGCTATATGGCTTATTGTTTTTACAGATGTTCGCTAATCTGTCTGGTTCCATTCGATTTACATGCTTGTTCCAGTTTTTCTTTCTTGTTCTTATCCACCTATTAATATTTTGAATTTTGCATCGTTCTCGTATACTTCTGTTGCTTTGTCTGTCTCTTAATGATATGCCCGCTATTGATCTTAATACTTTCATTTCGATATTGTTGATTTGTTATTTCGTCTTTCTTGCATTGGTCCTTGTCTCCGCTGCATATGTTAGGACAGGTCTTACTGTTGTCTTGTATACTTTTATTTTGCTTTCCGTGGTCAGATATTTGTTTCTCCATATGGTTTCTCGGAGGCAACCACTTACTCTTGCCGCTTTTGTTGCTTGTATTGTGGTCTCTGTTCTTATATTCCTGTCTCTAGTGATCTCTACTCCTAGGTAATTGAATTTCATTACTTGTTCTACAATTTTGCCGTCTATTTCTAACTTGCATCTACGCGGCTCTTTACTTATAATGTTATCATTATACATTTAGTTTTTTCTACTGATATTTTCATATTAAGAGGAAATAGTAGCGATCAATAGGTAGCGAAAACGCGTTCCAAAATTGCGGCTGTAATTTTGAATATTTTTTCGAGATATTTGGCACACTTATTCGTAATATAATAAAGAATGGCGGTACAGAGCCCAATTTGAAACATATATTAATATGTGGAAATTACTCTGTAATTAAATACAAAATTAAAAAACGAGCCTGTACCGCCATTAAGAAGAACAAAAAAATACACTTTCTTCAAATAAACTTTTTTATCCGATGCCTAGAATTTGTGTCATTTTGGAACTACTAATGAAATAAAAAATTTTAGTAGTTCCAAATTGACACAAAATCTAGGCATCGGTTAAAAAATTTATTTGAAGAAAGTGTATTTTTTGTTCTTCTTAATGGCGGTACAGTCTCGTTTTTTTAATATTGTATTTAATTACAGAGTAATTTCCACATATTAATATATTTTTCAAATTAGGCTCTGTAACGCCATTCTTTATTAAGTTACGAATACGTGTGCCAAATATCTCGAAAAAATATTCAAAATTACAGCCGCAATCTTGGAACGCGTTTTTGCAACCTGTTGATCGCTACTGTTTCTTCTTAAGTTTATTTGCTGTGATATTGAAAGTGTGGAGCTGCCTTTGTAGATCATCCTCGTTATCAGCAATTAGTACTGCATCATCGGCATAGCATAGTATCGTGATTTTATGCGCTCCCATGCGGTATCCATGTCGTTTTCTTATTTCGTGAATTATTTGATTTATCACCATATTGAATAACCAGGGGCTGATCGAGTGTCCTTGGCGGATTCCGACTTTTTGTTCTATGTGTTCTGTTTCTCCCGTTGACATTATAACTCTGGTCTTGTTGTTCTTGTTAATTTCATTAATGAACAAGCAAAATTGCTTATAAATAGGAATAAGAATAAAAAGAACAAGAAGATAATGTCTATTACTTATTATAATTATATTCATTGTGAACATAACTCACATCCTGATATTGTTTCTATTAGGTGCTATTTACGATAAAACTATTTAAATTCAAAATAACGTAATATAAGGTAATCAGATTTGGATTCCCTTGGGACGTTCTTGTCCCGGAATAATATTAACATTCAGCTGGGGTGGCGCCACTCTTCGACACGATGGATATCAATGGAAGTAGAAGTGGAAGGGTAGAGGGTTATTGGTAAGGAAACACGTTTCTAAACGTTCTGCACTTTCGAACTAAATTAAGTTTCATATTAGATTATGCAACGTATTCGGCTACAAGTCAGATATTTGCAGGCGAAGAGTTTGGAATATACAGCTATACAAAAGTTACTTTAAACAATTTATGAAAGTAAAATGCATGGTTTGAATATGTCATAAAATTATAAAAACAAAAATATATTGCACTATTCGCACTTAAGCTTGTATAGCCTTCTAATATAACCTAGTCTACCTAGCCTTCTTAGACCTAGAAAAGGCCTTCGACAGAGTACCCAGACAGAGAGTGTGGCAAGTGCTAAGAGAGAAAGGTGTAGGACATAACATGATACGAATCATCCAGAAAATATATAGTCAGACTGTGAACTCAGTACGAAAGCAAAGCTTAAAAGCAAGTAAAGCGGCGGGATATCTTAATGACACAGTCTGGAAGGACAAACACCTAAGACAAGAAACAAAAGCAAAAATCTATTAAGCAGCAATTAGACCTATATTGACATACACGGCGGAGACAAGACCTGACACATCTAAAACGAGATGACTACTAAAAAAAATCAGAAATGAAAATACTCCAACAAATATCAGGGAAAACTCTGTTGGATAGGGAGAGAAGCGAAAACATAAGAAGATCATGCAATGTAGAAGACAAATGGATGGGTGACAAAACGGAAACAGGAGTGGAACGAACACATTAGTAGAATGGCAGAGGATAGGATAGTACGAATAGCACGAGATAAGTCACCAAATGGAGGAAGAAGTATTGGCAGGCCAAGAAAAAGTTGGTGCGATAACTTAAACAATTTAGGAGGTTAATATTGACGAAGATGCAGGCTGTAAAGCTTACATACAAGAAGGAAGAAGAAGAAGAATGTACTGTTTGATTTATTATGTAAATAACATGTGTATAAAACAATGTAAATTTTATCTTTATTATTTTGCACCTATTTAATGCATGAGCTATCACCGGACGTAGATGAAATGTGTGTGCATATTACGGTCTCTCGAAAATCACAGTTTATGGCTAGCGATGGCTGTGCTATTTCCTGGTTCAATCATATTTTAAAACTCGTTTACTTGGAGGTGCAAAACCCAAAACAAACATGAATATTTGAAAACACAATTCAAGTTTCGAGCCAAATCAGCATCAACTGAAGCAGGCAGGGTGAAAAGCCGCATATCTAAACCAAGATTAAAATACATTATATGCAAATTTAGAGGTGATATCAGAGGAGTCAACATAAAAAGGGTTGTCTTGGGAGAGCGGGGCACGTCGCCTGTTGGCGTGGCGGGGCGCGCTATGAGAGAGGCGCTGAGTCATTAACATTCATTGTTAAATACAATATTTGCTCTAGTCGCCTTCGCTTTCAGCTTCGAGCTAATATTTGCTATTAATTTCGCTAAAAGCGAGAATATTTCAAATTTTGTTCTGACTGAAAATTATACGAAAATACTACACCGAGAATGTACCTATTGAATTAGAGGAATTTATACCCAATCAGCTTATAAACATATGTATATGGTCGTAAATATTTTGACCACAAATCGAGGCAAGTAAAATATATGGGTTAAATATATACAGGGTGTAACAAAAATACAGGTCATAAATTAAATCACATATTCTGGGACCCAAAATAGTTCGAATGAACCTTACTTACCTTAGTACAAATATGCACAGAAAAAAAGTTATAGCCCTTTGAAATTACAAAATAAAAATCGATTTTTTCGAATATATCGAAAACTATTAGAGATTTTTTATCGAAAATAGATATGTGGCATTTTTATGACAGGATCATCTTAAAGAAAAATTATAGTTCAATTTGTGCTCCCCATAAAAATTTTATGGGGGTTTGGTTCCATTAAACCCCCCCAAACTTTTCTGTACGTTTCAATTAAATTATTATTGTGATACCATTAGTTAAACTCAATATTTTTAAATTTTTTTTGGCTCTTCGTATTTTTTAGATAAGGCAGTTTTTTTCGAGTTGCAGCTACTTTTTTAATATGTTTACATAAAAATTTTATGGGGGTTTTGTTCTTTTAAACCCCCCAAATGTTTGTGTACGCTCCAATTAAATTATTACTGCGATACCATTAGTTAAACAAAATGTTTTTAAAACTTTTTGCCTCTTTGTATTTTTTCGAGAAGGCACCTTTTATCGAGATAAGGCTTCTTTTTTAATACGGTTCAAAATATACCTAAAAATATAAATCATACAATATTTTTTCATATTATTACCAAGTATCCATAATCGTACAAATACAGATACAAATATGTGGTGGATTTGACAAATATTCAAAATATCTCGATAAAAACTGACTTTTCGAAAAAGTACTAGGAGCCAAAAAAGTTTTAGAAATATTGTGTTTAAGTAATGGTACTACAATAATAATTTAATTGGAACGTACACAAAAGTTTAGGGGTTTAAAGGAACTAAACCCCCATAAAATTTTTATGGGGTGTCCAAATTTCCCTATAACTTTTTCTTAAGATGCTACTGTCATAAGAATGTTATATGTCCATTTTCAATAAAAAAACTTTAATAGTTTTCGATATATTGAAAAAAATCGATTTTCATTTTGTAACTTCAAAGGGTTGTAACTTTTTTTATATGCACATTTGTACTAAGGTAAGTTAGGTTCAATTAAACTATTTTTGGTCCCAGAATATGTGGATAAATTTATGACCTTTATTTTCGTTACACCCTGTATTATATACAGCTCAGCTAGCCTTACAGGCCCACGGCTTGGAGTTTTTTCACTTTTGTTCCATTTTTTTCTGTCCATGGACGCCAATGTGATCCTGATTGTTTCAAGGCCTTCCTTACACGCTTCTAGCCACTTTTTCCGTGGTCGTCCTTTCCTATTCTCTGCTTTCCTTCCCCTCTCAGTAGCGGATCTACCTTCCGTCAGCCATTCTCGCACCATGACCTAACTATCTTAGTCTCCTTCGTCTCATCCAAACATCTTCATCGTCTTGTACTCTCACGAATATCTTCCCTTTGAACACTCCGTTCCCAAATATTCAGCATATTTTCTTGATTTTCGTGCACAACCTATATTTCGCTTCCGTAAAGGACTGTGTGTTGGATCATTGTTCGGTATAGTCTTAATTTTGCTTCCCTGGAGATATCTTTTGGTTCTAGTAGTTTGTGCAAGGTTCTGACAATCTTCCGTACCATTGAAATTATCTTCTCAATTTCTTGGCTTTCTTCCCCTTTACTTGTTAAGGTTACTCCTAGATACTCAATCTCCGTCTTGTTAAGGTTACTCCTAGATACTCAATCTCCGTTACTTTTTTTAAGGAATACTCTTTACTCTCGTTGTTTATGGTAATCTTCAGTTGTGTGTCTTCATATGTGGTCTACCTCATTGCCGTATACTTTCTTTTTTGTTCATTCATAATCAGTCCACACTACTTTGCCTTCGTTTTCAAGAGTTTGATAAACCTCAACAGTTCCCTTTCAGTTTTTGCCATCAACACAACATCGTCCGCAAATACCAGGGCCTAGCTTCTGTTGTGATTAATCATGTCTTTCGTTCGCATTCCATTCTTTCTCTCAATATTGCCTCCAATAAGAAATTGAAGACTACTGTGGACAGCGAATCTCCTTGATTTAATCCAGTTTAACTTCAAATTTTCCTGTTGGCTTTCCTTCTATCCTTACTCTATTGTAGGTCATTGCTATGAGAGATGCGCTGAGTCATTAACATTCATTGTTTAATACAATATTTGGTCTATAGTACGCTCTTTAACGGTAAAATACTGCAAAACCTTTCAATTTTAAAGAACCGCTTGGATTGACATGAAATTTGGCATACACATAGCTAACAAGTCAAAAAAAATGTGATATTGTGCCGATATGTGCTTTTGCCCCGGGGGGAGGTCCACCCCTCTTGGGGCGAAAAAATATTCGTCGGGCGAAGTCCGGAAATGGATAAACTGACTAATTTTAAGTAACTTTTGTTCTATAGATTTTTTTCACAAGTCAATACTATTCGAGTTATTTGCCAGTGAATATGTTCATTTTTTCAACAAAATTACCACGCTTTTAGACAGTTTTTTGCAAATAACTCAAATAATAAATATTTTGTCGAAAAAACCTTTGTAGGAAAAATATAGCCTGTAAAAAATTTAAAAAAAATGTGTTAATATCACGTCTTTGTACCTAGTAGAAGCCGAGTTGTAGCTAATTAATAATTGGTTCATATTCGTCAAATTCCAAATGGAATACTTTAACGTGAAATAACCAAAAATGAAGCACATTACGGGGAAAACTCATTACAAATTAATTAAAGTGTTTAAAAAAAGCTTCATTTTTGTTTTATAAAAAAAATTCTAGCATCAAAAGTAAACAAGTTACGCACAAAATAAAGTTAGTCCCTTTTTTTGGTAAAAAAATCGGTAAAATTACCCCCTAATTAGTATCTCAAATGAACTTAATCGTTACGACTTCAGAAGTTCCTTGACTCGTGTATGTATTGTTTATAGGATCTGTTTATTGGTTTCATCGGTTCAAAGTCCTTGTTTTTGAAAGGGCTGTAGTTAAAAGGGGTTGAACGAGTCATTGATCACGAATGTATGCAAATATAGAAACACCAAATCTTAATCAATTTTTGTCTAACAGAAAAACAAAAAAATACATGATATTCAGAAAAGCAATGCTGACTTTTTTGTTTTTCGAGATTTTTGGTATCTCTAACAATTTTTAAGTTATTTTGAAAAAAAGCATATTTTTCAAAATTAAAAGTTTTGAAAGTTTTACTTTAAAACCAAATTTTTTTAAAAATAAGCACTTTGAATCGATGAAACTTACAGATCATATAAACACAATATAAGTAAAATAATTTGTGGAGCGGTAACGAATAATTTCATTTAAGTTGCTAATTAGGGGGTGGTCTTCCCGATTTTTTTTTGCCAAAACAAAAGGGACCAACTTTATTTTGAACGTAACTTAAATTTAATGCTAGAATCTTTTTATAAAAACAAAAATAATAATCTCTTTTTTTAAACACTTTAAAAAAGTTATAATGCGGTTTCCCCAAAATTGCTTAATTTTTTGGGTATTTCACTTCGAAATATTATATTTGAAATTTGGTGAATATGAATATATTTTTCATTAGCTATAACTCTGGTTCTACGAGGTACAGAGACCTAACGCGTACACCATGTTTTTTACGTTTTTACATGCTATATTTTTGCTAGGAACGTTTTTTTCGATAACATACTTACTTTTTGAGTTATTTGCGAAAAACCGTCTAAAAATGTTATTTTGTTGAAAAATGAACATATTCACTCGCAAATAACTCGAAAAGTGTTGACTTGGCAAAAAAGCTCTATAGAACAAAAGTTACTTAAAATTAGTCAGTTTATCCATTTCCGGACTTATTTTGGACATATATTTTTTCACCCCCAATAGGGGGTGAAAGTCACCCCCAGGGCAAAAGCACACATCGGCACAATATCACTTTTTTTCTTTGACATTTAAGCTATGCGTTTGTCAAAATTTAATGTCAATCCAAGCGGTTCTTTAAAATTTAGAGCAAAAACCGTGAAAGAATGGACTACTAGTCGCCTTCGCTTTCAGCTTCGAGCTAATATTTGCTATTAATTTCGCTAAAAGCGAGAATATTTCAAATTTTGTTCTGACTCTGAAAATTATACGAAAATACTACACCGAGAATGTACCTATTGAATTAGAGGAATGTATACCCAATCAACGAATATACATGTGTTTGTAATCGAAAATATTTTCACCAGAAATCAATGCAAGTAAAATATGTGGGTTAGTAGTACACTTTTGTTCTTTTGGATCATTTAGTTATTAAAGATATATCTGGTGTCTGGTGGTCTTATTTTTATTAACCTCATTTGCGGATTAGAGCACTGCGATCTCAAAAAATTATTAGTTCTACAAAGTTAATCTAAATGTTTTGAATTTTCCGCGGGAGCTATATGTGTTTTCTGTGGTTTACATCATGTAGTTCCGCTTCTCGCTGATGCTTGAAGTAAACTGACTACTTTTTCGATCATCATCATCATCATCAATAGCTATTCGATCCATCGTCGGATGTAAGCCTTCCTTCGGTGTATTCAATCATATCTCTTTGCTGTTGTTTACATCCATTCGTGGCCAGCCATCGATGTCATCAGTCTATCTGGTTTGAGGTCTGCCTCTACTCCTCTTGCTTGTTCTTGGTCGCCATTCAAGAATTCGTTTCGTCATTCGCTTGATGTTATTAGTCCATCTTATTTGAAGTCTGCCTCTACTTCTTTTGCTTGTTGTCTTCCGTTCCCCCTTTGTGTCCTGCCCAGTTCCATTTTAACATGGCAATCTTCTGGATCATATCTGTTACTTGTGATCATCTTCTTATCTTTTCGTTGGACTTGTAATCACTGAGCCCAATGTTCTCCCTTCCATAGCTCTTTAAGTCACTTGACGTTTGTGGAGTACGCTGTTGTTAAAAGCCCAAGTTTCAGTTCCGTATGTCAGAACTGGAAACACGTACTAATCGAACTTTCTCGATACAATCACTTATATAGTCGATCCTGACGCTCTTCCCCCAAACGGTTCGTTATTGTTATTGGCCCTGTATAGGTTGGACGGGCAGAAGGGATAATACTCTTCGATGTGGTTGCCTGATTTATTTTAGTCTTTTTCTTCTGTACCGTTTTCCATGCTGTAGGAAGCCTATGAGCATCATCTTTTTGGTTTAGACTGTTAGGATTTTTTTTATTTCTATCAATTCTCTAATTTCAGGTTTTCTTTTGATTTGTATGTTAGCTAGCATCGTCGTTTGGTTCAGGTGTATTGTATGTGCTATATTTGCGACATGTTGTGCAAAAGACACTTTCGATGATATTTTGGTGTTCTTCTCAATGACAGGGATTCCTCGGTTGGTCTGTCCGATGTACGAATTTTCACAATCCCCACATGGAATCTCGTATACTCCTTAATTTTCCAATGATATTTTGGTTTTTGCTGTTGTCGGGACATACAGTGTATCTATGTAATTTACCTAGAATATCACGATAAACCTTTTTTTTTTCGATAATGGCGCCATCTATCCATAATTCGAAAAAATGTCTCAAATAAAAGTTACTTATTTTAACGTAAGGAACCCAAATCTGCAATAAAAAAGTGGTTTCTTTTTAAGATTTTAAAGTTACCCCTAACTCCTCCAAAAAGCGGAGTAGTGTGTCGTGTTTAGTATCTCTCGATAGATTTTTGAAAAATATTGAAAGCTTATTTTTCAGTTTTTTTTCCAATGTTCATTTCGCGAAATAATCGACCGTACCAATACTTTTGGGACAACCTATATGTACCTACGCATATTGTTTTTTTTTTCGGGTTTTACGGATTTATGTTTTACGACAACAAAGTATCCAATTGAATTAAACAATTTTACAAAATCTTCTTACTTTCAAGTGCAGGTTTGACAAAAAATTCCTTTTGTTTTATAAATTGAAAATTAATGAAAAGCAAAACTCCTATATACCTACCTACCTACTAATGTTAAAATCCCACTCCACGTCTTATTTCATTCTGATGTAAAACCGACATAGGGAATCATTTTAATAACGCTCAACTTCCAAATCAAATCAATTTTAATGAAATAAGAAAAGAATGAATCTTATATTTTATTGAAACATACCTGCTCGCAACATTAAGCGGAATCTGCTTTATGTGGAATCACATTTTCTGCATAATTGGAACTAGACCGGTTTCTGAGTAGAAAGCAAACCTGGAAAATTCAGACAAAATTAAATTTTTCTTGTTGAAATTAAGTCGTGGTGTAACATTATACCTAACATATTTTTCTGGTTATTTGTTTTGCCAATTCCTTCGATTCTCTTAAATACACATTTCGGTCATATCTTGTTAGAATTTTTAATATCTTATTTAACTTTAGTTTTGGAAAATAAATCTATAGGATTATTTGATACTTAAATATTTATGTTGACTTGTTCTTTTCTTCTTCTTTTGGCATCATAACCCTGGATGGGTCTTTGCCTGTCTAACTATGTCCTTACATTCCAATGTCCCTTGTGCCCTTCTACTTCATTCTCCATTTTCTTATATTCATGGTTTTCAGGTCGTCTTCCATAGTCCAGAAAGCCACTGCGCATCTGCTAGAAAAAATATTCCGATTCGGATTTTTTGCACAATCTTACTCAAAAAGGACCCCTTTTAACAAATTTGCATGTTGCCAGGACCAAAAGTGGGTCAAACATTTTTTAAACGTTTTTTTTTGTTTTTTTCCTAAAATTATTTTTTTTTGCACGGAACAAAGTTTTTTTAGGGTTTTTGGATCATTCCAAACAGAAAAGTTTTTTAGTGACTTTTCTCTAAAGTTGATAGTTTTTGACATATAAGCGATTAAAAATTGAAAAATTGCGAAATTGGCCATTTTTAACCCTCAAAAACTATGTGAAAAACTTAAAATTTGAATGTTACAAAGGTAGGCAGATATTCTTTAAACATCGATTGATGAAATCCCGAAGAGTTTTTTGCAATGCAATATTCAAAACTTCTTTGTTTTTTAATTGCTAATCAAGCGTGCGCTACACTATTTTCCACCGACAGTATGGTGCAAATGAAAGGAATAAATTCGTTATTTCGTAAACCGGCGACTTTAAGGAAAAATCCCGAAACAGGTCGATTTTTATTTTTTAAGTTATGATATTGTGGCAGATATGGTATACCAGTGACGTCATCCATCTGGCCGTGATGACCTAATCGATGATTTTTTAAAAGAGAATATGGGTCGTGTGCTAGCTCATTTCGAAGGATATTTAATTCTCTATTCACTAATATAAACATTTATATACTTATTTATACAGGGTGTCCTTCTACTCCTTTTTTTGTCAAATAATTTAATGTATTAAACATTTTTTGGACACCCTGTATAAATAATTATGTAAATGTTTACATTACTAAATAGAGAATTGAAGAACCTTTCAAATGAGCTACCACACGACCCCTATCCTCATTTAAAAAAATCATCGATTACGTCATCACGCACAGACGAATGACGTCACTAGTATACCATATATGCCACAATATCATAACTTAATAATAAAAATCGACCTGTTTCGGGTTTTTTCCTTAAAGTCGCCGGTTTACGAAATAACGAATTTATTCCTTTCATTTGTACCATACTATATACACATGCAAAACGGTGGAAAGTAGTGTTGCACACGCGTGATTAGAAATTAAAAAACAAAGGAGTTTTGAATACTGTATTGCAAAAAACTCTTCGGGATTTCATCAATCGATGTTTAAAGAATATCTACCTCCCTTGGCAACATTCAAGTGTTTCACATAGTTTTTGAAGGTTAAAAATGACCGATTTCGCAATTTTTCAATTTTTAATCGCTTATATGTCAACAACTATCAACTTTAGAGAAAAGTCACTAAAGACCTTTTCTGTTTGGAATGTTCCAAAAAACATAAAAAAACTTTGTTCCATGCAAAAAAATAATTTTAGGAAAAAAAACGAAAAAAAAACGTTAAAATTTTTTACCTAATTTTGGTCCTGGCAACATGCAAATTTGTTAAAAGGGGTCCTTTTTGAGTTAGATTGTGCAAAAAATGCGAATCGGAATATTTTTCCTAGCGGATGCGCAGTGGCTTTCTGGACTACCAAGATATCCAGCCATGTCGTTCTGGGCCTAGCTTTTTTCGCCTTATTATCGGCTTTCATTGTAATATTATCTTTGCTGTTTTTAAATCTTCTTATCTCACTGTTTTGTAACCCTTCCAAAAAAGAATAACGTCAAGAGTTGCTCTGACTATCGTACAGTAAGTGTGATGAGTAACGCACTGAAAATCCTGCTAAAAGTGATTCATAATAGACTATGCAGAAAACTAGATATAGACATCAGCGATTCACAATTTGGATTCCGTAAAGGCCTACGAACAAGGGATACACTATTCGCACTCAACGTCTTGTCGCGTCGCAAAGATATGTAGATATGAATCAAGAACTGTGATTATAATCAGGCTTTTGATAGTGTTAGACATGACCAATTAAATGAAGCATCCGAAAAAAGAAGACATCAGAGATATAAAAATAATTTCAAACTTATACTATGACCAAAAAGCAGTAATGAGAAATAGAAGACAAAACATCAGAAGAAATAGAAATACAAAGAGGTGAATACTTTCATATTATTTAATATATACTCGGAAGACATATTAAGTAAGGCAATGGCATGATTATAAATAACCTGAGACCTGAGATACGCTTATGATACAGTTGTTTTAGCTTAATCACATTAAGACCTACAAATACTAATTATTATTAATAAAATGACCGCGGTGACTGAAGAAGAATGTGGACTGTCGCTCAACACAAGCAAGACGAAATATATATGATAATAACAAAGACAACTCTGGATATTGGTGACATATATTATGTACAGAATCAGCCTATTGAAAGAGAAGAGAATTCAAATTCCTAGTTACAACCATTAATGAAAACCAATGACAACTCTCAAGAAATACGAATCAGCATCGAACAGGCCAGAAGCACATTTACAAGAATGTAGAGGATTCTCTGCTGTAGGGACTTAAACCTTGAGTTAAAAATATGACTGCTGGGGTTCTATATGCTATCCGTATTATACTATGGGATGGAAACGTAGACACTAAAGAAAATTGACGTGAATAGTTGATGAATTCGAGATGTGGAGATCTCATGGGTAGATAGAATAACAAATGTAGAGGTAATGAGACGTATGCATAAGGAAAAAAGACTTCTAACAATTAAGAAAAGAAAACTGGGATACATGGAACATATAATGAGAGATGATAAATATCTAATACTCCAGGACATTATGCAAGGAACACTCCAGGGAAAAAGATCCAGAGGAAGGAGACGTAACTAATGGCTGAAAAACCTTAGGGAATGGTTTGGATGTAATAACAACGAATTATGTAGAGCTGCTCTCAAAAGTAAAAGTCGCTCTGATAATTGCCAACTTTTGACTCGGAGAGGGCACCCAGAGAAGATTTTATTATTATTGTACCAAATATATCGATGGTTTAACCTTTGAGCATCAGGTGCAACAATGTTAATATTTGGTATTTTGAGTTCCCTATTAATGTATCCTGTTAGTTTACACATCTCCCTCTATCTTCAATGGCGCTACAGCCCAAATCGATAGGCCTCCTCCAAACTCTGCCTTCAACGTCTAGCTAATTTTGCAACTTTTAAGTGAAACCTTCTCTAGTTTCTTTTTCTTCTTTTTGTATAGACATACCTCTGTCTGTTTTTCAGTGTGACTCCAGTAAGTTGTCGTTCCATCGTTTCTATAGTTTCAAAAAATAAATTAAATTTCGCGTCTGTTACTCCTATTGTCTAGGGCAGGGATCACCAATTATATTCATTGTGGGTACGTTTGGAAAACATATGACACTTCCAGGGTCCGGAGTTAATGTTATCTGTTTCTGGTTGTTTGTTTTTTCTGCAACTACAGTGTTTAACAATTTTATGGAACATGAAAAATAATGCATGTCATTTTGAATTTAGTAATAGCTTACGTTAAGAGTGGAGTGCGTTATGGTTTAAACATTTTGAAATTTTCGTTTTTTTATTATTTTAAATGAAAGTTATTATACATAACTTTAACAATATTTACCGACAATTTCATATCGTTTGGCGCAAAATTACCGGAAATATCCCTTCGCTTGTCAAGGTGTCATGAGATCGTGGTGTCAAGAGATCAACGACATATCCTGGTGCAGATATCGGTTCAGACCATAACCCTCTAATAGCTGACATCCAAGTGAAGCTCAAAAAAGTCGAAGAAAGCCCCAAAACACCAAAATTACATATATCAGCATCCAACAAAACGCTAATAGAAAATGACCTGAATAATCAGCTAAATAATTCAACAAATTAATGAAAACAATACAGAAATATGGAACACGTTTAAAGATCTTACCTGGAAAGTAATGGAAAAATATACAACAACGATGCAGAGGCACAAAAACAACAATGGATGACTGATGAAATCCTGGAGTTGATGGAGCAGAGAAGAAAACTGAAAGATAACAAAACAGAATACAAAGAAGAAGAGAAACTAATTAAACAAAAAATAAAGGTAGCTAAAGAAAAATGGATGGAGGATAAATGCAAGGAATTAGAAAAGTTGAATGAAAAACATGATACGTTTAATATGTTTAAAAAAGTTAGAGAAGTAGCTGGTTTTTATTATAAGAAAACTCCACATACTATAACCGATTCGTCGGGAAAAATGATAATAGACGAACTCGAAATTCGAACTACCTGGTATAATTATATAAATGAACTGTATAATGATGATAGACCCGAAGAACTGGACACTTTAGATGAAGGTGAAGGACCAGAAATACTAAAATCAGAAATACAACATACTATAAAATTGGCAAAAAACAAGAAAGCCGTTGGTCCCGACAACATACCTACAGAAATGTTAAAGCTCATAAATGAGGAAAACATTGGAATACTAGTCAAACTTTTCAATGATGTTTATTCGACTGGTGATATCCCTGAAGATTGGTTAAAATCCGAATTCATAACCCTACCAAAAAAACAACGTCCGAAAAACTGTAGCGACTATAGAATGATAAGCCTTATGAGCCACACCTTGAAAATATTTCTACGTATCATCCACAGTAGAATCAGAGATAAATGTGAAGAAGACCAGGATGAAACACAATTTGGCTTCAAAAATGGACTGGGCACTCTTTGCACTAAATGTGTTATTGCAGAAATGCCGAGATCAAAGGAAAGACGTCTTTGCTGTATTTATTGACTATGAGAAGGCCTTTGATCGAGTACATCACAAATTAATTAAAATATTAAAGGATAAAGGAGTTGATAGTCAAGATGTGCGAATCATAGAAAAATTATACTGGCGTCAAACAGCGACAGCTTGCATAAATGGAAAATCAACAGAAATATGCAAAATACAAAGAGGTGTCAGACAGGGTTGTATACTGTCCCCACTGTTGTTCAATTTGTATTCAGATAGAATATTTAAGGAAGCGCTGCATAATTTGAAATGGGGTGTGAAGGTTAATGGAATTCTGATAAATACAATCAGATATGCAGACGATACAGTTATTTTAAGTGATGATATGAATGGATTACAACACCTTTTAAATGCCATTGACACAGCGGGAAGAGACTTTGGCCTAAATATAAACTGTTCAAAAACAAAATACATGGTATTTAGCCGTTTGGCCCATCAAGATTCACGTTTATATGTTGATGGTCATATAATTCAAAGAGTACCCAGTTTTAAATATCTTGGTTGCCATATTACTGAACAACTAGATCCAGATAAAGAGATAAAATGTAGAATCGAGATAGCCCGCACGACATTTTTAAAAATGAGGTCATTCTTCTGTAATGATACCTTGCAACTTCAACTTCGAAAGCGCATGATTAAATGCTACATTTGGTCAGTCCTCTTGTATGGTGTCGAAGCATGGACATTAAAAATATCCACCATTAACCGTTTGGAGGCCTTTGAAATGTGGCTGCACAGACGTATTCTTTAAATACCATGGACGGCTATGCTGACAAATGTGGCAGTCCATAAGAGAGCAAATGCTACCCAAGAGCTGCTTGATAACATCAAATATAGAAAGATGGCCTATTTTGGACACGTAGTAAAGGGAGACCGGTATAATATTCTTCAACTTATTATGATGGGTAAAATCAAAGGACGCAGAGGAATTGGTAGAAAGCAGGCCTCTTGGTTGAAGAATATCAGGGAGTGGACAGGAATAAAGAAAGCAGAACATCTATTTAGAATAGCTCGAGACAGAGACAGTTTCGCCATGTTAATCGCCAACGTCAAGGGGACTTGATAGGGCACGTTAAGAAGAAGATCTCTTCGCGCCAGCGCGCATAAGCGTAGTGATAAACGTTCAAGAGCTCTTCCCCCTTTTTTTATAAATTACTCCGCGATTCAAAAACATATTCCGGTGTGTACCTCTTTACGATTTGACAGACAAAAAAGAGAAAATTAAAGTTGTCAAAATTTTAAACGTGTTTTTCTTAAAACTGCTTTTTTCAAAGGCGGTAGACCTCGTAACTCCAAAACTACTTGACCGATCCGCCTGAAATTTTGCATTTATTTTCTGTAGACTTTTGTAAGGTAACACTGTCAAGATATTTTCTGTTTTACGCTTAGATTTTGTTTAAAAATAATAAACATATTGCTTTTCACCAATTTTTTTTTTGAAAAATTTCATTATTCAGAGTTTTTAGTGATACCAAAAACTCAAAAATGGTTAAAACTAGAAAAACTCTACAGCGTTACCTCAAGAAAAACATAAGCTAATAAAATCATTTTGAATCTATTGTTTCACATGATCCAACGACGAGTTCTGACCATCTAAAAATCCATTTTTTAGGTGTAAAAATTTGCTACTGTTGGCTTATTTTTCAATATTTTGCCTTAAATTTTTTTGTGCCCCACCTTCTCCCTCACCTCACACCTTGAATAGTGTTTATTTACTACACAAATTTCTGTACATTTTACGGTGAATACAAGAACTACGTTTTTTGGCCACTGTAGAGTTGAATACTTTTCTGGTACAGCAAAATTATTTTAAATTCAGCAACATTGTAAATTACTCGGAATATTTGAAAGTTATGAATTTATAAACCCAGTTTTTAAAACTGAGAAATTTAAAATAAATAATCATAATACAAAATTGTAATTAACATCTTTTTTTAGTTCCAATCCATGATATTTTTATAAATCTCAAAATATTTTATTAAATGCACAGCTTAAAAGTGATGTAGAGGGGAAATGAATATAAAAAGAAACGTATATGACAATTTTACATTAAAGTTTACTTAAATTCAAAATTAATGATTATAATAAGTAGTATAAGGGAAAAACTCTTTACAAAATTTAATTATCAGTGAGAAAAATCACATGTTATATTTTGTACAACCTGTCTAAAGTTTGGAGTGAGGTTAGTAACTGATTCTCATTAGGGAGTTGAGATGTTCATCTGCTAGCTGAGATCTGGACCGATTTTTAATAGAGTTCATTCTTGAAAAAGCGGTCTCGCACACATAAGTTGAGTCAAACATAGTAGGTATAGAATTTCATTGCCAAAGATTTTCCAAATTGCTAAACACTATATTCTAAATTTAATGGCGGTCCGCACGAAACTAGCCTACGCTCAAGATGCGGACTGCGGTCCGCTATTTGGTGACCCCTGCTCTAGGGTATATTAAAGGTATAGTTGTTTATACAAAGTAAGTTTACTTCTTCTTTTGCAATATGCTTATACGTTTATCACTCAGTATGTAATTTCCAAGTACGATATTTCTTTGTTTTTTCTAAAAACCTGTATAGGTATTTGAGTTTCTCAATCAAATCCAAATCACACTCTAGTTTAGAGTATACGCCATTTAATCCTGGCCTAGTAGTAAATTGCATACGTATATTTTATTTATATAACGGAGATGTAGAAGACGAAAGAAGAACAGGGACCGTTTTATCATATAATTGAATTTTTAAAACCACCTTGAATTAAAATTCGAGCAGGTGCGTGATCGATATTATACCCTAAGTGGTCTTACTTTATAAGAGTATTTTACTTTTAAAAGGTAAACTAGTAAAATGAAGTTTCTTAATTAATACATAAAATATATTTACATATATACAGCGTGTCTACATAAGTTGGCCACATATGGGAAACTTTTTTATTATTAACTTTACGGGAGAAAAATGATACTCTGCATGGGCATGGTCTAAAAAAAGACGCAATCATCAGATATCAAATTTTATCAATTTTATACGAGGTACCTATAAAAAAATTTATTAATTTCGCTAAAAAGTCATCACCATCATTCATCCTATACTGATCCACTGCTGAACGTAGCCCACCAGTAGTTCATCCCACAAATCCCTGTCCTGAGCCGCTTGCATCCAATTTTTGGATATTCGCTTCAGGTCATCTGTCCATCTTATAGGTGGTGATCCTCTGCTTCGAAAGCCGTTAGATTCTCCACTTGAGAATACGTTTTGGCCATCTGCCGTCGTTCGTTCGCGCAACGTGCCCTGCCCAGTTCCATTTTTAAGGTCGATATTCTTTTGATTTCTGTGATTCTGTGTTTTTCGAATTTTGTTTGCGGACGTCTTAGGGCCGGTTTTTCAGTGCTGGGTTAACCCACTTATTTTTCGGTCACCGAAATATTTATGGTTAATCAGTTTTTCAGTACAAGGTTAGAGTTTAGACCGGTTTAAGTTAACCAAGATTTTAACCGATACCAATTAGATGGTTTAACTTCGAATTTTTTGGTTACGCTTGCGCATATGTGCAGTGAATGCATCAGAGTCGAATTTGTTTATTTTGCGAATTGCCTGACAGAAGAGGTTAGTTAGGTTATGTTATTTTGTTTTTATCGGGGGAGATATTTTATTTTGTTTTACCCCGTTATTACAAGGAAACTATTATTCCAAGTAATATTTTAAAAAAATAATTATACATTTGTCTATACAGCAAAATAATTATTTACCAAACAGTTAAACTTCTTATTTCCTGGTCAAATCTGTTCCAATAGCGATACCACCGTGGTCTTTGACAAACGAAATCGGCAAAAAAGGCTAAATCTTCCCAGTAATAATTGTAAATAGTGTTTATGTATAAAACCGAGATTATTATATGAATCAAATGAAGATTTAAATAATTTTTTTAATTTGGTTATGAAATTGTTTTATTTATTTTTCTGTCAAATTGATCGTAATTTCTCGAACTGCACATGCGCAAGTACAATTAGTGCAGCCAACAGAGGAAAAAAAGTGGTTAGCTAACCGATATTTTTTTAACTTGGTTTAAGCACTGAAAAACGCTGGGAGGGTTAAAATATTGGTTAAAATTGAAAGTTGGTTAGCTAACCAAAATTTTAACCAGTCACTGAAAAATTTTAGCCCAGAACAGAGAGAAATTTGCCATATTGATCGCCAACCTAAATAGAGAAGGCACTTAGGAGGAGGAGACTGAAAAACTGGGTCTTAGTGAGCGTAAGCGTTTCCGCCCCATAGTTTAAAAAAGGCCGCACACATTGATCAAAGACGTTTCCCTTTAAGCAGATGGGAAGAGCTGATTTCAAAAGGTCTCTTAGCTGCCCAAGTCAACCCTATTCTACGTATTGGTCCATTGGTCTGGTTGTCTCTACATAAGCGAATTTCGTGCCCAGATACTTGTGTACTGATGTTTGTTCTATACTTGTTCCAGCTATGTTCATGTTCTTACTCAGAACGAGGTTTGTGATGACTTGTGTTTTTGAGTGGTTGATCTTTAAATCCACTTGTTTACCCACCCACGCTAAACAGTAAAAACCTTTATTTTTCAAAATATTGAAAATTCTTATTGTTATGAAATAATGCAAGCGATATATTATTCAACGCGTCTTAGCAAGACGGTGTCATGGTTGACTTCCGGTGTCATGTTGACTGTTCGTCTGTCTGTCTTCGAATATCCTCCTACCTTATTAAAACAGATACAATGGCAATGATTCAAATATCAACATCCGGTCACGTTGGGTAAAAACCTACGACCCATTAAGTCCAATGACAATGCAGGAAAAAATAAGACGAAGCAGGAGTATAGGAAGAAGGAGAGTGTCATGGTTGAAGAAATTAAGGGACTGGTTTACATACAGTTCTATAGAACTCTTCACAGCAGTGGTAGATATATTAAAGATAGTAATGATGATAGCCAACTTCCGATTGGAAGACGATTCTTAAAGAAGAAGATGTAAATTAAAAAAAATCGATTCTGATTGATTAAAAGAAACACTACTTGGTTCTTCTATTTTTGTGTATAATAGCATTTAATGGAAGCGTTTTCTTCATGACGTTCTTCTTGAACCTGGCCCACTTATTTGGGCCCTCTACGTTGCCTTTGATTATTAAATGGAGTATACTATAATATCTCTCTGGGTGCCCAATAACATGGCTAAGATATTCAAATTTACGATTTTTAAGTAGGTATTTTTAAGTAAGTCAAGTACATGTAAGTATATTGAAAAAATGTTACCACCTAAATAATAAATTATTATCATATTTTCATTAGAAATCCCCATAACTTTAAATTTTCAAGTTTGTATCCAAACAACAATTAAGAGAAAAATTTATTTGGCCCTACTAAAGTAAATTTACTTTTATATTCGTTAAAGTTTAATAAAAAAAAAATACAACGAACCACTACGAAGCCGATGAATAACAAAGAAAATACAATTATGATCTAACTATGCTTTATTTACTTTCGAGAACAATATGCTGGTTATTCTAGTATCTCTTAGCGTTTTCATAAAATTTAATAAGCATTTTTTATTTTTCAGAAACACCAAGTGGAAAACATAAAAAAACTTCATGTTTAGACGAATATTAAAATCACGTTTCAATTTTTATTTTATATTTTGTTTAAAATTTGCATTTTGAACTTGACTGTTTTCAGTTTTCAGTTAAATATCTAATATCGATATTATTTTAATATGTATTGTTATGCTCTACTTTATCTCTTTTACTAGATTGATTAGAAAATTCTTAATTTAATTTTTTTTTATTTAATGGCATAGACATTAATTTAATTAATTACTAAATTATTTTAATTTCTGCCTATGTAAAAACAAAACCAAATTCAAATTAAATTTTCTAATAAACTTTATCCTCAGGGCTAATTTTGTATTCGATGCAATACCTTTGATTTGTGGCTTCTAGTATCGCTAGTTGATTACTCCTTCCAGGATAAAACAGGGAAATTAAACACATTTAATATCATATAAATGTAATCTATTAATTATTTATCCAATATTAGTCCGTTCGTTAACGGTAAAATATTGCAAAATCTCTAAATTTTAAAGAACCGCTTGGATTGACATGAAATTTGGCATACATATAGCTAACAAGTCAAAGAAAAAAAGTGAAATTGTGCCGATATGTGCTTTTGCCCTGGGGGTGGTTTTCACCCCCTCTTGTGGGTGAAATAATATTCGTCCAAAGAAAGTCAGGAAATGGATAAACTGGCTAATTTTAAGTAACTTTTGTTCTATAGAGTTTTTTCACCAAGTCAATACTTTTCGAGTTATTTGGCAGTGAATATGTTCATTTTTTCAACAAAATAACCACGCTTTTAGACGGTTTTTCGCAAATAACTCAAATAGTAAGTATTTTGTCGAAAAAACATTCTTAGCAAAAATATAGCCTGTAAAATTAAAAAAAAATGGTGTATATGTCACGTCTCTACACCTAGTAGAAGCAGAGTTATAGCTAATAAAAAATAGGTTCATACTCGTCAAATTCCAAATGGAATACTTTAACGTGAAATAACCAAAAATGAAGCACATTTCGGGGAAAACTCATTACAACTTATTTAAAGTGTTTAAAAAAAGCTTTATTTTTGTTTTATATAAAAAAATTCTAGCATCAAAATTAAACAAGTTACGCTCAAAATAAAGTTAGTACCTTTTGGTTTTGGTAAAAAAATCGAGAAAATCACCCCCTAATTAGTATCTTAAATAAACTTAATCGTTACGACTTTACAAGTTTCTTGACTCGTGTATATATTGTTTATATGATCTGTAAGTTTCATCGGTTCAAATTCCTTATTATTGAAAGGGCTGTAGTTAAAAGGGGTTAAACGAGTCACTGATCACGAATGTATGCAAATTTAGAAACACCAAATCTTAATCAATTTTTGTCTAACAGAAAAACAAAAAAATACATGATATTCAGAAAAGCAAATCTGACTTTTTTTGTTTTTCGAGATTTTTGGTATCTCTAACAATTTTTAAGTTATTTTGAAAAAAAGCATATTTTTCAAAATTTAAATTTTTAAAAATTTTACTTTGAAACCAAATTTTTTCAAAAATAAGCACTTTGAATCGATGAAACTTACAGGTCATATAAACACAACATAAGTAAAATAATCTGTGGAGCGGTAACGATTAATATCATTTAAGTTGCTAATTAGAGGGTGGTCTTCCCGATTTTTTTTTGAAATAACAAAAGGGACCAACTTTATTTTGAGCGTAACTTGCTTAACTTTAATGGTAGAAACTTTTTGTAAAAACAAAAATAAAGCTTTTTTTAAACACTATAAAAAAGTTATAATGGGTTTTCCCCAAAAAGTGCTTAATTTTTTGGATATTTCACGTCAAAATATTTTATTTGAAACTTGGTGAATATGAATCTATTTTTCATTGGCTATAACTTCGGTTCTACGAGATCCAGAGATCTAACGCGTACACCATTTTTTTTTTACTTTTTATAAGCTATATTTTTCCTAATAACGTTTTTTTCGACAAAATACTTACTTTTTGAGTTATTTGCGAAAAAGCGTCTAAAAATGTGGTTATTTTGTTGAAAAATGAACATATTCACTCGCAAATAACTCGAAAAGTGTTGACTTGGCGAAAAAGCTCTATAGAACAAAAGTTACTTAAAATTAGTCAGTTTACCCATTTCTGGACTTATTTTGGACATATATTTTTTCACCCCCAATAGGGGGTGAAAGTCACCCCCAGGGCAAAAGCACACATCGGCACAATATCACTTTTTTCTTTGAGACGTAAGCTATACGTATGGCAAATTTCATGTCAATCCAAGTGGTTCTTTAAAATTTAGAGCAAAAACCGTGAAAGAATGGACTATATGCTGTATAAATAAGATTTAAAAAAAATACTAAAATCTAAATTTATATAATAAATAAATATGTACTCAATAAAAATTTCTTTCTTAATAAATCAACCTTTAATTTTGATGTCTCCTTGTTTTAACAAAAAAAAATTATTGAAATAAATTATTGTTTATTCATACTAAATTTTATAAAATTTACTTTTCTCCTTTTGACTTGATTACTTAAAGTTGGAATGACTAACTGAGTTATAGGTAGAACTGTTCAATACAAAAAAATGTGCGTAATATATGGTGTGGATATAAACAAGCTCTCTCCGTTTCGACAAATGATTTGACTAACCTTTTTGTTTCTTCAATCCTTCTTTTCCCAAATTGCGTTGTCCTTGATTCTCCCACACGTACTCTTTTGATGTTGCGAAAAGTTCCCTCTCGTCAAAACTGCTTCAAAAACAAACAAAACCAGGACTCGCTCGAATTCTCCACTCAGTTTTTTCCTTGCTCGATATCTTGTGCAAATAGATACCAATCAGCTACTCGTTCTGGACAGAACAAAGGAATCTTCCTCGGACACAGGAAAATTTTACTTGTAAACCGGTCAACAATTTCGTTTTAACTTGATTCTGCTCGCAAAGGCCGATTTCACCACTTTACACTGCCTTCTCACTTTTCAAAAACTGGACTGCTCTCTCCCGATATCCATCACACAGTGTATATCTTTTCTCTCTGAAATTCCGACTCCCCATTCTCATCCCTCATCCCTTCCATCGATCTTTCTCTACCAATCAAAAAAAACCTCTCTACCCAAAACATTCATACTTTCCTTTCCTAATAAAACCAACTTAATTTGTATCCAACTTTCCATTTTGATAAAATTCTAAGAGACATCAAACTACTATCGTTTTTTCAAAAAACTAAACAAAAGCCCTTACATTCTAAACTCAATAAAATTTGTTTATTGTTTAAACCTTCTACGAATTATTTACAAAAACCCTATTGATGTTCACAAAACGAAATAACATGCACTTTCCAATATTTTCGAACGATTTTCTGTAAATCCTTTCAAAAAACCCATTAACGAAAACCACATAAACGATTTAACCTTCCCCGAAAAAGCACTGTTTATTAACTAAATTATACTCTATACAATTTTTGGTCGTGAAGAAAATCTTACGATCTCGTGGTCCATGATATAAATTTATTTTCTGAATTTTTCCAAAAACCATTCTACAACAGTATGTTCTAGTGGACATAAATCTATCAGTTGCACCAAATACTTTATATTTTAAAATGAAACCATATTTAAATAAAAGATAACAAATATAAAATATGCATTAAAAATTATTTAAAAAATGCATAAAAAAATAATAAAGATTAAATTTAATATAGCAGTAATAAGTATAATTGAAAAAATAGCTTTCCTGGTTGGTAAATCTGTCATGGAATAGCATATACATTGAGGACGTTTAGGATGGAATAAATTCATGGTTTCACAAATGAGCGATTTTGGAAATAAATCCCGAAATAGGTCGATTTTAAAATCTTTTTATATACTTGGCTTGGTTGGTGTCACTGACTCCGCAAATTTTGATATCCATTTTAAAAATAGTTTTAGGCTGCCTAGACACCTGAACTGTTCAGGATAGCTTAGAACTAGCTAACAATGCAATATTTAACTGCTATTATACAGGGCGATTAATTATTAGTGGGGTGAAGCTCCGTAGATCCGTTATAGTAATGTATAGCGATAAAACTTAATAACAAAAATTGTAGCGAACTTTGAGCTTTATATTACAAAATTAGTTAGAATGTTACGGGGTGTTCGATAACATAGTGGCAGACCAAACTTATTTTTTTTTAAATAGAACACCCTGTATTTTATTTTATATTCGAAATCTTCGTAACTTTTCGATTACAAAAATATAAAGTTTTGGTATATTATACGGGGTATTTACAGAGTTATAACCAATTTTATATGAAAATCGTAACAAGTTTAACTACCTGTATAAATAAAAGCAAGCAAAAGGTCAATGGTTTATTGACGTCATATTTTTTTAATTATTGTCAAAATTTTCGTAAATGTTTGTTTTGCTAATTTTCTTTATATTGAATACAGGGTGAGTCAAAACGCAAGTACATTATTTTCTCAGTAATTTTAAATAGAACACCCTGTATTTTACATCATTATCGAAAAGTACCATTACCATACTATAATTTTTGTATAACATTACCTATGTGTAAATTTATTAGTTTTCGAGATATTTTCATTTTTCAGAGCAAAATTATTAATAATTACGGGTCTAAATCTATCCAAATTTTAAGTAAGCCATTACTGAATAATTGTCTAAAACTTACAAATTACGATTACTGATTATCAATCTGTAATCAGAGTTGGAACAATTTTTGTTATTAACTTTTATTACTATCTATTACTTATAACGGATCTACAAAGCTTTACTGGCCAATCACACTGTATGGATAAATCGATATTTTTTTTTATTTCAAACTATTTTAAAAATGTGACTAATGCAATGATATTTTAAATTACGTTAATAAATCGATATCTACAAATTGATGGTGCCTCAGTGGCATTAGACTGCAGATCGAGAGGTCCCCAGTTGAAACCCGGCTGTTGCGTATCCTTTTTAAATTGTTTTAATACATAATTAAAACTTTATATACTTAAAATTAATACACCATTTTAAACAACAGTGGTATTTTAAAAAATACTATTTTATACTAGTGTAATTTTTGGAATCATAATTATAAATAACAGTTAATACACATACCAAAAATTCATATTTAATAAGTTAATTATTCTTTCCAAATATGTTGTGTCCTACATATGTACTGTTATATTTCTATTTGATATGAAAATTAAATTTTGATAATTATAAACAGAATTCAATTTAATATAAAATATTTTCAATTTTCTCAACCACGGGCATATAAATTTAGAACAACCTGTATACAACAAATTGTTATATGTAATTTTAAGAAGTGATTAGAAGAGGCTTACGAAACTTGGGACAATGCGCCGAGAATAAACAAAGTGAATGGCGCGTACCATTATCGTTGTTCGCGGAAGGTTCGATCATTAGCCTATGCTAAATAAGACTCATTTGAAATAGATAATAGTTCATTATCGTTGTTCGCGGAAGGTTCGATCATTAGCCTATGCTAAATAAGACTCAGTTGAAGTAGATAATAGGTCATTAAATTTTGTAAATAGTAGAAAGTAAGTTTAGAATGGGAATTAACTATTTTTTTTTGAAATCCATTAAGCATATTTAGAAAGATTAAAAATTGGTTTTGAGATACTGCGAATGAGAGTTGGTGGTGGAAGGTTGATTTGTGAATCTGGAAGGGATATTTAGAAAGTAGGGGAATGAATGACAAATAGAGATCAGAATGTTTTGAGCTGTCGAGAAGTGAAGTCCAGTAGTAGACGGTAGTGTACGGAGAATGAGAAAGCCGGTGTAGTTCCGTGAGTGTGGAGATCTATCGTGGAACGAGAGGTAGGCCAGGTTGAGAGTAAAGAACCTCCTTGAGCCAAGAGTGTCCCGGTAGCTGATTGCAGTTTCGAAAAAGGTAGAACACAGCATCACAACAGAAGCAGGAACGAGACCTATACGAGCTAATCTTCAAAGGAGAACATTACTGAAAGCCAGGACGAGGTTTTGATCGCAGCCAAGGATAGCAGGAAACGGGTCTTGTGTGAAGACATTCTCAGTTCACCAGAAAAAGGTCAGTCTCATTTGTTTGGACATGAATGTATGGGTTTTTCGTATTAAATACCACATTATAAATTGAAGAACATAATCAATAATATCAGAAAAGCTTCATCAAACTTAAATAGAATTGTTGCTAATAAATCCTAATAGTTAAATGTTAATAAAAACTTTCAATTGGAAACCAAAAGGAAATAAGATTCCCATTTGTAAATGTTATGTTTAAGAATAATAAGATCTAGCACATATTAAGCAGTGATTGCCATTTAAATAAAATAAACAATATCTTGATTATAATTGTAACCCATATGTGTGTATTATTTTACTCTTTTCTTTCCTATCACGATTAGGAACCATTGAGAAATACTGAGAAGCCACGTAAATAAGTAATTAATTTATAATTCGCCCTGAGATTGAAAACATATTGATATGTGATCTGGTTAATTAATTAAATTATTATTAATGCATTGATTAAATTAAATGACAAATAAGAATATTATCTCATATCAATAATCAAGATCACATCAGTACATGTACAATAACAAAACGGTTACATTATCAAAAGTACTTTTTCTACTCTGTCATATTATGTATAAATTTTAAGTTTGTGAAAACTGTCATTATAGATAGCAGTGCATGAAGGATTTAAAGTGTGCGTGACGTAACAATGTATTTTAAATGGGATTTATTTTTTCGCACTGTTTTTAACTTTCGCGTTGTCATGGTGAAAATCCTTAACTTTCGCGATGCCATGGTGATGACAATATGAGCAATGAATTACAACAAAAGTTTTGACAGTTTTGTGGTTTGAAAGTAGTTAGAATTTTTAAATGTCAAAGTTAAATGAATTCCAGTGACGAAGAGTTACAGCTTTTTTATTTATTTATCGTAGATAAAATATTGTATGAAATTGTGCGTGAAGTACTTTTTGCGAACTTACGCGATTTATAGCACTCGCTCCGTTGTCGCTCGTACTCTAAAATTCGCGTGCGTTCGCAAAAAGTATACTTCACGAACTGTTTCATAAATAACTATTATCTACTCTGTCATATTATGTATAAGTTTTTAGTTTGTGGAAACTGTCATTATAGATAGCAGTGTGTGAAGAGTTTAAAGTGTGCGTGAAGTAACAATGTATTTTAAATGGGATTAACTTTTTTGCACACTTTGAATGGGTTTTTTGGCACACTTTCATATAATCAAATATCCTTAATTTTCGCGTTGTCGTGGGGATGACAAAATGAGCAATGACTTACAACAAAATTTTTGGCAGTTTTTTGGTTTGAAAGTAGTTTGTAGTAAATGTCAAAGTTCTAAGAATTGTAGAATAGAAATGAATTCCAGTGACGAAGAGTTACAGTTTTTATATTTGTTTATCGTAGATAAAATATTGTATGGAACTGTGCGTGAAGGACTTTTTGCGAACTTACGCGATTTATAGCACTAGCTCCGTTGTCGCTCGTGCTCTAAAAATTGCGTGCGTTCGCAAAAAGCATACTTCACGAACTGTTTCATAAATAACTATTTTTATTAGAGTGTAATTTTTGGAATTTTAAGCATTTTATCGTTAAATCGTTTATCGTTAAATTATTTTATATTCTTTCCTATAAATAATAAAAAGGTTTTATTATAAAAAAGTTCTTTTTTATAAAAGTGTAATTATTATTTTTAAATTACGATTTTTTGGCATATATCGTCCTAGTGGCGTAATCCATCTGGGCGTGAAGACCTAAACGGTGATTTTTTTAATGAGAGTAGAGGTCGTGTGCTGGCTCATTTGAAAGCTCAATTATATATTCAGTAATATAAACTTTAACATAATTATTTATACAGAGTGTCCAAAAAATATTTTTTTTGAATCAAATTTAATGAGACAAAAAGAAGGATGTAAGTAACTTATTTAATTCAAAATACATTCTACTACTGTCAGAAGAGAGAAAAAAGTGTTTATTTGAGAAATAATCATCCCTTTTCGCTTAAATTAAATGTTCAAACTGCCAAGAGTCAATCAAGTGGGTGACATTTTTAACATTGAATTTAAACGACAATATTTATTTATCAAATAAATATTTTTTCTGTCTTCTGACATCAGTAAAATGTATATTGAATTAAAGAAATTACATTCCTCTTTTTATCTCAATAACTTAATCAACAAAATTTGTTTTGAACTCTGTATAAAAAATTATTTTAGTGTTTTTATTATTGAATAGAGAATTGAATAACCTTTCTAATGAGCTATCGCTCAATCCCTATTATCATTTTAAAAATCATCGATTACGTCATCTAGACGAGATAGATGACGTCACTAGTGTGATATATATGCCAAAAAATCGTAATTTAAAAATCGACCTGTTTCGGAATTTATTTTCAAAATCACCCATTCATAAAAAAAATTATTTCTTCCAACCTTTACGCACTCACTGTATATAAATTGAATGTAGTTTTATTGATAAAACTACATTCTGAATAGAATTTTAAAAAGTAACCAAAATTTCTGGGTCAAGCTATAAGTAAAAATAATCATTTTCGGGAAAAGGTAGCACACATTATCATCGGGTCAGATACTTCGTCAATAAAAAAGTGAACCCGGGAAATCCATTCATCGTGTTTGTACTAAATTAACATAGATGTTGCTAAAATAACAAGGTGAATCCAGGCGCAAGGAAAAAAAATACGGTCTCTGCCATACTCCGAATTCTCAGTATAATAATAAAATTCCAGCCGGAATTATTCATCATACCTGTCTTGGAAAGTGTACCGTGAGTTGAAGGCAGATACAAAATCGAGAAACGTAAGAAAACAGAATTCTGAAGACGAATGTTGATATTAAACTTTTTCTTTGGGCATACTTTTATATTTATTTATGTCCACTGGGCCCATATAAATGAAATATTATAATCTAAAAAACTAAATTTAAACTTAAATAAAGAAGATTGCTTTTAAAGTGTAATAGTAAATATTTAATATAATTTAATATTTTCATTAGGAGTTTATTTCGTACACATATTTGTATAAATTTTCAACAAATAAATAAATTTTTAATAAAAATTGTGATTAATTCTCAATAAAAATAATAAATTATAATAAAATGCTACAAGTAAATATGTTCTATATATGATCCATATTTTCTGTGCAGAAAATTGAATAGAGAATTGAACTTTCTTTCAAATGAGCTAGTATACGACCCCTATTTTCGTTAAAAATTCATCGATTACGTCATCACGCCCAGAAGGAGGATGTCACTAGTATGACATATATGTCAAAAAATCATAATTTAAAAAGAAGAATCGAGCTGTTTTTGGATTTATTTCCAAAATCTATCAATCACGAAATAATGAATGTCATTTGGCTATGCCATATCGTATAATAGACGGAGAGCTAGAGACGAAAAATCATCGTCATAAGTAATATGAAGTTTTTCCTGTGAAATGTGTCCATTGTATAATGACAATTATGTCCCATTTCAGGCTGACACCTCAGTGGATACAGGAACTAGCAATAAGGGATGAAAGGGGAAAACTAGTGCAGTTATTAAAGGTTTTCACCTCCTATTTTGTTAAACCTCCATCGATTTACATGAAAATTGGTGACTCGTTAGAGCATACCTCAAGAAATAAAACTGATTTGGTGCCAACTTGCACTTGTACCTTGGTGGTGAATACCACCTCTTCCTATGGATGAAAACAATTTTATTAAAAATAACCCCACAAATCGATAGAGGGACAAATTTTAAGTAAAATTTGTTATATCATGTTATTAAAATAAATCAATACTTTTTGTGTTATTAAAGATCAAAGATTTGTCTATTTAAGAGCATATGCGTGAAGCTACGGATGATAAAAAGAACATATTAATTAATTGTATGTTACTAAAATATTATTTTTATATTATTTCGATATTTAATTGAATTTTTTCTATCAATATAAACTGAATATGTCCAGAAAATGGGGGTGTCCAATAGTGGGTACATTTGATATATTCGAATACACTTTTGCTAAATTTGTAATATCGTAATAATATAAAAATAATATTTTAGTAACATACAATTAATTAGTATGTTCCTTTTATCATCCGTAACTTCACGCATGAGCTCTTAAACAGACAAATCTTTGATCTTAAATAACTCAACAAGTATTGATTTATTTTAATAATATGATATATTACTTATTACTTATACTACTTATAATATTACTTATAATTTGCCCCTCTATCGATTTGTGGGATTATTTTTAATGAAATAGTTTTCACCCCCGAGAAGGGTTTGTATCCACCCCCAAGGTAAAAGTGCAAGTTGGCACCAAACCATTTTTATTTCTTGGGGTATGCTCTAACTAGTCACCAATTTTCATGCAAATCGATGGAGGTTTAACAAAATAGGAGGTGAAAACCGTTAAAGACTACACTAACTTTCCCCTTTCATCCCTTATTGCTACTTCCTGTATCCACTGAGGTGTCAGCCTGAAAGGGGTCATAATTATCAATATACAATAGACACATTTCACATGCCAAACTCCATATTACTTATGACGATGATTTTTCGGCTCTAGCTCTTAGACTATAAGGAAAACACTACTATCCACTACTATTCAATATATAGCGAAACAATAGCTCAAGTAGCGCTCCTAGAGCAAAACATTCTTATGAACATTAACGGAGAGTTAATTAAAAATATACGATACGCTGATGACACGCTAATAGACCGATGAAATAAAATTACAATACATGTAAATCAAAATGTAATTCCGTATAGGTTGAAATAAATTTTTTATCAAAGTTTAGGTTCAAACAAAAAATATTTTCAAGAAAGTATATGATTCATAAATATGAGCGGATCATTGTTTAAATAATTAAAAATGGGTAATTTTTGCACAAAATTTACTTTTTAACTGCTGCGGTAATTCTGGTTTTTATTAAGGATTTTACAATTTTGTCCTACAAAGATGAAGAAACAGTTTTTATACAAGACTTACTAAATTAAATTTGACCCTTAATTTATTTAAATAATTGTAAATCAAAATTGAAATACAAATTTCCCAAAAAATATTGTTTGCAATATAAATAAGCTCTATAAAATATTTTGTTTTACATAAAAAGTTGCACTATCATATCACTATAAATTGACAAAAAAATTGGTCGATAAATATTGAGTAGTTTATAAAATATTTAATTTGTTTATAAAAAATTACCATTTTTTCAATTACAAAAACGCGGTTGTTACCGATAGAGTATACAAGTTTTTAAGGTCTCATTTGTTTTGTTTTTATCTATATTTTCGATAAATGTATTGACAAATCAAAATTTCAGTTAGACACCCTTCCATAACGGCATTTGAAAATTGGTGTAATTTGTTTAAAACTTATTTTTTTTTTAATAACATCGCCGTGACTAAAAATCTTGAAATTATTTTTTGATATTCGTATTCTTGGTAATTTTTTTCATATCCGCAAAAGAATAAAAATTTTCTAGAAGCATTTTTGGCCGAGATAGCTTTTGCCAGTTTAAAAATTCATAATTTGTTTATTTATCAATATTGAATTTAAAAATATGTACGTGACTACATATATTAACCTAACTACTTAACAATGTCATTTATACAAATAATCAAAATTGTAAAATATTTTGAAAAATGATGATTTTCCTACCACCTTAATGAAAACTTTTTGTCCGAAAATTGGCGGATGAGGAGTTTCCAATATATCTGTTAATAATAGGCCAATTTCAATGTTTTCTTTTAATTTGGGGTAGCGTATAAAAATAATATCATCTGCATGACCCATTTTGTCATAAATAATCAATAATTAGTTATAAACACTTTTTTGTCTCTAGTTTTGTGATAAACAAAAGTTGGCACCAAAGATAATCACAAAAGAGTAAAACAAATTTTTATTTTAGAAATTTAACAAAATGGTAAATTTTTCTGAAAGAATCATAAAGACTTTTTTATTTGTACAAATCATTCACAAAATCTCGCAAATGTGAATACAAAATATAATATTATAAAAAAAATGGAGGACAACCTCTATTTAAATATATGTATATAAGTGAATAAAAATTAACAAAAGTATATACACAATTTTTAGTGTATTACCTGTTAAAAAGACTGTAAAATAAAATGTAAAGTACATTACAGTGAGCACGTAAAGGTTGGAATTAATTCATTTTCTCGAGAATGGACAATTTTGGAAAAAAATCCCGAAACTGGTCAATTTCTATTTTTAAATTACGACTTTTTGGCATATATGTCATACTAGTGACGTCACCCATCTGTCCATGATGGCGTCATCGATGATTTTTTTAAACGAGAATAGGTGTCGTGTGATAGCTCATTTGAAAAGTAATTCAATTTTCTATTCAGTGGTATAAACATTAAAATAATTATTTATACAGGGTATCCAAAAATAATTATGTATTTTGAATTAAATTTATTGATATAAAAAGAAGAATGTATGTAATTTAATTAATTAAAAATACATTTTACTGCTCTCAGAAAACAGAAAAAAAGTTTATTTAGCAAATAAATATTTTTTTTTGCTTAAATTCGATATTAATGCAGCCACCCACCTGCCTCTTGACAGTTTGAACATTAATTTGCGATAAGCGATGATTATTTTTCAAATAAACATTTTTTTCTGTCTTCTGAGAGCAGTAAAATGTATTTTGAATTAAATAAATTACATACATTCTTCTTTTTATGTCAATAAAGGGTAACCCCCGTTAAGATAGGCAAAATGCCCTCGCTCTCAGAATTCAATTTTTTAAATTTTTTTACGTTCTGTGCAATTAAAAAATGAGATAACGTGGATTTTTAGCTCGCCACCCCCCTTACCCCTCCCCCACAGCCAAAAACGTAGATTTTTAAATTTAATTTTTTTTAGTTGGGTTTCAATTGATTTAAAAATTTCAAAAAATTTACACGTGTAGCTGAGGCTTTTACAAAACATGTCCATTTTTTATGGACCCTTAGGTCGAGTGTACATAACCTCAAATTTTTTTTTAACTTTTTAAAACCTATAACTTTTTTTTGGAGGGGGCTGCAGGTCCAATTTTTTTTGATTTTGTGTATTTTATCAAAAGCTATCTCCCTGATTTTTTTCAGATTTTTTCGTCAGGTGCGCCATCTTGAAAAATCCGGAAAACTGTTTTTTAGGGGGTTTTTGAGGATTTTCTTCATTTTATAGACTGCAACATAGATCAACTCAAGGTTTTGTTAATAGATTATGTATAATTTGAAATAACTGAGTATATTAGGATATTCAAAAATTGGGCGAAATACTTTTAAACCCCCAAAAACCATGTTTGTTTAAAGTTTTGTAAGGATTTTTGCGGGTCTAATTATTTTTTTTTTGAGGTCGATACAGCCTGAATATTTTTATTTATTTTTTTACGTTCTATATGATTTTAAAAAATTAGGTCTCAACGCAATTTTAGCCCACTTCCCCTATTCCCCCTCACCCACAGCCAAAAATGTCAATTTTTCATTTTTTTTTTAAGTTGGTTTGCAATTAAATTATAAATGTTGTTCTGAAGCTATTTCTTTGTGGCATTTTTGTAATTAACCATTCTAAATGGAAAATAAGCCACAATTTAACTAAAAAATGATTTTATTTTCCATCTGTAATGCGATAGAGAGAATTCGATAATCTGTGACGCACTGAAAAAATGGTTTGGGACGATCTATATAAATAAGTCAGATTAAATTAAATTATTAGAAGATTTTTACCAAGCAACATTTTTGTTTAATTTATTAATATTTTGTATTTTGACAACGATGTCCGTGGCGGACATCGAAACGTTAATAAAATCATTTTTTAGTTAAATTGTGGCTTATTTCGCATTTAGAATAGTTAGTAATTATTAAATTATAAATTATAAAAAATTCACACGCATAGCTGAGGCTTTTAGAGAACATCTATTTTTATGGACCCGAAGGTCGAGTGTACATATTATAAACTCATTTTTTTAATAGGTACGTATAACTTTTTTTGGCGATGGCTGCTAATTTTTTTTTGTGTTTTGTGTATTTTACAAACCATCTACGTTTGGCTCATAATGCAAATAGTCCCCGCTGTATGCTTGTCCCGTTAGGTAAATTATTCCGATTAATTTTTTTGCACAAACTTACTCAAAAACAGGTCCTTATAACAAATCTACAAGGTGCCAGGCAGTACCGCGGTAGGAAAATTGTTTAAACATTTTTTTAAATGAATTCAAAAAATCAATTTTTTCACTTCGGACAAATTTGTTTTAGATTCTCTGGATCAAGCTGAGCAAAAAGGTATCTTGTGATTTTTCTACAAAATTGACTGTTGTCGAGTTACATGCAATTTCAAATTTGAAAAACACGAAAATGGCTATTTTCAAGGCTTAATAACTCGATTAAAAATTATTATTATGAAAGTCATAAAGTGACCAACTTAAAGTTTAAAGCCCCCCCTGCAATAGTCTAAAGAAATTTTTGTCATTATTTTATTACTAACTATTATTTTTAATAATTAAAAATGAGCGCTAAGCATGTATTGAAGCGGCCATCCGCGAGAGAGAGAGAGATGTACAATATTCATTGTACGTTTTAAAAAAATATCGACTGGAAGTCAAAAATACGTTTTAAAAAAATAAAAAAGGAATTTTGAGGTTATATGTATTGTACACTCGACCTACACGGGTCTATAAAAAATAGATACGTTTTGTAGAAGCCTCATAAAAATTTTAAATTAATTGCAACTTTAAACAAAAAAAAAAAATAGAAAAATTGACGTTTTTTGTGGTGGCAGGGGGAGGGGGTGGTGGGCTAAAAATGCGATTAGTCTTATTTTTTAATCCCATATAACGTAAAAAATGAAAAAAAATATTCAGGCTGTATCGATCTCAAAAAATATCATCAAGCCCGCAAAAACCCTTACATAACTTAAAAAAAAACATGGTTTTTGGGGGGTTTAAAGGTGTTATGCCCAATTTTTGATACTCCTTAAATACTCATTTATTTCAAATTATACATAATCTATTAAGAAAACCTTGAGTTGATCTATGTTGCAGTCTATAAAATGGAGAAAATCCCTAAAAACCCCCTAAAAAAACAGTTTTCCGGATTTTTCAAGATGGCGCACCTGACGGAAAAATCTGAAAAAAATCAGTGAGATAGCTTTTGATAAAATACACAAAATGCAAAAAAAATTGGACCTGCAGCCCCGTCCAAAAAAAAAGTTATAGGTTCTAAATTTGAGGTTATGTACACTCGACCTAAGGGTCCATAAAAAATAGACATGTTTTGTAAAAGCTACACGTGTGAATTTTTTGAAATTTTTAAATCAATTGCAACCCAACTAAAAAAAATTAAATCTAAAAATCTACGTTTTTGGCTGTGGGGGAGGGGAAAGGGGGGTGGCGAGCTAAAAATCCGCGTAATCTCATTTTTTAATTGCACAGAACTTAAAAAAATTAAAAAAATTGAATTCTGAGAGTGAGGGCATTTTGCCTATCTTAACAGGGGTACCCTTTAATACAAAAAAAAAAAAAATTTAGCTACCCTGTATAAATAATTATGTTAATGTTTATACTACTAAATAGAGGATTTAATTAACTTTTAAATAAGCTATCACAAGACCCCCATTCTCATTTAAAAAAAATCATCGATAACGTCATCAAGCCCAGAGGGCTGACGTCACTAGTATGGTATATATGCCAAAAAGTCGTAAATTAAAAATAAAAATGACCAGTTTCGGGATTTTTTTCCAAAATTGTCCATTCTCGAGAAAATGAAATAATTCCAACCTTTATGTGCTCACTATATTTAAATATTGTACAAAGCGAAAAGTCTTTAACAAATTTTTAATGCTAATTTAGTATTGTTTTGTTATTTTTTTTTATAAAAAATATTTTGTGTCAATTTTTATTCATCACATATAGAGAAAAAAAATTGAAAAAAAAATTGTTTATAACAAACTGACTAATAGTTATTGTTAAAAGTGTCATTTAGATGTTACTATTTTTATACCATAAACTAAAAAAAACATTGAAATTGGTCCATTATTACCGAAGATATTGCAAATTACTACTGCACCACTCTTCATGCAAAACCTTTTCACTTAAGGTCGCTACGAAAATCATTATTTTTTACAATATTCCAAAATTTTAACTCTATGTATAAATGACATTGTTAAGTAGTAGGGGTGATAGATGTACTCACGAACTTTAAAATGTTAATATTGATAAATAAACAAATTATGAATTTTTAAACTTGGAAAAGGTATCTCGGCAAAAAATGGATATAGATTTTTTTTTCTTTTAAGTGTGTCAAAAACTACCAGGAACACGAACATCGACAAAGTTTCAAAATTTTTAATCCCGGTGATGTTATTACAAAAACAAGTTTTAAACAAATTACACCATTTTTAAAACGCCATTTTCAAGGGGTGTTTTATTAAAATTTTAAGTTGTCAATACATTTATCGAAAATATACATTAAAGCAAAAAAAAATGAGACCTTAAAAACTTGTATACTCTATCGGCCAACAACCGCGTTTTTGCAATTGAAAAAAATTGTAATTTTTTATAAACAAATTAAATCTCTCATGAGCTACTCAATATTTTATCAACCAATTTTTTTGTCAATTTATAGTGATATCCTAGTGCAACTTTTTCTGCAAAACAAAATATTTTATAGTGCTTATTTATATTGCAAATAATATATTTTTGGAAATTTGTTTTTCAATTTTGATTTAAAGTTATTTAATTAAATCACGGGTCAAATTAAATTTTTTAAGTTTCATATGAAAGACTGTTTCTTCATCTCTTGCAGAAAAAAATTGTAAAATCCTTAACAGAAACAAGAATTGCCGCAGCAGTTAAAAAAGTAAATTTTGTGCAAAAATTACCAATTTTTAATTATAAACAATGATCTCCTCATATGTATGAATCATATACTTTCTTGAAAATATCTTTTGTCTTGACTTAAACTTTAATAAAAAATTTATTACAACATGTACGAAATTACATTTTGATTTTATTTTATTTTATTGGGCTATAATAGTAACAGATAATCTAGCAAATTTACAGTATTTGCTGGAAAGCATAAACACTCATACCAACAAGTATCACTGTTGAATTGAATTGAATTGAATTGAATTCAATCTAAAATTGAACATCAAAAAGACTAAATTTATGATTGTAACGAAGAATATATACACCAATGTGATTTTATATATATATAAATTCGGGTTCAAAACGTCCTCCGACGTTGTCCGATGCCTTGTTGCCAATATCTTCTATCATTTCAGTTTTCATCTTCTAATCCTCGTACACTCATTGATCGTCTTACTCCCTGTATCCATGTCGTTCTTGGCCTTCCTCTTTTTCTGTTTTGTGTAGTTATCCATTTCATAATTTTCTTTGGCAGTCTTTCCTCCCCCATTCTCTGAACATGTCCGTACCACGCTAATTGTTTCTTCTCAATGCATTCTACAACCGTTTCCTGTAAATTCATTCTTCGCTTTACTTCCTCATTTCTAACCCGGTCCAATCTCGATGTTCTACTTGCTCTTCTTAGGGCGTCCATCTCAGTAGCTTCTATTTTTCGTTTTTGGTGTTCCTTTATTCTCCATGTTTCGGATCCGTATACCAATGTGCTCTTAATCATGGTGTTGTATATTCGCATTTTTCTTTGTTTCCCTATCTCGGTACTCCACAAAACTCCGTTCAATGATTTAATTATCGTTCTTGCTTTATTTATTCTGCTCTTAATTTCTGCATCGTCAGTACCTTCCTTGTTGAAATTAATGCCCAAATACTTATATTTATTACAGCTAGTTATTTTCTGATTATTGTCCAATATCATATCAGTTGAATCCTCACCTAGGCATAAATATTGTGTTTTTTCTACATTCATCTGCCATCCCCATTTTTCGTATTCTTCCTTCAATTTGCGAGTCATATATTCCAAATCTTCTTTATCGTTTGCACATATTACCTGATCGTCTGCAAACTGAAGGGAGTACATGCAGGTGTTGTCGTCGATTTGGATGCCCATTCCACTGCATTTTCGTTTCCATATTGTAAGGGCTTTAACGACATAAATCTTAAACAGACTTGGTGATATGCAACATCCTTGTCGTAGACTTTGTTGACTGTAAACAAATCTGTTATTTTGTTTCCTAATTTTACTGCAGATTTCATGTCACTGTATAAATTTTGGACAGCTTTTATGAGAGTAAAGTTAATGTTGGAGTTTTGCAGTACTTCCCATAGTTTCGGTATCGGTATGTTGTCATATGCTTTTTGCAAATCTATAAAAACTAGGTGTATTGGCCTATTCCGTTCCAATTTTTTTCGATGATTTGTTTTAACGAAAATACATTATCCGTACAGGACCTTCCAGCTCTAAACCCGCATTGTTCTTCTTCTTCGTATCCTAAGTATTCTTGTTCAATCAGTTCTCTTAAAATTTTTGTATATACCCTGCTTATTGTATTTGTTACTGATATTCCGCGATAATTGCTACATTTTAGTTTATTGCCCTTTTTATGAATCTATGATATATAAGCTATTTTCCAGTCACTGGGTACATTTTCGCCATTGATGTACTTTGTAAATACATATGCCAGAGATTCGAAAAATTTTTTAGTACCATTTTTCAGTAGTTCGGCATTGATCCCACCTGGACCAGGAGATCTTCCAATGTGAATTTAACTATAAATAATAAGCAAGTGGAAAAAGTTACGTCCTACGAATATTTAGGGGTTTGTTTCACTGATACTAATGATCAGACAAGAGAGATTAATGCCTGGTTGTACCAAGAAATCTTAAGCTCCAGCTTAGCCCAGCTCAGCTTATACATATGGCCGATATTATGATTATTATTACTGAGACGAAGTTTAATTATGCAACACCTATATCTCGTAAGCTGAGCTTAAGGCACGTCTTAAGGATAAGATCTGTTTGGAAGCTTGGACATTGAAAAATATTAACGTCAAAAACATTGAGGCATTCGAGATGTGCTGCTACAGGAGAATGTGGAAAATACTATGGACAGATAGAGTGACAAATCATGATGTTTTGGTGAAGATAGGGAAATAATGTGAAGTCATAACAACAATACAAACGAGAAAACTGGAATATCTAGGCCACTTAATGAGAGGCGAAAAGTACTGCCAGCTAAAGCTTATAACCCAAGGAAACATCTCGGGAAAAAGAAATGTGGGACGTAGAAGGATTTCCTGGTTGCGAAATTTAAGGGAGTGGTACGGGTGCAGTTCAATACAATTGTTCAGAGCTGCAGCCAACAAAGTTAAAATTGCTGTGATGGTAACCAACCTCCGATAGGTACAGCAAGAAGAAGAAGAATAAGGAAAAGTGGAAAGAAAAAGAGGACCGCGGAGACGACGAACGTTCTGATTGAAAATTTTAATGAAGTGGAGTGGAAAAATAACAATGGAACTCTTCAAAACCGCTGCAGATAGGCTAAATTGGGTCGTGATGATCGCCAATAACTTTAAAGGATAACCCACATGAACAAGAACATTATCATCGATAATTTTACACCTATCAATAGTTAACTCTTTCATTGTTGTTCTTTTGAACAACCGTAAAGTAATGGAAAAAAAGTTACATTTATATTAATTTTTGTGGTATCCATTTATTTATGTTACTATTTATTTTGAATTACCAGAGAATGGCAGTTCTCGACAGTGCACACCCTCACCCCCCTATACGCGACACTATAATGGAAATTTTCGATTTTCTGAATCTGACGTAATTGAAAATTGTGCCAACTTTCATCTTAAAGTTCAGGAAAAGACTCACTCATTCATATGTCAACCATCCATTTTGATAAAATGGTGTGGGTTTTACGGCTCTTCCTATTTAGGGCCTGTTTTTCGTTCTCGTCCCCTAAACTTCAAAAATTTAAGTCCCACCTTTGCGGCTTCTAATAGTACTGATCATTACCTTTCCAACGCATGTCTAATTTTGAAAATCGGTTATATCATTCAAAAGTTACCGAGCTCAGAAATATGACTCAATTTCTATTTAAAAAAGGAAAAATGTTTGTGGATATCTATGTATGTGACTGGAAAAGTTAAACCGATCTGATTTTTTTTTATATTTGAAGAGGCGGTCAGGGCCGATTCAGAACCGGTGTAGTTTGTGACTTTTGACCACCCATAAGCCAGCTATAGGACTTGGTAGGTATAGTACCCTCGGAGATCCGTGGAAAAAATTTACACCCAAAATAACAAAATTCAGTTTGGCAACACTGTGCCAATGTTGATAGTAACATATCCTTTTTAAGATAAGCACAACTGTAATTTAGTCCAAACAAGTTAATATATTTTTTTGCCAACAAAAATGAGATTTTTCAACCAAATAATGTTTCAAATATGATGTGCAAAATAATTTTTAATTGGGTTCTGCTAATGGGCTTGCTTTTTTTGTCATTAAAGTAAAAAAAACTAAATTTTACTCATTAAATCAATGTTGTCCGGTTATCGTCTTAATTATTTTAGCTGTACTAATATCCGTTGAGTATTTATGAATGATTAATAGGTCGTTAAAACATTTTATCTGTAGCAGCTTCTGGAATATTTTAAAAATATCGAATTTCATTGATAAAATGCGCATATTCCATCGATCTTCGCTTCGACAATACAAAACGGCATATTTTTTGTGGGTACATATCTTCGGTTCAAGAAGAGACAGGAGAACCGCAAATACACCAAATCAATAGTGTTGAGTTAAGCTTTCAAATGGTGTGTAAGCCATCAGGATCAGACACGGCTCAGTATCGCCGAAAAACTGAAAAACTAAACTTTGAAAATTTTGGTTTTTCGACAATTACTCAAAATTTCAACCTACGAATTGCGCCAATAACAGAGTTTATAGAAGGACTCTAGACGGATCTGACAGTGTATACCTCATATCCGGGAAAATTCGAATTTTTAATTTATAGGCTTCATAAGTACGATCAACTCTATTTCCTATGGGAAAAACGGTTTTTCAAGCTCAATAATTCCTGTAGTAGCTTCAGTTATCATACTTCACCTTAGATGCATCAGATACTACTTGTCAATATGTTTCAAACTTAGGTTTAGTGATCAAAATCGGCTAAGCCGTTTAGAAGTTATTAAGCTACAAAAGTATAATAAAATTAACGATTATTCCCGAAATGGTTTATGTAGTTGTAGTGGCTACGACGCTAAATTTGATCTGGCAACGGGCAATCCGAATTCATTAACCGGCCATCCCAATATTTTTTTTCAATCTATTTCGAATAGAAAAAGAATCTAGTGTACATTCGATGGACACTAGATCATTTGGCAGATAATGCGACAAAGGCGACCATTTATAAAGCTTAACGTGTAATCGAAAAAAATTGCAATCAACTTTATACATTTAATTTATAAAAAACTTTGAAAAACTCCTGATACAAGAATAAAAAAACCGCTAAACGCCGTAAAAATGAGTGGCGCATACAATATTCCAGCTACAAAGGAGCTGATATGAGTATTACGTGGTGCGAAATAGCTATTTGTATAACAAGGGAGGAAAGTGCTACTTTTCCTCCCGAGAATGAAGTTTACTGCCCGACGCGTAGCGGAGGGCAGTAATCATTCAAGGGAGGAAAAGGCACTTTACTCCCATGTTATACATATGGTTTTTCCACCTTCCTCAAATTAATAACAAGTCATTTTTCATTTTTACTTAATTTATTTATGTAACTAACCAACAAAATTTATTAGAACTAAAACTAATTAGTAGGTACAATATAACTGTCAACTGTCAAATATAAGTCAAATTATTAATGTAAACATTGTTAAATCAAAATAACAATTTACTGTTTTTTACCATTCTGCAAAATACTGGGTGTTTTATAAATAAACGTTAAAATGTATAGATACTTACGTAATAGAAAATAGATATTATACAGGGCGTCAATAAGTTATATTTCATGAATGACGTCACTTTTACTTTTCCTCCCTAGGGAGGAAAAATATTTTCCTCCCTAGGGAGGAAAAGTACAACTTTGCTCCCTACAACCAGGTCCGGAAAAGTATACTTTCGGTAGAGGTAGGTGGAAAATATATTTTCCACCTACCTCTACCGAAAGTATACTTTTCCGGACCTGATTGTAGGGAGCAAAGTTGTACTTTTCCTCCCTAGGGAGGAAAATATTTTTCCTCCCTAGGGAGGAAAAGTAAAAGTGACGTCATGGTATTTCATTCATGAAATATAACTTATTGACGCCCTGTATAATATCTATTTTCTATTACGAAGTATCTATACATTTTAACGTTTATTTATAAAACATCCTGTATTTTGCAGAATGGTAAAAAACAGTAAATTGTTATTTTGATTTAACAATGTTTACATTAATAATTTGACTTATATTTGACAGTTGACAGTTATATTGTACCTACTTGTTGTTTTAGTTCTAATAAATTTTGTTGGTTAGTTACATAAATAAATTAAGTAAAAATGAAAAAATTACTTGTTATTTGAGGAAGGTGGAAAACCCATATGTATAACATGGGAGTAAAGTGCCTTTTCCTCCCTTGAATGATTACTGCCCTCCGCTACGCGTCGGGCAGTAAACTTCATTCTCGGGAGGAAAAGTTACACTTTCCTCCCTTGTTATACAAATAGCTATTTCATTTTGATGCAAAATAAAATTTTAGTTTTATTTTTTAAACGATTTTTCCATAATATTTGCTAAATTTGAAGTAAACACACCACAAAAGAGTTTCAAAATTCAAACTGTATCAAAGTTACTCTTTTGTGGCGCGTTTTACTTCAAATTTAGCAAACATTATGGAAAAATCGTAAAAAATAAAACTAAAATTTTATTTTGCATCAAAATGAAAATACATATTCGTACCACGTAATATTCATATCAGATCTTTTGTAGCTGGAATATTGTATGCGCCACTCATTTTTAAAGCGTTTAGCGGTTTTTATTCTTGTACTATTATACTTGAATATTGTGTACTACTAAGTTATAATTTAATATGCAATATACAATTAATTAGTAAGTTTTAATTACAGAACTAGTAGATCCAATTATTCCGTAGTAAAACAATTTTCCATCTGATAAAACTATTAAGATTTTCAACAAAATGTGCACTTTCAATTTATTTGAAGTTGAAAGTTGTAAGTAGTAAGCGAGAGAGAGAGAGAGAGAGACATGGCGCGCGGTGCGGCACGGTTATCTTGACAAATCTGAAAGGAAGAGTTTCTACAATGCTTCGCGATTAACGTAGAGGGCTTTGAGACAAAGCACACGCTGATAACCGGTTTCTGCATAGGACAGGCACACAATATCATGTTAAGTACCCCAGACGGTAAGCCTCTTTAAAAGAGACTTTAGACGAAAACCGGGAGTCGAGCATTAGACCCGCTCCGAATCCAACTTTAACTCTCTTTTTTTAAGTGGAAAACATTATTCACCTTTCGTTTTTTTCACCAACGGAAGGACTCGCTACTGCTATAAATAAGTGAAACTTTCAAAAAGGGTTAATTAAAAAACACAGGGAGGAATGATGCGAGTGTGTCTTTTTCCATTTTTTATTTTTTGGGGAAGATGTTTTAGCTCAAATATAGGTTTTTTAAAAAGTTTTTCGTGATAACTAAAAAACCTTATTTTATTTTTTATTTGTTTCAATAATTATATTGAAATATTTTCAATAGATTGTTCTGATGCATATATAGACAAGGACGGATCTGTTTTGAGGTTGATGTGGGAGGTGGCATTTGGATTTTTGCAGATAAAATTAAGTGACAACTTCAGTAATTATAATTGATTTATGATCCTTCTCAAATATCCCCGCAACATTAATAAAAAAATTAAAATATTTAAAAATTTGGAAAAACATTGCTTATAACTTTAAAACATTCAGTTTGGAACAAAGTCGTATAGAAATAAAATAAAGATAATTGAATTATGTATGATATACGACTGGTTTAAATTCTCTTAAATTATTACCCTTTCTGCAAAACAGCAATAAATACAAAATAAGGGGGCAAAATAAGCCTGTTTTTATTCAATGTTATTCAACCACTTTGGTTGCACTTAGAACCTTCGTAATTCTCTTAGAAAATTCTTACAACATACTTAGTCCGTTCACCAAATTTCATTAAAATCAATATAATAGATTTTGCATAATAATTTTGCAATCTAAATTTTTTTAAAAAAGTTAAAATTTTTTAATAACTTTCTGAACAAAAGTAGACCATTTAGAAGTTTGCTAATTTTTTTACATAACAAGAGGCGCTCTACGTACAGTTGAGTCCGCGAGTCTTTACCCGTGCGTCATCACTTACAGCATACGAAATAAGTCGGAAATCTATTTCACGCAACAACAACTGACAGAAAGTGGCTACTGTTCCGATTACGGGTTTTATTATAAAATTTGACGTTATCAAATATATAGAATGTCAAATGTAAGTTTTGCTTCAAAATTTTTGCGCAGAATTACAGCTACATTTGAAGTAGCTTAATAAATTCTTTTATTATTATTGATTAATAAATAAATAAACAATTTATAAAAAAATCCAATAACATATTTTATTTTTGTTATTTTATTCACTTTGACGGAAATCTAAACACAGTCATTTCTTTACTGTGTGAATGACGTTAGCTTTGTATGTTTTAAATATTAATTGCCTAAATATAATTATTTACCTTAAAATTTCAAAGCCCAATATAAAATTAGTTGTGAAAACAACTGTTTGTGTAATATAAAGAAACTTCAAAACGCAAAAATTCGACAAAAACCGCAAAAAGTTCAACTGACTGACAGCCACAAAATTAAACAAATCAGAAACGTCAAACAAATTGTGCTTAAAATATGAAAACATACCGAATCGTCTTTTTTTGTACCTATCTCTTTTCAATGCACTGAGTCTAGATGGTTCATAAAAATAACATGTGTTGTTACTTAATAACAAACGGCAGCTGGTTTGTCATGAGTTTCATGCATGAAAGAGAATGATGCTAGATAAAACGTATGTGTTTTATCTCGCCAGGTATTAATGACGCACGGGTAAAGACTCGCGGACTCAACTGTATCTAATACACTTTACAGAATTAATATCGTATTATTTAAGCGGCCTCAGCACTGTTCTAAATTTATAAACAATTTTTTGGCTTATAAACAAATACAGTGGGGACGTTTGAGTTGGAATAAATTCATTTTCTCAGGTCGATTTTTATATTTAAATTATAATTTTTTGGCATATACATATATCATACTAGTGACGTCATCCATCTGGGTGTGATGACGTAATCGATGATTTTTTTAAATGAGAACAGGGGTCGTGTGCTAGCTTATTCGAAAGGTTGTTCAATTCTCTATTCATTAATATAGACATTAACATAATTATTTATACAGGGTGCCCAAAAATTTATTTTTTAAATTAATTGAGACAAAAAGAAGAAAGTATATAATTCATTTAATTTGAAATACATTTTACTGTTGTCCTAAAACAGAAAAAATGTTTATTTGATAAATTACTGAAAAATGAATTTATTCCAAATCAAAAGTCTTCACTGTATTTTTGTATAAACCAAAAAATTGTTTATAATTTTAAAACAGTGCTGAGGCCGCTTAAATAATCCAATTTTAGTTCTGTAAAGTGCATTAGATGGGCAGAGCGCCTCTTTATATGTAAAAAAATTAGCAAACTTCTAAATGGTCTACTTTTTGTTCAGAAAATTTTTAAAAAATTGTAACTTTTTAAAATAATTTAGATTGCAAAATTATTATGCAAAATCTATTATATTGATTTTAATGAAATTTGCTGAACGGATTAAGTATGTTGTAAGAATTTTCTACGAATCCCTCTACGATTAAGAATGCTAAGTGGCTACGTATTTAACACGCTATTATACGGTGTAGAGGCCTGGACTCTCAAACAGAACAACATAAAAAATATTGAAAGTTTCGAGATGTGGTGCTACCGTCGAATGCTGAAGATAAGTTGGGTTGAAAGAATCACAAATCTTGAAGTAATACGAAGGATAGGAAGAGACCCAGAAATTTTATTAACGATAAAACGAAGAAAACTCGAATATTTGGGTCACCTGATGAGAGGTCATAAATACGCATTACTTCAAAATATAATGCAAGGAAAAATAGAAGGAAAACGGAATCCAGGCCGTAGAAGAATGTCGTAGATGCGGAATTTGAGAGAGTGGTTTGGCTGCACCACTAATGAACTTTTTAGGTCAGCTGTAAACAAAGTCAGGGTAGCCTTGATGATTTCCAATCTCCGATAGGAGTGGCACAAGAAGAAGAAGAAGAATTTTTTAAGAGAATTACGAAGGTTTTAAGTGCAACCAAAGTGGTTGAAAAACAATGAATAGGAATAGGCTTATTTTGTGCCCCCTTAATTTGTATTTATTGCTATTTTGCAGAAAGGTTAATAGTTGTAAGACATTTTTTACCGGACGAATATGATACAAAATCCAATTATCTTTATTTTACTTACCCACGACTTTTTTCGAAAATGAATCGTTTTAAAGTTATAAGCAAAGAAAATAGAAAAAATCGATGTTTTTCGAAATTTTTATATATTTTATTTTTTTATTAATGTTCTGGGCATATGTGAGGAGGAGCATAAAATCAATTATTATTATTATTGAAGCTGTCACCTAACTTTATCTGCAAACATCCGAATGCCACCTCTCACATTCAAAAATAGGACGTTTTTTCACAGATCCTTACTGGTCTAATATCATGTCCTTTCAACACGTTGGTTACCATCATAGCTATCTTAATTTTATTACATGCTTGTATCAATAACATACCAATATCTCAAGTTCTTTAACCACGAAGTCCTTGTTCGTCCTGGACTGCGTTTGCATGCTATATTCCCTTGCATAATACAGTAGAACCCCTCAAATCTAAACCCCGCTAATCCGAACGTTCGGCAAATCCCAACCAACGAAAAGTGAAAAAATTTAAAAATTTAAAACAAAAATTTAAAAACATATTTATTATAGAGAGTAAAACTAGAGAATTGAACAATGTAGAATTAATAGGACTTTTACATTTTAAAATTTCTTAAAAATTAATACATACTTTATATGTAGTGCTTAAATAGGTTAAACATAAACTTTCTAGTCAACTTGAGTCCTAAAAGAATAGAACATGTTGCGACAACGAAAGCTTTGAATTATTAGTTAGGCTAATTTTCGGATAATCCGAACTTTTAGGAATCCTAACAGGCTGTCCCCCCAATTAGTTCGGATTTGCGGCGTTCTACTGTAGTATTTTGTAACAACCTATATTTGGGATCTCTCATTCTTCGTGATGTGCCTATCCGTGACAAATGTTGGCTATCATAATGGCAATCTTTATCTTATCTGTCGCAGCGGGGAAAAACTGCAGAGATGGTGTGTTAAACCTAGATCTGAGTATCTTCAACCAAGATATCCTTGTTCTTGCTGGACACTGATTTCTAAAGATTTTTCCATGTAGGATGGCTTGTAGGAGAGCATATATAAATTCATTTCGCATAATGCGTCGGAAGTAATACTTTCGAGATTTGATGGTGAGGATGAGGACCTTCTCCTTTGTTACTCAGTCCGTAAATGAGATTTTAAGTATTCTCCGATATAGCCACATCTCAAATGCTTCTAATTTTCTGCACATATCTTCAGATATGAAAGGACAGAGAACACGTAGCATCGCAGGATTCTTACTTGTATACCAAGAGATATGTAGCTCTTCAAGAATGCCCCCATCCGGTTGAAGGTGGATTTAGATTTTCCGATGCGTTCTCTTATCTCTTGGTTGTTGGTAACAAGTCGCTGTGCGCTGTAATGAAATTTACAATATTTTTTATTGTACCATAACGTTTTCTGGGTGAAATATGAATGGTAGGGGAGCCCAAGCAGGGATTTTTGCAGTTACTCGAGCGCGTCAGATTATTACATGCGGAGAAACCTTGTACCTTGAAAATGTATCTCTACCATGCAGGGCTCTTAATGCAGGGGAGTTCGTTAAGGGGGGGCCGAAAAAAATCTATCCTTAGAAAAACTGGAAATTTTCAGATTAAGATAAGGTAAGTGTTAAGTACATGCAAAACAATGTATATTTCAAAAATCTGACGATTTGAGCGGGGCCTAAGGAAATGGGTAAGTCCCAAAGTTTCACAAGAAAAAAGCGAGTACCATTTCGCGAAATGAATGACAGATCGAAAAACTAAAAAAATCGTACTCAATTTTTTTAAAAATCTATCAAACCATACCAAACACGACTTCCTACGGAGAGGGGTGGGGGTCAATTTAATATTTTATTTTATACGAATCACGCGATATTTCGCAAAATGAACATCAGATCGAAAAACTGAAAAATACACTTATTCAATATTTTTAAAAAATATATCGAATGGCACCAAACAAGACCCCTTACGGATGTCGTGGAAGGAGGAAACAATGTTCCGGACCTTTTTGAGTGGTAGGATAACTTAGTTATTATTATATGAGTTATATTTCCAAGAAATTTCTGCAAAAAAATATAAGTCACCTCTCAACATCTAAATGTAGGTACCTACTCATATTTTCACAGATGCGCCCTCGACTATATAGCACCACATTTCGAAAGCCTCAAGGCGATTTAGATAAATTTTATTCACAGTCCAAGACTTGACACCATAAAGAAAAACCCTTGCCTTATTGGTATTTATTATTTCTGATGTGGCCTAGTTATGTTTTTGTAACTTTTACTGTGTGGAAAAGTTATCGTTCTTTGCCTATTCTATAAAACACTTCTTCGTTTTAGGTACGTAGTATCTATAAACTTTTGAGGATTGTCCGGTAGATCCACATTTAAAAGGTTTTCAGTTTATTTATGGTTGATATTTTAAGGGTCCATGTTTCAACTGCATAGAGAAGAGTCAACTAGGCGCAGCATTTTTATAAACGTATTCGAATTTCTAGTTTTATGCAAGAATCACATAGCAGTCTTTTAATTTTTTTGAAATATTTTCTGGCCTGTTCTATTCTTAATCTTATTTTTTCTAAATCAAGATTAGGCTGCTATCGATCCAACACCCTAGCTACTTAAATTTATTCACCTTTTTTAAAATGTGTCCGTTTATTGTGCAAGGTTTAGGTACATTCTTGTTTTTCCGGAATAGATCACTTGGCTTTTCTTAATGTTTATTTAAAATATAAACTACACTCTATAGATAAAATTTAAATGTTGTTCTGAAGCTATTTCCTTGTGGCATTTTTATGATTAACTATATAGTTAATGTTAATATTAATATTAATAATAATTTAATCTAAATAGCTAATCATAAAATTTAAAACTTTACATGTCTATGTAAAATTTAACTTTAAAGATTCAAAAAAATTATATAAATACATTCGAACCCGCTTATTGGAATAGCCTTCGTGCCAAGCAAAAATATTCCTATAACCGGGATATTGTAATACCCGATCATTGATGGCTGATAGAAATAAGTGTACCTACTGAATAGACCTACATAATAATAGTACATACTATGTATGTACCTACATTAACATTATATTATTTATATGGTTTTAGGTCCTTTTATGTCAATAATACAGCAGTGTAACTTATTTTATTAAAAAGCCAAATTACATTTTCTGTGCATAAATCCATCAATAAGCATGAAATGTGTGCAATATGTAAACATGTATATATTATCTTATTTAAAATGCATACGCCAGAATTACTTCTCATTTTTGTTTGAAAAATCTTTAAGTTATACAAATTAGAAAAAATTACATTGAATTGGCCCTCCAGAAATATTCTTATAATATTACAAACGGTTAGGACTTGGCAAATTGGATGGAATATCCACAAAATCGAAAAAATCTTCATCTTTTTTCTCATTTTTCGCTTTAATATTGAGTTGGGTGGTTTCATTGTTTTGTTATAAATCTTCAGTATCTTCGAAAACCGATAAATTATCGTCAAAAGAAACAACTCTTAAAAATATTCGTCCTTTATTTTGTCGAATTCTGTGTTTTGATGAATTGGCAGGCAAAAAACAGATTGTAAAAATATTCAAACTCATGTCGGGTTTATGGATCAATAAAAGAGAACGTTTCTATTCTTATCTGCCATTGTATTGTCGAAGTCAATAAACCAATTACCAATAAATTTTATAACTGCACGAGGTAGGTCGCAATAGAAATTTTTACAAGTTTTGTGAGACAAGTAAAAGTAGGTATTTTATAGCCTGTTGTATTTCGTAAAAGGGTCCAACTGGTGCGTAATATAGTATTTATTATCTGAGAAATATAATAAACCAGACATAATTTTAATTTTTTTGGAAAATATGAATAAAAAGTTGTTCGTCCACTTGAATAATATTCGATTAAACGATATTAATGCAATAAAACGTATTCCTATAAGCGGATAAATTTATTAAGGAGTAAATAGTAACGTTTCGGGATTTCAAATTTCTATTCCTTAAACCGGGATATTCATATAACCCGTACTCTAAAAAGCGGGTTCGACTGTATAGGATAAAAGGTAATTTATTTTGAAGTAAAATTGAAATATAGCTTATAATAAAAAACAAAAAAGCTATTAAAAACATAGAACTCATAAAAAATTTATCGCTGAAAGCACATGACAACAAACTTCATTTTAAAAAATTCAAAACAGCGACAATAAACGTAACATAGGAAGGCCTGATTTTAAAAAGATGAAAATAATGATACCTGAAGAGGAACCCCTCGCATCATAAATAATCTTTCCCATTGAAAGTTAGTCATCCAAAGACCGTTACGTATTGGAGCTCATAAGTTAGTTAATAAAAATGGTGCCACACGATCCATACGAAAATATGACCCCTTATAATGTGTGATTTATTATCCCTACCTACTTTATATCGCTTTTGTGATGGGCATTTGTATTGTGGAAGTATTGTGTTATTAAGAAGCACACGCTTCCCCATTTGAAATCTATACAATATGTTTCAATACTTTTTTACATAGGCTACCTACTGGGTGGCGATGGGAGGACAAAATGTGGTATATGTCTTTTAATTTTATTAGAATTTATGATTTGATTTATAGAAATTCATTTAGAATTCAAATAAATGGGTTGAAGGGTGACTGTGTCTAGTGTAAGGCAGAGGATTACTACTTATTTCTTGATACCCTAGGATTTATGATGAAATTAATAAAAAATTTAATGAAATGTTCAATTCTGAACATAATGCTAGGTAATAAAAATACATTCAGTATACGAGAGCGGTCCGATAAGTAATTAGCCTAAGGAATAAAGTAGAAAATTTTGGAAAGGTGGCGTTGTACTTCTCCATGTAACATGTAGATCTTCTTCCAGACTATCTTCTCCTTTTAGCTTGAAATAATAGCCCAGTGATGCTGCAACTCCTTTAACCCGTCTGAAAAATAGGTACGTTTTCTTGAGGTCTACTAATTAGACACGTGTGGCGGGGATGATTTTTTTAAATTTAAAAATCGATAAAAGTCACAAGTGACTAAATCTGGAGAATACGGTGGATAAGGCACTAGTTTGTAGACCAATTTAACCAATTTAGTCAAGGCATGTTTGTCTAAGGTAACAAAACCGTGAAGAAACTCCTTCGGATTACGCCAAAGCATCGTCAAAGACTATTCTGAGGAGGTCTCATGGTTGCGATTGTGACTCGGGTTCAGAAAAAGCTGCGCCCATCACCCCGATAGCTTTCATAGTCTGTCAATGCGAGATCGTGGATTTTTGTTGCGTATTTGGTTATTTAAATAAAAAACAGTTTACATAAGACTTTCAAATTAAGATCCCCTCACTTCTTGGCAACAAGCCAACCTTACAACTAAACACGCCAACAGATATGCAAGACAATTCTTAAGCAAGCTCTAGAAGTTTTTTCTCGAGCTTTGTTCTAGAATTCAAACAACTATTGGCCTTTGGCCAAAAAGTGAGGGGATCTTAATTCGGGCATCTAATTTAAACAGACGACAACTGCTATACACAATTAAACAAAGAAAAACGGCATACCTGGGGCACCTAATTAGAAACGAAAGATACCAGTTTCTGCAAACCTTAATTGAAGGGAAGATCGAAGGAAGAAGAGGAGTGGGTAGGAAGAAAATGTCATGGCTCCGTAATTTCAAACAATGGACAGGACTAAGAAACATATGAGACCTAATACATACTGCAAGGGATAGAAAAAAATCGTCAAACGTGATCGCGAACATCCATTAGTGGATTGCATAAGAAGAAGAAGAAGAAGAAGAAGAAGAAGAAGAAGAAGAAGAGCTTAAACAGATTTTTATTTAAATAACCATTTAATTTGCTTCTGTTGTGCTAAGTTAAGCATAATTGCTTCAAACTGTCCAACTGATTTTTTGATATTTAAATCCTTTTTTGTCTAAAATTATTACCTTTAGGACACTAGAGTGTTTCATAGTGGCGTTCATACAATTTCATAGTCAATACAGAGTTATATTTCAAAAACAGTTAGTAGTATCCACAATAAAAGCCAAACTAGATTAAAAATCTAGTTGTCTCGGCATTTCCTTTCTAATATGTCAAATTTCTGAAGCGTTGAGGGGAGGCTGGGTTCCTTTTCAAATGAACAAAATGTATACTTATAAGATAAGAAATGTATATTTATAAGAGAATCCGTACCTGAAAAAATCTATTTGCCTCTTTATTTTTAATTTTTGAATAATTTTTCAATTTTTTATTAGTAGCAGTTTTTTTCTAATTGTTATAAAGTATATGTGTATATTTAGCCTAATTAAAAATAATATGACTAATAAAGACTATAATAAACTTCGACTGTTTTATTTTGTTTCAGGTGAGAATGCTATGTTTATCTCCACAATTTTTTGTAAGTAATTTAATGTAGTATTATGTTTTATTTTATTTGTACAGAGAATGGTATTTTTTATTATTGTCTATTAATAAAAGTTATACAAATCAAATATTTAATTCAATAGTTATAAAATTATAAGATATTTATATTTAGTGTGCCCTGTTAAAGTATGGTTTTATTATGTCAATCTGTCAATCAAATCGTCGTTTCCAATATTTCTTCTTAGTCTTAGTTCTAAAGTTATTTTTTTGCCTACATTTTTAAATTTGCTTTTCATCTTTCCTCTACTTATGTACCTACCTACTATAAGTAGAGTGTTATCGCCAAATATTTTAAAACATAAACAAAGGGGAATTGAAAGTAATGAAAGTAAAGGTATAATGTTGAGCAGACGATACCGTGATTATGGTAAGCTCTACTGAAAAACTCCAATTACTGTAATAAAGATGGACTTAAAATGAATATAAAAAAAAATTAAACAATTCCCTGCAATAAAGATCTTAAATCTCAAATGAGAGTAAGAGCTCTGAGATGTTACGTGCTTTCGATAATACAATATGGACTTGGAAACTGGACATTGAAGCAAAAACGCATAAATGAGCTACAGTCATTTGAAATATGGATGCTAAGAATAGCTTGGACACAATAGAAAACAAACACAGAAGAGAGCTACAATATGAGACACATAATGAGGGGACAGCGATATGAAATGCTAAGACTGATAATACACGGAAAGATGATGAGGAGGGAGTATATAGAAAGAAAGAGAGTGTCATAACTAAAAAATTTAAGCGACTGGTTTAAATGTAGTTCAATAGAGTTCTATGGAAGCGGTAGATAGATTAAAGATACGGATGGTGATATACAAACGATTGCAAGAGGGCACTTGAAGAAGAAGGCGAAACATGGCTAAGTAACTACTAAACAAAAATATGGCCAGGTAAAAAATATTCTTATATTTTCACAAAATTGAGAGATTAACCACATTATATTGGGCACCGTTTTTAATCAATGGTATATTAAAAATCTTTCAAATTTTTAACATTCTTAATGTTTGTTTATTAATATTATTTTTGCATGTAGGGATGTAGGAGCAATTGATTTACATTTGTGTTAAAAATTTTGGGGATATACAGGGTGTCCCGAAAAGATTGGCCATAAATTATACCACAGATTCTGGGGTCAAAAATAGGTTGATTGAACCTCACTTGCCTATATACAATAGTGCCCACAAAAGAAGTTACATCCATTTGAAGTTACAAAATGAAAATCGATTTTTTTTCATATATCGAAAACTCTTATTGAGATTTCTTATTGAAAATAAACATGTGGCATTCTTACGGTAGCAACATCTTAAAAAAAATTAAAGTGAAATTTGTGCACCCCATAAAAATTTTATGGGAGTTTTGTTCCCTTAAACCCCCCAAACTTTTGTGTACATTTCAATTAAATTATTATTGTGGTACCATTAGTTAAACACAGTGTTTTTAAAACTTTTTTGCCTCTTAGTACTTTTTCGATAAGCCAGTGTTTATCGAGATATTTTGAATATTTTTCGAATCCACCACATATTTTTGTATATGGTTAAGTACGATTATAGAGACCTGTTATAATCTGAAAATTTATTTTTATAATGTACATTTTTGGGTATATTTTGAAAAAGAAGCCACATCTCGATAAAAGGTGACTTATCAAAAAAGACTAGGAGGCAAAAAAGTTTTAAAAACACTGTGTTTAACTAATGGTACCACAATAATGGTTTAATTGGAACGTACACAAACATTTGGTGGGTTTAAAGGAACAAAACCCCCATAGAATTTGTATGTAAATATATTAAAAAAGAAGCCGCATCTCGATAAAAACTCGGTTATAGAAAAAATACTTAGAGGCAAAAAAGTTTTAGAAACGTTGTGTTTAACTAATGGTACCACAATAATGAATTAATTGCAACGTACACAAAAGTTTGGGGGGGTTTAAGGGAACAAAACCCCCATAAAATGTTTATGGGGTCGACAAATTTCACTATAATTTTGTTTTAAGATGCTCCTTCCATGAGAATGATACATGTCCATTTTCAATACAAAATCTCTGATAGTTTTCGATATATTGAAAAAAATCGATTTTCATTTTTTAACTTCAAAGGGCTGTAACTTTTTTTAGGAGCACATTCGTACTAAGGTAAGTTAGGTTCAATCGAACTATTTTTAACTCCAGAATGTCTAGTATAATTTATGACCCATCTTTTTGATACACCCTGTATAATCAAAATTTGAATAACAATTATGATAAATAAAAAATTATATGCTTAGGCCCAAATTTTAATTATTTTTTTTTATTTTGTATAAAAGAAGTTCTCTACGCTAATGGAATTAAATTGAACTCCCCGCAAATTTAACAGAGGATTATTATCTACGATCAAAGTCGGGACACATCACAGTTTACACTTCATTTCTCTATCTGAATCTCGTCCTTTTCACTCTGTATTGATTCCTTTATGTCTACATAGAGTAATAAAGTTTAGGAAAAAAGCTTAATATAATCGGGGCATTCACTTCTCGAGTATACTTACGGTTGCAAAAATTTTCAAGTGGATGGCCTATTCACATTTTTTTGTTGTCGGATAAATGGGGAGCGACAATATAGGCACAATTTGTTTCCTTTCCGCCATTTTTGCAACCCTGACTCTCCACGGTATTATAATTTTTCCATTTCGAAGAAAGATGAGATTCCTCGGAAAAAGTTGCTTGATGAAAACGGAGTAATGGATTACATATAGAAGGACTTATCTTTTAGCAAGAATTTGTTGACCAGTTCCATGTGATAAGGAATAATTCCTGAGTGGAGGGATAGTTATTCACTTAATTTTCCTTTTTGTTTATATATAACTCCGTCTATGTGTTCAATCTAATCTGCCTCCCGTAAGTTGTCAGTCCATAGTTTTTGTGGTCTTTCCATGGATCATCTTCCTATTGGTCTCTCGCTGTCCTTAACCCGCCACCTGCCACGTGGCTTTGCAAAGCGTCAACTGCCACATGGGGTGCTCACAACACCCCTTAAAAAATTTCTGTGATCTACTTGTTTATAAACAAAATAATGTGTTGAGTTACACAAGTTTATAAAAAACATGTTTTATTAACTTATTAGCTACTAATATATTATAAAAGTTAAAAAATAAAATTAGAATGGTGTTATTATAAGCTAATTAGAAAGTACCAACCCATAATAAATGAAGTGAAGTAAAATATCTAAAAAAAATAAGATTTGTTGAGTATAGAGACTGTAATATTAATAATGTAAATCAGTTATTACAATAAAAAATGTAAATATGACTTGTTCATCAAAAACACAAAAAAAAATTTAAAACTTAAACTGCCAGATGATGACACCCCGATTCGACTTCAGAGCTACAGGTTCAGAATGACACTAAATAACCAATTCAAATGCAAACAGATCTATGCTATATAATATTATAAAAAGCTACTACGACGCACAGCACGGTTAACAAACTTGAAATACCACATATTTGATGAAAATGTGTTATGGGGTGCTGGTAGCACCCCACGTGGCAAGTACCGGGTTAATACTCTTATTTGTTGGCATTTTGCTTATCCAGTGGAATGATCGGTCCATTCTACTCTTTTATTTCTTACCCTGTCCTTGATGTACACCACCTTACATATCTGTCGTACTTATATGTGTACTTCTAGCTATGTGCCATAGTGTCTTACCCTTGATTTTTCGAAGGGTTTTCATCTCTGCTGTTTCTAGTATTATTTTTGTCCTCTCTGTATTAGGTGGTGATTCTGTCGCGTTCGTCATTATAGGTCTATGGTCTGATGACTCTTTTGTAAATTCCAGCTTTCATTTGTTTTCCGATATTTTTATTTCTCCATATTGTTCCATTCAGACAACCTGCGGCTCTGTTTCCTCTATTCACTTGATCTTCCACTTCTGTTTCGAGTCTTCCGTAGCTACATAGTATGGTGCCTAGATATAAAAACTTCATCACTTGTTCTATTATACACTCACCGGCAAAAAATTTCGCCACCCAAAATTTTTGATTAAGTTTGGCAATGTATAATTTTAATATTTGTGCTCCGATTTTCAAGATTCTTGCACCAGTTTGTAGGTACAGTGGAACCTCGATAACTCGGATTAATCGGGACCGCGGCCGATCCGGGTTATCGAAAATCCGGGTTAGCCGGAGAATATAGTAAAAATTAATAAATAACCTCCATTACAATTACAAAAACATGAAACACATATGCACAGTACACATCTAAATTACGTATAGTTGTATAGAGTGTAGAGTTTTGTTCATTTCTTGGTAAAAACTCAGTCATACTGTAGAGATGTACCGACACCATAATATGGTAGGTCTGGATCCTGCGTACAAAAAAAAATTGATAAATAGCAAGCTGAAAATTTGTTATTAGCTTAAGGGTGTCTAGTCGGACAAACATTAATACATGGGAACACTGGAACAGGGGAAGTTTTAACTGTGGAACAGGTTAAAAATTTGGAACGGTCAGACCACGAAAACGGAACATGTATTTTTTCCGACAGAACAGACTTAAACTCTCCGAACAGAGATTAAACTCTCATGCAAAAATCAGACTGCTATTTATCACCAAATTGGCGTTTTAATGAGTGGAACATGTAGAATATGTCAAATGACAGGAATTATGACAGGTGATAAATAGCAGTCTGATTTTTGCATGAGAGTTTAATCTCTGTTCGGAGAGTTTATGTCTGTTCTGTCGGACAAAACAAATGTGCCATTTTCGTGTTCTGACCGTTCCAAATTTTTGACCTGTTCCACAATTAAAACTGCCCCTGTTCCAGTGTTCTCATATATCAAAGTTTATCCGACTAGACACCCTTAAGCTATTAATAAATTTTTAGCTTGCTATTAATCAACTTTTTTTTCATACGCGGGATCCAGACCTATGGTAGCATAATATCATATTATGATGCTGCAATAAATTTATTTTAAAGATTCGTCTTTATCAATCCTACCTAATGTTTCTAGTTTCTTTTCCATTGTCACTGCAACATTTTTACGTTTTGTTACCATTACGTAGACAAAGCAAACACAATCTGAAGCACGATTACATTACAGAACGGAAGTGATTAATAGGCTGTACTACACACAATACAAGAATTTTTAAATAGTCACGTCTTTTTTAAACAATGCTAAGACAGTTTGACATAAATAAAGAAAAAGGAATACAGACAGGTGTCTGTTCTTTCCGATAAGCTGAGACGGTCGCTCTGGCTGCCGCCGTGTGCATGAATCATTTTTACTATTGTACTTATGTGTTCAAATTACACAAATACACATTATCTCTGAAATATTATTTGGCCTACATACATTTTTATTTGATAAAATTGTTAAATTGTTTATTTGTTAAATTTTTGTCTGATGAAAATCGGTCCGGGTTAGCCGGACTTCCGGGTTATCGGGGGCCGACTTATCGGGGTTCCACTGTACATGTAATGATATCGTTTGGTATTATTCCGGTAACAAAAAAATTTTGCTTGTATGACATTATACAGGGGTGAATGGAAGCGTTGTTTAGGCATCACTAAAATTTTGTTTTTTGAATTATCCGAATATCTCTATTTTTGTAAGAGCTGTACCATCTTTTGTAAATAAAAACACTGATTGACTTTTAAAATAGAGGTTGTATTGATAAGATTAGAATGGCTCGCATGCAGCCCAGATCTCAATCCTATTGAGCATTTATAAGATGAACTAAAAAAGGTATTAGCCGTCTTCCTAGCTCTCCAGACAATTTGGTAGAGTTATGTTATGGCCCTGGTTGGGGAATATCGGGCTATTCCCCAGGCAGGGATAACACATCTTTATTCGATGCTAAACAGATTGCGAGCAGTCGTTGCTGCAAGAGGTGGACGTACCCGCTATTGAATTGTTTTGTTTTGTTGTTAATTTCATTTTGTTTTGGTAATTTTAGTGCGTTTGATATTTTTAATTAAATAAATCTTCAAAGCAGTGTTTTTATTGCAGCTCTTACAAAAAAGAGATATTTGAATAATTCAAGAAAAAAACCTTAGTAATACCTTCAAGTTTTTTTTCGAATTTTTTAAAGTTAGGAGAAAAAACAACGCTTTCATTCACTCCGTATAATGCCATCTAAGCAAAAATTTTCTTTTACTGGAATAATAAAAAACGACATCAATACTTGTACCTACAAACTGATGCAAGAATCTTGAAAATCGGAGTATAAATAATAAAGTTATAGATTGTCAAACTTAATCAAAAATTTTGGGTGGCGGAATTTTGTGCCCGTGAGTGTATATAATATATATAATTATAAAGTATTCGTCATCATCTGTGACTACTGACAGCTCATGGAGAGCCATGGTCATCTTTGGGGTTTATAGGCTCTAAAGACTTACATGGTGTGGAGGCCAGCCACATGCATAACTCCTCAAAAGGTCCAACGTTTTACATTTAAAATAGTTACTTCCTAGTTCTTTGAGGAGATTATGTCATTGCTGTTTGTATATTTGGCATCCTTGACTATAATTGACCATGTTTTTCTTTCCTTTGCTTGTTTTTTTCCATCTCGTATCCCTAGTTATTTTAAATCCTGGTTAATATCATCGCTCCATCTCTTTCTGGAGCCACCTCCCGGTATTTTCCAATTTAATTATATTCTAAATACTGCTTTTGTATTTCTATCATCATTGATCCTTTCTACATGTCCTATCAACCTCAGTAGTTAACTTTGCATTTCATTTGTGATAGTAGGTCTATTAAATATTCTAGTTATAGTGGTTCAATCTCATACACCATGCCCCCATTCTCCTGTCTAGGTCCATATCTTTTATATCTAAGAAGTTGGTCCTCTTGTTCACTAGTCAAAGTTTTTTTTCTGTAACTATTAATCCTAAATATTTGAAATAGTCTACTCTTTCAAATGTTTGCCCTCTCACAGATACAGCGCCTTGCAAATATGAGCGCCTTGCATTAATTTATACTTTTGCCCGAGTTGTTTGCATGTACATACTTTGTTTTTTGACCTTAACTTCTAGACCCATAGTATGTAGCGCTTCTCTTACATGCATAGTATAAATCTTTTCTAGGTATTTTAATGCCCAATTTTTATTTATTATAGGAGTATTCCTGATTGAACCTTGAACTTGTTACAATCCCAGCTCAAAAAAAAAGAATGTGTGTACTTTGTACGCACGTAAGAAATTATACTTCTATTATATGATTTCAACGAAATCAATATACTTTAAACAGTTTCTCTACTACTTTCCAAAAAATTTTATTAAAACAATACCAAAAATTAAAAAAATAAAAGAATAAAACACGCACAAACACATTGAAAAATGCCACAAATGATTTCTGAACAATAATTATTGCCAAAAATTTTAATTAAATACGTATTTTCTGAAAAAAAAACGATATAATAATATACTTACAATCATAAAATCTATAAAAAAAATAAAAAAAATGATATAACTTGTATTGGGCTTGAACCTACTTCCCGTGTATCCCGCCGTACGAGAGTCGAAGCGATTTCAAACTGCACCACCTTCGCGTATACATCATGTGGGAATATACACAAACTGAACAACTTTTTGACATTTTGTTTATATGAATTTTTATTAGTTTGATTTTGTCGAATTAAAATACAACAATATATAGAGTAATAAAACAATACATTAGATGAAAATTTGTAGAAAGTTTGTTCGTAATCAGATTATGTAAATTAAAGCATTGCCTACTAGGGGTATAGCGTAGCAAGTACTAGGTAAATACATTATTTTTTTTACATTTTCCAAATAGGTATGAAGATAATTTTTTATTGGAATACAACTGAAACATTTAGAATTACGTACCTGTGGCTGTTCAAAACTATTTAAAAAGTCACTATAATTATAAATTTTATTTTATTTCTGTCCTCACAACAATAAAAACTAATATACTTATTATACAACATTTTTGTTTACCGATAACCTCCATATTGAACAATTATTGACAGATCATTTCAACACCCAATCAGAGCCCGTATAAAGACTAATACCAAACTGTCGGTGTGCGCATGCGCGCAGATCAATATAAATTCACCCTCAATCTCAATCAATATACTAAAGAAGTATAACTTCAAAAAGTGTTAGCGCATCTGAACCTTAGTTAATATTAAATTCACGTTACAGTTGATTTTGGACTCTTGCTTTTGCTTTGGTGTTGGTTAGACATAGTTTTACTTAATCTGATAATTTTTTTTTTGTTATATTTAACTCTTGCATTGCCCTATATATTATAAGGTATTACTAGTAGGGTAAACTTATAAAACTGAAAACAGATAAAAGAATTGGAGCCACCTAAAAATTGATCATTACTCTACCGGAAATACAATTAATTTCCACAAATAAATCGCCCTTCTCATATATGCCTCACTCTGTCTCTATTTTTGTTACGGCCCACATATTTTCCCACTTAATCTGCAACCAGATTAATATCTTCAAGTGGGTATTCGGTTGAGTGATTACGGGGGAAGGTATCTAGTGACAGTGAAGGGATGTTCAAATTAAAAGAAAATTCTCAAAAAACGTAATCACATTCCGCACGTGTCTCAAACCCAAAAAGCGTACTTTCATTTTTGTAACCGAGGTGAGAGAGAGAGCGTTCTGTAGCTATGGCGACGCCTTTTCTACAAGTAAATAATATTATGCTTTGGTTTTATTCATGGGCGTACCTACTGAAAATAAATTTATTTTATTTCGACCAATTTACTGTTAAAAAACTATATAATAGCAATACTTTCTAATAGACGAGTCAATGAAGCACTAAAAGCACTATATCTACCAATTTTCTACAGGAAGATGAAGGAACTTTTTGCATTTGATTCGAGAAAATATCAGGAAAGTTTGTGAACAAAATTCATGGTGGTACAATCAAAATAACATTTTGTGCCGAAAGAGAAAACATCTCCAAAGTCCATTGGAACACTCAACGAAAAAGGTACGTAATATCAATAAAAATGTTAATTCAGACAACAAACGCAATACTTAGAATTTGTCCAATTCTTGGTTTTATTGGGACAACAAAACGATGTTCATCAATTCATTATTTTCGTTCGTTGAGCCAATGTATTACGTTTATTGAATGGATGAACATTCATTATGTATACCATAATATCACTTTATTGGTATTACGAACTCTGTTCACTGAGTCAACGAACACTATTTATTGATATTACGAACTCTGTTCACTGGGTCAACGAACACTATTTATTGAAACAACAACGTGGTTAATTGACCGACGAAGACTATTCGTTGTGTCAATAACAGTGTTATTTCTCCTAACGTATTTCGTTTATTTCTACAGTTATTTCCGTTTATTGTTACAATTAATTCCGTTCATTCCCACAATAAATACGGTTTTTCTTACAATCAATTCTATTCATTCTTACAATCAGTTTCTTTCATTCCTACTATGAACGTATTTTATATTAATAATTACTGAATGCAATAGCCCAATGTATGATATTAATTGATTAATAATAATTTTTTAAATCCCCCTTTTTTGTCCTTAACCTAAAGGACTTTACACTGTGTGATTTTTCATATGATTTCACTTATACAGTGTACTGGAATAAGTGTTACACTCCCCCGCCCCCTTATTACATTATTTATTTTTAGCACATAAGCAAAATGCTCGGACAGGTCGATTTTTAAAATAATCAAAGTATATTATAACATCAATGTTTCGAACTTTACACAATCCCTCTTCAGGTGACAGGCGCGGCGTAACATTGATTTTTTTAATGGGAAAGTACGTCATGTGACAGCTTATTTAAAAGCGTTTGAAATAGTGATTCCAAAAATGTATAACACTTTAATCATTTTTGAGAGCGCAGGTGCAAAATTTCGATCGAATTCTTTTTAAACGCATTCATTTTTTTTGGAATTCTGAGAAAACTAATAAGTATTTTTGAAAAATTTAAACGCAGAATAAAATATTACATTATTACCGAGGGCAAAAAGTCCCTTAGAATAAACAAGAAGTTTCTGTTAAATGGTATGCCTATTTGAAATTAAAAATCATACTAAATTTTCTCTTTTTCACCCCTGTGACTTATTAAAATAATCAATATAGAGGTTCTCAGGGACTTCAAACCCTCGATAATACTGTAATATTTTATTTTGCATTTAAATTTTCAAAAATAATAATTAGTTTTCTCAGGATTCGAAAAAAATGAATACATTTAAAAATTTCACGATAATAGACACACAAAAACTTCCTTCTACTACGGACTACACTTGAAAACGAAATTCAATTATTATTCGGCACTTCGGTAACACAGAGAAGCTAGGGGTATCACGATAAAGAAAAGCCGTCAACTTTCAAATGGTCAAGCAAAACATTTATTGTCTCAACAACTACGATTATTGTCACAATGTACGCATTGATTGTGGGTATTAAATGCAGTAGTAGATTGATTAATGCATTCGTTGTCACAACAATCAATTTACATCTATTCAATAATCATATATTACTCTATATTAACAACATTTGTACATTGTTTTAATAAAATCTGTACGTTGTCACGATAAACCAAGGTAATTGCTTGTCATCTACGAAATCAAGAAAGTGAGTTGCTGCCAGAATTAACAGTATTTATTAAATATGCGAAACTAAGTTATTGGCTGAATAAATTGAGTGTTATTGATTAATGTACTCTAGTTATTCTCACAATTATTATTCAATCATTGTGACAATAACCAAATACATTCGTCAATGTCTAAAAGTTCGCTGAAACAACAAATTAAATTGTTGTGACAACGAAATACTATTCAGTAATCACTGTTAATCAATATTACGAACTAAATTTTTTTGAGTGAAGTGAAAAATTTACAACAAGGAATATACTGACAGAAATAAGTTCAATTTTTGTTATCAATGGTTTTTGAACCCTTGACCCCTGAAAACGAATATGAAAATGACGGTGGTCCTCAAGCTATCTGGTGCCCAGGGTGGATCTCATCTCCTGGAGTTTTATGTTAATTTCAATTTAAATCAGCCGACAGTAATTACTCGAGGGTTTTCGAGGTTGATGAACACAAATATGATTAGACTTCGATTCGTGAATGCGCCAGGAAACTTTGTGACACCTAGCCCTGAGATAATATTGGAAAACTGCATATAAAAAATGCATTCTTAAAGTGCATCTCAAATAGACAATAAAAAGAATTCAGAACTCGTCAATTATCGGCGGAAATGAGTTTAATTTTGTTACACGCAGGGTTTTTGGGGTCGCTGAAAACGAATATGATGTCGTAAGTGATCTTCGGATTTCCTGGTGTCCACGGCACCTACTGTTTACCTCGTCTTGTGGAGTTTTCGGCAAATTCATTAAAAAATTAGTCAAAAATCATTACTCGGGGGATTTTTGAGCTGGCTTATACCTGGTGCCCAGGATACCTACTGTTTACCTCGTCTTTTTCCGAAAACTGCAGAAGACGATGTAAACAGTAGGTACCCTGTGCACCAGGTATTCCGGAGATCACTTCCGATGTCGTATTCGTCGTCAGAGGCTTCAAAAACCTCTAAGTAATGAATTTTGATTAATTTTTTAATAAATTTGCCAAAAACTCCAGAAAACTAGGTTTACAATAGGTACCCTGGGCACCAGGTACTCCGGAGATCACTTCCGATGTCATATTCGTCGTCAGCGACCCAAAACCCCCCGAAAAAAATGATTTTTGACTAAATTTTTAGTAAGTTTTTTGCCGAAAACTCCACAAGATGAGGTAAACAATAGGTACCCTGGGCACCAGGTACCTCGGAGATCACTTACGACATCATATTCGTTTTTAGCGACCTCAAAAACCTCCCGAGTAACAAAATTTAACTCATTTCCGCCGATAATTGACGAGTTCTGAATCTTCTTTAAGAATGTATTTTTTGTATGCAGTTTTCAATATTATCTCATGGTTGAGACATGGCTCCAGTTCACAAAGTTTCCTGACGCATTCACGAATCGATTGCAAAAAGAATTATTCAGATCCCTCTTGTCGGTTTTTTTTTTCGGTGGTAAGGCCGATTTTAGTGCTTTATTCCTTCGCCTATATAGCCTAGTGGATTATAAAAATCGTGATAAAATACTTTTCCGATGATTCTAACTGACAGACGAAACTGTATTTACCTTAGCCATGACCTCCCTTTAATTGCGCTCGAAAGTTTTCAGTGCTTAATCATCGTCCTAAATAAGGGGTTTATACACAAATAGAGGTTTATACACCCAGATATACAAGCACTTCAGACTTACCCTCTGGAAATGACACAATACGGGAACACAATGCATGTTTCCTACGAGTATATAAGTACCCAAGGTTTAATCCCTCTGTTGTATTCAAGGTCGGCTATACATATAATTCGCATTCGGAATCAGATTCGGATTTTTCTTGTTCGTTTTGATGTGCTATCGAGTTTGATGTGACATAAACGTCCTCGGCAAGTTCTATAATGTAGTCAAATATTTCATGTTGTATTAAAATTAAAAAAAAAATGGTTTACAATACTCTAAAATTGTGTACCAAAATTTTTAATTACAAGACATATTTATTTATTACTGTAGAACATCTACCTATTTATCATTAAAAAAAGAACAACTCTGAAATATTCAAAATAAACAATTGATGGATTCGACCGTTACTTGATGGAAGTTCATTTTATCTCACAATAAAACACTGAATTATAACATAAAACACTAAATTATACTCTTTTATTAAACTACACAAACCTGACCACCCAATAAAACCTGTAGTTTCTTTTTATACAGCTCCGTCATACAAACTTTCAAAAAAAGTGTCAGATATTATTACAGAATACACTAAATTTTCACCTAAATTCACCGTAAAAAATACACTAGAACTAGTTAATAAAATACAACATTTTCAATTGCCCAACAACTCCAGACTAATTTCATTTGACGTAAAAAATCTTTTTCCTAGTGTTCCTCCTACAGAAACTTTTGTTTTAGTTAAAAAACTTTTAGAACATAATAGTACAAATCCGATCATTGCATCTGAAATTTTACACCTTCTTGAAATTTGCATAAATCAAGACTATTTTGAATTCAATAATCAAATTTACACAAACAACAGTGCAGGACTTATTATGGGTAATCATCTAAGCCCATTACTATCAGATATATTTATGAACCAACTTGAAACAACAATTTCTAAACACCCCGTATTTAAACATTTCTTATATTGGTGGAGATACGTGGATGACATACTAGTCTGCTTTACAGGAACTAACAGACAACTTGACCAATTTCTATCATACATTAATTCACTTCATAGTAATATTGAGTTCACAATAGAAACAGAACAGAATAATTCCATAAACTTTCTAGATGTAACGATTACCAGACTATACAACAAACATGAATTCTCCGTATATCATAAACCTACCCATACTGACACAACTATACACAATTCATCATCCCATCCTACACAACACAAATTAGCAGCCTACCATAGCATGATACATAGACTGACAGAAATTCCTCTGACAAAAAATAACTTCGAGACAGAACTAAATATCATTAGACAAATAGCAGTAAACAATGGCTATAACGAACAAACAGTTAACAACATTTTAAACCAAAAACTCCATAAGAAAGCCTTGAAATTAGTGTATCCACCACCACAGAAAGAACCCAGTACCTTCTGCTCTCTCACATATACTGGCAAAATAACAAGAAAAATAGCCAGATACATAAAAAAGAAAAGAATAACACCAGCTTTCAGAACTAACAACAACTTAAGCAAACATATTAAAAACAATAAAAGCCGAAAGAGAAAGCAACTACAGAGTGGTGTGTACAAACTAACTTGTGGTGACTGTCCGAAAACTTACATCGGTCAAACTGGCAGAACTTTTGACAAACGGATAGCAGAACACAAAAGGGCTTTCAACAATAGAAAAACAGACACTTCTACATACGCACTTCACCTTCTAGATCATAATCATTCTTTCAATGAAGAGTTTCAAATTCTACATATTCAAAATAAAGGCCTTAAGCTATCACTTTTAGAATCAATGGAAATTAATAAATTGAAAAATACAGATATAATTCTGAATGACCAACTCGAGACAAACAGCTCCCCACTCCTCAACCTCTTCAGTTAAAGACTTAAAAAGGCAAACACATTGTAAAATATATCACTTGAGAAAGGCACTTTGCCGAAACAGCTGTAGTAATAACATAGTTGTAATAAATTTTGTGGAAGTATAGAAAACAAACGTTTTTCAGTGTTTTATTGTGAGATCAAAATAAACAGAAAAAAATTCTGTATATTTGGAAAGACCGGAAATCGAATGATACGAATAGAATAATGATGAGTTGTTTGCACGTGGGGTCCAGTTTCTAATTGGTCTCCAGTTTAAAAATTTTAAAATGCTCCAGTTATATTTTTTTACTTAGCTATTTACGAATAGAGTTTAAAAATGTAGTACACTAGAATTACACTAATTGGGCACTATTAAAAACTAGACCATAGAATGCTGGATTACTGGAATATTAGCATTACTGGATTTCGCAGAAAAATTCACAATAAATAAAATAAAGCATTTATTCGTAAAGTGAATAGCTACACGTGTGTGCTTGTGTCAATGTTTTGTTTTTTTATAGCATATCTTACATTAAAGTATTTATTTCCATGAAAGAACAATTTTTTGAGAACATTTTGATAAATCAGCTGCAGCAAAAGTGCAGTATGGCAGTAGAAAGATTATTTTGTTATTTCCATCACTTTATCTAAGTTATTGTTGGCCAGGAGTATGCTCATGTACGAGTAAAGGTTTTACGACTAAGGTGGATCTTTTCGTAAACTCCTGGGACAAGGTCCTTATGGAACCATTTACTAAATACCCCTCTCTTGAGCCAACTGATAAATAGGTTACTGTTGCAGACAATGATTAACAAATACAATTTGTGTGCTCCAGTAGTAATTAAACAAGACATCATATCTGTCGTTCTATCTCTTTAATCACTTTTCGACCTTGTGCGTTTATTTTTTTGGAAGACTTTTGTTGGGCAACGATATCCAAAACAAACCCCTCTGTTCTGTATTATAAACTTGCTCAGGAAGAAGACTCAGTTATTCTACTGTGTTTTTAAATTGCTGGATAAATGGATGCACTGTAGATTCATTGCTTGACAATTTTTAACGCGATTTGGTTAACAGGCGGATGCCAAATCGCTCTTCAAATTTTTCAGCCATCCAGCAATGGTACTAAAGCCATCTTCCTTAGTATATTTTTTATAAAATTCGATTGCTTTTGCTTCCACAATTTCTCCAGATACAGAAATGTGTTTAAAAATCTTTTGCATGAAGCCCATGTGAATAATATTTTCCATCTTTAGACATTCATCAAGACTTTTTCTTTCCTAGTCCTGGTCCAAATTTCTCAACTCCACATTATTTTGCGATTTTGCACATGTTTTCTCCACTATCTATGTTCTTCAAAATGTCTGTTTTATCTTACAAAACTAGAGTATTGTATTTACGTTTACTGAATGTTTTTTACGTTTTTTGTTGCGTTTTTCTAGATAATCGTCTATAGGATAATGACATATAAACTCTCCTTCAAATATCCGTCCTGAATATTTCTTTAGCATCGGTTCTACTTTCAAGTATATCTACCTCTTCCTTGGTCTACTTACTGGCCCACTTCCCAACATAAGTTCATGTAGCGGTTTACTACGTTTTATTCATCATTCCCTTTGCCTTAACCCTATGCGGGGTCGGCTTCCCTAATTGCATTTCTCCACACAATTCTATCCTGGGTCATATCAATATTAATCCCCTTTACCAACATGTCCTGCCTAATCGTCTCCATACACGTCTTCTTTGGTCTTCCTCTCCTACCCCTTCCAGGAATCTGCACTTCAGCTACTCTTCGTATTGGATGATTAACGTCTCGACGTTGAACATGACCAAACCATCTCAACCTATGCTCTCTCATTTTGGCATCAATTGGTGCCACACCTAGACTTTCCCTAATATACTCATTTTTAATTTTATCCTTTCTTGCCACTCCCCTCATCCATCTAAGCATTCTCATCTCCGCCACATGCATTCGTTGTTCCTCTTTCTATTTCACTGCCCAACATTCAGTTTCGTACATCATAGCCGGTCTTATGGCTGTTTTATAGAATTTTCCTTTTAGCTTCATTGGAAATTTTTTTGTCACACAACACACCACTCGCTTCCTTCCACTTCATCTATCTAGCCCCGATTCTACTGCATGCATCTCCATCTATTTCTCCATTACTCTGTAATACCGATCCCAGGTACTTAAAACTATTGCTTTTTACAATCAGTTCACCATCCAAAAATACCATTTTATTTGTAGTAACTCCATCTTTAAATGAACATTCCAAATACTCTGTCTTTGTCCTACTAAGTTTTAAACCTTTTTCCTCCAGAGCTCGTGTCCACTGTTCCAGTTTTTGTTCTAAGTCTCTTTCACTATTTCCTACTAACACGACATCATCAGCATGCATTAAGCACCATGGAATGTTACCCTGTAGTTTCGCTGTTATCTGGTCCAAAACTAATGAGAATAAATACGGACTAAGCACCGAGCCTTGGTGCAATCCTACTTTCACATGAAATTTATCAGTTTCTCCTACACCTGTCCTAACACTAGCCGTTACTCCCTCATACATATCCCTCACAATCTTTACATGTGCACCAGGGACTCCTTTCTTATTGAGTGCCCACCACAAAATCTCTTGAGGAACTCTATCATATGCTTTCTCAAGATCAGTGAATACCATATGAGCGTTTGTTTCTTTATTCCTTTATTTTTCCATCAACTGTCTTATACGTTTATTATTAGTATTATTTCGATTTACTACGTTTTATTATTATCAATTTTAAGGTGTCTTGCCAAGCGCAATCTTCATATTTTTCTATAATCTGCATAGAGGATTCTTCGCACAATTGACCTGCAACAGATAGAAGTATGCTTTGTTAGCAAGCTTTATCGTCTTCCATGTTTCCTTCTCCTCGGTGCTATCTTCAGTTATCTGTACACCCAGGTATGTGAGGTGTTTTAGAACTTCAACATTTGCATCATCTATTGTCAAATTTTTCAAGTTCTTTGCTTTTATTAAGGCTCTAGCTTTAACTACGTTGACGGCTAGCCCTATTTCTTTCACATTTTCCGTAAGCACCACATTAAGTTTTGTAATCTACCTATTTTATAAAGCAATACCTTGTGTATGTTATTTCACACCTCCATCAATAGCACCCCGCTGAGCTGAATATTAACGAGTCTTTTGGATACCTGGTACGATTATACCACGTATACCAAACGCTAAATAAATCTGATGAATCAATTTCTTTCTATCTAATGTTCTCTACAGGAATCTGTAAATTATTTGACACGTTATTTAAATTGCACAGTACGTTATTGTATATTATTTGGTAGTCCTTACGACTACAAGTTTAGCAGATTTTCTGACCCAAATATTAATCTAATACATTAAATACCATAGCTTTACCTACCCATTTTGGTCTGAATTAAATATCTCTATATAGCTAGTCATAAATCTGGTGATTCTTTTCGATTAGTCTCAAAAATAATATATTTCTCTAATTCGGTAATCAATACTTCAATAACCAATAATTCAATTTAATCGAAATTCTTTGGTATTAGTTCTACTCCTAACTGAGTATAGAGAACATGTTTTCGTTGGAATTTTGCCACGTTTAATATACAGGAAATGAGGTGAAAATTATATATCTCCCTTAGTCTTCCTTAATTTAACATTCATGTGGTGTAAAAGCAAAGGAAACCGCGAAGGTTTAACCAGAAACTTGGTCCCATTAAAAGTTTTAGTTGCTTCGGTAATAAAACTTTGAATTATTGTAACAATAATTGCTGTATTTTGATATTTACTGCACAAAAACATAATTTGTTGAAATATTATTATATCAACCGTTTGCGAAGATATTCATCTAAAATTTATACACAAAACTTGGTACTGATATTAGATTAAAATCGGAACCAGTAATTTCAACAAAAAACTAATAATAATAAATAGTTAAAATCTGAAGGAAATTTGTAACATTTGGTTTAAAAAACTGCAAAATATAAAATGTGGAATTTTTTTAATTGTTGTGTTTGCATTAGGTGTCAATACTATATTGCATTGTTTTTTATTGTAATCAATAAAAAACAATCACTAAATATAAAAAAATTTATATCTACAGCATAACGCAGATATAAATATACAATTGAGTTCAGGGTTCTTTACCCGTGTGTCATCATTTAAAGCATACGAAATAAGTCGGAAATTTACTAAACGCAACAGCAAGTGACAGAAAGTGGGTATTACTCCGATCACGGGTTATAGTATAATTTTGACGTTATCAAATAAATACAATGTCAAATTTAAGTTTCGCTTCAAAATATTGGTGCATAATTACAGCTACATTTGAGGTAGCTTAATAAATTCTTTTATTATCGTTGATTAATAAATAAATAAACAATTTATATAAAAATTCAATAACATATTTTTTTTGTTATTTTATTCACTTTGACGGAAAACTAAACACAAGCATTCCTTAACTATGTCAATGAGGTTAGCTTTGTACGTTGTCAAAATTAATCGTAAAATAACATAAACTTACCATAAAATTTCACACTCCAATAGAAAAGTAGTTGTGAAAACAACTGTTTGTGTACTATAAAAAACTTAAAAATACAAATATTCAACAAAATAACAGCAAAAATTCAACAAACTGACAGCCACAAAAGTAAACAAACCATAACGTCAGTAATTGTACTTAAAATATGTGAAAACATCCCCAATTGTCTTTTTTGTACCTATCTCTTTTAGATGTACTTAGAGCGTTCATAAAAATAACATGTGTTTTTACTTAATAACAGGCGGTAGCTGGTTTATCATTAGTTTCATGCGTGGGAGCGAATGATGCTCGATAAAAAGTATGTGTTTTATCTCACCAGGTATTAATGACGCACGGGTAAAGACTCGTAGACTCAAGGTGGTATATGTTTGTAACAACATAATGTGAATGTTATGAAACATGTTATGTGAAAAAGGAAAGGAAAAATAAAACACCGTTAATTTTCAATAGCGCTATGTCTTGGCTTAGACAATATTGTTAGGTATTGCTATTTTTAAACACGTCATCCTAATCTTATTTCTATTTAATAAACTGCTTTTGATTTCTAGGAAATATTACTTTTCTTCAAAATAACTAAAAATTTCTCACAATAAGACTCCGCATTATTCCATATCCACTTAAGACACGACCATCTAGCAATAATAGTTCGATCTAATATCGAATTCTTGACTTTCGATATAAAACGGCACTCCTCCATTTCCTAATAACAATTTTATTTGTACTCTAAGGCAGAAATCATCAATTTCCTTCGGCTGGTACATCCAACCAGAAACTAGTATGGCATTTCCTCTTATTTCATTAAGACTTTATGACTGCATGATACGCTTCGGGGATATTCTGAACTATATCTGTATTTTTTAACTTATTAATTTCCATAGATAATATGGAGAAATTAAAACCATTGATGTAGGCACGATCTTTTCACCTCTGGGTAACTAGTTATCGGGAAGTTTATCCGGCAGATTACATGTAAATCTGTCAAATAAACTTCCCGATAATCAGTTATTCGGAGGTGAAAAGACCGGGCCTAAAAGAATGATTAAGATCTACAACGTGAAGTGCGTACGTAGAATCTATTTTTGTTTTATTGAAAGCCCTTTTGTGTTCTGTTATACGTTTGTTAAAGGTTCTGCCAGTTTGACCGATGTAAGTTTTTGGGCAGTCGCCACATGGCAGCTTGTATATGTATAGTCAAAGCCCGAATTTCCGGCACTCCTAGGTTTGACAAGACAATACTCAGGTCTGACTGACGGTCTTAGTCAAAGCCCGAAATAAAGTACAGTTTTGGCCTTTGACTAGTCAAACCTAGGAGAGACTAAGTTGGTCAGGCAAAGGTCGAAATTTAGTTTTATGAAATTATTGACTAGTCAAACCCCGATCAGCTATTAAAATGTCTTAATTTGTTAGATTAGGTTTAATAAAACGTCATTTTTTAATTTTAATGTTTATTATTTTTATTTTGTCGTAATTAAAATAAAAAAATTAGTGTTTATGCTCACATGTTGAGGCATTATGGCATTTAGAGTTGCACAATACGTTAGACCTTTTACAATTACGTAATTTGAAACAGCATTTCTTATTGCATTAGCATTTTATAAATCCTTGTCCTCCAAATGTAGAATCTTTTGTACTAATTTCTCTTAGCCCGACCACACATCAAAGAAACATGAAACGTAAATTACGTTTCATGGAAATAAACCACTGCTAAACAAATATACGTCCGGCCATTTATGAAACTATCCGAAAATAAAAATGTGTCATGAGCATGAATCACACTCGTTTCATTGGTAGGCGGACTTTGAGATTTGTTTAGCAGTGTTTTAGTTTCATGAAACATGTTTTTCGTTTCATGTTTCATGTTTATCGATTCATGTTTCTTTGGTGTGCGGCTTGGCTTAGAGACAGAGGCAGTTAACGTCTGGAACATCTTTGAAATTAGGAAATTTCTCTTTAATAATAATAATAATAAAGGCCTTTATTCATTCTATAATATTATTCACATAATGAATATTAGTTTAAAAAAAAAAGCTCCAGGCGAGTTTCAGTTCAGGAGATGTATAATGCGGGGCAGAATACATGTCCTGTCTGTTCAGCTAACCTGGGCAAAACAAATAATAAAAAAAATATCTAGGATTATGTATAATAGGTTACCTACTAACATTTAAATAAAAATAAATCAAAATGTAACATTAATTAACTTTAGTTTACCAATATGCGCTTTGAATGTAAGCTCTACTCATACCATGTCAGCCAACTCTACCTATGCAATATTTCCTAATTTTTCAATAACGAACCTTCTAAATTTGTTTTGAGTAAAATTAGTACCAGTAGTATATTTATTCATAACTTGGGCTATTTGATATGTAAAAGACCGCTTGTATTGCTGTGTACGATGATAAGGAATACTTTGCATTCTCTTATTTGATTTCTTGAAAAAGTGTGTTTATTGTTCCGTATTTCGTACCAACTCTTTATAAACCGTCAATTGTTTTATCTTGTATGCTACTAAAAATATTTCGAGCATCCTCTTTGGTTCTATCAAAGCTGGGGATAGGTATTGTTACAGTTTTTCCGATCGAAATTGGAGGACATTTTTTTTCACTTAATTGTATCATAGCAATAGCCTGGGCATGAAGACCTTCAATCGCATTTCTTTATGTAGTTTAATCTGTTCTGTCTGTGCACAACGCATGCTCGAACGCGTGCCAAGGAGAAGCTCGAAATATTTTGGGTATCATATAAGATAAAATAATAATTGACGGTTTGTATAGAGCTGATAGGAAATACGGAACAATAAACACACTTTTTTCAAGAAATCAAATAAGAGAATGCAAAGACAATTTTCCTCATTTCGAAGATATTCCAGACGTTAAGCTGTCTCTAAGAGAACTTAGTACAAAAGATTCTAAATTTGGAGGACAAGGATTTCTAAAATACCACTGCAATAAAAAGTGCTCCTCAAAACTATGTAAGTGTAAAAGGTCTAACGTATTGTGCAACTCTAAATGCCATAATGCCTCAACATGCGAGAATAAACACTTAATTTTTTTATTTTAATTACGACAATATAAACATTACAACTAAAATATGACGTTCTATTAAACCTAATCTAACAAATTACGAAATTTTAATAGCTGATCGGGGTTTGACTAGTCAAACCCCAATTGCATAAACTTAAATTTCGACCTTTGCCTGACCAACGTAGTCTCTCCTAGGTTTGACTATTCAAAGGCGGAAACTTTAATTTATTTGGGTCTTTGACTAAGACCGTCGGTCAGACCTGAGGATTGCCTAGTCAAACCTAGGAGTGCCGGAAATTCGGGCTTTGACTATAACATATACACTACTCTGTAACTGCTTTTTCTTTTGACTCTTATTGTTCTTAGTTAAGTACATTTAATACAATTAGTACAAAAATTAACAAAGAATAATAAGAACCAAAAGAAAAAGAAACTACAGAGTGGTATACACAAACTGACGTGGTGACTGTTCAAAAATATACATCGGTCAAACTGGCAGAACCTTTGACAAACATATAGCAGAACACAATGGCTTTCAATGATAGAAAAACAGATTCTACGTACGGCACTTCACATTCTAGATCATAATTATTTTTTTAATGAACATCTTGAAATTCTTCATGCTTAAAATGAAAGCCTTAAGCTATCTTTATTAGAATCTATGGAAATTAATAAATTAAAAAATACAGGTATAAAATGTGAATGACCAACTTAAGATAAATAGCTGCTCACTCCTCAAACTATTCAGTTAGAGCAGTGCTTCCCAACCTTCTTTGTATCATGCCCCACCTTAGCTTTTCTAAAAATTTTATGCCACCCTCCCTATGTGCGATACAAAATTTTTAATATTAAAAAATTGAAATGTTCACTTAAGAAACTGAAATGACAGGTTAGGAAGAAAGCTCTAGAAAATTGTTAACTAAACGTAAATTTTCAAAATATAATGAAAAACTGAAATTCAAATTTCAAGTAATTTTAATAATAATTTTTCTATAAATTTATTATTTTAATTTAGTGAGATCTTTGCGCTTGATGCTTGCTGCAGAGAGATTTTAGGTTTCAATTTGGTTAGATTCAGTCTTAAGTCTCAACGTTGTGTTATATTCAGTTGATTGCTTTTTTTGTACCAGTAAATCTGTTATAGTACTAAATCCACATTCAGTTAAATATGAAGATGGAAACAGTGGCAATAGTTTCCTCATAAAGCCATGCCATCACTCCCTTTATATTAAATAAATTTTTAACTGAATGATCAATTTGAAATTCTGGGAGTTTTTCTTGATACTGCATATTTGATATATCAGATAAATCCACTAACATTGGCGGCATCATCCATGAGATGATTTATGATCCAAGATCGATTTATTTTAGATCAGATTAGTTTTCTTTTAAATCTGCCGACAGAATATTCAGATGATTGACAATAACATGTCAAGCTTCACATAAAGTTACTTCACATTTTTGGAGCCAATGAAACTTTTCATTTTTTTTTTTTCAGAGAGTATCAAACAGTTCCATAAGTCTTCTCAAGCAGATAAGTAGGCATCTTACTTCATTGCGAAGTAAAAGTCTCACTTGGTCTTCATTTTGTTCTTCACAAAATAGTTTGAAGGGACGCTCACATTTGGTATTAGCTGTAATAGCATTAACACACTTTATTACTGAATGTAATAATTCATTTAGATCACAATAGATGATTTTAGCTACCAAGTTTTGCCTATGAATAACACAATGCACAGGAATCATTTCAGGATTCCCATCTTTCATCAATGTTGAGCAGTCATTTTCCGTGCCCATCATATTAGGAGCACCATCTGCAACACAAAATGGCAGTGGTGGTTTCCAATTTCTTCTCTTTCTTCCTTTACTAGTATATTATCTTGTGTAAGTTACCAACTTGTTTTCAGCTTTTCAACAACTTGTTTTTCAATGTCTTCACTCATTGCGTCTATTATTCTGCTAGAAGTATTATTGCTGAGTGCTATAGCTCTTACATCATTATCTTTTTCAAGAACAGTTTTAAAAAATGCTAATATTTATGGTTTTATTAAATTCTCTCTATTGGTTTATTTGACGACGCCAAACAAACGGTTAATATTTTGGTCTCTTCTAGCGAAATTATACCTAATAATTATTTACCGCAATTATTTGGTTTTAGCACCGAAATCTAGCATTGCATTACCGACAGGGTTAAACTCGTGTCGATTCCATTTTCGAATTGCCCCCTTAACAATCAAATTGCCCCCCTGTGTGGAGTGGGCCCCACGTTGGGAAATACTGAGTTAGAGACTTTAAATTGTAGACTTTAGAAAGGCATTCTGCGGAAACAGGTGTAGTGACATTAACTTATAATAAATTTTGTGGAAGTGTTGAATACGTGTTTTATTGTTAGATACAATAACGGTCGAATCCAACAATCGCCCTAATCTTATTTGGATTTTATAAAATGTTTTTGATTTCTAGGATATATTTCTCATAATAAGACTCATCCGCATTATTCCATATCCACTTTAGACACGACCATCTAGCAATAATAGTTCGATCTAATATCGAATTCTTGACTTTCGACAGACATAAAACGGCACTCCTCCGTCCTCCATTCCCTAATAACAATTTTATTTGTACTCGAAGGCAGAAATCATCAATTTACTTCGGCTGGTACATCCAACCAGAAACTAATATGGCATTTCCTCTTATTTCATTAAGACTTTATGACTGCAGGATACGCTTCGAGGCCTCCTGCATCCCTTCGACTTCGACTAAGAACGAAGGCAATAACTGTATGAAACCACCACCACATCGCATCGATTCCCCTTTTTGAATCACCATCGCCAAGGACGACAAATGAAGATTCGATACAGTGACTTTGTCGTGGATCACAGCGACTCAAAACTCACTGATATTTTGTGTATTGATACACTATAAAAAATTTGTCCTAGAAAATTTTAAATGTAAAAAAATAACAATTAAATGCCTTTGTAAAAGTTATTATACAGAGATAAGCGCACTAATAACCGGCAAAATAGCACAAAAGATGAAAAACATAATACATTGCGAAACAAAACGAGATGAAACTAGTGGAGGTGGAAATTATCGTTATAAACGTATAAATTAACATTACATTACATAATCTCCCACCTTTAGACGTCTGTGACAGGAGTATTGTGTACGTTAATCTATACCAAAAATGAATAACCATTTTCAATTTCGTTGCAAAACGAAAATACAGCCGCATCATATTCTAGTCCAATCAGAGAGTGCAGCAAGCACCTCTACCGGTTTCGAAACTTATTAGTCTCTCATCAGGAGGCACATATGCTGCTCTCTCTGATCCAACCAAAACAAACCCCGGCGTGCAGTCACGGATTGCAACGAACTAAATGACAGGGATGCCCTAGCGACAACTGCTAGCAGAAGACTAAGTGTTCAAAAAACCATACTGAAGTAAAACTATAACTAAGTGTTCAATTCAATGGCCTATAAAACAACATAATGTTATTCTACATCCCACCAGACTGAAAACAATGGAAACCTTCTCTGGTTACACATCCGAGGCTTCTATAATTTGCAAGCCATAACGGATGCTGAGACTAAGGAAGATGAGGGAATTTTACAATGTATAATTCACGTCCCATCTGCTGAGCGCGGTAAAGTTCCACATAATAATCACAACTAATATTGTGTTTATTTTTAAGTTTGTGTTAAATATGTTATAACATATTAAATGTATATACTCCATCTAATTTACTTACCGTTGCACGTCATCCGCGTCATAGCCCGAGACGTCACATGATACTAACACGAAATATTTAGGCGGTAGGTGTGTTCTTTTTTAGAATCACTTTGCCGAGTACACTGGGATTACAGGAACTAGGCGTATTTTGTTATATACGCGTAGACATAATATTTAAAGATTTCTATTAATGTTAACTTAAAGAAATACACAATAATATGTTTCATTTAATTTGTATAAATGGACTATAAAGTGTTTTTATGAAGCACATTTGTTCGGAATACACTGTAACTATAATCGAACGAAGGTGATATTTTGGCATAAATTGGTAACATTTATTTGACAGTTGCGGTGATGACACTTCATATTTGTTTATATTCTTTACTATAAGTATTTGTTTCATTATATTTACTGTTTTATTATGTACTTTAACGTAAGATAATAACTTAATTCTTGTTTTCTATTTCTAAAGTTTTCATTTATTTACATTGAATATTAATTTGTTTTGCTGTATAATCCACTTCCGCAAAAATTGTGTGATGTATTTGATTTAAAATTAATTCAAGAATTTTTTGTAATTGGGCAACAATGTCAACTTAGATCTCTAACTAAATAATGACGTGCAACGGTCAGTATATTAGACGGACTGTATAGTTATATTATTATATTATTTATAGTTAAATGTAAATATACATTATACCTTCATGAAATTGTCCACCGATAATCTCAATTTCCAATGTATTAGATTCATTGGCAGTAGGTACAAATTTGTGCTTATAATTTTTCGGAAACGAATAGAACTTAGATTGACTATTTCTTGGTGTATTTTTACAATACATAAAAATTTGGGAATAGGAGGCAACCAATTATTCGGCCACGTACTAGGGGTACATTTAGGTATTTTTGTAAATTCTTATATTTTACATCTCGAGTAGTTGATAATTATATTTTATACTAATTGAAATAAAAAAGGTCGTAGAAATAGTATAGTATTCTACTCTCATGTAATGGCTATTACTCACTCTGATGAATTACGACACTCGTCTACGGCTCGTGTCGCAAACTTTATCATCGTGAGTAATAGCCATCACTACATGCTCGTTGAATAATATACTATTAAAACTCTAAGAGAAATTAACTACTTTTCTTCATATGTATGCTCCATTTTTTTCTTTGAAGCTTTGTATGTCTTTTTGTATAATTTTTTTATAATATGAATACTTTTTATTGTGTAGATATTTAAATATCTCTTTTTGAACCCACTCGCCACACTGTATAACTTAGTTATTAGCTAGGGTTTCATAAAATAGTCTCTTCACCCTTTTTCAGGGGTGATGCATTGACTGACTAAGGGGATCAAGAATTATATAAACTTGGTTATGACAGGAGATTTAATTTCTCTGATTTTCCTCCCTGTCTAATGGACATGACCCAGGGAGGTTTTACGGCTAATTGTGATAGAATGTTAGAAAGGAAAAAGTAAAAGAATTTTAATTAAAAAAATTGTATTTACTATCATCACCAGATATTGTATTAGATATTGTATATTTCTGCAATAATTATAAAGATATTAATGAAAGTTATATTATTAATAGGTTACATTGTTTAGAGATGAAGTAGAGCTATAAGGTTTCCTTGACTTCAATAAATTACTTGAAAAAATAATATGTCATTAAATAGGTAGCAATTGCATATTGCATGTAAACTAAAAATATAGGTAGAGCTTTTTAGGAAGTATTTTTTAATTAACATTAATGTGTTCGGCTACTAACACCATTTGAACAAGGACTATTAAAAAAGAAAAAATGGTATATCTAATAAAATAATAATGTTACAAAATATAAAATATGATTGTTAAATGAAAGTATATTAATTTTATAATACAACTCAGTGTTCGGTTGCCAAAAGCAGATAATATGTCTATTTTTGCTACTTTTTTTTTTTTTTTTATTGACATCCCAATTTATTACAATCTGCCGTTTTTTACAAAGTAATAAGCATTAAATAATATTTATGTCGGCTAAACTATTGACATGTGGCGAACATACCCATTAATATGCCGCTCTTAATGTTAGTCTACTAAACTATTATTGGTTCTGGGAAAACATAAATAAATACTACACTTTTTTTTAGCTCACACTAAATCACTGGTCACTTTACGTTTTAACCTGCGCACTGCACACATCTGCATCAAGTTCCTTGCTAGGTGGTTTGGGTGTTCCCGCAATCGGTCCTTGTATTTTTTTATTCGATATGTAATTTCTTCCTTTACATAAGTTACCTCTGCATCTCGATGTACGGCGTTGTTGGTGAAGTACCAAGGTATATTTAAAATCATCCTTAGTATTTTGGATTGGAACCTTTGTATTATTTCAATATTGGAATTTGCGGCTGTTCCCCACAGTTCTACCCCATAGGTCCAAATTGGCTTCAACACCGCTTTGTATAGGAGTAATTTATTTTGTGTTGATAACTGGGATTGTTTTCCTATTAGCCAGTATATGTCTCTCACTTTATGGCCCAATTGTTTTCGTTTGGAAAATATGTGTTTTTTCCAGGTCAGTTTTCTATCCAGGTGAATCCCAAGGTACTTTACATCGTCTTTCTGTGGTATTTGTTTGCGGTTAATACATACAGGTGGACAGGTTCCTCTACGGGTTGTAAATGTTACATGTATTGACTTTTGCTCATTTGGTTTAATTCTCCATTTTTGTAACCATTTTTCGACTTCAGTTATGTTATTTTGTAATAGTTCTGATGCGATGTTTGGATTCTTGTTGGAGCATAAGATCGCAGTATCATCTGCAAATGTAGCTGTTGTTGTGGCAGGTGATGTTGGAAGGTCGGCAGTATAGAGTAGGTACAGGACAGGACCCAGAACACTTCCCTGGGGGACACCCGCTGTTATGGGTTGAAGTTCTGATATTTCATTGTCGTATTTGACTCTAAAGCGTCTATTTGTAAGGTATGACTTTAGTAGTGTGTAATAATTTAGAGGCAAACAACTCCTCAGCTTATAGAGCAATCCCTGGTGCCATACCTTGTCAAACGCTTGTCCTATGTCTATGAATAGGGCGGAGCAATATCTGAATGCTTCGAGGTCTTTATGGATTCTGTTTACTAGTCGATGTACTTGTTGAATGGTAGAATGTTTCTGCCTGAATCCAAATTGGTGAGTTGGAATTATTCCCTCGTCTTCTAGGAGAGGTGTTAGTCTTGTTAATAAAAGTTTTTCGAACACTTTGGATAGCACGGGTAGTAGACTGATGGACCGGTATGATTCTACCCTTTCAGGTGGTTTGCCTCGTTTTAAAATGGGTGTTATTTCGGCAACTTTCCATTGTGGCGGGAAATAGCTGATTTTCATGATTGAATTGAATAATTGTGTTAAATATGTATATCCTATTTCCGGCAGTTCTTGTAATATTTGTCCTGTGATTAGGTCGTACCCTGGAGCTTTTTTAGGGTTGGTATTGAATCTTATTGTGGCCTTTATTTCACTTTTTTTGAATCTTTTTTCTGGTAATTCTAGCTGGTATGATTCTTCAAGTGCTTGGTTTATTGTTTCCTCTTGGTTGGGGTCAGTTGTTTCATTGGGAATGAACACAGTTCTTAGGTGGTTTGCAAATGTCTCTGCTTTTTCCTTTGGTGTTTTTAACCATCCGCCCTGCTCTTTTTTTAATGGTGGTATATTGTATTGGGGTCTTTTTAATTTTCTAGTAGCCTTCCATAGGGAGTAGTTTGTTTGTTCAGTTGTATCTAGTTGTTTTATGTGTTCACTGAATTGAAGATTCTTTTCTGTTGCTATCATTTCTTTTAGCTTCTTAACAGCATTGTTCAACTGCGTTTTTGTTTGTGGCGCTCTAGTTGCTTGCCACTGTTTTCTGAGTTTTCTTTTCTGGGCTATTTTCTCTCTTATTGATAATGAAGTGTATTCATTCTTCATTTCATTGTTGCTGGGTGTTGTTGAGTCCCAGGCAGCTTGTTGTATAACTAAATTTAGGTGTTCTACTGCATATTCGATCTCCTCATTGGTCTTTAGGGAAATATTTAGTTGAAGTAGCTCCTCGACCAGTTGTTTAAAGATGTTCCAGTTTGTTTTTCGATTATGCAATACACATGGTTTTTCCCTGTGGAGAATTTTTTTATTTAGTGTTATAACAACTGGCGAATGATCGGAAGAACTTTCATAACATGACTCCGCATGCATATAGTTCCTGTTAATTTGTTTAGTTATGCTGAAATCCAGAAGATCGGGTGTTTTATTTAAGTCGGTTGGCCAGTACGTTGGTTCTCGTGTTGTTACTACTTCTAGATTATTGTTGTTTATTGCTTTGTATAGCTCTCTTCCTCGGGTCGTATCTAGTCTAGAACCCCAACTCTGATGCTTGGCATTATAGTCACCGCCACAAATAAATCGGTTGCCTAGTTCGTCGAAGAACACTTTAAAGTCTTCTTTTGTTATTTTGTGCTTTGGAGGGCAATAAACCGCAGAGAAAGTAATGGGGCCTGTCCAGTCTTCCACAACTATGTTTGTGGCTTGTATGTATTCTTTTGCAAGACAAGTTGCGAGGTGATGTTTGATTGTGTTTTTAATAATGATTGCCGTGCCACCGTGGGCGGTTCCATCAGGATGCATGGTATGGTGAACTGTATAATATGGAATTTTTAAGACATTCTTTTTTGTGAAGTGCGTTTCTGATATTAATATTAGATCAATTTTATGATTTGTCAAGTATAAACTAAGTTCATGTTTGTGTTGGGCTAATCCATTCGCATTCCAGATCACAAATTTTAGTTTGTCTGCCATCACTTCATCTTTGCTACGACGGTGGTAAGAAGGTTGAGCATGGTGCTCATCTGCTCCATGAGACCCTTCATCATTTGTTTTAACTCTTGTATATCAGATGGTTGTGTAGTAATTTGATTCAGTTGTTGATTATTATTTGCGACTTGGCTGTATGTAATACCTGGTACTATGTAATTTTGGTATACTCTCCTTGCACTTTCTTCGGACTCCTTCTTCCTCAGCGGTGGGTATCTTTCTTTCTGCAATTGCTTGTATACAGTGCACCCTCTGTAGTTGGCAGGGTGATTACCATTACATAAGACACATATGACATTTTCTGTTCGATGTTTCTGTGTGCATTCATTTGTCGGGTGGTTTAACGCACATTTTACACATCTGGGTTGCCTGACACAGAAGTTCTTCATATGTCCATATCTCTGACATCTTTGGCATTGTGCTAGATCCCTTATAGGCCTTGGTGGTTCAAATTTTACTCTTGCATTTTGTAGTGAGTCTATATTATATATATCTTTGTTGTTAGAGCTTGATTTAAGATTTACAAAAAATAATGGAAGTGGGTTTTTTGTTATTCTATGTCGTATGTTAGTGATCTGGTTCACAATATGCCCTTGGCTCTCCAGTTCCGCCTTTACCTCTTCTAGGTTGGTTGTTGGATGTAGATGTCTTAGAACGACTCTGAATGATCTATCTCCTTTTTTTTGGTATGTGTGGTATTCAGTTTTCTTTTCATCTAATGCTTTTATAATGATATTATATATTTCAATCGTTTTGGCTTGAACTTTTACTTGGTCATCGTTTAGAACCTTGATAGTGTGGTTTTCTTTTGCTATGCTATTTAGTAGGAGGTTTAGTGGTTTTATATCTTTGACACCTGCAATAAATATTGGAGGAGGTTTTGGTATTGTACCATTTTCTTGTGTCTCTTCGTCGCCATCGGATTCATCATTTAAAAGATTAAACCGGTTTGACGTTGACGTAGGAGGATTGAGCCAGTAGTTGTCTATTTTCATCTGTTTTAATTTGTTTTGGTAATTTTTGGGACTATTTCTGTTACGTTTTCTATTTTCTGCAATTTTCCATTCTTCATCTTGTCTGGAAGTGCTAGGTAATGTTTGGTACTTTGGTGGATAAAATTGTTGATTTCCCTCTGGTTGTACTTGTTGAGCAGTGTATACTTGTGGGTATTGTATAACTGGTGGTGGTATTTGTTGTATTGTTTGCGGCGTCATAAATGAATTAATTTGTCCTGTTTGTACGTATTGGGTGTTTGGATCGACCCAATTTATTTGACTGCTTTGCTGCATGTGCATATTAGAGGAATTAAATCCACTAAAGCAGATAATATGTCTATTTTTGCTACTTTGAGGAGAGCAAATTCAAATTTCCACGACGTCCTTAAAATCACTTCTTTTTCTTCTTTTGGTGCCTATTAATTTTGAATGTAGGCGATCATTCTGACTATAATTATTTTATTAACTGATGCTTTAAATCGATTGTTTGTTGTTGTGGAGAACCATTTCCTCAGGTTCTTTAACCATAATATTCTTCTTCTTTCAATTCCTCGCTTTCCGAATACTTTTCCTTGAAGGATTATTTTCAGTAATCTCTATTTAGTGCCGTTTCTCATTATGGGTGACGAGATATTCTAACTTTCTGCTTTTAATCGTTTACATCACTTCTCTTTCCCTATTCTTTGTAGTACGGTCTCGTTGGTTATCTTGTCCGTCCATGATATCCTTAAGATTTGTCTGTATAGCCACATCTCGAAGGATTCAAGTTTTTTCTCCATCGCTTCAGCGAACGTCCAGGATTCAACTCTGTAGTATAATATTGAGAAGATATAACATCGTAGGAGCCTAACTTTTATCTCTAGATTAAGGTTGTGGCTTTTAAAGAGTATGGCCATGTTGTTGAATGCACTCCTAGCCTTCTCTATTCTACATTTTACTTGTTATGAGTGATCCCATTGTTCGTTTACTATTGTTCCAAGATAGGTATACCGTTTTACTCGGTCCATTGGTGTATTCTTGATAATCAGTTGGACGTTTCCAATTTTATCTTTGCTGATAACCATAAATTTAGTTTTTGATATGTATATTTGTAGTCCAAATTTCTCACTTATTTCATTTACTGTGTTTTTGCTGTAAACTGTACAAACTGTATGCAAAAATAACGCTGTTGTCTGTATAGCGGATGTTGTTTAGGAATTCTTCATTTAGTAATATTCCAATTAGGCATAAAAATCCATAAAATTCCATAATTTTACAAAAATCATATTTGGTTTTGAGTTTAATTTTCACCTATATGAGTTCACATATTATAACGTAAAATTTTGACTTTATGGACGTCGCGTCGTGGAAATTTGAATTTGCTCTCCTAATAAGTACCAAAATTGAACATATCATATTTTGGCAAACGGCCTCTACACTTTATAAACAAGGAATTTTAGGGGGAGTTTATTTGGTCATCATTACTTCAAAAACTTTAAGTAATAATGGCTCAAGATTATGATGATTTAAAATATAAGGCACGAAGATTAATTAAATAGTATGATATATATGTATATATGGGGTGTAAAAGTAAATAAAAAGAAAACCTAATACTTGAGCATTGGAGGAGAACAAAAAGATCTCATATATTAGACAATAACACCACGATAAAATACTGCTGTGTCTACAAGTATCTAGGTGTCACTATTTCGCACGATGAAACATTAGACAAAACCAAAAGAGAGAGAATTATGTCAGGAAGTAAAGTCATCACAATGTTAAACAGCATTTTATGGGACGAATCCATCAGCAAAAAAAATAAAAAGAGAATCTATGAGACTATAGTGAAAAGTATCACTCTATACAGCTGTGAGGTATGGCTACTGAAAGAAAGAACACTGGCAACGCTGAGAGCAACGGAAATGGATGTTTGTATAAGAGCCGCAGGAAGATCTAGAAGAGAAAGGATTACCGACGAACGCATTAGAGAAATAATGGGAATCAAACGAACAATCACGGATGACCTAACAACAAAACAACTCACCTGGTTCGGATATATACAAAGAATGGATAAACAACGAGTACCAAAAGAAATATTAAACTGGCAACCAGAACGAAATAGAAAACGAGGTGGACCGAAAGAAAGTTTGAGCAAAGGAATAAATAAAGAGCTGAGGGAGAGAGACCTAGAAAAGGACCTATGGAACAATTGGACGAAGTGGCGATTGTATGTCTGGAGGTCACTGAACACAAATTTCATGACGGCGATGGTCTCCAAGGTACCTGGTGCCTAGGGTTGAGCTCGTCGCCTGAGACAATCGAATAATTCGCGGGACGATCGAGTAATTCCCGAAATGAAGATTGGATCGAAAAACTGAAAAATACGCGTTTGATATTTTTCAAAAATTTATCGAATGACACTAAATACGACCAACACTCCATCTCCTGGATGTGGGGTGGGCGAAACTTAAAAATCTTAAACGGAAACGCCCATTTGTTATTACAGATTTGGATTGCTTACGTAAAAATAAGCAACTTTTATTCGAGAAATTTTTTCGAATTGTGGATAGATGACGCTATAATCGGAAAAAACGATTTATCGTATACCATAGGTAAATTACAGAGACGGTCTAATATCTCGAGAAATACACTTCCAAATAAAAGACCAAAATATACGTATTTAATATTTTTCAAGAGCCTATCGAATAACATCAAACACGACTCTTCACTCCACCCCCTGGAGGTGGGGTGGGGGTTAGCTTTAAAATCTTAAACGGGAATCCCCATGTTTTATTGCAGATTTGGATTCCTCATGAAAAAATAAGTAATATTTATTCGAAACATTTTTTAGACTTGTTAATAGATGGCGCCAATAAATAGTGTTATTACGATTGTAGAGCCGTCTATCCATAATTCGAAAAAATGTCTCGAATAAAAGTTACTTATTTTGACGCAAGAAATCCAAATCTGCAATAAAAAATGGGAGCTCCTATTTAAGATTTTAAAGTTACACCCCTCCCCATTTCCAGGGGGTAGAGTGGAGGGTCGTGTTTTTTGTTATTCGATAGGCTCTTAAAACATATAAAAGACGTATTTTTTGGTTTTTTATTTAAAAGTGTATTTCTCGAGATATTAGACCGTTTCTATAATGTACCTATGGTATCACGAAAAAATCGCTTTTCCAATTATAGCGCTATCTATCCACAATTCTAAAAAATGTCTCAAGTAAGAGTTGTTTACTTTTTCGTAAGCAATCCAAATCTGCAATAACAATTGGGGTTTATATTTAAGATTTTATAGTTACCCCCAACCCACCTACAGGGGGTGGAGTGGGGTGGTAGTGTCATTCAATAGATTTTTGAAAAATATCGAACACGTATTTTTCAATTTTTCGATCCAATCTTCATTTCGCTAATTATTTGATCGTCCGAATTATTCGGTCATCCCAGGCGACGAGTTCCACCCTGTGCACCAGGTACCTAGGAGACCATCGCCGTCACAAAATTCGTGTTCAATGACCTCAAAAACCCTTAAGTATAAAAATTGAACTCATTTCCGTCAATATTTCCTGAGTCCTAAATTTTTTATTTTCCATCTCTTCGAGATGCACTTTAAGATGCTTTTTTTTATGCACAAAAATTTTTGCAGGAGATCAGTTTAGTTCATAAAATTGCCTGACACTCTCACGAATCAAATGCAAAAAGTTGCATGACGATTCATCTTACTGCACAAAATTCCTAGGTTTAATGCTTCATTGCCACATCTAACATGTAGTAGTAGTACTTTAAAAACTCGTATATTTGGTTTGAGCCGATAAAATAGTCTTTTGGCAGAATATTGATGGCGTTCGGTGAATATATCATTGACTGTCAGTTGTGATTGACAGCTTTGTCAACTAGATCGGGTACAACTAGATGCTGGGCAACATCAGGTATAGTCCGTTCTTTAACGGTAAAATATTGCAAAACCTCTAAATTTTAAAGAACCGCTTGGATTGACATGAAATTTGGCATACACATAGCTAACAAGTCAAAGAAAAAAAGTGATATTGTGCCGATATGTGCTTTTGCCCTGGAGGTGGTTTTCACCCCCTCTTGGGGGTGAAAAAATATTCGTCCAAAGAAAGTCAGGAAATGGATAAACTGGTTAATTTTAAGTAACTTTTGTTCTGTAGAGTTTTTTCACTAAGTCAATACTTTTCGAGTTATTTTTCAGTGAATATGTTCATTTTTTCAACATAATAACCACGCTTTTAGACGGTTTTTCACAAATAACTCAAATAGTAAGTATTTTGTCGAAAAAACATTTTTAGCAAAAATATAGCCTGTAAAAAATTTAAAAAAATGGTGTATACATCACGTCTCTACACATAGTAGAAGCAGAGTTATAGCTAATGAAAAATAGGTTCATATCCGTCAAATTCCAAATGGAATACTTTAACGTGAAATAACCAAAAATGAAGCATATTTCGGGGAAAACTCATTTCAACTTATTTAAAGTGTTTAAAAAAAGCTTCATTTTTGTTTTATAAAAAAAATTCTAGCATCAAAATTAAACAAGTTACGCTCAAAATAAAGTTAGTCCTTTTTGGTTTTGGTAAAAAAATCGAGAAAATCACCCCCTAATTAGTATCTTAAATGAACTTAATCGTTACGACTTCTCAAGTTTCTTGACTCGTGTATATATTGTTTATATGATCTGTAAGTTTCATCGGTTCAAAGTCCTTACTATTGAAGGGGCTGTAGTTAAAAGTGGTTGAACGAGTCACTGATCACGAATGTATGCAAATTTAGAAACACCAAATCTTAATCAATTTTTGTCTAACAGAAAAACAAAAAATACCTGATATTCAGAAAAGTAAATCTGACTTTTTTTGTTTTTCGAGATTTTTGGTATCTCTAACAATTTTTAAGCTATTTTGAAAAAAAGCATATTTTTCAAAATTTAAATTTTTAAAAATTTTACTTTGAAACCAAATTTTTTCAAAAATAAGCACTTTGAATCGATGAAACTTACAGATCATATAAACACAACATAAGTAAAATAATTTGTGGAGCGGTAACGATTAATTTCATTTAAGTTGCTAATTAGGGGTTGCTCTTCTTGATTTTTTTTTGCAAAAACAAAAGGGACAACATTATTTTGAGCGTAACTTGCTTAAATTTAATGCTAGAAACTTTCTGAAAAACAGAAATAAAGCTTTTTTTAAACACTTTAAAAAAGTTATAATGGGTTTTCCCCAAAAAGTGCTTAATTTTTTCGATATTTCATGTCGAAATATTCTATTTGAAATTTGGTGAATATGAATCTACTTTTCATTGGCTATAACTCTAGTTCTATGAGATCCAGAGACCTAGCGAGTACATTTTTACTTTTTTATAGGCTATATTTTTGCTAAGAACATTTTTTTCGGCAAAATACTTAATTTTTAATTTATTTGAGAAAAACCGTCTAAAAATGTGGTTATTTTATTGAAAAATGAACATATTCACTCGCAAATAACTCGAAAAGTATTGACTTGGCGAAAAAGCTCTATAGAACAAAAGTTACTTAAAATTAGTTAGTTTACCTATTTCCGGACTTATTTTGGATATATATTTTTTCACCCCCAAGAGGGGGTGAAAGTCACCCCCAGGGCAAAGCACACATCGGCACAATATCACTTTTTTTCTTTGACATGTAAGCTATACGCATGCCAAATTTCATGTCAATCCAAGCGGTTCTTTAAAATTTAGAGCAAAAACCGTGAAAGAATGGACTAGTAACCATAAAAGTACGTTAATTTTGTACGTCCGGCCTGAAATCTCTTTGTCACGATAACGTCTCGTCTGGACCAACTTCTTCTTCTTCATCTTTTTCTTCTTCTTCTTCTTCTTCTTTCTTTCTTTCTTTTGTATAGACATGACTGTCCGTTTTTTGAATGTGCCTCCAGTAAGTTGTCTTCCCACTGATCGTCTTCCTATTGGGGATCCGTCTCTCGCTGTCTTTACTACACTAATTGTTGTCATTCGTCTTATGTGGTCATTCCATTCTACTCTTCTGTTTTTTGTCCAGTTATTATGTTCTCCACCTTGCATCTCCGTCGTACATCTGTACTTCTTGCTCTGTCCCACAGTGTCTTACTATCGATTTTTCGAAGGGTTTTCATCTCCGCTGTTTTGAGCAAGCTTTTTATCCTCTCTATGTAAGGTGAGACATCGAAAAATCGAATTCTAAAATTAATAATTGAACAAGATATTTTGCTTTGAGCGCCAACCATTTTAGGAAAAATAATAAAAACAAAACTTAAGTAAGCAAATGAACCAAATCTAAAAAAATATAAATAAAACAATAATTATTTCAAGATATAAAACATGTAACAGTTATATCTTTACAACTATTTTTATAAAGTTGATTATAAATTACTAGTAGGAAATCGAAAAATAGTAAATAAATAATGAGAGTTTTATTTTTTTAACTTACAATCAGGTTGTTCATTATATTCCTGTGTATAGGTATACATACAATAGAATTTATTCTTAAATAAAGAAAGGTTTTTATATATATTATGTATAACGATTTTTACGACAAAGAGAAAATGTCGAACAAATAGCCAGGACTGCCCATTCGTTATTAATTAAACATTCCATCCATTATTGACTATTAATATTCAAATAGATTATATTTTCAAAGCGAGCAACCCCACCATTATAGTACATTGGACATTTTGTTAGAAATTTATTATTAAAATTACTTTAACCTCGATTTTAGAAATGTGCCTATATTATGTGTATTTGTATTACTCAAATATGAAACAGTAGGTATTCTATAAATACTACTGAATTTATAAACTTTTTACTGAGTCATTAACGCACAGAACCTTGCTAATGGATTTTGAAGCAAACATTATTTAATCGTTTTATCCATGTATTATTTATTTTGTATTTCGTTTGTTTGAAATCTCCATTCAAAACTCTATTTAAAACTTTGTTTTAAATAAGGATTTTTAGAAAAAATATATAAACTTTTCCAATTTTCTCTGTTTCTCAAAATCCATTTAAACGTACATTATTTTTTTTACAAATAAAAGACAAATGTCGAGCACAGTTATTTCTTAAATCTTGTCCAAGTACCTTCGCTCTTTTAGCACTATCAGAGGCATCTAAAATAACCCAAAAAACGCAATTGTAGCGATAAAAAAATAGGACAAGAACTCGAAGTTCATGTATGTATAAATAGAGTGTGTGTACTTTGTACGCATGTAAGAAGTTATACTTACTCTGGGCTAATTAGCAAAATATAAGGAAAAGTTATTTACCAGCAATTTTATTGCTGGAATCAAATCTTATGATTGTATATATTAATAATATAGGTATGCAAAGTCCGCAGATAGTGTGCTACTTTTTTATAAACCAAATGGCTCCCGAAAATCGTGTTTTTTAAAATTTTTGCTCAACTCCATAGATTTTAATTTTACACCGAAAACACCCAAATATACATTCACCCTTATTAAATTCTGCATAGAGACCTGTTTTTCCCGATTTACTTCGACAAAAATTTTCCCCGGAAACTGCGGGTTTTTCCAACAAAATCTTTAATTTTCAACTAAAATTTTAGATAAGTAATTGTTTATCATTAATTGAATAACTTGGTAATATGAAAGCTCTTTTTGTATAGATAATAATTCCAGAAGCCGATGGAAATTGAATGAACAGTTTATCAACAATGAATTGTTGATTAAAAATTTACGGTCGCTATAACAACCACAATAATTATGATGCATAAAAATAACTATGATTTTTGTATAAAAAGACACTCTACCTATCTAATGTACTTTATAGAATTGAAATTGAACTATTTAAGCGGCCTCAGGAATGTTTTAAAATTATAAACAATTTTTGGCTTACAAACAATTAGAATATCTCGGATAATACTTAATTAAATTAAATCATGAAAAAGCTACTGGAAAAAAAGCGGCAGGACGCTTCTTTCTAAAGAAAAATGTTTAATGACGATGAGTGGTTCCTGAGATATAATCTCAGGAACTACTTATCAGAATTAAATGTTTTTTCTTTTTATAGAAGCATCCTGCCGATTTTTTTCCAATACCGTTTTCATGATTTAATTTAATTGGATATTTCCCAAGATATTCTAATTGTTTGTAAGCCAAAAAATTGTTTTTAATTTGAAATATTCCTGATGCCGTTTAATAGTCCAATTTCAATTATATAAAGTACGTTAGATAGGTACAGTGTCTTTTTATACAAAAATCATAGTTATTCTTGTGTGTCATAATTATTGTGGTTATTATAGCGACCGTAAAATTTTAATTAACAATTCAATTGTTGCTAAACTGTTCATTTAATTTCCATCGTCTTCTGGAATTGTTGTCTATACGAAAAGAGCTTTTATATTACGAAGTTATTTAATTATTGATAAACAATTACTTCAAAATAAATAGCTTCAGAACAACATTAGACTTACTTCGTCAAGAAAGGAATAACAATAGGGCTTTTCATCGACTCTCGTTTGTCTAAATCGTTTGTTTGAAGCTGGAGGGTCAGATAATAGAATAAGTGATGGACTTTAAATATCTAGGCATCACACTATTTACATAGCTACGGAAAGCTCGAAAGTGAAGTGGAAGGTCAAGTGAATAGAGCAAGCAGAGCCGCAGGTTGCTTGAATGACACAATATGGAAAGAAAAATATCGGAAGAAAATGAACGACAGAGTTTACAAAACAGTCATCAGACCAATAATGACATACGCAGCAGAAACACGACCTGGCACAGAGAGGACAAAAAGATTGCTCAAAACAGCGGAGATGAAAACCCTTCGAAAAATCGATGGTAAGAGATCATGGTACAGAGCGAGAAGTACATATATAATACGAGGGATATGCAAGGTGGAGAACAAGCATAACTGCGTAAGAAACAGAATAGTAGAATGAAATGACCACATAAGCAAATGACAACAATATAGCAATAAGGACGGCGAGAGACGGTTCCCAATAGGAAGATGATCAGCGGAAAGACCACGAAAACGATGAAACAACAACTTACTAGAAGCACATTGAAAAAAACAGACAGTCAAGTCTATACAAAAAGAAGAAGAAGAAGAAGAAATAATCGTGCTTATATTTTAGTGATAGGGAAACCATAATAAATTGCAATTTTATATTTTATTTTGACGTTTAGATTTCCAATCCGGAAATCGTTTTTAAAAAATTGGGAAATAAAAATTACGAAAATAATATCTTTAAGAGGCTACAGTAGCGATCAACAGGTAGCAACAAACGCGTTCCAAGATTGCGGCTCTAATTTTGAATATTGTGTCGAGATATTTGGCGCACATATTCGTAATATAATAAAGAATGGCAATACAGAGCCCAATTTCAGAAATATGTTAGTACGTGGAAATTACTCTATAACTAAATATAATATTGAAAAAAGGAGCCTGTACCGCCATTAAGAAGAAAAAAAAAAAAACTTTCTTCAAATAAAATTTTTTATCCCATGCCTAGATTTTGTGTAATCTTGGAACTACTAAAATTTTTTATTTCTAACAAGAAATCGAACATATTATAACTAAATAACTAATTAGGCAACAGAGAGAAATTATCACTGTCATTTTGACAAACCTGCGTCAGATTTTCTCTAATCTGTTCTGTCATCGTTATCGATATCTGTTCAATGCAGTAGTGTGTTAATTTAAGAATTCGTTTTAGTTGTTTCATAGGAAAGTATTGATAGAAGTGTTTATTGATAGTTAATTTATTATATATTAGTTGTTGTTGTATAATTTGTTGGCCTTTTTGAAAGAATAGATTGTTGTTAATTGTGAGTTTTAGTTATATGTAGGTAGGTAAGTATATTTTACGTAAAAATATTTCGAATTCTAATGCGAGTATATAAAGTTTTAGGAGGATTTTTTATTCTAAAAATATTATCAATAGTTTAACAAAATGGAAAAAGTAAATCAAACGAAAAATAAAGTGAAACCTTCCAAGAAAAAGTCCATTAAAAACCGTGCCAAAATTATGCGAAAATCGAAATTTGTTTCGCTTCACAACAAAAAAATTATTATTTATTATTGTTTTATTATTAGATATTTCATGCAAATACCTTTCTAAATACCTATCTTAACCTAAAATTTTCACTCATTTTGGTTTATTTTTATAAATATCTATTAATTAATAATAAAATCGTTTTCTGTTAATTTCATTTAGCGCGACTATGATATTGTCAAAATATTAATCTTAGATAATGTCAAAGATTACCACTGTTGCCAAAGTTTATGATACTATCTCCCGAAGTTATATTTTGTTGCTACCTGTTAATCGCTACTGTTTACTCTTAATACATCAATTTTGTTCCGTTTTTAACCCTTTATATATTTAATTTATAAGTAATATTTCTGAATAATTCAATCTTAAAAATATCTGTGTTAACTAAAATATATCATATAAAATAGTTTCGTAGTGATTTGAATAAAATAATATTATCGATAAAATGTATAACATTTTCGGTATCACCCCGAAAAAGTTAGGCGTTGTGACCAGAATGGAAATTCCATACTTTAATATCTGTCTTGTTAGCTGACTTTCTCCATTATATTCTTTCAGTGAAGTTTGTTGCTTTTTGCGAATCATCAGTCTTCACTTCTGAAGGCATCAATCATCTTATTACTTTTACTTGGTCCGAGCACAAAAAGAAATCAATAAAACGTATCAACGTGAACGAACTGCAAATATTCGATACAAAAAATAAGATAAAAGAAAAATTTATCTAATTAATTTAGACTCAGTTATTATGCTGTCAATTAACTGATGGGCTGTTATAATTTTTAATTCGAATAATTAATAGATTTTGACATCAAAGATCGTGGATTCTCTTGTAATATAAAATTAAATTATTATTGATGTTGACTTGGTTATATTAGAGTATTGATTACTAGATTATACAAATTTAATATACAGTATGGTGCAAAAGTTTGGAATAAATTCGTTTTTTCCTAAGCCAGCGACTTTAAGAAAAAATCTTGAAACAGGTAGATTTTTATTTTTAAATTATGATTTAAAGAAGAAAAGGCCCTTAAAACAGAAAAAATATACACGCATGTTTCATAGATATGGAAAAAGCATTCAACAAAATTAAAAGAGAAGATATTTGGAAAATACTAGAGAACAGAAAAATTGGACAAGATCTTATAGGATACATCCAGAGTTTATACGAATAAACGAAAAGCTATGTAAGGACAAGAAATGAAAAATCAAAAATATTCGTCAGCAACATTGGAGTAAAACAGGGTTGTGTCCTGAGCCCACTGCTCTTTAAACTATTACATACTAGATGACGTAATAAAAAGATGCAAACACAAATGAAGAAAATATAATGAAGGATTTTGGAAGTTGAGAATGATGCAAATAATAGAACTATGCTACGCAGACGACCTGGTGATCGGGAAGTCAGAAAAACAATTACAAAAAAATATAAATATAATGTATGAAAAGCTAAAAATTAGAAACGTGGAAATAAACAAAGCAAAATCAAAAACAATGATAGTTGGAAGAAAATAAGAAAAACATAAAATAAAAGTAGATGGTAAGCAACTTGAACAGGTAGAGGGGTATAAGTATTTAGGGGTAATCATAAACCAGGATGGAAACTTAGAAGATAAGATAAATGAAAGAATTACAAAGACTGGTAAGTTATACAATAATATCAAGAGTAAAGTTTTTAAGAAAGAAATACCTAAGGATATCAAAGCTGAAATAGTAAAAAATATTGTGAAACTGACTCTAACCTACGCCTGTGAATCAGTGGCGCACCCGGAGAAAGGGAGTTTTGGGGGTTAAAACCCCTCCCAGGGCATATAAAAAATATAAAGACTAGTAGGAAAATGTAACTTGTCTTTCAGAAACAATAGAAAAAAATTTCGGTGTCCAAGCGAAGCTAGTACAAATAATCCCGGACAAATAATCCCCGGACAAAAACTCCCTGACAAATAATCCCCACATTTTTTTTGGCAAAATATCCCCACAAAAAAATCCCGGACAAAAAATCCCTAAGAAATATTTGCTGCCAAATAGTTCTCTAAAAATTTTCCCCTGAATTCAATCGACTCAAATATTTTTCAGCCTCAGTGCGTGAGAGCTATAACAATCGCCATGAAACCGCTTTTCGGCACGAAAATAATGATTAGTAATTAAGATTAAGCATTTTAATTTCGATTACCTAATTTAGAATTTTAATTTCATGCCGAAAACTTCAAATTTTACATGAAAAACGAGTGTGAGTTTTTTCAAAAGTCGTGGAAGATATGGGAATGCGCTAAGGCTGTGGGAACCATGTTGTAATTATTCGGTTAAATCTTTTACTCACTCTGCTTTGAATAACTATGTTCAAAACATTGCCTATTGGTGATAATAACTGCTGGTCTTGAAAACGATAATCTTGATTGTAATGCAAAAAACCTGTTACTTTTAAATTTAACGTCAAAAATATTTAGTTATTATCATCATCAATGGCGTTATAACTCTTCGAGTGTCCCTGCGAGTGTCCTTGCGAGTGGTTTACTATTGGCTTCCATGTGTCGGTCCTGTGTCACTATTTCCCATTGTCTCACTCCCATTTTCTCCAGATCTTGTGTGACTGCACCTTTTTCTAGGCCGTCCTACAGACTTTCTCCCATCTGGTCTCTCCCCCAGCAGCTATGTCTTGTTTGATTTTTGGATGAATTTTTAGCATGGCATATTCTCAGACCAGGTTAAACAACAATGGGGACAACGGATATCCCTGTCTCAGTCCAGATTTTACGCAGAAATCATTTGATATTTCCACACCTCTTCTAATACGTGTGCAAAGAAGTTACACACATTTGCGTTACCTCAGTTAGTTTTTTGGGTACACCCAGCTCGACCATTTTATAGGGCTTTTCATCGATTGCCATTTGTTTTGAGCTTGTGTCATATGTTGTATAATCTGTGTATAATATTAATATACACGGATTATACGACACAAGACAGGAGCTCGAAACAAATGACTATGAATGAAAAGCTCTATTCCATAGTGTAGGATGATTACCTAATTGAATCATAAGCCTGTTTGAAATCTATAAAGATCTGATGCACGTGTTGATTATACCCCTAATCTTTTTAAGCATTTGTCCAATAGTAAATATTTGATCAACAATCAATCTTCCGGGCCTAAAATCACACTGGTAGTCAGCAACTTTCTTCGGTGTATGGTAGTAATCTTTTTAGTAATACATACGTAACGAAAAATATTTACTCATCAGTTTCAATTCACTGCAAACAACATTTCAGAAACCTGCTTCAAAAACTTTCAAAAGCTATGTCAAAAACCTGTGTTCTGCGTTTTCATAACAAAGCTAAACATTCTTAATAGCGTAAAAATTTTTCATGGATTCACACAGATAATAGGCAATGTTTTGAACTTAGTTATTCAAGGCAGAGTGAGCAAAAGATTAAAGCGAATAATTACAAGATAATTTCCACAGCCTTAGCTCATTTTCCATAGATATCTTCTATGATTTTTGAAAAAACTCACACTCGTTAGTCATGTAAAATTTGAAGTCATCGGTAAGTAATCGGAATTCGAAATTTAGTAATCGAAATTACAATAATTCATGCTTAATATTAATTACTAATCATTATTGTCGTACTGAAAAGCGGTTTCATGGCCATTGCTATAACTCTTATGCACTGATGCTGAAAAATAGAGTCGATTGCGTCCACGGGAAAACTTTTAGAGAACTATTCAGTAGCAAATATTTCATGGGGGTCTTTTGTGGGGATATTTTGTTGAAAAAAATTTGTGGGGATTATTTGCCCGGGAATTTTTTGTCTGTGGATTTTTGTCCAGGGATAATTTGTGGGGATTTTTTGTCAGGGATTATTTTCCCGAACCCCGTCCAAGCCAACCAACCTAGAGGAAAATTCTGGGTACGCCACTGCTGTGAATCTTGGGCATTAACAAAAAGACGAAAGAATAAACTAATAAGCACAGAAATGAGATTTTTGAGAACAATAGAGCGAAAAACAAAGAAAGTTAAAATTAGAAATCAAACCTTTAAAGAAAATCTGAAAATACACCCAGTTACAACAACAATCGAACAAGAACAACATAGAGGGCTCGGATATGTACTGAGAAGAGGTAAAGAAAAATAGTAAGACAGATATATGAAGCGAAACATATGGGAAGAGAGAAGAGGGGAAGAGAGAAGAGAGGAAGACCAAGAAAGACGTAGACAAAAGAAGTGAGGGAAACGGCCGTCAAAAAAGGAATAAAATGGAAGGAAACAAAAGCATTGACCATGGATAGAAGGAAATCTGCAAGAAAATGACGGAGAACCCAACTCCACAATACCTCAATCATAGTGTATCATCGTATGTATAATCATAAGCTAAACTTGTTTTAAATTTTTCTTTCACATTGCGAAAAAATTGTACATCATTTAGAATGTTTTTTTTTTACAAAACTTTCCACAAAACTGGTAGTCTCGCACAGACACTGTCATAATTCAATGCAGATGTCATAATAAAGACAGCAATATTAATTAGTAAAATAATTGATTATGTTGGTCAATATTTTATTATGATCCATTATGCTATGCTAATAAAAATTATAAAATATTCCAGACTAATACGATTTAAATCAAAAGTTGGTTACATTTGGAGTAAATTGACTCTCCCATGTATTTTACGTAGGTATCGTGACCCCTTTTCATTTTATCATAGAAAAAACTAATACAAATTCACCATAAAAGCTTTTCTTTAAGCTTCAATTCCTTTACAAATCCTCTTTCATTGACGAGTCGCTCCTGATTATTTTCGGCATGACTCAATCTGGGATACGCACTGTGATGTTCGTTTATCCAGCAGGCTATTGCAATTTGCAGGGCTCTGGCTCTACCACCACCGCCTGCCTTGCCTTTGCCTTACTTGTATGCCTTCGTTGCCTTACTCTCGGTATTTCTAATGGTGTTAGCGTTACGAATTTACCAATTTCGCCACCCTCTACGTTCACTGCCTCACTATTGTCGAGATGAACAAAGGGGTGGAAAACTGCACTGTGAACTAAGCAACCAAATAGAATATAAGAAGATAATTTGTAATTCCTTTATTTTGTTTTAATTGTTCGGTGATAATTGTATAGCTATCAATGTATAACCATAATATTATCTAGACATTTTTAATAATCAACAGCAAATTGTGCTCCAAGTAGGAGAGGTTTTCGTAGAAATGCATTGCGCCTATTAAGGCCATTTTTTTTATTAGAGGTAATAAAATAGATTTTAGTTGACATAACAGGAAATATAAGGTAACAATACTTTTGTAACTGGCAGCCATTTTGACAGCGGTCAAGTGATTTGTGGTTAGTTTGCAGACATTTCAACATGAATAGACTGAGGCCTAAACACCGCCCTCTACGTCCATTTTATGGTCAACATAGCCGTCCAGCAGAGCAATTAATTCGATTAACCATGGAACGTTCTCACACTACGTTTACTCTACAAAATAATAGTACGCATCCACAAAGACGTCTTACAATGCGTACGGAAGAAGTTGTTGCTGTTGTAGAGCGTAGCATAGACGAAGACACGAATCAGTCTATCCGTCATTGTGCACAGCGGTAGAATATGTGTCCATTCACGTTATGGAAGATTTTGCGAAACGATCTTGGTTTGTGTGCTTACAAAATGCAACTCATGTAAGAATTAAAACTGTATAATAATCACGTAGCAAGGCACATATTCAATAAATGGTCCCAAAATGAAATTGCCTGGATCCCGATTTTCATAAGCGAATTTTGTCGGTCTCACTTTTGGTTCAATGGCTACGTCAACAAACAAAACTGACATTTGGAGTAAAGAGTACTTAGGTGTATGTTGAGACACTATTTCATCCAGAAAAACTAATCGTTTGGTGGGCTTTATCGGCTGATGGAATCATTGGTCCGTACTTTTTTTATTACTCATATAGTTTCGCGTTTCGAACCCGTGAATTGGCCTCCAAGATCGTCCAATTTAACAAGCTCTAGACTCTAGACTAATTTTTGTGGGAATATATGAAATCGCTAGCCTGCGTATATAGGACTGAAACGATTGACTACTTTGAGGACAACATTGGCTGCGTTATTGCGATAGAAGGCCACAAATATTTGAAAAAGTTATCAAAAATTGAACCTCTAAAATAGACTATGTTAGAGCCAACTATGTTGTTGTGTATATCATTCCATTCCAAAGTTCTATACCTCTAAAAAAAACACCCATTAGATTAGATAATTCAGACATGACACTATTGCTTTTTTTTGCAAAAAGAAATGTAATTAAAAACGAAATGTATCAGCTTACTTTACTTTCTCTAGAGTTTTCCTGATATATGTGTAGTATTACAAAAATTACAGGCAAATCACATAATCCTCGATGAATTTGACACGTCAACCTTGAATTTTAAAATAACGCTTTTGGATGACTAGCCCTTGTACTGAAGTACATACATCATATTAATTTCTCGTGTTTTTTTTTAATTTTAAATTTCTTTTGTTGTAGATTTTACTGCCGAGTCTAATATTACAATTTTGTTTTGGTATATATTTGTTTCAATGTTCTTGAAATTCTACTCTATTCTGTACTAAAATATCTTTGAAATACTCTTCTAACAGTATTTCTTCTTGGAAAATTTAAAACTATTAACATTTTTACCTAAATAGAATCACACATTATATTATAGGTTGACAATATTTGATAGCGAATGCGAGTTGTTAAAGCAGTCATCCTGTCAAACAGTGGCATTGCGCGCTAGCTTTCTTTCACTTTATCTCTGATACCACGCGTTTTTAACGGTTGGCTATCCTAATTTGGGGTCTACGTCAAGAAAATTTTTTTTTAAATGAATTACTATTAAGTATTTTATTAAAACTATGTGTGGCCTCTTTTTGACTGTCAACCTATTATCAATGTATTGTCCTATTCTTAAATTTATATAAAATAGTTATTTTCCGAACAAGTGCAGAAAGTCATTATAATCAATTATGTTTTCAGCAACCCAACCAAAGTTGACATTGACAGTTGTGACAGTAATTAAATATTTGATATTGATCATTGTTGATAAGCGTTCGAACAACCGGCCCTAAATCAATTAATTTAATTAATATGAAAATTTTTTGTTCAATTAGAAATCCAATGAAATCAATTAATTTGTGGTCATCTGATTGAATACAACCAACATTATACTGAAAACAGATCCCATGGGCTGTTTTCACTCAATCATGTAGCTATGGATACCTACATTTCGTTTCATTTCGATTTTGACATTTCAAATATTCAATATTTCAAAATGTCACGATTTGGTTGTAATACTGATGAGAATATTAATGAAATTATCGAATCAAATATACCAAAGAATACTGTTTACAGTAAAAAATTTGTATGGAAAGCGTTTATGGACTTTTGCAATGATAGAAAATATGAATTTGATGGAAATCGGACGGTGGAAGAATTGGCGTCGATTTTAAAGGATTGGGCTGTGAACATGAGAAGAAAAGATGGTACAGAGTTTAAAGAAGCTACTGTCAAAACCATGTGGAACCTAACAAGTAAGCTTTTACAAGAAAAGTATTATAAGGAAATGAAAGTTATTATTGACCCATTCAAAAGCGTTGTATTTCAACAAGCGCGAGCTGCCCGCGATTCTATACGACGAAAACTACAATCGGATCCCTGTAAAAGGAAACAAAGTTCAGAGGCATTGAGTGCAGTAGAAATAACAAAAATGATAAATTTCTGGAACGAAGACACCCCTGAAGGGCTACAACGGAAATTCTATCACATAACCGCCGTAGAATTAGCTTGGCGAGGTAGGGAAGCTGCTGCTTGTTTGATTGACTTTTTTCGTATTGAAACAAATAACGATGGTTCTGTAACAAATCGAGTACAATATAACCCTGTATTCAGCAAGACTTGCCAAGGTGGTTCAAGAAGGTGTACTGACAGCAAATTTTTAATAGAAAACAACGACAGTAACGTATGTCCTGTCAGATTATTTAAAAAATTGTTATCAAAAATGGGCCCAAATATTAAAACGTATAGATTATTCCTAAGAACAAATCGTTACTGGAAAACCGAAAATGATCATTGGTATGATAATATGCCCATTGGAAAAAATATGATTCAAAATTGGACAAAAACGTCTGCCGAAGCGATTGGCTTGAAAACCAAGGAAAAAAAAATTACTAATCACTCCAATAGATCGACCGCGGTCAGTTGGTTGGCCAAAAGTGGTGTTCAAGAGCAAGAGCTTATAAAAATTACGAGGCATAACAATCCCAACTCAATAAAACCGTACTTGAACATTGACGAAGAACATCATAATAAAATTATTAACAGCATGCGTAGTGGAAATACATCTTCATCAGTTATAGAAACTAACATGTCTGGATCTTCATTAAATTTTTCTAATTGTTCCTTTGTTAATTGCACATTTAAATAAATTGTTTCTGCTCTGTATTTTTTTTCATAACCAGCAAAAAATTTTCTATCCGAATAACCCTCGAACATTGATAAATGCTCAAAAATTTTTTAACAACTTTCTCAAGCTTGTTGCTTACAGGCAACAGACCTCCGCCTACGGCGTCGGTCTGTTTCCAAGCAACAAGCTTTCGAAATCTGTTATAAAATTTTTTCGAACAATTATCAATGTTCTTGGGTTATTACTACTGAAAATATGTACATATTCTTTTTCTCATGATCATCTTTCAGTGCGTCACAGTTTTTCGATTTCTCTCTAACGCATTAAATTGTATGTGACAGAAAAAAAAGACACGTCTGTGAATAATTTGGTAATTATTTTAGTTCGGTGATTATTCTAGTTGTCGATAGATGAAAAAAGAATTATTTATTAAATAAAATAATAATATTATCAATATAATCTGTACAATTTATAAGACTATACAAATGAAAGAAAATACCATTTTATAAATGCAATAGACACAATTGATTTGGTTTTATTCCAAATTGAAAATAAAATTTGACAACTGTCAGATTTAACTAAAATGTCACGTTAGAATAAATGTCATAAATGTGTATTATCACGGACTCAGAGTGCGTCCAGGGAGAGTGTAGCCAAGCCCGGAAACCAGAGCAAAATATGGCCGCCCTCAGTGATCACTGGTTGCCCTAGTCGCACACAAAAATATAAATTTTACATAACTGTCAGTTGTAAAAAGAAGATTGAGGTTATATAGAAACATTGCAAAAAATGAAAAATTATATTTTAATTAAATTAATGTTATGTTATTTTATTAGAACTGCTTGTTTTGAGAAAGTCTGAAGTGCCTATAGATAGTGCAATGTTGATTCGGAGAAAAAAGACGTTAATTCATAACAGAAACTAAATTAATCTGAACCAAATCATTATAAACAAAATTCTGGTCTCATTATGGATGGGCTGCAGTGGAGCTTGCAATAATTGGTTTCACACTGATTGTGTAAAAATATCATTTGCTTCTTAAAAAGCTAAAACGGTATTGTGATAATTCTATAGAAAAGGTGAGAGTATGAGTTAAGGTCATTTAGATTCGGATGTGTGGAAGATACTGGGATATATAAGAAGCTGGTCAAAATAGTAAAGCAGAATACATAGCGTGGAAGGAGTTAGTATGGTTATTGTTAATGAAAAGTATAAGCATTTATCAGTTATTCTGCAGGTGGATTCTCCCAGGCATAAACTGTTGCTAGAAAAGGGGTAAGATCAGATGAGGATGCTGGAGCTAAACTGGTCTGTTACTTACAAGATTAGTTTTTGTGATAATTTGCAAAATGTGTTTAGGTGCCTCTTTTAATACTAGTGACATAACCAGTGTTTAAACATGGATTAAAAAATAGTGTGTGTACTTTTATGTATGTAAGTTATACTTACAGTAGACGCCCTCTTAACCGACCGACCCTACACCTTTTTGGATGATACTATTTTTAGATTAGAGGTTGTACAAGTTTCATAATTTGTCTTGTGAGTGATATTGTTAATTACATATGTATATTATACACATCGACATTCGTTTCACTTTATATTTTGACTTAATTTGTTTGAAAATGAATCGTGACCCATGGGAAAAGTTATAGTGGACAGACTATATGTACATACTACTTTTTTGTTTATAGATCATAAAATATATATATTTTTAATAGAGTTACATATGTAATGTCTTTCTGAGGGTGGTTTTAAAGATTTTCGGTTTAACCAACTTCTTGATTACCTGACCTATGGGCAGCTCCCGTCATGTACTGTATATATGATTTCAACTATTTCAAGGAAATAAATAGATTCAAAACAAACAGTTTATTTGTAATTTATTTAAATATTAAATTAAATTTTAATACTTACTACTTTCCAAAAAATTTCATTAAAAGGATAGCACAAATTAAAAAATTATAAAACATTTATTTACTAAAAACACCAATATATTTTGTTCACACTTTATTTCCACCGATACGTAACTTGAAAGATTTAGCAACTAACTTTATATTGTCTGTGTGCACAATAGTGCATACTGTTAGTTTTATAAAAAACTCACAACATTTTTCCCAATCGCACCTAATAACTTCAAAAATAGAATCAAGCTAGAAACATAAAGCATAAACGAACTTATAGGTGTTTAATTCAAAATGACAAAAAACATATAAACGTTTTTTGGACAGAAAAGTAATAGACCACTTGTGCGTTTAGATTTGTCAATTTTAATCAAAAGCTAAGTAATGACTGCTAGGTCTGTATGAATTTTTAAGTCTGTATTACTCATTATTCATCACGAATAGCTGGTAATGTATCCACTGGAAATGTATCAGAAATTTCAACACCTCTTCTTGGTTAATATGGAAGAGACAGATAAAATTAATGGAACATTGCTGGAATAAAACTTATGTTAAGCGATAGTCCATATTCTCCACTTACTGCGGTCACTTTATTAAGTAAGCAGTATCTGTAGGTTCTCATGTGATTCAGCTAAAAGAACTGTATCATCAGCGTATCTCAGGTTATTTATGATCATGCCATTAATTCCAATGCCTATGTTTATTTCATCCATTGTCTTACTTAATATGTCTTCTGAGTACCTATATATTAAATAATATTGGTGAAAGTATACACCCTTGTCGAACACCTTTTTTTTTCATTTCTATTTCTTCTGATGTTATGTCTTCTATTCTCACTACCGCTTTTTGGCCATAGTATAAGTATATAGCGAGCCTATAAGGGTC